>NC_080841.1:31577694-32207194 GCF_030435755.1 Ochotona princeps | reverse complement strand
CCCAAAGCCTTGGGACACTGCACCCTCAAATTGGCTCTGCTCCAGCTTCTGTGGCCACCTGGGGAGTGATCCAGGAGGTGGAGGATTTTTCTGTGTCCTTCCTTCTTTCTGTAAAAATCTGTTTTCAAAAAAGAAAGAAAGAAAGAAAGATGCCTTTTCTATAAAAGTGAATAAATCTTTTTTCTTTTTAAAGATTTATTTATTTTTATTGGAAGGAAAATATACAGAGAGGAGGAGAGACGGAGAGGAAGATCTTCTGCTCGACGGTTCAGGGTTCATGCAGGTGCAGGGTCCCAAAACTTTGGGCTGTCCTCAAAAGCTGTCCCAGGCTGCAAGCAGGGAGCTGGATGGTAAGCGGGGCTGCTGGGATTAGAACTGGTGCCCATATGGGATCCCGGCGTGTTTAAGGTGAAGACTTTAGTCGCTAGGCCATGCCGCCAGGCCCTACCTTTCATTTTTTTTTTTTTTTTAAGATTTATTATTATTGGAAAGCCGTATATACAGAGAGGAGAGACAGAGAGGAAGATCTTCCATCTGATGTTTCACTCCCCAAGTGAGCCTCAGCGGGCCAGTGCTGCGCACCGATCCAATGCTGGGAACCAGGAACCTCTTCCAGGTCTCCCACGCTGGTGCAGGGTCCCAAAGCTTTGGGCCGTCCTCGACTGCTTTCCCAGGCCACAAGCAGGGAGCTGGATGGGAAGTGGAGCTACCGGGATTAGAACCGGCGCCCATATGGGATCCCGGGGCTTTCAAGGCGAGGACTTTAGCCGCTAGGCCCCGCCGCCAGGCCCTCATTTGTTTTTTTAAAGATTTATTTATTTGTATTGCAGAGTCAGATATGTAGAGAGGAGGAGAGACAGAGAGGAAGATTTTCCGTCCGATGAGTCACTCCCCAAGTTAGCGCAACGGCCGATGCTGCACCAATCCGAAGCCAGGAACCAGGAATCTCCTGCAGGTCTCCCATGTGGGTGCAGGGTCCCGAGGCTTTGGGCCATCCTCGACTGCTTTCCCAGGCCACAAGCAGGGGGCTGGATGGGAAGTGGAGCTGCCGGGATCAGAACCAGTGCCCATATGGGATCCTGGCGCGTTCAAGAAATAGGAAGAGACATAAAGAAAGATCTGTCTGCTACTTCACTCCTCAAACGGCTGTAATGGCTGGAGCTAAGCCAGGCCGTAGCCAGGAGCCTGGAACTTCATGAGGGTGGCAGGGACCCAAGTACTTTGGCCATATTCTGCTGCTTACTCAAGCAAATTAGCAGGAATCTAGATCAGAAGTGAAACAGCCAACATTCCAATCACTGCTGTGATATGGTGTACCAGTATTGCAAGCTGCATGCAGCCTTTTATTTTCTTAGCCACAGCACCAACTCAGTTCTTTGTATCTGTGGACTATATATTATTTACCCATTCTTTAGTTGGTGAGAGACAGAGACAGAACAATCTTCTATGCACTAACTTCACTTCCCAAAAGGTTGCAGCAGCCAGAGCTGAGCTGATCTAAAGCCAGAAGCCAGGAACTTCCTCCTGTCCCCCATGGAGGTGCTGGGTCCCAATTGGGCCATCCTCCACTACTTTCACAGCCATAAGCAGGGAGCTAGATGGGAAGTGGGGCAGTTGGGACATGAAATTGCACCCATATGGGATTCTGTCACTTGCAGGCAGAGGATTAGCTTTAAAAGGGGAGGATTAGCCAAGTGAGCCATCACACTGCTCCCTCTAAGATTTTCTTGAGGAAGAACAAGGTACAGTGACTTATTCTCTTGACTATCAAGACATTATAAAGATGAACTAAATAAAGACTCTAACACTGGCACAAGATAGATGAATAGGGCCTGGCACAGTAGCCTAGTGACTGGCATCCTAACCTTGCACGTGCCTGGATCTCATATAAGCATCGGTTCTAATTCCGGTGGTCCCATTTCCCATCCAGCTCCCTGCTTATGGCCTGGAAAAGCAGTCGAGGACAGCCCAAAGCCTTGGGACCCTGCACCCACATGGAAGACCCAAAAGAAGCTCCGGGCTCCTGGCTTCAAATTGGCTCAGCTCCAGCCATTGTGGCCACTTGTGGAGTAAATCAGCAGATGGAAGATCTCTCCTCCTCTCTGTATATCTGACTTTGCAATAAAAATAAATAAATCTTAAAAAAAAATGATAAATGAGTAGACTGTGGAACAGAATATAAAGAGCCCAGAAAAGAGGCCTATATAAATGTGGACACTTTATCTATGACAAAGTGATTCTACAGAGCATTGGGAAAAGAAGGATCTTTGAAATCATGGTGGAATCATCAGTATGGGGGAGAAACTCAATTGTTGCTTCATACCATAGGCAGAGTGATGATGTTCCAAATCTAAAGGGAAGAGGCAAAACTATAAAACTTAAACAGAAGAGAATGTAGGAGATTATACTTGGGAATTTCAACAGCAATACCAAAACATTGCTAAATTAAGCAATATTAAAATTAAGAACTTCGTAAATAGATATGTGGTGTAGCAATTAAATCAGTGTTGTAAGACACCTGTAATCCACAAAATGCCTGGTTGAGTCCCAGCTACTCGATTTGTAATCCAGCTTTCTGCTAATACGGAGTACAGGGGAGGAGCAGATAATGGCTCAGGAATTTTAGTCCCTGCCACCCATGTGGGACACTCACATTGGGTTTCATGCGTAGTGTGGACCAGTCGTGGCTGTTGTATTTGGGAAATGTAGAAGCAGAATGAGCTGTGTATGTTTGTGTGTGTGTGTGTACATTTTATTAATTTGTTTTTAACACTGATACATTTATTGGAACAGAAGAGTTACACAGGCAGTCAGGGGAGAGGGATTTATCAAGCTACCACAGGGCTGACTCCAGGAGTCAGGAACTGCATCATCCAGGTCTCCCACGCTGATTGCAGAGGCTCAGGCACTTGGACCATACTCCAGTGCTTTCCCTGGTGCATTAATAGGAAGCTCGATGAGAAGTGGAACAACTGGACCTTGAACCTATTGCTCATAGGATGCCAGCATTCTAGGCAGCAGCTTAGTTTGATAACACCACAGTGTTGATCCCAATAAATACTAATTTTAAAAAGTTAAGAATGTGTCAGCAAAAGACATAATTAAGAAAAAATAGAAGGCAGGGATTACCATTTTGGTGCAGTAAATTAATCCAGTATAAAGAGCTCGTTTGAATTTTAGCTGCTGTGCTTTCCATCCAATATGCTTTGGAAAGTAGTGAAGATGACCTAAGTTTCTGGCCCTGCCGTGCATGTGGGAGACCCAGATAAAGTTCCTAGCTCTTGGTTTTGGCCTTGCCCAGCCTTGTTGCAGTCATTTGGAGAGTGAATCAAAAGATGGGATATAATCTCTGTCTGTCTGTCCATCTGTCTGAGTCTTTCAAACAAATAAATACATATATTTTTTAAAAATATGTGGCAAATAAAATGACACTCCTAAAATAAGGTCAGGCCCAGCATGATGGCTCGATTGTCTAATAATCTCTTTACAAAGCACCAGGATCCCATGTGGGTACCAGTTCGAGTCCTGGCTGCTTTACTTCCTATCCAGCTCCCTGCTTATAGCATGGGAAAACAGTGGAGGATGAGCCAAAGCCTCGGATCCTATACCCGAGTGGGAGACCCAGAAAAAGCTCCTGGATCCTGGCTTCGGATGGGCTCAGTTCCAGCTCTTGCAGCCAATTGGAGAGAGAACCAGTGGATACAAGACTTTTTTCTCTCTCTTCTCTCTATAAATCTGCCTTTTCAAAAAAAAAAAATATTTTTTAAAGTAATCTGTAAAATAGAAATATTACAAGAACTGTAATATTTATAGACAGATTTAATAAACAATTTGTTTTAGGTACATCAATTTGCCTTTTAGATAATTGAAATTACATTGGTTAAATAAGAATTCTCAAGATCTGATTATTTTTTCTTCTCAGAAATCATATTCCATGCCCATTGGTATTGAATTTCAACGGAGATACGCAACAATTGTTCTAGAACTTGAACAGCTGAATAAGGACTTAAACAAAGTATTGCATAAAGTTCAACAGTACTGCTATGAGGTGGGTAATTTGTGAATTTGCCTCTACTTTTATATCTGAAGTTTAGTAATTATCTATACATTTTAGAAAAATCTAAGCCACTATCTTTGTAAGGTCCCTTAATATAATTTTTTTAAGATTTATTTATCTTTATTGAAAAGACAGATTTACAGAGAGAAAGCAAGACAGAGAGAAATATCTTCCATCCATTAGTTCACTCCCCAAGCGGCCACAATGGCCAGAGCTGAGTCAATCTGAAGCCAGGAGGCAGGAGCTTCTTCTTCTGGGTCTCTCCTTCCACATGGGGGATTCAGAAGAAGCTCCAGGTTCAGAATGGCCTAGCTCAGGCTGTTGCAGCCATTTAGGGAGTGAGCCAGTGAAAGATCTCTTTCTGACTCTCCTTGTTTCAGTAACTCCATCTTTCAAATAAAATGAATAGATCTTTTTTAAAAATGAAAGGAAAGAGGAAGGGAGGGAATACAAGCAAAGAAGGAAGGAAAGAAGGAGGATGAAGATCAGGTGTAAGACATGGGGTTAAGATGCTACTTCAGATACCTACATCCCATATTGCCTGGGTTTGCTTTCAATTGCTCTCAATTCGGACTTCCTGTTAATACATACCCTAGGTCAGAGATTCAGTAGTTGAGTCCCAGCCACCCATGTGAGATACCTGGATGGAGTTCCTGTCCTGGGTATAGCCTGATCTAGTAAAGGCAGCCATTCCAGGCATTTGGGGAATGAATCAGGATGGGTACTCTCTCTTTATGCTTCACTTTTCCTTCCAAATAAATATCCATCCCATAGGGATACTGGTTCATGTCCCGGCTGTTCCACTTGAGATCCAGCTCCCTAATTAATGCTCCTGTGAAAATAGTAGAGGATGACCCAGTTGTTTAGAACCCTGCACCCATTTGGGAGGCCTACAAGAAGTTCATACCTTTGGCCTAGCCAGCCTTGACTGTTGTGACCATTTGGGAAGTGGAGCAGTGTATAGAAGACCGATTCTCTCTCTCTCTCTCTCTCTCTCTTTCCCTTGCTCTAACTCTGCCTTTTAAATAAATAAATAAATAAATAAATAGTTTTAAAGATTTATATTAAATGAAAGCATTACAGAGGAGGGGAGGGTACAGATCTTCCATCTGTGGCCCTCCAAATGGCCACACCAGCCAGAACTGGGCCAGTCCAAAGCTGGGAGCCAGGACCCTCTTCCAGGTCTTCTGTATGGTTGCAGGGTCCTAAGGCCTTGGTACATGCTGTGCTGCTTTTCCAGGCCACTGACAGGGAGCTGGATGGGAAGTGGAGTAGCTGGGACATGAACCAGTATCCATATGGGATGCCAGTGCCATGGGTAGAGGATTAGCCTTTTTTGCCATAGTACTGGCCCCTAAAATAAATCACTTTTGTTTTTAAGATTTATTTATATTTATTGCAAAGGCAGATAAAGAGAGGAGGAGAGACAGAAAGGAAGATCTTCCGTCCACTGATTCACTCCTGAAATGGCCTCAATGGCCAGAGCTGTGCCGATCTGATGCCAGGAGCCCAGAGCCTCTTCTGGGCCTCCCACATGGGTGCAGGGTTCCAAGGCTTTGGGCCGTCCTCAACTGCTTTCCCAGGCCACAAACAGGGAGCTGGATGGGAAGTAGGGTTGCCAGGATTAGAACCGGTGCCCATATGGGATCCTGGCACATGCAAGGCAAGGGCTTTAGCTGCTAGGCTACTGCTCTGAGCCCCTAAATCACATTTTTTTTAATTATTTTTTTATTTGAAAAATCAGAATTTCACAGAGAAAGGGAGAGACAGATTTCCCATCTGCTGATTCATTCCCCAAATAACTGCGGCAGCCAGGGCTAGTCCAGGCCAAAGCCACGAGTTTCATTCAGGTATCTTCACATGGCTGGCAAAGGCACAAATACGTGGGCTTTCACGGGCACGGAAATGGCCCAAGGCAACCACATGGAACACTAGGATGGAGTTCCTGGTTCCTGGCATGAGCCTGTCCCAGCCCCGGGTGTCACAGCCATTGTGGAGGTGATCCAGTGGATAAAAATCTCTCTCTGATGCTAACTGCCTTTTAAGCAGATATATCTTTTTTAAGAAATAAAAAAAGAAACTGTAAAATGGAATACAAGCAGAAAGAGACAAACCTTTCTATGTTTCAAAGGAAACGACAGTGTTATTCCAGACTTGAGTGCAGTGTGTTGACTGTGTGCCATTGGTCTCTGCCTGCTGAGCAAGCCTGGCAGCAGTGATGTCCTAGTGGCAAGGACATCACCTAGTGCCCACAGTTTGGTCTTTTTTTATATATATTTATTTATTTTTATTGGAAAGTCAGATATACAGAGAGGAGGAGAGACAGAGAGGAAGATCTTCCATCCGATGATTCACTCCCCAAGTGAGCGCAATGGCTGGTGCTGAGCCAATCCGAAGCCCGGAGGCAGGAACCTCTTCCGAGTCTCCCACACTAGTGCAGGATCCCAAAGCTTTGGGCCGTCCTCAACTGCTTTCCCAGGCCACAAGCAGGGAGCTGGATGGGAAGTGGAGCTGCCGGGATTAGAACTGGCGCCCGTATGGGATCCTGGCGTGTTCAAGGCGAGGACTTTAGCCACTAGGCCACGCCGCCGGGCCCCACAGCTTGGTCTTTAAACACTGTGCCCTGCTAACAAGCAGCAGAGCTCCTTAACAGAGACTCATTTCAGACCTATGGCCAAGAGGGTAGAAAATGAGCCCAGAAAGAAAAATGTCCCCCAAAATGATGGGGCCATGCCAAAAGGAACCAGCTTGACAATGCCCACCAACTAAATCTCCATTTATTAAGAGATTATAACCCCGGGCTCGGCAGTGTGGCCTAGTGGCTAAGGTCCTCGCCTTGATCCCATATGGCCGCTGGTTCTAATCCCGGCAGCTCCACTTCCTCTCTGTCTCTGCTCCTCTCAGTATATCTGACTTTGTAATAAAAATAAAAAAAATAAATCTTTAAAAAAAAAAGAGAGAGATTATAACCCACAGAATAAAATAAGCCATGAGTCTCTACTGATATTAATTCTTTTTTTTTTTTAAGTGAGAGTTCTTCCTTATAATACACAGCAACTTGTAAATGTAGAATGATAAAAGTGAAAAGCATGATTTGGCAACCATCATAATAACTGAGATAGGCAAAAATTGCTGATGGATACTAAAATTGGTAGGTAAAAGTTTGATAACAAGGCCCGGCACGGTGGCCTAGCAGATAAAGTCCTCACCTTGATTGCACCGGAATCCCATATGGGTGCCGGTTCTAATCCCAGCAGCTCTGCTTTCCATCCAGCTCCCTGCTTGTGACATGGGAAAGCAGTGGAGGACGCCCCAAAGCCTTAGGACACTGAACCTGCATGGGAGACCTGGAAGAAGCTCCTGGTTTCGGAGCGGTACAGCATTGACCGTTGCACTCACTTAGGGAGTGAATCATCAGATGGAAGATCTTCTTTTCTGTCTCTCCTCCTCTGTGTATCTGCCTTTGCAATAAATATAAATAAATCTTAAAAAAACAAAAAAGTTTGATAACAAATAGAATCTTTACATTCTCTGCACAAAAACCTCTTCACAAATATTTATTAATTACAAAGGAGAAATCCTTCACTGTGGAGAAATCTGGCCACTTAACCAAGTAACCAAACATTAACATTGTCAGCAGTTGGACAGATCAGCATCATATGGCTTCAGTAATGAAACACAGAAGGAATTCAGCATTAGTTTTGTGGTATTTCTGCCCAAAAAAAAAAAAAAAGAATTTCATTCTAATAAGGAAGTAAATTCACATGGAAGAGTATTATACAGAATGACTGCTACACCTCAGAATTATCAAGGGCTTAAGCAACTGAGGGACAGTTTCAGATACAGTTGTCTAAAGAGACAGAATAAGCAAATATTTTTAGGCTGTGCATAGGACACTGTTGGGATAGTTGGTCTAATTTGAATATTAAAAGCTATAAGAGAGTTATTTGAAGCTGGAAGTGAATGTTGTTTTAGTTACAAGCGCTGGTTTGATGAAAGTCCACATCTGAAGAGAGAACACCAACACATACAGAAATAATAGTTCACGAATGCGCGCCTCAAGTTTCCATGGTCTCTGTTCAGCTTGCTCCAGACCAGGGCCTGCAGCCTGCAGACCAGCCCACTGACCTGAGACGGAGGTGTGAGGAGGAGGCCCAGGAAATTGTTCGGCATGCCAATTCCTCAACGGGACATCCCTGTGTTGAAAACAAAAATCTAACAGACCTAATCTCCAGGTTGACTGCAATTTTATTACAAATTAAGGTAATTTTCAGTGAATTTTTTCTTAATTTTTATGCTAAGCAAATGGTGCTGATTTTGTGTCTATGTTTGAGCTATAATCCAACTCAATCTTGAAATTTTTTTTCTTCAGTGTCTAGCAGAAGGAGGAGATTTGAATTCTTTTGAATTCAAATCACTTACAGATTCATTAAATGATATCAAGAATACAATAGATGCTTCTAATATCAGGTAATTCCTTAGGTATACCTAATGGTTTTTATATTAAATTCATAGTAATTTTCAGCACAGCTTTTAAGAATTATGCATATTTGTGAAGTATTCATGTGTTTTTATATTTAAGGTATACTTTAAGATTATTTATTTCAGTTTTTTTTTTTTTTAAGATTTTTTTATTATTATTGGAAAGCCGGATATACAGAGAGGAGGAGAGACAGAGAGGAAGATCTTCCATCCTATGTTTCACTCCCCAAGTGAGCCGCAACGGGCCGGTGCGCGCCGATCCAAAGCCGGGAACCAGGAACCTCTTCCGGGTCTCCCATGCGGGTGCAGGGTCCCAAAGCTTTGGGCCGTCCTCGACTGCTTTCCCAGGCCACAAGCAGGGAGCTGGATGGGAAGTGGAGCTGCCGGATTAGAACCGGCGCCCATATGGGATCCCGGGGCTTTCAAGGCGAGGACTTTAGCCGCTAGGCCACGCTGCTGGGCCCAAGATTATTTATTTCAAAGGCAGAGTTACAGTACTTCCGTGTACTGGTTCGCTTCCCAGGCCACAGTCAGGAGCCAGGAACTTCTTCTAGGTCTCCCAAGGGGCATAGGGACACAAATACTCGGCTCACCCTCCACTGCTTTCCCAGGCACATTAGCAGGGAGCATGTGGAATGCTGTCGTTACGGGCAGCAGCTTAACTGTTGGACTACAGCACCACCCCAAAGAGCTTCTCAGTCTACTGACAATAGAAATTTCACAAATTTATTATTTTTTTATGTCAAAGGAGCAGGAGATATAAACTAATTGCATTTGTGGTTAGGACGGAAGCTCAGTGTAGAGAGTGGAGCTCCCCCAGTTGCAGGGGCTCACCCCCTTTCCCCAGCTCCTCTGTGGCCCCTCTACTGCTTCGGAGCAGCGCGAAGCTGTATCAGCATCCACGGGAGTGGAATCCTGGCAATTGAGTCTGGGCAGAGTCACTTCTTCCCTGAGATTATCTAGTTTAGCTGTTGTCCTCAACTATCTTCACCTTCAGCTGTTATTTTTTTTTTAATTGTTCATAATGTTGTAAAATAAAGTGATTAACCATGTTCCTTCTTTCTTCAGTTGCTTCCAGAATAATGTAGAAATCCATGTTGCACATATTCAGAGTGGCTTGAGCCAGATGGGAAACTTACATGCCTTTGCAGCAAATAACACGAACCGAGACTGAGCGGCAAGTGCGTGAATCTGACTGCAGAGGGCGCTGGTTTGGATAAGTCCTGTTCCTTTAAATAGGCTTCTGACACGGAGTAATCTCACAGCTGGCAAACAAGGGAGACTTGAATCTCTAGTAAGTCCTTTTCATATACTGTACTGCTTCAACCAGCAGTGCTGTCTGCCATCATATTAACTTATCTTTTATTACCCAGATGCAGTAGCATTGCTTATGTTACATATGTTTGTTAGCAAGTATTTTTAAACTGAAAAACGTCTGAACAAAATAGAATTTCATGGAAGAAAAATGACCATTGTTTTAAATGTGCATGAATTCAACCCAAGACATGTAGACAGCTACTGCAGTGGAGAACATGAAGAAACATGGCCTTTATGTGCACCTGGTGGCAATGTGGAAATTCCGCCTGGAAAATTCATTCCGGTTGACCTAGTGGAGCACCATCTCGGTCTTCAGAAGAAATGTCCTGAGGTGTGGGAAGTCCTAGTTTTAAGGAAGCCACTGGAATATAATGGGACATATGAACTTTACAAGTATATATGGCATATACTTGCAATGTGACATGGTTCTATAGATCATTTTATAATAATATTTTAATTTATCATAATTTATAAAAAAACTGTTGAAAGAAAATGAAGGAGCAGGAAAAAGCATTACTGCAAAGTGCTAAATTTCAGAAGTGGATTTGGCGTGTCTTTTCCCATTGATTCAGGGCAAAAAGTGTTATTGTTATGAGATTTATTAAGATAAAAAAGACTGATAACACACTATTTTCATATTTTTGTTTATTTGCACAACTTTTAAGCCAGATTACTGGTTAAAATCCAGCAGTATACAATTTATAAGGTGAAAAGATTTTATAAGGAAAACAAATGTAATAACCAGTGCTGTGAAATGCAGAAGAAAGGTTTGTTTTGGTTGTTTTGTTTTCTTGCGTTTTTGTTTTTCTTTTTTTTTTTTTTTTTTAAAGAAAACCCCTCTAAAATGTTAATCTTGTAAAAATATATGTATTTGGAATTTTGTTTTAATATAGAATATTACAAAGTGAAATATAATAAATTGTCCTCAGATTTGGAGTTTTCAGATAGGGCTATAGCAGTGGTTTTTGATTCTTTTAGATGTCTCATAAAATGAGACTTTTATATATGTTAATGTATAATAAAACAAGATTATTTTCCATTTGAAACTTTTGTATAGTTTAAAAATGCTTCTGTATTCTTTGTTGGTATTGTGCCACGGCAAACCTTTAGTGCAGAGTTTATATTGAGCTAAACTGTTATGTTAACTAAGAGATGCATAAATCTTTTATTCTTAATATTTGTAATTCTAAATAAATTGATCTATGAAAATTATTGCCTATGTTCTCAATTAATATAAGTTGATAAATATTCAAAAAGTTTGAAGAATTTTATTTTTAGGGGACACAATACAGATTAATTAGTTATTTTGAAGTACCCAATATTATCTTAATGGAGGATTTTTTTTTTTCTACCTGTGGTCACTGGAAATAGTGCACCTGCACATCATTTGGCCTGGTGTAGACCTAGAGAAAATTTTTACTTAAGTATATTCTGCCTAGAATTGGATGTTTTATACATTTTTCCTTTGGTGTTGCTGAAGGCTCATTTGTCATGCTTAAATAGTATCTCGTTTTATACGTACTTAATTAAGCACTGATTATCTTTCTTTTTTTTTTTAAAGATTTATTCATTTTATTACAGCCAGATATACACAGAGGAGGAGAGACAGAGAGGAAGATCTTCTGTCCGATGATTCATTCCCCAAGTGAGCTGCAACGGGCCGATGCGCGCCAATCCAGTGCCGGGAACCTGGAACCTCTTCCGGGTCTCCCACGTGGGTGCAGTGTCCCAATGCATTGGGCCGTCCTCAACTGCTTTCCCAGGCCACAAGCAGGGAGCTGGATGGGAAGTGGAGCTGCCAGGATTAGAACTGGCGCCCATATGGGATCCCGGGGCATTCAAGGCGAGGACTTTAGCTGCTAGGCTACGCCGCAGGGCCCTGGGGACAGTGTCATTTAAGTCAATATCTAGCTGACACAAAATGACTACTCTGAATTATACAGAGTTCTTCTCCCCTAAACAGAAATAAAACTCAAATTATTTGGACAGTTCTTAGTGTTAACATATGCTAGCATTGAAAGATAATCAGTGCTGGGCCTGGCGGCATGGCCTAGCGACTAAAGTCCTCACCTTGAAAGCCCCGGGATCCCATATGGGCGCCGCTTCTAATCCCGGCAGCTCCACTTCCCATCCAGCTCCCTGCTTGTGGCCTGGGAAAGCAGTCGAGGACAGCCCAAGGATTTGGGACACTGCGCCCGCATGGGAGACCCAGAAGAGGTTCCTAGTTCCCGGCATCGGATTGGCGCGCACCGGCCCGTTGCGGCTCACTTGGGGAGTGAATCATCGGACAGAAGATCTTCCTCTCTGTCTCTCCTCCTCTGTGTATATCTGACTTTGTAATAAAATGAATAAATCTTTAAAAAAAAAATGACACTGTCCCTGATGAACACATTTTTGGAGCTCTGAAGAAACCTGTCAAAGCCAGACTAAGCAATCAAGCCACACATGCTTTTTATTTATATAGGTTAGGTTCTGAGTTATTTTACACTAATTACAAAACTCATATTCACTTATACCATTGAGAATCAACAAAATGATTTGTCTCAATTTTTTCCCCCTGGAATCCATGCACATCCATCTCCCCTTCATTACTGTGACTGCTTTAGCACAAGCCTGGCACACTGAATTCATCTCTTAGTATACCACCCAGGTACACATTAGCCCTCTTTCAACGCAGCCAGAGTGCCAATCATAAAAGGTAGAATTGGGGCCAGACACAATAGCTAACTGTCTACATCCTCACCTTATAAGCACTGGTATTCCTTAAGGACATCAGTTCATGTCAGGCTGCTCCACTTCCCATCCAGCTCCCTGCTTGTTGTCTGGGAAAGCAGTCAAGGACGGCCCAAAGCCTTGGGACCCTGCCACTCACATGGGAGACCCCCGAGGAAGCTCCTGACTCCTGGCTTCAGATTGGCTCAGCTCTGGTTGTCACAGCCACTTGCATAGTGAACCAGCAGGTGGAAGATCTTTCACTTTGTCTCTCCTCTCTGTAAATCTGCCTTTCCAATAAAAATAAATAATTTTTAAAAGACACCTATTCCGTGATTGCTTAAGTGCCTTGGCACATTCTCCAAGACCCTCAGCACACCATCAGTTCTTCAGTGACCACAAAGACCAGAGGCTACTTTAGCGCAGTTACCCAGAAAACTCAACCATGGTCACATCACACTCAGTTTCCCTTGCCCTCCAGGAATTTAAAATACTTCCCTTATTTAATCTGGGGCTAACTTATAATCATTTATACACACATGAAGAATTATAAATTAGGGAACCAGTGCGGTGACCTAGCAGCTAAACTCATCTTGTACACGCCAGGATCCCATATGGGTACCGGGTCTAGTCCTAGCAGCTCTGCTTCCCATCCAGCTCCCTGCTTGTGGCCTGGGAAGGCAGTCAAGGATGGCTCAAAGCCTTCGGACTCTGTGCCCATTCGTGGGAGACCCAGAAGAAGCTCCTGGCTCATGGCTTCAGATCAGCTGCGCTCCGGCTGTTGCAGTCACTTGGGGAGTGACTCTTCAGATGGAAGATCTTCCTCTCTGTCTCTCCTCTTCTCTGTATATCTGACTTTGCAACATAAATAAATAAATATTTTTTTAAAAATTAGGAAATAAACTTCAAACCAAAATTTTTATGAAAAATACTGAACTGGACAAGCAAGCCTCTTCTCTTAACCTAATTTTCTCAGCGCAGTAGCATGCTCATATAATATAAATCGCCATAAGGCCCCGTACTGTGAGCAAGCTAATGTACAGAAATCACTTAAACAGAAATGACATGGAACATTTGTGGAAAACATTTAATTATCCACTCAAGTTTCACAAGAAGTACAGGACCAAGTGCTGATGATGATGTGGGAATGATCAAAGCAACAGGCCCAAAATCAGGGAAAGTTTCACACATCAGAACTGTGGTGAGGCGAAGGGGTGGGAAAGGGTATCAGGTGTTTTGGAAGAGAAACGTGTTAGTTTGTTCCAAAACAAAGAAATGACTGAGGAGCTGGTGCTGTGGTATAGCAGGTAAAGATGCCACCTTCAGCACTGGGATCCCACATGGACTCTGGTTTGAGTCCTGGGTGCTCCACTTCCAACCCAGCTCCTTGTTAATACACCTGGGAAAGCAGTTGAGGACAGCCTAAGCATTTAGACCCCTGCACACACATGGGAGACTTAAAAGAAACTCCTGGTCCTTGCCTTCCGATCAGCTCAGCTCCAGGCACTGCAGTCATTTGGGGAGTGAACTATCAGATGGAAGATTCTATAACTTTGTCTTACAAATAAATAATAAATAAATCTTTAAAAATGGCTTTAAGACAGAGGCACATGTTGTGGATCAGTGACCTTAACGTGTGTGTGTGTATATATATATATATATATATGGTAGATAAAGATGATGTCAGGGTAGGGTGTTAGGCCCATGAATGAAAACACCACATGCCATGTTGGAATGCCTGGGCTTGAGGCCTGCTCCCAATTTCTGCATTTCTGCTAATGCTGGGAGGCAGCAGGTGGTGGCTCAAGTCCTCACATCCCTGACATCCACACAGAAAATCCAGATTGAGTTTCCGGCTCCTGACATCTGGGAAATGAACCAATGGATGGAAGATCTTGTTGTCCATCTCCTTCTCTGTCTCACTGTAAAACAGTTTTCTTTAAAAAGATGATACTGATTATCTAGGTGAGTAACAAAGTTTTGGGAGTTTCATGCCAACTGGCAGCTACTACAGATTGGCTTTTAAAATAACATGGTTGCAGAGCCAGTGAAGCTATTATGTGGAAAAAACAGACCATGTTTTTGTTAACAGTGGGGAGGTTAAGTGGACATTGGGCAAATGATAGAAAATTTTGGTGAGACTGAAAAGTAAGTTCAAGAGACTATCTTACGACTAAAATAACAATGTATACTTGAAAATTCTAAGATTTTTTTTAAGTGTTTCACTACAAAAAGTATGTAAATTAATTCAGTAAATAGCTGGATGTAGCCATTCTGCAATATATCCATATATCATGCTGTACACCATAAATACATCTATAATTTTTACTTGACAATTGAAAAAGCACCCAGAAAATAAAAGTAATAGCTACTGGTAATCCAACTTGGGTTGAGAAGATGGGTGAGAGGGAGTTTATGTCATAATCCTTGGACAGACCATAAAAGCAGATACGGTGATTGACAATCATGAGGGGTTCTTGGGAAGAGGACGAGTTCTGAGCCAGTCTTGGCCTGGCGAGATGGCTCAGGGGTGCAGACCCCACTAAATGTCAGACACAGGTGAAAACAGATGCCAGAAGTCCTCGACAGAGAGCCAAGGCTCCTGGGCAAAAGGGAGGCACATTCAAGGGTGAGAGCTGTGGGAACCGCCCTCAAAACTAACCATGGAAGTCACCCTAACGTGGACTTCGGAAAGGACCAGATTCTCGTGTGCGTTGCCCCCTCTAACAGTCCTCAGAGCTTATCCCAAATTCCCCCAGGAGTTTCAGAAGTTACCGAAGGCCGAAAGGACATGTTCCTCCCATGAGTCCAGCTTTGATCCCGTGTTTTCAGAGAGAGGGGAATAGGTTTCAAAATGCTGGCCTTGGAGGCTAGAGTCAGACACGCCCCCTCCAGTTCCCCTGGGATCTGGCAGGCAGTTCAGGGCGGTCTCCGGAGGCAGCTGGGGCTTCAAACATTTCACCGCGGGTGCTGCAGGAGCACAGGGGTTGGGGAAAAGCTCTGGCCTGCTGCAGGCTTGTAAGGGTTTCCCGCTCTGTCGCCGAGACTTGGCACGCCTGTTCTGGAACCACACCTAGCAGGAAGAAGGGGGAAAAAACTGCTTTGGAATACACAGATCTCATTTCTATGTATAAATTTTTCTGTTCACTACTCCACAAATACTGAAGGTGCCCTAATAAGGAAGCTCAGGACCCACGTTGAAAAGACAGGGGCTGGGCTTGGCGGCGTGACCTAGTGGTTAAGGTCCTCGCCTTGATCCCATATGGCCGCTGGTTCTAATCCCGGCAGCTCCACTTCCTCTCTATCCCTCCTCCTCTCAGTATATCTGACTTTGTAATAAAAATAAAATAAATCTTTAAAAAAAAAAAAAAAGAAAAGACAGGGGCTGGCTTTTGGCACACCAGTTGGTGAGCTGCTTGGGCCACCTGCTCCCTTATTATCAGAGTCCTCAAGCCCCAGTCGCACCTTCACTTTGGACCCAGCTTCTTGCTAAGGAACATCCTGAGAGGCAGCAGATGGTGGGTCACTTCCTTGGGTCTCTGATACTCCTAGGAAAGAACTAGATTCGAGTTCCAGGCTTTTTCCTGGGCAGTTTGCTGCTGGCATCTAGGGGGTGAACCAGCAAATGGGAGATACCTGTCCCCTCATCTGTGAAATAAGATGAACGTAAGATGAAATAAGATGAACATAAATTTAAAAATAGAAACTGACCGGCCTGGCGCGGTAGCCTAGTGGCTAAAGTCCTTGCCTTGCATGCGCCAGGATCCCATTTGGGCACCACTTTTAATCCCGGCGGCCTCACTTCCCATCCAGCTCCCTGCCTGTGGCCTGGAAAGACAGTGGAGGACAGCCCAAAGCCTTGGGACCCTGCACCCACATGGGAGACCTGGAAGAGACTCCAGGCTCCTGGCTTTGGATCGGCTCAGCTCCGGGCGTTGGGGCCACTTGGGGAGTGAATCAAGGAGAATCTTCCTCTCTGTCTCTCCTCCTCTCTGTATATCTGACTTTCCAATAAAGATGAATAAAACTTTAATATATATATATATAAACTGACAGTGCACCAACGGGGTGCAGAGGAAAAGAGAGGGAGGCTACCCTCTACTGGTGTCAAATGAGGGCTGCTGCTTAAAACTGCAGACAGCGGGACTTTGATCTAAGCTCCATTATAAACACGCTTTGCGCTAGACCTTGCAAACAGTGGAAAGGAGGGCCACGGATTTGGGGCTCTACACAGAATGTGATACATTCTTTGGAACCAAAGTCCTTAAAGGAATAACTGCCAAGAAAGTAGCCAGCAGGGAATGTGGTGAGCCTGCCCATCTCCTTCCAGCCATCATTCCCAAACCTAAAACCACAGGGGAATTCCAGGTGTGCCTCCTCCCAGTTTTCCCCTGGGGGGGGAGGAAAGGGGGAGGATAAAATGGCCCACGTCACCTTCCTGCTGGGGATTGCATTCCTAACTGTCTCAAGAGACCAGCTCTTGAGAGCTGGGAGTCACTGAGTGCAGACTTATTTCAGCCCTCACCATCACCCTATGCAAAAGACACCGATCCCATTCCCATTCTACAATCTGGAAGACCGAGGTCCAAGAGAAGCAACTGTCCCGGGAATCCCGGCTCTGACGCGCCCAGTGCCTCCGCGCCGAGGAGCACCTGCGAACGCGGCGGGCAGCTCACCTGGATTCTGGACTCGGGGAGCAAGGTGAGTGCAGCCAGGCGTTCGCGCAGGTGGATGTCGGGGTACATGGTCTGGCGGAAGACCAATTCTAGCAGCTGCAGCTGCTCGGAGCTGAACGAGGTGCGCTTGCGGCGCTGCGACGCCGACGCGCCCGACGCGCCTTTAGGCGGCGCCGGCGAGCCCAGGCTGGCGGGTGGCGGCGCTGCCGGCACAGGGTCCCGGGAGAGAAAGCCGGCGAAGGGCGCGTGGGCGCGGCGCTCGGAGTGCGGGCCCGCGGGGAGCAGGGCAGTCCCGGTGCCTGGCGGTGGTGGAAAGGGCCCGGTGGCGTGGGCTGGCCGGAAGGCGGGGAATACGGCGCCGTCGGCGAACTGGAGCGGGCGGGATCCTGCAGCGGCCATAGCTCTAGAGCCCAGTGCGCCTGGGCCAGGGGCCCGGCCCCAGTTATACCGACCCCGGCCCGAGGGGAGGGAGCTGGCGGTGGCGGCGCCATCAAAGCGGTGGACGCGGGGAGGCCCGTGTCTCTTCGGGGTGTGACCCCGCCCCCGGCCCCGCCAGACGCCGGTGGGAATAATCGCTTCCGCAGACCGTGGGATGGGGAGGGAGGCGCGAACTTGGGCCTGGGACCCTCCACTATACCCCTCCCCCTGCCTCCCGCCCCGTCTTCCCCGCAGTCGCAATCCACATCCCCAAGAAATTTGCCCAGGGCGGGGTAGCCCACGGGACTCCGAAGTCGTGGGCCGCAGGGGGGTCGGCACTCAGCTAGCTCACAGCCCAGGTCAACCCAACAGAAGGGCCTGGAGCCTGGGCTGCTCCGGGGTCTCTTTTGCCTCAACCGTGATCCTGCCTGCCATCATCAAAGCTGTTTATTTACCACCCCTGCTATGTGCCAGACCCTGGAGCAGGTTGGTCAAACAGCCAAGGTGCTGCACTGCAGACCTGCCTAACACATCCTGGCCCAGAGGGTGGAGATAAAGCAGCTTGCCCTGCCTGGAGTCCCAGCGGCATGTTATGCCCTGTGGTTTAGCTTTTCTGGAGATGCCCAGTGACACCCTAGACCTAGAGTCTAGTTAAAGGTGGAGCGGGTAGGTGGTGTGTGTGTGTGTGTGTGTGTCACAGGTGCTCCACGTGGCTGCCACGCCCCTTACAGCACATTTACCTGCCCCTTTTGCCCAGCCTTTGGTCTTAAGTTGTGGTTTATGGATTTGTGCTCCCCGCCCTCTTACTCATTCATTCAAGGCCACATTCAGTATCAGCTTCTGACAGCTGCTCGACTGGGCCCTGGACAGGTGTCTTCTGTGGTCATTTGCAGAATGGCCTGGGTCCCCCTGCTCCCAGTCCCCGGGAAGCCATTGTGGCTTAAGAGTCACGCCTGCTTAGGAAGGTCTTTCCTTGCACTCAAGTCCTGGCTTTTTCCACCATAGATAATCTCCAAAGAACCAGGCTGGCTTCTGCTTGGTTCCCACGGTCAAAACAGGAAGTGTTCTTGGAGTTGCTGTTATGCGTTTGGGACCTGAACCTTCCTGTGAGGCTGGGGGTGCCAGGAAACCAGATTCCTAACCCCAAGCATGTGGCGTGCTTTTCTGTGGCTTCCCCTCCCCTCCCTATACTGGATCGTTTGGGTTTCTGACCTAGGATGATGGAACTGAAGGTCAGACCTGGTATTTTTCTGTGCTTGTTCATTCTTTTTTTTTTTTTTTTTTAATAAAGATTTATTTTATTTTTATTACAAAGTCAGATATACTGAGAGGAGGAGAGACAGAGAGGAAGTGGAGCTGCCGGGACTAGAACCAGCGGCCATATGGGATCAAGGCGAGGACCTTAGCCACCAGGCCACGCTGCCAAGCCCAGCTTGTTCATTCTTGATCTTATTTCTAAAAACCATTGCGAAGTGTCATGGTGCTGGGCTGGGGACTTTCCATGTCCTACAAAGTAGGTATTTAGCACCGCACGTTTGCAAATCAGGAAATACATTGCAATCTAGACAAGGGCCCTGGTGATGCCAAAGCTGTGCCAGGCTGACCACCACACGTGATCCCTGTGATTGCTGCGTGCTCCCCTCCTCCTGCCCCACACCAGGGAGGCAGGGCAGCCTTGGCCCCTCCTGGCCTTGGCGGTGATTCTCTCTCAGGCACACTAGGCCCGCTAGGTTCCCATGGAGGCTTCAGGAATGGATGCGTTCACAGCTGTGGCTATAGGAGACCAGGCACACAGGAAAGCTCATGTTTGCCAGCTGCTGGCTGCCAGCTGAAGCTCACCAACCAGGCGTAGGGTAAGTTTGATACTCTGGGGTCACAGGAATTCTCCAGTAGGTCTGTATGGAAACCCCCCAGGGCTTTCTGTGCAAGCCTCATTGGTGGAAGGAATGTAAGCCTGCCAGGAAAGTGGACCTGTGGAGAAAGCGAAGGCCATGGCTACCCTGCCCAGGAGTGCTTCAGTCTAAATGTGTACTGTAATTCAGTCTTTCCTCTGTCTGTGAATTGGGTGGTGAGAACCCCAGCATTCAGTTGAGGTTTGATGTGCTCACGGCTGTTTTCCTGGAAGTTTCTGTTGTATGATAGCTTCTGTATGGAAATGAGATTTGTACACTTCTCCCCATCTTTCCTCCTTGGGCTTTCAGTGACGACTGGATGGCATGTGCCGAATCTGCTGAAGACAGGACCTCCCTCAGGCCACTATGGACACCCAGGGCCAGGAAGCAAGCCTTCCATCCCCTTCAGAATAGTGTGAATTCTAAATTGTATGTGTATACATTATGGTTATAAGTCCCTTTTCCAACTCGTTGTTGGATGGTTAAGTGCAATGGGATATTCTGGACTGGATCCTGGAAACTGGAAAGGATATGAGTGGGAAAACTGGTGAATTCTAATTAAAAACTAAGACTAATGGTACAACCCAAAACACGGATGGAATGGGTCTGAGAAGAGCTAGTACTTCCCCGTGTGAGTGGATTTCCCTGCAGCCCTGGGCTTTTCAAGGATATGGTCTCAGAGATAGAAGCCGCCACAGGGTGGGGTCTCTCTTGTGTCTTTTCACTGGAAATCCACATATTTTCTATTCTGTTTTTGTTGGTCAAATCCTTGTAAAACTGTAAGTAATTTTTAACCTACCACAAGTTCTAGATTCCTTATTCAGTTACCTTGTTGCGAACATACCATGAACACTTGTTAATGCTTCTGTACACATTTCCCCATCTGAAACATGGCAAATGGAGAGAGCTGATTGATTTTCTTAAAGTAGATCATTTTGAAATGTAAGGCTTCTTCGAGTACTTTTCTCAACAGGAACATATCAGCTTTCCAAACAGCAAAGTCAAGTTCAAGGTCAGCTGAAGGTGAGGGTCTCAGAGATGAGGGTTTGGATTGTGCAGCTCTGACAGGAGGACCAGCCCACCATTCACTGTGCCAAGCTCTGGCCATGGATTCTGTTTTGGACTGCGAACAGCATCTGTGGCTATGAAGCAGAGCAAAGGAGAAACAGAAGTCTGGCCTCGCAGGTGCATCCTGCAGGGTGGGGAGAGGCCGGTTGGGCCAGAGGCAGCAGGGGAAAAGCAGGGCGGGGGCCACACAGGTGCCCGTCTTGTCGCGCGTCCTCCTCGGCTTTTCCCACAGTGCTGCTGTTGCTGCCAACTCACCCCATCACAGAGGCCTGCCTTTCCTCACCAAGTGCTAAGTACTCTCTTCCCGGGATGCTCTTTGTTGTTCGCTAGGCCCCTCTGCTACCCGGGAGCTGGTGCAGGAGCCCAGGGGAGTCAATGGTTCTACTGCCACCTTGAGATCCGCAGGGCTGTTTGCTCCTTTGATCCTGGCCTCCTTTGATTTCCTCTGCTCTGGCTGCCTCTTGGGTGTCTGAAGTTTCTTTCAGAGCCAGTGGTTACTAGACTGAAAGACAACACCCCCCACAAAGGGTATGCAAGTGCCAGAAAAGTGATAAAACGTTAAGAAACCTTTTGTTGGTGTTTACTCAACACCACATCCGTTCAAGTCACAAACCAAGAGGCATTGGGGACGCAACAGGTTGAGTTATTTTGTTTTTGTTTTTGTTTTTTAAAGAATGATTCCCTTTCTTCCAAAATTCTTTTTACCAAAAGCCACTTCTGTGTCTCTCCCATCCCTGATCCTCATGGAAAACCGGTGAAGTTGAAAGAACATTTCAATCTCAGAACAGTTCACGTCTACACAGTTGAACAACTGAAGCAATGAGCAGACCATTTGTCCTCAACCTAACAGGAACATCATTTGACATCTCTTTCTGCAATGTGCCTACTTTGAGCACTTGAAAAGGGTGTCAAAGAAGAACCGAATGTTTAATTCTGCTCCATTCAAACAGATTTAAATGTAAATACCCACATGTATTTTGTGGTGCCCACCATCACCAGCACAGCCCTAAGCTGTCATCTGGCAAATCACTCTTCTTTGGGAAATTTTTTATGTGCAGGTGTAGAGAAGTAGGGCCCTGGTATCACATTTTACACTAGATTTGCATTCCAACTCCCACTCTTCCTGTTCCAGCACAATTCTGGATCATCCACTTACCTCATCTGGTACCAGACTCAGGAAAATTTGACCGAACAGTATGCTAAATATTCTCAACATGCATAGACAGACTTTCTTTGAAAGTGGCAATTGGAGATCACTTGCTGGTTAAAAGTTTAGGATACTTGCAAGTGTCTTCAACATTTGACTCCCACCTCGTTTTGCTGCTATTTTGTTTTCTTCTAATCACACAGTTTATCTCTGCCATAAAAGTTCTCCGACTTCAGGATGGATGTGCCATGATTCTGAATCAGTGAAAATTGTTCCAATTTTAGTATATGTGCTGCTGAAGCGAGCACAGAATCAGTGAAAATTGTGTACGCCCTGTTAAACCACAGTGGACAAGGACAAGTAGAGCATGAGGTGTCAGGACAATGCAGCACCCTTTTTCTTACTCAGCAATAATTGATTAGTGTGGTAGCTGACACCCAGAGCAACCTGAGATCCATCCCAGCCTGCATGTATTGGATATTTCCAAAACACAGTCTTTGACTGCATTACCTATGAAAGCTGGGAGGCCTCCAGGCAGCGAAGACGCCACCCAGAATTGGTCTAACCAAACCAATCCTTAGTGTCTCTAGAATGTAATAGAGCACTTTCAAATAGATGCTAATCCATTTCAGGATGAGGTTTTAAATAAACTGCACTCTCTCATGGGTAATTGGGCGCTTTGTTTTTACAGTAACCTGAACCTTCTGTAACTTTTGTTTTGATGGAAGTGGAATTAACTTTGGCCTGCCTTCCTTTCTAGTTGAACTCGTCAGCTCTGTGTTCCAACTGAGACCCTAGCTGCTAAGGAGTGTGGCCAGCTCTGCTGAACTATCCCCCTGGAAGTCTCCTCAGTCCCAGACTCAGCCCACAACTCACTTTTGCTTATGGTTTATCACTTGTACAGTGTCAGAGGGTTTTTGTTTGTTTTAGTTAATTAACTAATTTGAAAGAGGGAGAGAGAGAGAGATTTTTATCAGTTGGTTCAGTCCCCAAATGCCCCCAGCGCTCAGGACTGAAGCAGAGAGCAGGGACCAGGTCTCGCACAGGGGTGACAATCTCGCATCCTCATCTGCCACCTCCCAGGCTGCACATGAGCAGCCGGCTGGGTTGCTGGAGTCAGAAGCAGAGCCAGGACTCGAGCCCACAGACTCTGATGTGGGCTGTGGGTTGTCCCAAGCAGCTTCTGTAACAGCAGCCCCAAGAGCCCTGGTATGAAGTGGGTTGCTTGTTCCTGGCTTAGTGTGACTTGTTTGTACTCTGACTCTATGGACCTGTACTCCTAGGAAGGGGAAAGATGCTGCTTTGAGAAAGGGCTGCAAATCTGTGAGCCTGCGGTGTGTAGTATTTGCAAATGAGAAAGCCAACAAGCTACCCAGGTAGCAATAGACACTCCCAAGAAATGACTGGAAGAAGCCCTCGCTAGCCAATCACAGGACACGTGAGCCCCCGTGGGAAGACTGAAACACATCAGCCATGCCAAAACCCGTTATCTCATGATGAGTGTTTTGAAAACCAAAATTAATGTCCTATGGGAGGGTCTCAGGGACACAGTTATGTAAGCAGAAAGAAGCGAGCATTTAACCTGCTGCTCTTCTCGGACTATATCTCAAGGGAGGAACACTGTTAAACATTTTCCCCTTATGGAAGTATTTACCTAGTAAATGAGGAAGAAATGCAGGATTTAGAAATGTTAGAGAAAAATTCTAGAGTTAGATTGTTCTTTTGAAAAAATAATTTTAAAGCTGTTTTATTTACCTGAAAGAAACAGAGACCAGGACCAGTGCTGTAGCCTAGTGGCTAAAGTCCTCGCCTTGCATGCACCGGCATCTCATTTGGGTGCTGTTTCATGTCCTGGCTATTTCCCTTCCAGGTCCTTGCTTGTGGCCTGGGAAAGCAGTGGAGGATAGCCCAAAGCATTGGGACACTACCTGCACAGGAGACCCGGAAGAAACTCCTGGCTCCAGATTGGTTCAGCACCAGCTGTTGTGGCCACATGGGAAGTGAACCAGCAGAAAGTCTGTCTTAGGATCAGCTCAGCTCCAGACTTTGCAGCTACTTGGGCATTGAACCAGCAGACAAAAGATCTCTATCTCTTCTCTGTGTATCTCCCTTTTCAATAAAAATAAATAAATATTTTTCTTTTTAAGACAAAACAAAACAAACAAAAACAGAGATCTTTCATGACCTGGTCCACTCTTCCAGATGCCTGCAACAGCCAAGGCTGGGCCAGGCCGAAGCCAGAAGCCAGGACCCCCAACTGGTTCTCCCAGGTGGGCAACAGAAATGCAGATGCTCAGATCATCCCCTGCTGCCTCCCAGGTGTGCATTACCAGGAAGGATGGGTGGGAAGCAGAGCCAGGACTCAAACCTAGGCCCTGGGATATGGCATCGGAAGGTGTGGCTTAACTACTACCCCAAAGGCCCATTACAGACTATCCGCATTTGCTGCTTCTATTGAAACAGAGGAACAGAGCAGAGATCTTCACGGCTGCTAGCATCAGCCTCCTTGTAGAAACACACCATGGCTGACTCCTGAGTGCCAGAATGCCACAGAGGACTCTCGCCCAGCTCTGAGTCCCTACGCCCAGGTCCCTCACCACTCCAGCGCTTCCATCCACAGCACAGACTGGGAAATGCCACGGCACAAGCTGCCAGCTGTTTCATCCAATAGATCTCACAGTGAGAGGGGAGGAAATTATCTTTAAAGAGACCTAAAGGATGCATCTACCAAATGCAACGTTTGAATCGCCATTCAGACCAACCACCTATAAACATTAATTTCTGGGACAAACGAGGACATTTAAACATTGGATATAAGATGATATGTGGGGGGCCCGGCGGCGTGGTCTAGCGGCTAAAGTCCTCGCCTTGAACGCCCCGGGATCCCATATGGGCGCCGGTTCTAAGCCCGGCAGCTCCACTTCCCATCCAGCTCCCTGCTTGTGGCCTGGGAAAGCAACTGAGAACGGCCCAAAGCCTTGGGATTCTGCAACCATGTGGGAGACCCAGAAGAAGTCTCTGGCTTCTGGCTTTGGATGGGCTCAGCTCCAGCTGTTGCACTCACTTGGGGAGTGAATCATCGGACGGAAGATCCTCCTCTCCTTCTCTCCTCCTCTCTGTATATCTGACTTTGTAATGAAAATAAATAAATCTTAAAAAAAAAAAAAAAGATACATCCACTGCAGAAGTAAAACCTGGGGGACAAGCATTTGGCTCAGCAATCCAGAAGCTACTTGGGATACTTGTATCTCTTACTGGAGACCTGGGTTCACATCCCATTCACTCCACTTCTATTCCAACTTCTTTATAATGCCTACCACAGGAGACAGTAGATGATGGCTCAAGGACTTAGGGCCCTGAAGCCCATGTGGGAAACTCAGACTGAGTCCCTGGTTGCTGGCTTTGTCCTACCCTAATTCTGCCTGTTGGGGCATTTGGGAAGTTAACCAGTAAAATAGCCCTCTCTGTCTCTGTCTCTCTCTGATTTCAAATGAATAAAATTAAGCAAAACAGCAAAAAATAATTATAGTTCTAAAAAGAAAAGTTTGGGGCTGGCACAGTGGTACAGCAAGTTAAGCTTCCACCTGCAGTGCCAGACTCACATTGGGCACTGGTTCAAATCCTAGCTGCTGCACTTCTGATACAGATCCCTGCTTATGGTCTGGGAAAGAAGCAGACGATGGCCTAAGTCCTTGGACCCATGCAACCATGTGGGAGACCTGGAGGAAGTTCCTGGTTCCTGGATTCAGACCAGCACAACTCTAACTGTTGTAGTCATTTTGTGGGGTAAACCAACAGAGGGAAGATTCTCTCTCTCTCTTCTCTTTCTTTCCTACTCTTTCTCAATTCTGCCTTTCCAATAAAAATAAATAAATCTTTAAAACAAAGTAAAATCTGAATTTGACTCTTATGGCACATTGTCCAGTCTTTTGAGAAGATCAAAGTTGTTAGTCCACTGTCCTTGCCTTCTTTTTCTCCTCTTGCAAACAAGGGTTTGTGTTGGAGGCCCACTGTCCTGGGCAAGCTTCTGGCGGCTTTGGGTTGGGTCCCAGAGCACCGCCAGGAATTTTTTTTAAAGGTTTATTTTATTTTTTTATTTCTTTTTTTTTTAAAAAGATTTATTCATTTTATTACATCCAGATATACAGAGAGGAGGAGAGACAGAGAGGAAGATCTTCCGTCCGATGATTCACTCCCCAAGTGAGCCGCAACAGGCCGGTACGCGCCGATCCGAAGCCGGGAACCTGGAACCTCTTCCAGGTCTCCCACGTGGGTGCAGTGTCCCAATGCATTGGGCCGTCCTCAACTGCTTTCCCAGGCCACAAGCAGGGAGCTGGATGGGAAGTGGAGCTGCCGGGATTAGAACCGGCGCCCATATGGGATCCCGGGGCTTTCAAGGCGAAGACTTTAGCCGCTAGGCCACGCCACCGGGCCCAAAGGTTTATTTTATTTTTATTACAAAGTCAAACATACAGAGAGGAGGAGAGATAGAGAGGAAGATCTTTCATCCAATGATTCACTCCCCAAGTGAGCGCAACGGCCGGTGCTGTGCCGATCCGAAGCCAGGAGCCAGGAACGTCTTCCAGGTCTCCCACACGGGTGCAGAGTCCCAAGGCTTTGGGCCGTCCTTGACTGCTTTCCTAGGCCACAAGCAGGGAGCTGGATGGGAAGTGGAACTGCCGGGATTAGAACCGGCGCCCATAGGGGATCCCGGCACATTCAAGGCAAGGACCTTAGCCACTAGGCCACGCCGCAGGGCCCGCATCTCCAGGAATTTTAAGATTGATTTACTTGTTTGTTTATCTGAAAGGCCGAGTCACAGTGAGAAAGAAAGACAGAGTGGTGTCTCTCTATCTCTCTCTCTTCCTCCATCCCTGCCTCTCTTCTTTCAGGAGACAACCCATTTCCTAGATCTCTCCCAGGAGATGCTTTCCCCTTCTTTTTTTCACATTCACTTATTAATTTCACAAATAAACTTCTCTGTCTGAAGAGATGGAGAGAGGGAGATCTTCTGTCTGCTGGTTCATTTTCCAAACAGCTGCAATGACCAGGACTGGACCTGGCTAAAGCTGGGAACCTAGAAGTTCATCCTGGTCTCTCACATGTAGCAGGGGCCCCAGCACTTGCACCATCCTCTGCTGTTCTCCCAGGCATGTTAGCAGCGAGCTGAAATGAAATGGAACAGCTAAAACTTGAACCAGCCCCATGTGGAAAGTCTGCATTGCAGGTGGTGGTCCTGATAGTCCCATTAGGAGATGTCTCTGGGACTATATCCGCTCCTGGGAAGAGAGATTGGCCATCCAGGCGTTGTTGGTCCATATGGTCTCTGGCCACCTGTAGGATGCAAGTGCATTCCTCAGAGGTTAATGAGGAGCTGAGGATGACATGGATGCCTGCTGTAAATATGAGATAACAGTGCAGGCTTACAATTAACTTACATTGCACAACACTGGCCCCTCCAGGACTGCTTCCTATCTGTTGTTACACTTGCCCCAGATGAGGAAGTACAGAAATCATGTAAGCCTGAGTGGCAAGAGGTCTGCAGATAGGGTCAGCTTCAAACTTTCCACTTGTATGTCTGCAGGGAGAGACAGCCCCAGCCCCAGCCTGGACCATGATGCTGCCCTCCACTGCTAGCCAGCAGATCTCCCCAGTAGCCCCCAGGTCAGGAGTGGGGTGTTATCCCACCTTGGAGGGCTGCTCACTCTGGCCTCCTGCACTGGAGGTACAGACAGCAGTGCTGGGCCCAGGATGCCACCCCAGGAACTCTGCAAAGTAGGCCGACTCCACACAACGCAAATTCTCCACACCTCCTCCAGGGGGCCCACAAGGGTTTACCTGGCACTGCAGGCTCTGCAGGTTCCCAATGGCACTGACTACAACAGACCTTGACATGGGTGAGCTCACAGGTGGGGCCCCTCCTCTCCCTTTCTGTGACAGATAGCCAAGCAGAAGACAAGGTGCTTGGGAGGCTGAGGTTAGAACCAGGCTGAACAAATCCTGGGTCTGACTGTTTGTTCTCTGCAGCCAGGAGTGAGGAGTCTGGACTGCGGGCCATCCAAGGCCAGCAAAACCACTTGGTATGGCCCTGCAGAGACAACCGCAAGCAGAACTTGGAATTCAATAAATCTAGAACAGCTGGTGTTTTAACTGATAATTTTATGTGGCTTGTGAATGAGGTTGGAAGGATCTAAATGGCCCTCTGCAGAAGCAAATAGCCCAGCCCCACATCCCTCCTTGGCCCTTACTTTTCTCTGGGCTGCTGTGCTTCCCACCCCTAGGTGGTTCCCACTCATTCTACATGGGCAGGCCAAGTGCTCCAGGCCCTGGAAACCACAGGCTCCTCTGCCTGAAGCTACCCACTTCCCAGTTCTCCCTTAATGACATGATACTATCTGGTCATTTCATGTTATTGCTGTTTTCTCTCATCAAAGCATATTCTTGGGGCCAGTGTTGTGGTACAGTGAGTTAAGCTGTCACTTTACAGTGCTGGCATCCCATATAGGCTCCAGTTTGAGTCCTGACTGCTCTACATCCAATCCAGCTCCCTACTAATGGCCTAGGAAAGCAGCGAGGGATGGTCCAAGTGCTTTGGGGCCTTGTATCCATGTGGGAGACCCAGAAGCAGCATCCGGCTTCCCCAGCTTCATCCAGGCCCAGTCCCAACCATTGTGGCCGTTTAGGGAGTGAAACAGAAGATGGAAAATCTCCGTCTCTCCCTCTCTCTATCTCTTTGTAACTTTTTCAAATAAATCTTAAAAAAAAAAAAAAAAAAGAATTACTGTGTTCTGTATTATAGAGAACTCAAGTATAAACCATAGAGAAAGAAAAACCTTATAGATATTTCTATTGGGGACAGCCACAATCAACCCTTTTAATATTTATATATACATATGTGTACTTAGAGAATGTATTTGGTGAATTTTTAAAAATGTTTGCAAGGCAGAGAGACAGACATAGGACAGAGACAGAGATCCCCCATCTACTGGTTTACTCCTCAGATGCCTGAAATATCCAGGCCAAAGCCAAGAACTAGGAATTCCTTTGAGGTTTCCCCGCTGAGGCTGGCAGGGACCCGAGCACTCAAACTGTCACCTACTGCCATTTCCCACCTGCCTTAGCACTAAACTGGATCAGAAGTAGAGTAAACAAGACGTGTGTGTGTGTTTGTGTGTGTGTAAAATGTGATTTACCAGAGCTATTTATTTCTTTATTTAATCTGTTTGAAAAGTGGAGTTACAGAAAGACAGACAGACATATTCCATCTGTTGGCTTGCTGGGCTGCTTTGAAGACAGGAGCCAGGTGTTTCCTCCCAGTTTCCCATGTGGGTGCAGGGTCCCAAGGCTTTGGGCCATCCTCTACTGCCTTCCCAGGCCACTGGCAGAGAACTGGATGGGAAGTGGAACAGTTGGGACACGAACTGGTTCCCATACGTGATGCTGGTGCTTGGAGGTAGATGAATAGCCAGTTGAGCCAATGTACTGGCCCCCAATTATGTAGATTAATGTTATTTCCCTAACCAGAATATCATTTCTCTGTGTCCTCACCCATCTTCTGTTACTGTAACAGAGCATCTGAGCTTGGGTAACGTACAGAGTATAAGTTTGTTCCATGGCCCTGGAGGCCGAGATGTCCTAGAGTATGGCACTGACCAGGACCTCGTGGTGCTTCAAACCATGGAGGAAGGCAGGAGGGTGAGTGGGTATGAGCACGAGGCCCAGCACAGGGTCAGTGGCACCTCGTGCTGTGGAACCCAGGCCACTCCTGCCCTGGGAGCGTCTGGCATGAACCCTGGCAGGTGGCAGAAGAACCATGAGTCCCACTGGGGCCAGCCTTCCCACTGGTGGGAAGTACTTGGACAGCCTAGAGCAGGGATAGGCTCCGACATGGCACAGAACATCCAGAACTACAGTGAGGTGGAAGTCACAGATAGCATGGTTTAGTGATATTTCTTTGTTGAAGGTCCAGGTGGCCCTTGGTCCAGAGCCTGGGTGAGGAGGGTATGGCTGAGACTGATTGGAAAGTGCCCCTCTCAGACTCTGAAAGTGCTCTCCTGTTTCCTCCCCATTGCGTCTTCTCCCAGCACGAGTCTACTTGGGTGCCAGGGGTCACTCCACTACTGGAACCAGCCCCATCTGCAGCCAGTGAGCCGAGCACATGTGAAAGAACATAGGTATGTGAACCTGAAAAAGCCCTGCCTGACCCCAAGGCTGCACCAAGGTCTTCTGCAGGCACCGCCAGCCCTCCTGACATGTTCCTGGTCTCTCCGATATGGGACTTTCCTGGGAGGCTGGGAGCAGTGGAGCCCAACTCAGTCACACCCCATCTGCCAGCCCAGATGCTAATATGTAGTACAGGTTCCATGAGTGCGCCAGGAATAAATGAACATGGCCAGGGGCCTCTGATGCTGGCCTGCTGTGTGAGTGTGCAGTTCCTGACTACTTCAGGCCAAGCAACCAATGCCAGGAGTAATACAGAAAGGTTTGAATTTGTCTTCATGCCAGTCCCACATCGGCTGTGGAACCTCAGGCAAGCCCCTTAACTTCTCTGGGCTTTGGCAAATGGGCCTGTCGGGGAGGAGAAACGCTTACCTCGCAGGCAAGTGCAAGCCCAGCCCCAAGCAAGCACAAGCTGGCGTGGACCCATGTGAGGCCAGGAGCAGGTCCCAGCCTCTGCTCCCTGGCTACTCAGCCAACCCCACCCTGTGAACTTGGTGCTGCTGAAGATGCTACAGACCAACCAAGGCTGAGGGTGGGGTGGTGCTGTGCACACTCCCTCTAAGTCTGCCCCAGCCCTTCCCACCACCCATGGCCTCCACCTGCCCGAGGCCCACAGCAGGTGCCCATGTTGCCCGTCTGGCACATCTTACATGCTTGCTTTGCAGACGGTGTTTTCTCAGGTGTGCTCCCCTTGGTTGTGAGCTCCTGGTGGGCCCTGGGTTTATGCTGAAGGCTAGGGGTCTGGCCAGAGGGTGACTGCTCAGGCAGGAGTGGGGCAAGATAACAGGGTCTTGAACTCCTGGAGGTGCAGAGGGAAACAGCAAAGCGCCTGGTTCCAGGAGACACAAGTATCCACCCAAGTGTGGGTGTCAAGCTCCTTGTTTGCTTCTACAACTTGGTGGGATTTCTTGCAGCCCCCACAGGGTTATGTTCTCTGGTTTATCTCAAAAGGGATTAGCTGGAGATTGACAGCCAGAAGCCACCAAGAGCTTCTCCCAGAGCCTCAGTTTTGCCAGCAGTGAAATGGGGAAGGGATAGCCGCCTGCCACCTTCTCCCCGGGGGCTCTTTGGTCACCGCACTTGAAAAGCCTGGGATGAAAGGCGAGCATGGGATGAAAGGCCCTGCGGCCACTGGCGCTTTCTCTGGAGTGTTTGAAGCCTTAGAGCTGCTGCTGGAGGAAGTGGTCAGCTGGCAGGTAGTTGCGAAGCCACCTAGAGGGTGCTGCCAGTGGGGAATTAGCATGCCAATCAGCCACACCTGGGGCGTGTGAGGGTGGCGGAGGAGGTAGCCAGAGGAAACCTGTTAAGGAAGAGAAGCTGTCATTTCCCTGAGGAGGAGGGGCTTGGCACCGTGTGCCCAGGAAGTGGGGCCCGGTGGCCAGAGGCCGGAAAGGCGGCCTCAGTCACCTGGACCAGGCCTTCCCATCTCTGGGCCTCCCCTTTCAGTGTCAAAGGAGACAGAAGCCCCGCAGAATCTCCTGGGGACATTGTGTTACAATCCTGATGCCAGGCTATATCCCAGATGGAATGAATGTGCATCTGGGGAGGAAACCCCAAGACCAGGAATTTTGCTTGTTTGTTTTGCTTTTTTAAAGACTTATTTTGAAATTTTTATTATTTTTAAAAGATTTATTTATTTATTTATTGGAAAGGCAGATATACAGAGATGAGGAGAGACAGAGAGGAAGATTCTCTGTCTGCTGATTCACTCCCCAAATGGCCACAATGGCCAGAGCTGAGCCAATCCAAAGCCAGGAACCAGAAGCTTCTTCCAGGTCTTCCACACAGGTGCAGGGTCCCAAAGCCTTAGGCTGTCCTCCACTGCTTTCCCAGGCCACAAGCAGGAGCTAGATGGGAAGCAGGGCTGCGGGAACATGAACTGGAACCCATACGGAATTCTGGCGTATTCAAGGCAAGGACTTTAGCCGCTAGGCTACTGCGCTGGGCCCAGGACCAGGAGTGTTTAAAGCACCCCCGTTGTTTCTGCTATGCAACATGCCTGGGGGACAGGGATGGAGAGATCTAGACTTCCATGATACCACAGCCACCACTCACTGTCTCACCACTTGAGTGGGCTCTGGGAGACTTCGGGGGCACTTTGGGGATGTGCTCCGCAGGCCTGAGTCTTAGGGAGCAGAACTCGGTGGTTATTTCTAGCCACTTTGTCAGTGGTACACTAGAAGGCGAAAGATGCCAGAACTAAAATAAATCCCATCTGTCTTTTTTGTCTTTGGGGGAACTTTTCTTATCAGGTTTTATACTCCCCTTTAACCTGAATGGTTGGAAAGCCCAAGGCAAGAGGCAGAGTGGCGAGGACTTCCCTACCAGCTCTCAAACTGTCAGCAGCTGGGCAGGGTGGGGGCAGGTGCTAAAGCTTGCATTTGGGCTCCCCTCCATCTGCCTGTCCAAGACTCCAGACTGGCATTTACTGTACCTGCCCGAAACAGACATGGATGGCAGCAGTTTTAGATGCTCACCAGTTCCTGGGAGGGTTCTAGACCCCAGCAGGCCTGGATCTCATGGCCTGTGTATGATGGAGAGGGGTCCGCCCATACCTCCCTGTGCCCTTTAGGCCCTGACAGCACCCTGGGGATTCCTTATTTCTTCTGAGGCCATAGCAAGGCCAGAGCTGCCCACCTCAGTGCTCTTCTGCCCCCTCCTGCCACTCAGGAGCCTCAAGGAATGGAGCCAGAGTCCCAGATGGGCTGAGCCTTATGGAGCCAGCTGGCCCTGTCCTCCAACACCACATGGAAGGCCAAACTGATACTCCCTGGCTCTGCCAGGGTCTGACTTCTGCTCAGCGTGTCCTCCTCCCTGGGAGTAGAGAATTCCCAGCCCTGGGAGGAGTAAATCATCTGCTGGTTCTCTCCTCAAGTCCTAGACACACCCTCTGTCTGGCTCAAGCTTCCTTGGAGAAATGACCTGGCCTCCCACTACTGGCTCGTTCACCTGCACCTGTGAGGCGTCCAGCTGAGCTGCACTGTCCAGGTTCCTGGGAACACAACAGAGAAGAAACCAGGAAATAGAGAAGATAGACCACAAGGAGGGTTGAGTATGTAGGAATGGAGTGTGGTGTGGTTATATAGTTTGCTAGAAGTTGTATGAAGTGGAAGTAGGAAGGGGATGTGCTGATCAGAAGAGGTAGGATGCTGCTTGGCATGCCTCATCCCATAGTGCAGTCCCTGGCATGGAGGCCTGAGCCAGCTTCCGGCTGACAACACACACTTTGGGAGGCAGTAGGTAATGGCTCAAATCTTTGCGTTTCTGCCACTCACCTGGGAGGCCTGTTAGGAGTTTTCACTTCATGGCTTTGACCTGGCCCAGTCCCAGCTATTGCAGGCAATGAATCAGCAGATTGGGGAGGAGTTTGAGTTACGGGGTGTGTGTGTGTGTGTGTGTGTTTCTTAAAAAAAAATAAAGAACTCCAGGATACCTTAGCAATTAAAACAAGAAAAAGTGGTACTTGAGGAAATAGGGAGGGGATTACAGTTGTGGGTTTTTTGTTTGTTTATTTTTTGAAAGATTTACAGAGAGATAGAGAGAAAGATCTTCCATCTGTTGGTTCACACCTCAAGTGGTCACAACAGAGCTGAGCTCATCCAAGGCTAGCAGCTTGAGTTTTTTCAGGGTCTCCCACATGGGCACAGGGTCCCAAGGCTTTGGGCCATCCTCGACTGCTTTCCCAGGCCACAAACAGGGAGCTGAATGGGAAGTGGAGCAGCTAGGGTACAAATTGGCTCCCACATGGGATGCTGACATATGCAAGGTGAGTACTTTAGCCACTATGCTACTGTGCTGGGCCCAGGATTACAGTTTTAAATAGGAGCTCAGGACTGGCTGAGCTCCCTGGGTATCTAGGAAAGTACCTGCGGGTGAGGCCGAAGGGAATGCAAAGGCCTCAGGTGGGGGTGTGCGGGGTGTGCCTGGCAGGTTTTTCCCTCACGTTAGGAAGCAGTGGGAGAAAGGCCAGAGGGAAAGGGCCCAGCACATTGGGATCCTGTGTTGTGCAGTGGCTTTTGCTACTGCTCAGAGACAGGGAGGAGGAGCCATGTTACTCCACACAGAGGAGTGCTTTGTGACAGGAGCTGGTGCCAGCTGGCCCTTGCTGGCTGTAGCTCTGTGCCGGTCCCGGGCACAGAACCACCCTGGTTTTGCCTGCTTTGACCTCACAGCGGCCATGTGGTAAGCACAGTCCCTCTCCCCTCCAACCATTTGTTTTCTTTCCTGAATGAGGTGAAATTTACATGGCACGAAACTCACCCTCTTACTGTATATCACGCAGGAACACATAGCACCCTTTCTGTGTGTGTGATCTCCGTCTCTCTGCTTCCAGGTTAGCTTCATGGTTGCTAAAGCAGCGCCTTCCCCCGTCACCACCCCCTGACTCCAACCCCTAGTCCCTGCCAACTGCCACCCTGCTCTCTAACCCTATGGACTTGCCACTTCTGGACAGTCCACAAAGACTCACTCAAGGTGTGACCTTCATGCCTGGCTCCTGTCACTGTGTAGTGTTTTCGAGGTTGGCCCAAGGTTATGACATTTATCAGAACTCCAGTCCTTTCATGGCTCAATGATATTCCAGAGTGTAGAGGAGAATCAAGATGGTGGAATAGGGTAAGGACATGTTTAAACAGATGGAAAAACATTTAATCAGGATGAAGCAGAGAGGATATATTTCCAGGAAATAGGAAAGGACAGAACAACAGCAGAGGGGTACCTGGAGACTGACAGACACAGGAAAGCAGCGGGCACAGCACTGTGGTGTTGCAGTGACTGATACTCCAGCACGGCGATCTGAACGCCACCAGCAGCCGAAATTCCACCAGCAACCAGGTGGGAAGGGACTTTGACTGGGAGCTTGAGAGGTGAACCCAGATAAAGAACTGTCCGTCCTGCTGGTCCGTTTCATTTGACCAGGAGCAGAGACAGAGCAGCAGATCTCAGATGGGCACTGCGAGAACAGGGTGGATTTCATAGCCCAGTCAGCCCCCTAGAGCTGAATTGGGCGCCATTTTGCATATAGAGGAAAGGGCAAGGAAAAGGACGGAGCATGCACTGAGCTGGGAGTGAGCTCATTTCTGACTCAGTGAGCTGCAACGACGTGGCATTCTATGGGTTCCACCCGGGGCAGGTCTGGGTAGCCCTCAGATCTGATGGCCAGCAGATCAAGAACTGTAGTGGTGGTACGTCAGGCGCCATTTTGTGCACTGTGGCAATAGCTTTAGGACTGCAGGGGACAACAGTGAACTGCGCATGTGCTGAGCTCGGGGAGAACTCGCTGAGGTCCATGGATTGCATTGGTCTCACAGGAAAATAATACCAACTGTGGCATCCTACGGGTCAAAATAGGTCTGTGTGGCACCCAGACCTAACGTCCAACAGGTTCCAACAAAATCAGCGCCACCAATAACCTAATTATATAGGTCACCTGGTGTCTCTCTAATCCTGGGACCTGCTCCAACCGGAAGTGGGAGAAAGGTTGCAGAGACAATGGTGCAGCCTCAGCATGGTATCACAGGAGGTGGTGAGTGGTGAGCCAAGAGCTCGGGCTGTGGAGACCATGGTGGAAATCTGACATAATAACCCAGACCTGGAACTCCCTGGAGGTAGTGGCACAAGTGGCTGCAAGCAAAAAGTTGTGTACCAACTGTAATAAGTAAAATTGCATTGTAGACCTGTGGGTGACACAGCTTAGAAATCTGCCCTAAGGAGAAGACTCTGCTAACCAGAAGTACAACGATCAAGAGCAAAAGAAGAGACAAAGGCATAATGAATATTACCGAAAACTCCCCTGCAAAGGAGCAAAACCCTATGCCAATCTCAGAGTTAACTGAGGAAGACATCGAGAAAATGGGGCACACAGAATTCATAAAACTCATTTTAAAGCTTCTGATCAACAATGAGAAGCACATACAAGAGTTCAAAGAATTTAAGGAAGCAATAAAGCAAATCAAGGCTGGTATATCAGAAATTAAGGACACAGTAGAGCAAATTAAAAGTACAGTGGAGAGTCTCCAAAATAGAGTGAAGCAAGCAGAAGAAAGAATCTCAGAATTGGAAGATATTTCCTGTCACAAAGGGGAAGCAAACAAAAAGCTAGAAGCAGAGCTGGATCAGGCCAAAAAAAGTATTCAAGAATTGAAAGACACTATTAAAAGGCCAAATATAAGAGTTATGGGAGTCCCAGAAGGTGCAGAAAAAGAAGCTGAGTTTGCAAATGTATTTAATGAAATAATAAAGGAAAATTTCCCTGATCTGGAGAAAGAATTGGAAAACAAGATCCAGGAGGGGCACAGAACTCCAAACAGGCTTGATCAAATGCGATCTTCACCACGACATATGATAATCAAGCTCTCTTCAACTGAACATAAGAGAAAGATCCTTAAATGTGCACGTGAAAAAAATCAATTGACATATAAAGGAATGCCAATTAAGCTCACAGGAGATCTCTCACAGGAAACTCTACAGGCAAGAAGAGAATGGAGTGACATATTCCAGATTCTAAAAGAAAAAAATTGTCGGTCTAGGATAACATATCCAGCAAAGCTTTCTTTTGTCTTTGAAAATGAAATAAAATTCTTACACAGAAAAGAAAAGCTAAAAGAATTTGACTCTTTCAAACCTGACCTACAAATGATACTTCAAGATGTTCTCTGGACAGAGAAGAGCAATAGCACCTACCAAAACCAAAGGCAAATGAGAAGAACATCCCAGTAAAATGACAACAGAAGACTAAACCAATGAACAACCCATTCCTAAAATGACAGGACCAACATACCACCCATGTATATTAAACTCTGAATGTAAATGGCTTAAGTTCAATCAAACGTCATAGATTAGTAGACTGGATTAAAAAACACAGCCCATCTGTTTATTGTCTGGAGGAGACACACTTCAACAAAGATTAGCGGAAACTATATCACATGGGTTTTGTTGCTTTCTGTTGGTTTCATCTCTTCAAAACACTTTCTTCTGATTAAATCATTCAGTGACTCGTAGAACATGCAGTGGCATCATTTTCTTCAAGAAGGTTCTTGATTTTCATTTCTTCAGCAACACATTAGTCATTTAATAGCATGTTATTTAACTTCTTGTTGTTGTTAATTTCTTTTTCTCCTGGTTGTCGATTTTGTTTTGTGGCTCTTCATTTAAGGGGATGTATAGTAGCTGTGTAATGGAGACTGTCATATCTAGTAACATGTCATTTAACTTCAGGGCATTGTAAATTTCTATTTTTCTTTCTATTGTTGATTTTGTATCATGACTTTTCATTTAAGGGGATGTACAGTAGTTGTGTAATGGAGACTGTCATATCTAGTAACATGTCATTTAACTTAAAATAAATAAATAAATAAATAAATAAATAAATAAATAAATAAAATGATATTCCAGAGTGTAGGTGGCGCTATGGATGTTACAAGTGACAATCCTGATGCTTTGGAGTCTGGATCAAAATAATGTACTCAAAACTCAGTCCTCCAGGCTACTACTTAGTGACCGCACCTGACTGACAGCACAGTCTGACCCCTTCACTACCATATCCCAACACCCCATCACTGCTCCTCATCCGTGTAGTGTGGGTATCCTACCAGCTGCATGTCTCAAACCCTTGCTGGAGACCACAAGTCAGTCAAACCTTAGCCGGGTGTCTCCCCTTTCTCCTAGGCCCATTTGTGAATTCTTTGGAGTAACCAGCACTAGCAAAGAATTCTGCCAATCAGTGCAGCAAGAACCTCCCACCTCCAACATTTGCCACTGGCCCCCAAGTGGTGTGGGGGCCTCCTGACCTATCTGTAGTGAGAATCCTGTTTGATCAGTTTAGCCCCCACTCCACTCCCCTAGTGTTATAGTCATTTTTCACCCATGATCCTTGCTCACTCAGCTGTCTGGCAGTAGAGTCCCATTTGCTTGTGCTGTATTCTAAGGTAAGCCCCATTCCCCTTCCTGCTGCAGGACCCCATGGTGGGGGTCACTGTTCTTATGGCAGTGGGCTCCTGAATTATATCTTCTTTGCTGTGTTTGTACTACTGTTACTGCTAACTTACTCCTTTCCTCTTACCCCTGCCCCTTCTGAGAGATGCTTGCTTGGGAGAGTTAATCATGCCTGTTTGCTATGCTTCCCATCGTCCCTCCCCCTCCCCCGACCAGGTCCCCAAGGGTGCAAACGGGCACCTTCCCTGAGTAGAAAGGAAATCTAGACCCCAAGAAAAAGAATTAGTGGCTATAACTGTGCTATCATGGCAAGAGGTACCCCAAGTTATCATGAAATGAAAAAAGCCAATTGCCAAACAGGACGCATACAAACACTACAATTTTGTATGTGGTTTTTGCATGTTGCAACTATACTGTATATGCTTGTGTTTATTGGCACCTGTATAGAAACATTCAGGGGAAAATTTCAGGGAAAGGTATGTTAGAAATCTACCTCTGGTAAGTGGGACTAGGAAGGCCATGCTTACCAGTTTCTGACAGTGCTGTGTGAATGTAATTTCACAATTAATTAAAAAGTAAGTCGGGCCTGGCATGATAGCCTAGTGCCTAAAGTCCTTATCTTGAACGCTCCAAGATCCCATATGGGTGCCAGTTCTACTCCCAGCGGCCCCGATTCCCATCCAGCTTCCTGTTTGTGGCCTGGGAAAGCAGTCGAGGACGGCCCAAAATCTTAGAACCCTACACCCACGTGGGAGACCTGCAAGAAGCTCCTGGTTCCTGACTTTGAATCAGCTCAGCTCCAACAACTGCAGCCACTTGGGGAGTAAATCAACAGAAGAAAGATCTTCTTCTCTGTATATCTGACTTTCCAATAAAAAGAAATAAATCTTAAAAAAAAAAAAAAAAAGTAAGTCGGGATGAACATTTGGTATAGCAGTTAAGTTTCTGCTCAGGCACAGCATCCATTGGTTTGACTAAGAGATGGGGCTGGAGACAAAGCCGACTCAGCTATTGCAACTACCAGTGTGTGCGTAGGCTGATGTGGGTGCAGAGCCAGACCCCATACTGGCAAACACACACAAGAGTCAGGTCTGGGATCACCTCAGAGGAGGTTTCTCTGGGTATCATCCTCCCCAACTGATTTGTTGGACTCAAAACTCCAACCATGGAGAAAACCACAGGCTCTGTGGTCTGACTGTGGAGTGCATGTGTCAGAACTGAGTCTCCTCAGTGGCTTAGATGGAGCAGTAGACAGCATATCCTGGTGCATAGGGAGGATATGGCAGTACATTGGGACCTACAGAGGACAGCTGGTACCATAGCAGAGGAAGGAGGGCAGAACAAATTGGACAACTAACCCAGCCAAGTGGGGATAGCAAATATCTGGGTGAATGGAGACACTAGGTGGACTGTGTCAGCCCAGGGACCTTGGAAGGATTTCCTCATCCTTGGATCAGCGAGAGTGATAGCATTTCAGAACTATTGAAACCATTTAAGCAAAAGAACCCTTGCAGCATGCTTCACATTAGGGACCCTGGGTTAATGTTGGGAGGCTGGGTGCAGCTTTTCCAGTTGTCTCCCCACTTCCCCCAGATACAGGAGGAGAAAAAAGTAAGTTTGTGGGCAGTGGTCTCACCCACTTTCCGTTAACCCTGGATCCTTCCCACCCTGATCAACTATGTAAACATCAACAAAAATAAAAAAATTTTGCAAAGATCCTCCTCAGCACAGATGTGTCCTGTATCATAGTACCAGGATTGGAGTCCTGGCCCTGCTCCCAGCTCCAACTTCCTGCCACTGTGTACCTTGGGAGGGAGCAGTGGTGGGGAGATTTTTGTTTGTCTTTGTTTTTCTACCTTTCATATAAATATGATAAAGGGATAAAGGCAAGTTTTAAAGATAATAGAAATGAATGAGAAATGGGGAATACTCCTTCATTGATGATTAGTGTAAGTCATGCACATTTGTATGATTACATTGATCCTATTGTAGCTAGAGGCTCTATTTCTACTTGATACGCATTAAAATGCATGAAATATTGAAATAGATTAAGTAGAATTATGTTAACATTAAGAACTGATACATAAAATTCTTAAGAATGGAAAATAAAAAGAAAATACTGTCCGATGCCATGCCCTGGGCAGTGACTGTTGGTTCCCTAAGGCTCATGGCTGCTCCATGCCCTAACACCACAGCTGCCAGCCCTGCTTCCCAGGTAACTTGAAAGCTGTTGTTTCTTTTTGAAAACAACAACAGCAACCCAGTAGGTGGTACCTGGTGCACTGGCCTGGGCTGAGGCAGAGGGTGTGGCCGGCCTGCACTCTTGCAACTTGCAAGGTCTTTTTTAATTGGCGTTGTATTTGATTAGCACCTTTATTATCTGCTGTCTGGCACCTGGGACAGCTACAGCCCTGTCCCCCTGTGCTGGGCCCTGCACAACACTTCTTCCTGGGCGTTGTTGGGACTTCCCACTGTTACCAGATATGCAGTGAGACGACCACTGCTGGCTGTTAGAACCGCCCAAGCCTGCACCCACACCCTTCTGCTTCTCTCAGGCCTGATGATCAGCAGGCAAGATCTACGGCCTTCACCTGAAACTGAACTCCACAGACCGCATCCTGGCCACCCACGATCCCACAGCCTCCTTCCTCAGCACAAAGTTCCCTTGCCCTGCTTTTCTGATTGCAAATCAACCTCTAACTACTACAAATCTTTGAAAATTGAGGGAGTGGTGTAGCCAACGCTTCAGAGTCCCCAGTTGCAAGACTCAAGCTGTCATTTCTCTCCCCTAGAGATAACACCATTTTTCTTTTAAAGATTTATTTATTTATTTGAAAGAGTTACACAGAGAGAGGGGCACACACACACATGCCTACACACACACACACAGATCTCCCATCAGCTGGCTCACTCCCCAGATAGCTATAATATCCAGACCAAAGTCAGGAACTTCATCTTGGTCTCCAATGTGGGTGGCAGGGGCTCAAACACTTAGGTCATCTTCTGCTTTTCTCAGGTATATAAGCAGGGGTTTGAAGTGCAGCAGCCAGGGCACAAATAAGCACTCATTTGGGATGCCAGCATGGCATGGCATGGAAACAGCTTTACTCTCTATGCCACAATGCTGGTCCCACAAAGTCATTTATTTCTGCCATAGAAAACATTTTGATGCCTGGGCTGGTCTTGAGGATTATTTTTTTCTAGCAATCCTAATGCTCAAGCAAGAAATAAACAACTGACTTACAGGAGTCTACTTTGCCAGCATCACAATTCCTAAAGAATGTATTTTCAGGCCTGGTGGTAGCCCAGTGGGCTGAAGTCCTCACATTGCATGTGACAGGATCCCATGTAATCACCTGTTCTAATCCCGGTTGCTTCACCTCTCATCTAGCTCTCTGCCTGTGGCCTGGGAAAGCAGAGGACAGCCCAAAGCCTTGAGACCCTACACCCACGTAGGAGACCAGGAAGAAGCTCCCGGCTCCTGGCTTTGGATTGGATCAGCTCTGGCTGTTGCGGCCACTTGAGTGAACCAGCAGATGGAAGATCTCTTTGTATCTCCTTCTCTCTGTATATCTGCCTTTCCAAAAATAATTAAAAAAAAGACTCTTAAAAAAAAAAAAAAGAATGTGTTTTCAACCAATCAGAGACATCAGCCCTACAGACCAATCAGGGACACAGCAACGAACTTCTCAACTCCAGGTTCAGTGTAAGAACCTTTGCCCCTAACTTGTCAGGGAGCCTGGGTATCAGGTGACAGCTACTCGCCCCTTGCTTTGCAGTTAACACTTCCTTTGTTCCTTTAGCCCCATGAGAGTGATTGGCTTGCTGTGCATCAAGGGCACAGATCTACTTTTGGCAGTTCTAGGGCAGCTCCAACCAGTTTTGGGGTGTTGCATGACACATCCACCACCATCCCACAACCACCAGACAGTCACAGAGACATAAATATCATCTGTGATTATCAGAGCATTGCAAAGTCATATACATAGAGAGGAGGAGAGACAGAGAGGAAGATCTTATGTCTGATGATTCACTCCCCAAGTGAGCACAACGGCCAGAGCTGTGCCAATCCAAAGCCAGCAGCCCAGAGTTCTTCCGGGTCTCCCACGTAGGTGCAGGGTCCCAAGGCTTTGAGCTATCCGTGATTGCTTTTCCAGACCATAAGCAGGGAGCTGGATGGGAAGCGGGGCTGCAGGGATTGGAACCAGCACCTATATGGGAGCTTGGTGTCCTCAAGTCCCAGCACAATGAATTTTTGCTTGGTTTTAACCCACACTGAACTTCTCTGAGAAATTATTTACTACCAAAACAATGTTGTTGTTGTTGTTGTTTTCCCAAGGATCATTCAAAATTTAAATGATTGCTCCAGGAGTGAGTCTTTGGCCTTGCAGTTAAGTAGCTACTTGGGAAGCTCACATCCCGTTTCAGGGTGCTTGTGGTCAAGTTCCAGCTGCACTTCCAAATCTGGCTTCCTGCTAATGTGCATCCTGGAAAGCAACAGTGATGGTTTAAGTAACTGAGTCCCTGTCACTCACCTGAGTGACCCAAACTGAACTCCTGGCTCCTGGTTTACCTGCCCAGCCCCAGATATTGCAGGCATTTGCGCATTTGTCAGATTGGGTCAGATTGGTGGTACCTTAAGCTTCCCCTGCCTGATCCCTTTTGATTGCTGCACTTTTAACATATGTGTATGGGAAAGTGCAAGTTGTGGGATAAAGAGGATAAAGAACTTTACTAGGAACATCTTTAGGGAAAATTAACCCTGACCCTTGCTCTGACCTGCTCAAATACAGGGGCTCCAAAGAGTTCTTAGAAAAGAGTGATTAAAACATAACATGGGGGCCCGGCGGCGTGGCCTAGCGGCTAAAGTCCTCGCCTTGAAAGCCCCGGGATCCCATATGGGCGCTGGTTCTGATCCCGGCGGCTCCACTTCCCATCCAGCTCCCTGCTTGTGGCCTGGGAAAGCAGTTGAGGATGGCCCAATGTATTGGGACCCTACACATGCGTGGGAGACCCGGAGGAGGTTCCGGGTTCCCGGCTTCGGATCGGCGCGCATCGGCCCGTTGCGGCTCACTTGGGGAGTGAATCATCGGAGGGAAGATCTTCCTCTCTGTCTCTCCTCCTCTGTGTATACCTGGCTGTAATAAAAAATGAATAAATCTTAAAAAAAAAAAAAAAAGATAACATGGGACTAGGCATTGTGATAGAGTTAAGCCACCACTTGCAATACCTGCTTCTCAGAGTGTCTGGGTTCAAGTGCTGGCTGTGTGTCTGCTCCAGCTTTCTGCTAATGTACACCCAGGAGAAGCAGTAGATGGTGGCTCAAGTACCTACGTTCCTACCACTCATGCTGAAGACTTGAATGGAGTTCCTGACTGCTGGCTTTGGTCTGACCCAGCCCTGACTGCTGCTGGCTTTTAGGGAATAAATCGGCGTATGGAAGGCTCTCTGTCTCTCTTGTTCTCATTCTTGCTCTCATTCTGTGTTTCAGATGAATAAATACGTTTTTTTAAAAAGATTTATTTTATTTTTATTACAAAGTCAGATATACTGAGAGGAGGAGAGACAGAGAGGAAGTGGAGCTGCCAGGATTAGAACCAGCGGCCATATGGGATCAAGGCGAGGACCTTAGCCACTAGGCCACGCTGCCAAGCCCCGAATAAATACATTTTTTAAAAATCTGTCCAGCATTATGGTGCAGTGGGTTAAGCTGCCAACTATGACACCAACATCTCATGTGGGAGTTGGTTTGAGTCTCAGATGTTCTGCTTCTGTTCCAGCTCCCTGCTAATGTGCATGGGAAAGCAAGAAGGTCTAAGGGTTTGGGCCCCTGCCTACGTAGGAGACCCAGATGGAGTTCTGGGCTCCTGGTTTCAGCTTAGACTGGCCTGGGCCTTTGAAGCCATCTAGGCAATGAACCAGCAGATGGACAATCTCTCTCTCTCTCTCTCTCTCCATTACTCTGGCCTTCAAATAAGTAATTTTAAGAAAGAAAACAAATATTCAATTTAAAAAATCCTGTGCATTTCCATGAATCTTTTGAAGCTCCTTCGTGTGAAGGGACCAGCATGTGTTTTCTGAATGAACATGAGCAACAGCTGAGTTTCTGGTGAGAGGGGCAGGCTGCAAAAGTTCTAAGAAAGTCTTGTCCCTTAATCTGCTCTTCAGGGACTGTGGACACCCTTGAAGGGTTGGTATGGTGGATTCAGTTCAGGAAATAGTCTGTGAGAGAAATTAAGGTAAGAAAGAAATGCCTCTGACCTTTACACCATGTTTATTCATTTGCTGAACACATGTTTATTTAGCATCTATGATGTGTTGGCTCCAGGAGGCATTTCAACTACCCTAGCGCTAGCAGCTGGTAAAAAATCCTGCAGTAGACTTTGACAAAAAGATGATTTTATTAGCATGCAATCATGTACGAAATCAAAAGGTTCTCCAAAAACTTAGCATCTTCCCAGAGAAGCCTCCACAGCATTTGGAAAAAAAAAAAAATGGATGTATGTGGTTAGAAAAGTCAGGTAGTACAGAAAAGGAGAAAATGGAAGGTTAAACTCCCCTCAACCATCCTGGCAATTTCTACTTGTCCCATCTGCATAAATATCTTAAGTCACATGACCTAAAACAACCATACATGAAGTTCTGTGCTGGGCTTTTGCAACCATAATAACATCCTATTGTGGTTTTTCCCATACTAAGGCATCCTGCTAGACGTTCCTGGCACCTTATCGAGAGTACACACTGGGATGCCTGCATGGGTCACTTGTTCTCCCCAATGGGGATTCAGTAGATTCTGTGTCGTAACACTCATGCAGCCCTTGCCACCAGACTGGAGTTCTACTTCGTCCTCGCCTAGCTGGAGGAGAAGTGAGCAGGGCTTTGTCTCCCAAACATAGTAGTCCCTGCTGGGTTGGACTCCATACGCACCCTGGCAGGGAGAGCAGATAGTATCCCCAGGAGCTCTCTGGTGCCAAAACTCTTTGGGCTTTCCCTGAAGCACATTCCACGCTGGCAAAGTGCGCTGTAGCACACAAGCACTTTCATAGTTCAGACCAGTGGGCCTAGATTTTCACTGAATTGCTTGATGGCACACTCTGAAGGCAGATCTTCCCCCTCCTGACAGACTGGCTTTTCCTGGGGGTGGAGCAGGAGCTGTGCTTTCTCTGGAAGATTTCTATAAAAGTAGAAATAACATCCAGTGCAGAGGCTAAAGTCCTTGCCTTAAATGCATCGGGATCCCATATGGGCACCACTTTTAGTCCCGGCAGCCCTGCTTCCCTTACAGTTCTCTACTAGTGACCTGGGCAAGCAGTGGGGAGGACAGCCCAAAACCTTGGAACCCTGCACCCATGTAGGAGACCCAGAAGAAACTCCTGACTCCTGGCTTCAGATCAGCTCAGTTCCAGCCACTGTGGCTGCTTGGGGAGTGAATCATCAGATGGAAGATCTTCTTCTCTTTCTTTTTCTCTGTATTCTGACTTTCCAAAAAGAAAGGAGAAATAAAGTTGGCATTTAGTGGACTACTTCAGTCACCATTCTGTGATATGAATATGTGAGTTGTGATAAATGCCCACAGCACTGCCCTGGCTAGGTACTGTTATTATAGTTCCATTTTATGGATGTGGCAATGGGGATACTGAGCAAGTGTGTCTCATGGCCAGGATGGCACAGCTAGATAAAACTGGCTCCAAAGTCAAATGAATTAGCTTGAGAGTCCAGTGTGCATGGCATACTGTTCATGCAGCTGTTAAATGAGCTTCTCACAGGCCTCCGTGTCTTCTTCCTCAAAGGGGAATGGGACCCCAGCATTCAATTCCAGAGGTGTTTGAGAAACAAAGGGGTCAGGATATGAAGTGCCTGGATTCTGGGATGTGAGGATGGAGTGGTGGCCTCAGGGTTTTGGGGTTTGGGGAGCTGGACCCTTGGACTTTGGCCTTGCATGGATCCCTCTACTCCTCCCCACACACTTGAAGAACACTGTCAGCCACAGAAAGTGATGATGAGATGGCTCGTGGCAGCTTAGGCTCCACAGGCTCTGCACTTCAGGCTGACCTCACCGCTGCCGAGGCTTTGGGGAAAGCCGACCCGGCCACACATCCTCATTCCTCCCCCAGCTCCAGGCAAGGATGCACCACCAGCATACATGGCTTAGCCTCCGTGACTTGGTTCCCCTGATGTTTCAGTGGGAACAAAGATGTGTATCATCCACAGCTGTTGGGAAGTTCAATAAGACTAAGTGCACGAGAGCTCAGCCGAGTCCCTCGCACCTACAGCGTGCTCAGTTGCACGTGCTAGCACTCTTTCTCTTTCTTTCTTTCTTTCTTTCTTTCTTTCTTTCTTTCTTTCTTTCTTTCTTTCTTTCTTTCTTTCTTCTCTCTCTCTCTCTCTTCTTTCTTTCTTTCTTTCTTCTTATTTGAAAAGGCATATTTGCAGAGAAAAGGAGAAATCTGTCCACTGATTCACTCCCCAAGTGCCCACAACTGCCCGAACTGAGCTGATTCAGGAGCCAGGAGTTTTCTCTAGGTCTCCCATGTGGGTACAGGGTCCCAAAGCTTTGGGCCATCCTCGACTGGTTTCTCAGGCCACAAGCAGGGAGTTGGAAGGGAAGTGGAGTGGCTGGGACACAAGCCAGTACCTGGTAGATGTAAGGTGAGAATTTAGCCACTAGGCTATTGCACTGGGGCCCTCACAGGCACTCTTTAAAGAAAAGTCCTAATAGTCAGAAAGCTAGTGAGCTGCAATTGACATTCTGAAACTTCCTGGCATTATCATAAAAAAATTGCTGACTTTTCCATTTCTTCGAACGTTGATTGGACATCTCTTCTGTGCCAGAAACTGGGCTAGGTCTGTGAGCTCAATGCCCGTGTAGAGAAGCACTCGTCTGCCACATCACTGGGATAGGCAGCCTTAACCATGCAAGATCCTTGACATAGCTCCCTCCAAGTTCAGCCTGCCTCTCTTGAGTCCGTTAGGCTGTGCCCCTCACATCTGGCTGCTTATTGACTCCAACGAGATCTCAAGCCTGCTTTCTTCCAAGAGGCCCTCCTACACCGCACCAAGCAGTTACATCACCTGCTCTGCATCATCTTGTCAGCACCTGGGGACTCAATTTCCATTCTTCCTATTTGTTTACCTTTGTTGGTTTTCTCATTTTTTGCCACTTTAAAAAAAAACATTTATTTTACATACAGAAGGAGAGACAGAGAGATCCTCCATCCACAGTTTCACTCTCCAAATGACCATAATGAGATGAGATGGCCAAAGAGCCAGAAGCCAGGAGCTTCCCAGGGATTTTCCATGTGGGCATAGGGTCTCTAGGCTTTGGGCCATTTTCTGCTGCTTTCCACAACCAGGGCACTGAATGGGAAGTGGAGCAGCCAAGAATAGAACTGGTGTCCACGTGGAATACCAGTGCCTGCAGGTGAATGGTTAGCCTGTGAGCCATGGCACTAGTCCCTTGTTGCCACTTTTCTAAAGAACAACTCAGTGACCCCAGACACTGTCTGAGGAAGTGAAAGACAGCATGCATGAGGAGTCACAGCTCATGTTCTTCAGGGGACTTTGGTTAGTCTAGCTTGGCCAGTGGGGAGCTCTAGTGCAGGCACAAGTGTAGCAGCATATCCCTGTAGGAAACTGTGATGAAGCTGAGGAAAAAAAAAACTTGAGATGGTTTCAGGACAAGTGAGTGATGGAGCCGTCCTGGAAGACTTGTTTTGGAGCTTTAGTCAGGAGTACGTTCCTGAAACACACCCAAGTGAGAGCACAACTGGATTTTGTGGGGTCTGATACTTACAGTTATGGCAAGGGAGGGGTCTTTAAGAAAAAACAGAAAATGCAGTATAAGAATTGATGCTTCAGTAGAATGAGAGGGGAAAAAACACACACATCAGGTTTCAGCTATTAAAAACCTAGGGACTCAAAATGCAAATAACACAGTAATGATTACAACTGTTATTATTTGTTGAACTACTTGATTTCCTGGCACAGCTATTTTTTTTTTTTTTTGCCACATGCTCCTTGGTCTCTGTCTGATAACATCTGCATAACTTAAATTTTCCACAGACTGAAGAGAGAGAAAATACTGTCTGTCCTACATGGCTGACTGAACTTGGGTTTCTATAACGATCATGTGGAAAATGTCTTCCTCCACAGCTCATTGTCTGTGGTAGCCCTGCCCAGAGCCTCAGTGGCGGCTCCTCTTCCCCCATCTCAGCTGCATTTCTCTTCCCTCACCCAGGCTCAGGAGGCCTTGGAGTGACCAAAGATGCCAAGCAGGTCTGGCAGCCCCTCACCCTGCTGGAGCAGAGCTACCGCATCTGGCCAGCAGGGGGCGCGAGGGACATTCAAGCCTAGGCTTCAGTCTATTTTTTGAACAGATCTTTGATACAAGGGCTGTGTTGTAATCACCATCACCACTGTGATAGGAATACTAATTTTCAGGACAAATGGAAAATATTTTTTCCCAAGTAATAGGATTATAGGAAATGTTTCCTTATATTTGAGTCCCTTTGGTTAGAGTTATTTTTCTTTTGAATCTGAAAGCATCCACATGACTTATTCGTGGACAGTGACCCTTAGGAGTGGTTTGGAGAGCAATGGTGATAGTAGTGATAGCAAGCCAACCTTATCTATTTAGGCTCTGAAGCCCCTTTGCTGAGAGAAGTGACAAGACCCAGACAGAAGTCATGTCCACTTTTACAGATACGGAAATAGAGGCCCAGGCAGTGGGCCAAAAGTCCCTACGGCTGACAGGTGCCTCCTTCACCTGCTTCCCCTCATCTGCTCGCGAGCTTGCTTGACTCAGTTCACTGTACACTCAGCATGTTTGCTAAGGGGACTGTCAGAAGCTTCTAATTGGCTTTCTTGCTGCTAGCCATTTCTTCCACGGCATGATAGTCTCCTGTGGCCGGCTTCTACCTCTTTCCCCTGTTCATTTCCTGTCAGCTTCCCCTGACTCCACCCACATTAACTGAACATGCCCAGTTCTACTGACACTCAGGACTTCAGCAAAAGACGCTCCTTCTGCCTAGAATGTCATTTCTACATTCTTCCACCATTAAAACCCACACCAGGGCGGTGGGGGGAGGGGAATTTGTGCTTTTTCTGTTTTAGCAAGTTACAGCATGAATGCCTTACCGTGGTGCTGAATGTTTTGGTCACTAAACAGGATGGTGTTAGGGTCAGGGCTTTCGGGAAGCGGTGAGGTCATTAATGTGGAGCCCTCAGAGGGTCTCCTCCTACAACAGACCCCAGAGAACTCGTGTGTGAGGACACAGCCAGAAGAGCCAGACCCCAGATCAGCTGGTGTCCTAATCCTGGACTTCTCGCACCTTCAAAATAGTGAGAAATACATTTCCGTTAACTGTAAGCCACATTGGCTATGGTCTCCTGTTACAGAGGCATGACTGGACCGAGATAGTGACCAGCTTGATAAGAACATCAGCTGCTAGAGTTCATATCTGGTCATCAGTTTGCACGGCCCACTTTCAGATTCCTGCTGTATGGAGCACGGTCAGGCGTCATGAATGGCTGTGTCTATCATATAGGGGATGCACTCTGGGCAACCCTAGTTCTCCGCTGTCAAGCCCTGATGCTTGGCCCACGGTTGCCACATTGCGTTTTTTAAAAAAGATTTATTTACTTTTATTACAAAGTCAGATATACGAAGAGGAGGAGAGACAGAGAGGAAGATCTTCCGTCTGATGATTCACTCCCCAAGTGACCGCAATGGCCGCAGGGTCCCAGTGCTCTGGGCCGTCCTCAACTGCTTTCCCAGGCTGCAAGCAGGGAGCTGGATGGGGATTGGAGCTGCCAGGATTAGAACCGGTGCCCATATGGGATCCCGGTGTGTTGAAGGCCGCTAGGCCATGCCGTCGGGCCCTGCCTTTTTTTTTTTCAACCTGAGCCATACATCTAGATTTTTACATTTAAATATCCAATTTTACAAACCTAACAACAGACTCAAGTTTAAAGCTTGGTGGGCACCAGCTCCTGTAGGTTTAATGAAAGATACTATTTGGCACTTTATCTTGTGGTATGCGCATGGCCCCTCCCCTGTGGCTCACCCCTCTTTTCCATTGTGATGGCACACTGTGTCTAACAGTGATCAGCTTTTCTTAAAGCACCATATGTGTCATACAGAACTTCTGCTCAGTGATGTGAATCCAGTTTTCTCAACAGCCTGAAAGGTGGGTACTATAATTATTACCCTTCTATAAAAGAGGAAACAGAAGTTCAGCAACCTGCTCAAGGTGACTGAGTGGGTAAAAAAAAAATCCCAGCCCTTGCAGCCTCACCCTGACCTGTCATGGTGCTGCCCCACCATGGTCCTTCCTGCTGGACACAGGTGTCTTTGCTTAGACACTGCCACCCCTCATCTTCATGCCTCCTACCACACCTCGTATCCCGGGCTCTCCTCCAGTGTGGCTCAGCTGAATGGCTGTTACATGTCACAGCTGCAATCACACTTCCATTCACTCACCCAATAAAACACTCTGAGTGCCTATGAAGAGGTTTCCCAACGTCTCTGCCAGCAATGGTGGGAGTGACTGTGACCTTTGCCTTCCAGGTGCTTGCAGTCAATTTGCACAAAACAGTTCTCATTCCTCAAGGAAGCTGCACTATTCAATTTTATGAGTGACGGCATAGGCGCTGATGACCAGTTCTCCCAATAATGTCAGGAACAGAATGCTGAACTCAGTGCCTCTCTGGCAACGTAATAGTATCTAACAGAGTCGAAGTATGTGACACACACAGAAAAGGAGAGGTGGATTTTAGGGAAGAAACTTAAGAAAACAAATTTAGAAATGGTGGTCCTATACCTGGAAAACAACTGGATGGAATGGAGCCCAATCAGAATTCACACAGCAAAGTGAGTAAGCGGAAGTGTTCTTGTGTGTGTAAGAATGGACTTAGAGAAGAGATTTGAAAGGTTTCTGAAAACAGCACTCTGTGGTAATACTGTGGACCTCCTCACATCCAAAAGATGAGAGATTAGAGAGACAGGTCTCAGGCCTAGTGCAATGCTCGATTCACTAATCCTCCCCCTTCAGGTGCCGGGATCCCATGTGGATTCTGGTTCATGTCCTAGCTGCTCCACTTCCCATCTCGCTTCCTGCTTGTGGCCTGAGAAAGCAGCAGAGGACGGCCTGATACCTTGGGACGCTGAACCCATGTGGGAGACCTGGAGAAACTCCTGGCTCCTGGCTACAGATCGGCTCAGCTCTGGCCATTGTGGCCATTTGGGGAGTGAGTCAGCAAATGTAAGATCTTTCTGTCTCTCCCTCTCTCTGTATATTTGCTGTTCCAATAAAAGTAAATAAATCTTAAAAAAAGTCTGTACAAGAACTGCTTACATATGTCATTCACTACTGTAACAAGCACACTGTCATAACTGTGTATGAAAAAGTCCTACGAGAGAGAGAGATTTAAAGAGACATGGTGGCTACATTATCTTTTTGTTTTAAGATTTATTTGAGGGCCCAGCGGCGTGGCCTAGCGGCTAAAGTCCTCGCCTTGAACGTCCCAGGATCCCATATGGGCGCCGGTTCTAATCCCGGCAGCTCCACTTCCCATCCAGCTCCCTGCTTGTGGCCTGGGAAAGCAGTCAAGGACGGCCCAATGCATGGGGACCCTGCACCCGCGTGGGAGACCCGGAAGAGGTTCCTGGTTCCCGGCTTCGGATCAGCGTGTACTGGCCTGTTGCGGCTCACTTGGGGATTGAATCATCGGACGGAAGATCTTCCTCTCTGTCTCTCCTCCTCTCTGTATATCTGACTTTGTAATAAAATAAATAAATCTTTTGAAAAAAAAAGATTTGAGACCTATGGTCTGACAAGGGAATGCAACTGTGAAAACTAGACCTCCTCAGTGGCTTTGACAGAGCACTGGACCCAGAGGCACATGGAGGATATATCAGACCACTGGAGCCTGCAGAAGACACCTGTACCATAGCAGAGGACGGAGGGCAGAACAAATTGATCAACTACCACAGTAAAGCACAACAGCAAGTATCTGAGCAAATGGAGATTCAGAGGTGGACTGTGTGAACCAATGGACCTGGAAAGGTTTCCTCATCCTTGCATCTGTGAGATCAACAGCATTTCAGAACGATCAAAACCACCTGAGCAGAACTCTTGTGGCATGCTCCACATCAGGGACTTTGGGATGACATTGATCTCCATCCCTGGGTCCTAAGGCGGTTGTGGGCTGAGTGTGGTTTCTTCCCTCATCTCTCCCTTTCCCCCAGATACAGGAAGAAGGAAAAGAAACAAAGGTCTCACCCATTTCTCCCAATCCTGGACTAATCAACTATGTAAACATTATAAAAAAAAAAAAAAGATTTATTTGTGAGGTAGAGCAGGAGCGAGTGCGCAAGCTTGAGAAAGAGATTCCATCAGCTGTTCATTCCGCAAATGGCCAAAACAAGGAGCCAAAAACTGCATTTGGGCCTCCAGTTGGGTGGGAGGGACCCAAGCATCTGGTTCATCTTCTGCCTTCCCAGGGATATTAGCAGGAAGTTGGATGGCAAAGTGGAGCAGCTGGGACTCTCAAACTAGCCCTCAGTTACAGGAACTGCAGCTTAACTTGCCACGCTGGCACCTGTTTGTTCTCATGATTGTAGTAACGGTTCTGCGATTATATGCATATTTCAAAACCCATCAAATTGTAAGCTTTAGTACCTTTCAATCATACCTCATTAAAGAAGCAGAAGAAAAGTCTCCTAGACTCTTGGCTCTCAGAGTAGCACCCATGTCATCAGGAAGCGTTTCTGGAAGGCATACTCGTGGGCCTGCCAACACACCTGCTGCTCAGGGCCTTGCAGGTGGTTTCCGTCCACGTGGCAGTGGGCCTCTTGTTCTAGTGAGTGCCTGCACCTCATCTCCTACACTGAGTAGGGAAGGTATGGCCTTCCATCTTTTTTGGGCACCAAGAGGAATGACCTGCAGCACGGCCTTTCAGGAGTCTATTACGAAGAGATTTAGCTCTTTGTTCTGGAAGATGTTTGGGTTTTTGAGGAATATTCAATAGGCTCAATTCCAAGACAATAAAAATATCAATAGATTAATTTTTATTGTGTTTTATCTATCTTTCTACATACATCCTACAGGTTTTAGTATCCATACTCTCTTTTCTAGTAACTTCTTTTTACAGAAGAAATGCTTACACCATGGAAAATAGCATCTATAATTCTATGAAGTAAAGGTATGCTTACCCATCTCATTATCACCCTGAACAGCTATTGAATAAAAAGGGTAGGACACTGGGTCAGACAGATAACTATATGAAATATATCTATATCTAGATATTCATATGTTCCTTATTATGTGCCTCCTTTTAAACTGCTTCATGCTAGCCCTAGAGATCTAAACTAAGTTGGAAAAACCTAGGGCTTATGTGGTAGCACTGGTTTTGGGACTGAGTTTGCTTTAGCTCAGGACCTCTTATGACAGCTCTTTCAAGGGCCATGAAAGGCCCTAGCAGTGTATGCACACAGTTAACTGTTTCTGTGAAGGTCTTCTTTTAAATTTTAATCTTACTTTTTAAAATATTGGGGCCCAGTATAGTAGCCTAGCAGCTAAAGTCTTTGCCTTGTATGTGCCAGGATCCCATGTGGGCGCTAGTTCATGTCCCAGTGGTCTAGCTTCCCATCCAGCTCCCTGCTCGCAGCTGGGAAGGCAGTCAAGGACGGCCCAAAGCCTTGGTACCCTGCACCTGCGTGGGAGACCTGGAGGATGCTCCTGATCCTGGCTTTGGCTCAGCTCAGAATGGAGCCATGACTCCAGCCCAAGCATGGGCACTCTGATAGAGGACACAGGCTTCCCAAGCACCATCTTAACTACCCAACACATCAAGTGCCTGTCCCCTGTGTTACTGTTTTAAAAGTTAGCGGTTTTAGGGGCTGCCATGGTGGCTCAACAAGCTAATCCTCCACTTGCAAGTGCAAGCATCTCATAAAGACTCTGGTTTGTGTCCGGGCTACTTCCCATATAGCTCTTTGCTTATGGCCCGGGAAAGCATCAGAGGATGGCCTAAGGCCTTGGGACCCTGCACCCATGTGGGAGACTCACAGAAGCTCCTAGTTCCTGGCCTCATATCAGCTCAACTGTGGTTGCTGTGGCCATTTGGGGAGTGAACCAGCAGATGGAGGATCTTCATCTGTCTCTCCTACTCTATGTAAATCTGCCTTTCCATAATAGTAGCAAAAAGAGTTAGCTGTTGTGCCTGGTATGGTAGCCTAGCGACTAAAGTCTTCTCCTTGAATGCGCCGGGATCCCATATGGGTGCTGGTTCTAATCCTGGTGGCCCCACTTCCCATCCAGCTCCCTGCTTGTGGCCTGGGAAAGCAGCCCAGGATGGCCCAAAGCCTTGGGACACTATACCCGCATGGGAGATCCAGAAGAGGCTCCTGGCTTCTAACTTCAGGTCAGCACAGCACCGGCCATTGCAGTCACTTGGGGAATGAATCATTGGACAGAAGAGCTTCCTCTCTGTCTCTTGTTCTCTCTGTATATCTGACTTTGCCATAGAAATAAATAAATCTTTAAAAAAAAAATCTTAAAAGAGTTTGTTTCAGAATGCTGTGTGTTTCTCCCTTCTGTACATTAGGAGTTGTTGGAATGGCCATAGACATTGGGGAATCCAGCTAAGGCAGTGATGGTTGCATAAGGGATACATTTAGCTTGGATTTAAGGGCATGCATTTAAGTGGTTTGAGGTCACTTCCGTGTACTGTTCAATTATTGCTCACTGTGGGTGTGGGAATGGCTTTCTGGGATACACTTACTGCTCATTATGCCAAAGTAGCCAGCACCATGTCAAAACAGTGCAGGGCCAGAGGGCAGGAGTTCTGTGCTGTCTGGCACAGGAAGTATGTGGGTAGTAGACAAGAACTAAGGTTTGAAAGAACAGAAGCTAGCCATAGAATGTTTTTCCAAACATCAGAAGGGGAAATTTATAAGCAGAGGAATTGATTCTCTCAAGGCTTAACGAGATGGGAGTTTCTCACTCATAAAAAAATATAAAACTGGCATCCACTCGATCATAGAGGTAGTATATTTTTTATGTGAGCTATGTGAATAGGGTGGTTAGAAGTTCTGTTTATAGGACACAAACCTGTAATTTTACTACAGTTAATCTGTTTGCATGCAATAATACATGCTTCATTTATCTTAATAAATCAGATTGTTAGACTATAACAGATAAATCTTTTAAAAAATTATTTCTAGGGCCCAGCGGTGTGGCCTAGCAGCTAAAATCCTCATCTTGAACGTGCCGGGATCCCATATGGGCGCCGGTTCTAATCCCGGCAGCCCCACTTCCCATCCAGCTCCCTGCTTGTGGCTTGGGAAAGCAGTTGAGGACCGCCCAAAGCTTTGGGACCCTGCACCCGCGTGGGAGACCTGGAAGAGGTTCCAGGTTCCCGGCTTCGGATCAGCACAGCACTGGCCGTTGTGCTCACTTGGGGAATGAATCATCAGACAGAAGAGCTTCTTCGCTGTCTCTTCTCTGTATATCTGACTTTGCAATAGAAATAATTTTTTTAAGCTTTATTTTATTTTATTACAAAGTCAGAAATACAGAGAGGAGGAGAGACAGAGAGGAAGATCTTCCGTCTGATGATTCACTCCCCAAGTGACTGCAATGGCCAGTGCTGTGCTGACCTGAAGCTAGGAGCCAGGAGCCTCTTCTGGGTCTCTCATGAGGGTATAGTGTCCCAAGGCTTTGGGCTATTCTAGACTGCTTTCCCAGGCCACAAGCAGGGAGCTGGATGGGAAGCGGGGCTGCCAGGATTAGAACTGGCGCCTACATGGAATCCCAGTGCATTCAAGGTGACCACTTTAGCCGCAGAGCCACCGACTGGGCCCAGCAGATAAATCTTAAACTGAATAATCTCTCTCAGACACCAGTAACAAACAAACAAACAAACAAACCCCCCAATAATGGGCAAGTACTGTGGTATAGTGGTTAAGTCACTGTTTGGTGTACTTAATCTCATACAGGAGTCCTAAAATGGAGTACCATCTCCAATTTTAATCCAGCTTCTTGCTAATATGCACCCTGGGAAACAGAAGGTGATGGCTCAAGTACTAGGGTCCCTGTCACCCACATGGGAGAAATGCTCCTAACTACTAGCTTTGGCCTGATCCAGCCATAGTTTGGGGGCATTTGTGGAGTGAACCAGCAATGGACAAACATGGTTTTCTCTTTTATCTCTCCCCATTTCTCTGTTGGTCTCCTTCCAAAGAAATAAAAGTAAGCCTAAACACACATTTGTCAAGGAATAGCCAAAGAACTCTAAAATGTTAAAGCTTTTATGGATACGAGGAAAGTTTGATAGAGATCTTCCCAAACTTGACAGTTCACTCTAAAAATTAAGTAGAAATATCAGTTATGACTTGTGAAACTGAGAGAAATGTGTACATAATTTTTCAATATTTTATTCATTTTTGAGAGAACAGTTTTAATTTAATGAAAGGTTTAATGCTGCTATTAAACAGTGCAGTAATAGGCAATGGCTGCATACAAAAATAAAGGGAGAGAGGTTCAACTTTACTCATGTAAATTTTAATATAGTCACAAAATCATGAAAATTATAGTAGTAAACAATTCCTGGGCCCGGCGGCGTGGCCTAGCGGCTAAAGTCCCCGCCTTGAAAGCCCCGGGATCCCATATGGGCACCGGTTCTAATCCCGGCAGCTCCACTTCCCATCCAGCTCCCTGCTTGTGGCCTGGGAAAGCAGTTGAGGATGGCCCAATGCATTGGGACACTACACCCGCGTGGGAGACCCAGAAGAGGTTCCGGGTTCCCGGCTTCGGATCGGCGCATAGGCCCGTTGCGGCTCACTTGGGGAGTGAATCATTGGACGGAAAATCTTCCTCTCTGTCTCTCCTCCTCTGTGTATATCTGGCTGTAATTAAATGAATAAAAATCTTAAAAAACAAACAAACAAACAAAAAAAACAATTCCTAACGATGTTGGGCAAAGATTTAAAATAAAATTTGACAAAAACACTGTGTTTGCAATAAAACTGACTTACGTGGTCATTAAAAAAGAAATGAGCTCCCATATAAGGAAATAATTATCAATACAAACAAATGTAATCAATTGTGCCAGAGAAAAAAACCGATTTATCACATTTCTTTATAGAAAATATTATGAAGTAATTGCCATCGGAAAAGTGATGAAAAGTATGCAGCCAAAACACATAAAGAAAAGATCCTATTCAGTCGGTGCCCCAGAGTCTAATTCACAGTCAAGGGAATACGTGGACTGGTAGCTTCAGTCTTGTTTCTGGGTTATCCTACAGCAACTTACCAGGCAGTGAACAAATATTACAGCATGTTGGTGTTGGGTGTGGCGGTTCAATGAAGGGTGGGGGCTTCCTTCTCACAGAGGGTGCTTTCCTTAGGGCAGGCCCTGGGGAAGGCAGTGCAGGTCAGTGATTGGGTTCCTGCCGCCCACGTGGGGGTCCTGCATGGACATCAGCTCCCAGTGGACACTGGGCCCAGTCCCCAGACTTTGCTGGAATTTTAGAACAAACCAGCGGATGGGAGCTCCTTTTCTCTTTCTGCCTCTTAGGGGGAAAAAAAGGTGGGGTGGTCTTTGTGTGTGTGTTTTAGTTTAACAGGCTATTTATGATTTTTAAGTATATAAGGAATTTTTTTATTCATCTCATACTTTTTTCCCCCTCTAAAGAGTCCCCTTAACTCTATGAGCTTCAGTTCTTGCAAAGCCACCATCTTCCTGTCTGCAACAGGCTAGGAAAACGCAATGAATCCTCAGCTCGGGTCTCCACTGAAAAGAACTGGCATTGGCCTGGCATTTTCTCCAAGGGAGACTAAACCAAACCAAACCATGCTGGGCACAAGGGCTCTGCCCCACAAACAACTTAGCACAGCGGTGAAGACTGCCTACTGGACCCGGCCGGGCCCACCCCGCCCCGGCTGGACCCGTGGGAGCCGCGGACTGACCGGGACGAACCGTGCGGTCGCGGAGAACCGGGGTCGAGCAAAGGCTGTGAGGAGACCGGCGCGGGGAGGCCGGTCTAGAACGGCGTTCGCCAAGGGGGCGTGGCCGGCGGGCTTGAGAGGGCGTGGCCGGGCTACCCGGAGGGGGCGGGCCCCCAGGCTCCAGCCCCACTCTGGAGCTCCAGAGCCGTCTCAGCAGCGGAAGTTCCGGTGTCGGTAAGCGGAGGTTGGAGGTCAGCAGGAAGTCGATACGTGGCCGCCGCCTGTGCCCCGCGGAGGAGGCGCAGCAGCCGGAGATGGCGGCGGTGCTGAACGCCGAGAGACTCGAGGTGTCCGTCGACGGCCTGACGTTGAGCCCAGACCCGGAGGAGCGGCCCGGCGCGGAGGGCGCTCCGCTGCTGCTGCCGCCGCCGCTGCCGCCTCCGCCTGCGGGGCCCGGCCGGGTGCCGGGCGCCGGCGGAGAGCAGCCCGGGGAGCCCGGGGAGGCGGCGGCTGGGGGCGCGGCTGAGGAGGCGCGGCGGCTGGAGCAGCGCTGGGGCTTCGGCCTGGAGGAGCTCCACGGCCTGGCGTTGCGCTTCTTCCGAGGTGAGCCGGCCGGCGCCGCGCTGGGCCGCCGTCCTTGGCTGGGTCCCCGAAGTTTGTCACTGCGAGCTCGCTGGTTGGGTCACACCCTTTGCGGGACCGTCCGCGTCCTGCCCTCCCGAGGTGATCAGGGCGTGGGGTACTAGCCTAGCGTCCCTGATGTCCAGTGGCCAGGTCCCCAGCCCCGGCGAGCCCCTTCTGGATTTGGGGCTGCCTTTTTTTTTTTTTTGTAACCGATACTTTTCTGTGTTCCATGGTGGCTACATCAGATTGCACCGATTTCTCCGCTTTTCTTTGAGCGGAAGAAATCCGTGGGTCCCCCCACATAGCTTCCCAGGCACCCCCGGATAGGAGCTGGTCGGCTGTCAGTACTGATGTAGTAGGGCTGGAAGTCGAGGCAGCTCTGGTGCTCCCTCTGGCTGGTCAGGCTGCGCCGAGCGGGAGGTCCGCTACCTTCTAGTAACTTGGCGGCGGCATGGAAGAGTGCATTCTGTGCTTTTCGTGTAATGAGTCGTTCGTTGTCTCCTGTCTCGGAGCAAGGCTGTGGTGTGTGATGTGTTTGTTTCACTGGGTGCAATGGTGGCGATAGCAGTCACATGCTGTTAGTGGGAAACACTACTGAGAGGGCTGTGGGTTTGACTCTGAAAGATGTTGCCCTCTTGGTGGGGGGAGGGGCAGGGAGCGAGACATCTGCACAGGAAACTTTAAAAGGGGTTGCTAGGTTTCACATACATTCCAGAACCGCTTATTCATGACACCTTCCCCCAGAGGGAGTGCCTTTTGGAGTCCGTATTTTATTAACTGAAGTTGAATAGTTCAGTGTAATGATATAGGCTAGTTTTTTCTTTCTTTCAGAATGATTGATTGTTAAAATTTTCCAGAACATTCAAATATTCTACATTCTTTCTCGTTAAAAAGTTTATCCTTGAACTATTCCTTTTCGTTGCACAGTAAGTTCAGCCCTCAGTGTATTTGCTAGCTTCAGAAATTGGTAGTGGCTGGGTTTTGAATTCACTTGATCTTTAGCTGCCATTTATTTGCTTATCCGGCTGCAGTTTGTTTATTTGAAAAGCAGAGTCACAGAGAAAGACAGAGATCTTCATCCTCTGGTCTATTCTCCAAATGGCCGCAGTGGCCACAGCTGGGGCAGTATGAAGCTAGGAGCCAGGAGCTTTCTCCAGGTCTTCCATGTGGGTGCAGGTGCCCAAGCATTTGGGCCAAACTCTGCTGTGTTCCCCCGGCACAGTATCCAGGAGCTGAATTGGAAGTGGAGCTACCAGAATTCAAAGTGGTGCTCACAGGGGATGCTGGCACTGTAGGTGGACTGTCTCCCTGGCTGGAATTTAAAGTTTGTTGTAGTAATGACTCTATATTCCCACTAGTATAAAAATGTAGTAGTTTCTGCACAATTCATCTGTATTCTACTTTAACTTTTTATTCTTGGAACTTACTTTTTTAAATTATTTATTATTTTTAATTCATTAATTACATTGTATTATGTGACACAGTTTCATAGGTACTTGGGTTCTCCCCACCCCTCCCCAAACCCTCCCACCATGGTGGATTCCTCCACCTTGTTGCATAACCACAGCTCAAGTTCAGTTGAGATTCCCCCATTGCAAGCGTATACCAAACATAGAGTCCAGCATCTTATTGTCCAGTCAAGTTCAACGGCTTCTTAGGTATATCCTTTCTGGTCTGAAGACAGAGCCAGCAGAGTATCATCTCAGTCAATTGAAAGTTCCAACATACCATCACCAAAAATTTACATCATTATGGATTGGAACTTACTTTTAAAGGTTCAGTTACCTTGTAGAAGAGATTGGGAATCTAAAAATACCAAGTTAACATTCTTCACTTTTGTCATGACTAACAGAAATGAGTAATTTCATTTTCTGTCCTTGCTTGTTTGAAGGTAGTCATATATTCTTTGAAAGAACATTGAATAAGGTGCAGTAAGCATCACATTGCTGTGAGATTCAGGAAGCTTGGTTCTGGTTACCACATCAACTCTCAGATGGTTAACTTTTCCCAGCTAGTTTCACGTGTACATTTAGAGCTGGATTCCAAAAAAAATTTGGTATCTCAGATTTCAGGTTCAGTGGCTTAACCCATGAGATTATTTGAGCATGTTTGTGTTCATTATTTAAATCATCTGCTGAGTGGCAAAAATTTTAGCGAACCCATAATTTGGGGGCCAATTATCAATCAGCTTAGAGAAAAAGCTACACTGAAAGATATGATTCGCTCACTTAAATTCAGCACCAGAGCCACATCCAAGTGGTTTAGAAGGAGGATGGCTGTTTGGCAATTAAAATCTGCCTTTCTGCCTGTATCATTACATCCGAGAGCAGTGAAGAGGCTGCCAGCTCTGGGAATGCTAACCGGAAGGATGTAAAGACAGACTAATGATGGAAAGGAGAGCAAGCCAAGTAATGCAGACTTTATTTTTTTTAATTATTTTTTAATAATCTTACTTAGTTGATTAGGGAACAAATTGTCAAGGGCTACAGGGTGAAAGTGGGTAATACCATTGTTTCCACATCAATATCATTTTACCCTGTATCTGGGGTCAGGAAAAAAACAAAGGGAAAAGCCCCATCCAACCTCCCACCCATCCCAGATCCCCAACGGGAGGCACGCTCTGAGGGTCCTGCTCATACGGTTTTGATAGTTCATCAGTTCTGGATTGCTGCCAATCTCTCAGTTCCAATCGCAATGAACCCTATTCAGAATCCACTGGCTGACAGTCTCTTCATGGTTGGGGTTCTAAGATCAGCAGTTCAGTTGGAGGGATCTCCAAAGAAACTTCATCTAAGATGATTCCAGGCCTGATTCTTGCGCGAGTTTGCTAGTACAGAGTCTGACACCGTCCATCACACCAATCAGCTTATGCTCATGCTGGTCGTTGGGATTGCTGGGTTCATTCTGTTTCCAGGCCTGTCTTCCTCGTGAACCAATGGGTGTTGTAGTCCAGTTCGATCCTGCCCACTTCATACTCGGTCCTCACGCAAACCGGTTGGAGCTGCAACCTGGTTGGGGCAACTCCCCATAACCCCCACCAGTTCTGCCCCCTACCCTGGTTCCCATGCTTGCCAGTACGCACCACAGGCTTGTCAAGTCTGTCCCACATCCTGTTTAGCTCTCGCACATGTCAGTGGGCATTGAAGCCCAGCTCAACCTAACCAACCTACTGTCTAGCCCACACACCTACTGGCAGGTGCCCTTCTGTACAGCCACCCCTGCCCCTGTCCTGGTGTTCGTGTGGTCCAATGAGAGTGGTAGCCCCGAAGCAGGTGCCCACTATTTCCCTTCAAGGCCACACTCACTCCCAGATTATGCACTCTCCAGGTAGTTCTGGCATTTGACTTGACAGAATTAGCTCCAAGTGCCAGCCTCTGCCAGCTAGTACTGCGGCTAGCCCAACCAACCCTCACCCACTCTAGTTTTTGCTTGCACCAGTCGAAACAGTCAGCCCACCGTGGCCCTTCCCCTATCTAGCCCACTTGAGGCCCACAGGTGTAACAGCCCTGCCTATTCTGATCTGCCCCCATCCCGACTCACGCTTTCCAATGGAAGTAGTTGTCCAGCAGGGGAGCCCACATTCCCCTGTCAGCTTTGCCTCCTCCCCCTGATTATCACATGTGCTGTTTGGGCGCTGCAACCACATCTGGTACGGCTCATCTTACCTTGGCATTCCTTATTGTGTACTAGTATGTGTCACAACCGAACCTGGCTCGACCCACACTCTGTTCTGGCGCTCGGACTCACCAGCGGGTGATGTGAATAAGTTCAGCCTGGTCTGCCCCCAATCTATGCCATGTGTATGCCAGTGGGATAATTTCCATAGCCTGTACTGGGCTGTTTCCTATTGTGCTTCTTGCGCTTAACTGCAGGGACTGTGTCCTGCCAGAAGAGTTGCCCAGGCTCCTCCATCAGAAATTCTCCCAGTGTCAGGTTTCGCGCATACCAGTAGGTCCATGAGCCAGCCCTGTTCAGTTACCTCCTGTCCTAGCAGGAACAGTGGTGTTTCCTGACTGTTCTTCAACCCAATCTGGTTCTTATTGTTGGATGTTTCAACCCAGCCATGGCTCTTCCATACCCCCATATAGCTTACACAAGGTTCAGTAAGGGCTGAGACCTAGCCTAGTCTGTCATACATTTCCCCTGGTCCTGCAGAGCACCAGATGGTGTTGGAGTGTGGCCCGGCTTGGTGCTTCCATTCCCAGTCCACACTTGTGCCAAGTGGGATTACACTCGTATCCTGATCGGAACGCAGCCCCATTTACAGCCCATGCGCTCATTGGTGGGAAACTCAACCCAGCTAGAATATCCCCTTAGCTGCCCAACCGGGCCTATTCCCAGCCTTAGATCTCGTGAAGGCCAGTGGTTGCTCTGATTCAACTTGGTAGAGCCCCTCTCTTGTCCTGTCCCCTTAGATTCTGTGACTTATCATCCCTGTCTTACGCAGATCAGTAAGTGCCAGGAGCTACTTGGCATGACCTGTGCTCCAACCTGATTTCTGTTGTTTCTTGTGAGTTAAGGTTTGTTCAGCCCTGCCCATTCTGTCCCCTTCCAGTGGCAGCAAGGCCCACCCCACATCCTGTTAAAGGATGCACTTTCAGGTGCTGCTGCCTTGACCTGCACTGACTGTTTTGGGTTCCTGCACCCGTGTGTGATGGCAGGTGGCATGGTCACATCTAGCTTAGTCCATCCCAACCCCAGCTTGCGAGTTAACCAGAGGAACTTGTATTTCCACAGGGTTGGGCCCACACAACCCCATAGAGTCTACCCCCAGACCAAGTTCTCTCGCGTGCTGGATAGAGTCTTGACCCTGCCAAATGTGACCACTCCACCACTCCATCAAACAGTAGGGTAATGGTACCCATCACTGCCAAAGAGGCTCCCATCCATAGCATTGGTGTGGGCTGGTGTGTGACGATCAGTGATGTTCTAGGCAAACAGGCCATTTCTGTATTCCGAATTGGGTTGGTGTATCTGACTAACCGTAATTGTCTCCTGGGGACTTCCCTCCAAACCACCAGGTCTCAGTCCCCAAGCATGCCTAAAACATCTATGACCCTGTCACTGGGAATCACCCAAGATTCAGTACTCACCTACACTAAAATTGGACTTAGTCATAGGTGTCCCCAGGCAGCAAACATATCTTTAAAAACCCCAGAGTTTGCCGCGGGGCGGCCAGCAGGCAAAGCCTGGCACCACATGGTGCACTGGCCGCCCTGGGGGAGGCTGAGGACTCGTTCACTGCCTTGCGGCAGTGTCTTTGGTGTGAGCCCCCAGCATTGGGTCCGACTTGGCAGGGGCACCCCCCACAGCCGCCACACTGTGAGGAGCGGCACTTGCCCCCAAACCCAAGGCCCGAACCCCTCCCAAACTCACCCAGATGCAAGATATTAGCAGCTGGGCGGAGCCAGGAATTTTAACCCAGTTCCCAAGTTCCCTCATGGTGCACTTACCCTGAGGAAAGAGCTCTCTTGGGTCCTGGGTGAGGCCGAGGACTCGTTCACTGCCTTGTGGCAGTGGCAGACTTTATTTTAATGTGTGAAATCTTGAGAATTCCTGGCATTTTTTTAATCAGTCTTAATGAGGGCTTCTAATAGATCATTACTTTATGAGTTTTGCATTAGAATGTCAAGAATTGTAAGAAAAATACATTTTGTGGAATCATTGTGGAATAAGAATTTTGAAAGCTTTTTTTTCTTGAATAGTTTGGATTGGCAATCAGGAATCATGTTTTTTGTTCCTTCCTTGATTATGGTTGTCCTAGGCCAGTGACTAGACACATTATGTCAACTACCTACTCTTGGTTTTCTGAAGGCAAAGCAAAAACAATATAAGAAAATACAGGGTATCTCAGAAAAGTTCATGGAAATGTGAAGTTGAAAGACAAGTTCATTATGGAGCAGAAAAACTGGAAATATGTGCAGTTTTTTCATATGCTTAGATTTTTGAAGGCTTCTTGTATTGATTTCAGGATTGTGTGGGTATGTATGGGTGAGCTTACAGCAAAATAAACATTTGTCAATTCCATTCTCTACATATGAGGAAATGTAAGTTAGTGATTTTCCTTCTAAATTTTAGTGGTTTGTTGGTGAGACCATCTCTGGTCTGAAGGTAGAGCCGGCAGATTATCATCCCAATCAATTAAAAGCCCCAACATAATATTTCCAACCATTTACAACATTATGGCCTTAACTGACATGGTATTGATTAATATGTTACTAGGAAAATGCAGGTTCTCAACCACAACCTGTGACTTCACCTGCTAAATTTTAAACATTATTGAATTTTTTTATTTTTTAAAAAAGATTTTATTTGTTTAAAAGAGAAAGAAAGAGATCAGTCTTCTATCTGCTGAGTCAGGCTGAAGCCAGGAGCCATGAGCTTCATCTTGGTCTCTGCGTGAACACACAGGCCAAGCATTTGGGTGATCTTCTGCTGGTTTCCCAGGCACATTAGCAGGTAGCTGGATTAGAAATGGAACAGCTGGGACTCAAACTGGCACCTATATGGGATGCTGGTGTCCCAGGTGGTGTCTTAAGTAGTAATGCTACATTGTTGACCCCTGTTGAATTCTTATTTTGGAAAAAAATTTTCATGTTGGGTTACCACTATGATTTTATTTGTTATTGCTGTTATGGAGCTTGTAGTGCAGAGGAGGAGTCAGGCTCAGTGACAGCTGCAGTGTGAAGGACTGAGGGAGCACATAGCATTCTAGAGGGTCAGCTTGTGTGGCAGCAGTAGACAGCTTGGTGCAGAGAGGTGGAAAGGTGAGCTGGGTTCCCGTCCTGGGAGAATGGGAATGTCATTGTAAATAGTTTCGCTGTTCTGTGAGGTTGAGATAGGGTACCTTGGAAGGCTTTTAAATGAAGGAACAAAGTTCCTCATTCTGTGTTAGCACAATTAAAGTGGATAGTCTTACCTTTTGGGTTAGGGGCCAAATGGGCTCACTTCACTATATAAGCTTTACACTTCTTGGGTGGAGTTAACCTGGGGAATTGTATTTTGGTTTTTAGAGTTCTTTGGATAGATTTTCCCTTCTCTAGTACTTTATTGCCTCATTAAATTAAGATGGTAAATTGTTTGCATCAGTTGTTTTTATTATTTATTTTTAATTTTAGTATTGCATCAGTTGTTTTTAAAGATTTGTTTATGGAAGGAACCTGGAACTCCATTTGGGTCTTGCATGTGGATTACAGGGGCCCAAGTATTTGGGCCTTGCTGCTGCTTCCCTAGATGTGTTAGGAAGGAGCTGGATCAGAGGTGGATCAGCCAGGACTATAACTGGTGTCCGTGTGGGATGCTGGTATCACAGATGGCACCAGCTCACTATATGACAGCACAGAACATTAATTTAAAGTTCCAGATTAATGATTGCCAATAGTTATGAAGCAGATACTCAGTAAATGTCTTTCATTCTTCTGAAGGCTGTGTATAACACTGTTTTCTTAGTCCTCTAAGCCCATCTCTGGGGCTGTTATCCCCATTTCTCGTTTGAAGAACCTGCCCTGGGCCTGGTGTGATAGCGTAGTGGTTAAAGTCCTCGCCTTGAACACGCCAGGATCCCATATGGGTGCCAGTTCTAGTCCTGGCTGCCCTGCTTCCCATCCAACTCCCTGCCTGTGGCCTGTGGGTGCAGTAGAGGACGGCCCAGGGCTTTGGGACCCTGTACCCATGTGGGAGACCTGGAGGAGGCTTGTGGCTCCTGACTTCGGATTGGCTCAGCTCCAGCCGTTGCGGCCGCTTGGGGAGTGAATCAGCGGGTGGAAGATCTTCCTCTCTGTCTCTCCTCCTCTCTGTAGATCTGCCTTTCCAATAAAAATAAATAAATCTTAAAAAAAAAAAAAAACCTGCCCTAGGAGTAAGAGACCTGATTGATTCTCAGATTGATTGCAAAGACTTCTGATTAATGGAGGTGAAAAGTGAATGTAAACCCTGCTTTTTTAGTGGTGTTCAAACTTATCTTCAGCTGTGTTACTGCATTTGGGAATTTCTTTAATATATTTGCTTGGAAAAAATTGAGGGCTGATGGAAAGATCAAGCTGTTTTTTCAAGTGTGATCATTTTATGGAACATCCCAGATATCTGTAAAAAATAAAGTGTGGGGAAACTGTCTACTCTGAGTGATAGGAGTGTGTGCTCAGTGTTGACTGAATTGGTTGTTACTTCAAGGCCTTGTCAGTAGACAGGTGTTGGAGGTGGGAGGGAGTAGTTTTGAGGGTGTCCTGTGTGAAGGGAAACTGGGACTGGTGGTGTGGTGCATTTAGTTGAGCTGCCACTTGTGACGCCAGCATCCAGTATGAGTTCTGGTTCAAGTCCCAGTTGCTCTACTTCCAACCTGGTTCCCTGCTGTGGTGCCTAAGAAGGCAGCAAAGGGTGATCCAATTAATTGGGCTCCTACCACCCATATGGGGAGACCCAGATGGAGTTCCAGGCTTCTGTCTTGGCCAGTGCAGCCATTTGAGGAGTGAACCAGGAGTGGAAAATCTCGCTTCCCTCTGTTTTGCCTTCTCTGTAACTCTTTCAAATTTGTATGCGTGCACACACACACACACACACACAAATCTGTGGTTGGATTTGGAGGAACTAAAGTTTTGGGCCGTCTCTTTATGGGGTAATCTAGTTCTACTAATATTACTGTTGCTTATATCCAGTGTATTAGAATGTTACATGTTTAGAGAATAATAATAATGGCAGTGACAGTTGAAATGGTTGTTTTTCCTGTTGGTTTCTTTAACTGTAAACATTTGCAAGAACTTTTACAAATGACTTCAGAAATGTTTTGAGATATTATACAGCTGTCATGTATTTGTTGGTAATTTATATAATTAGTGTGTGTTTCCTGTACTTAAATGGTCTAGGCACAGATAGTTTCAAGTTTATTACAATGAAACATCTGTGAATTTTGAATTTATTTTTCCTTTTCTTTGTCTTTTGTAATAGTATAGAATGTAATGTAATAGTGTTTCTTTGGAGTTAGTGCACTCTGTGTGTATGTGTTTAAGACTTACTTGTTTTTGTTTGAAAGGCAGATTTACAGAGAAAGAGAGACAGCAATAGAATCCATCTGCTGCTTCACTTCACAAGTGGCTGCAGCAGCCAAGGGTGAGCTCGGTTGAAGCCAGGAGCCAGGAGATTCTTTTGGTTCTCCCTCTTAGGTACAGAAGCATGTGGGCCTTTCTCTGCTGCTTTCCTGGGTCGTAAGTAGGGAGCTGGATGGTAGAAGTTCTGCAGCCAGGACAAAATATGTGATGCCAGTGTTGCAGGAGGATTAGCCAGCTGTGCCACTATGTCAGCCCCTGTATATGTATTTTAATTATTTCAGTATTGCCTGAGGACTCCCTTTTTCAATTATGAAGAGAAATGTATAGATCTTAAGTATGTAGCTTGGTGAATTTTCACAAAGTGGGCATATAACCAACACCCACAATGAGATGTTTAGTTTTTTAGATTTAACTATACTGAGAGCCACTGTGACTCATTATTTGTTTAGTAAGGTATGCTCTGGGATGTTTCCCCCCTCACCCTGCTTCTTAATTCTTTAAGCTCTTTGTGTCTTTCTAAGCTCAAAGGGTTGTAAGAATTATAAAAAAACAATGTAAATTCTTTGCAGATTATGTAGCTGTTGATGTTCTCTAGCTGTATATGTTATTGCTAATGAGAAATCAGTAAGGATTGATTATGGAGTGTTTGAATTGATGGGGAGTGTAAAATCCTAAAATATACTCAGTACTGGGACCAGCGTTGAAGCATAGCAGATTAAGCTGTCCCCTGCAATGCTGGCATTCCATATGAGCACTGAGTTGAGGCACAGCCACTCCACTTCCCTTCCAGCTCCCCACTATTCACCTAGGGCTTCTGCATGGAGTTCCAGAGATCCTTGCTTTGGCTTTGTGCAGCTCTGACCATTACAACCCTTTAGGGAGTGAACCAGCAGATGGAAGATGGATCTTTCTCTCACTCACTCATTTTCCTTCCCCCTCCTCTCACCCTGCCAAACTCTGCCTTTTCCAATAACTCTTTTTTAAAAATTTACGAAGTACTTGGTACCTGTTAGATAATTTCCTAAGTATTTCATAATGTATCAGTTTTTATTTTCCCAATCCATCGTGGGGGAAATATATATTTTTTTAAAGATTGATTTATTTTTATTGGAAAGGCAGATTTATAGAGAGAAGGCAAGACAGAAAGATCTTACATCCATTGTTTCACTCCACAAATAGCCATGACGAGTGGAGCTGAGCCAATCTGAAGCCAGGAGCTTCTTCCAGTACAAGATCCCTAAGGCTTTTTTTTTTTTTAAAGATCTATTTATTCTTATTACAAAATCACATATACAGAGAGGAGGAGAGACAGACAGAAAGATCCTCCATCTGATGATTCACTCCCCAAGTGAGCCGCAACGGCCGGTGCTGTGCCAGTCCGAAGCCAGGAGCCAGGAACCTCCTCCAGGTCTCCTACACGGGTGCAGGGTCCCAAGACCTTGGGCCGTCCTCGACTGCTCTCCCAGGCCACAAGCAGGGTTCTGGATGGGAAGTGGAGCTGCCAGGATCAGAACCAGCACCCATATGGGATCCTGGCACGTTCAAGGCGAGGACTTTAGCCACTAGGCCATGCCGCCGGACCCAATCCCTAAGGCTTTGAGCCATTCTCCGTTGCTTTCTCAGGCCACAAACAGGGAACTAGGTGGGAAATAGAGCAGCCATGACACAAACTAGCACCCATATAGGATCCAGTGCTTGCAAGGCGAGGATTTAGTCACTGAGCCATTATTCCTGGCCCAGAAATGTGCTTTTGATTTTAATATTTCTTAAGAGATGGGTTTATCAAAGTGTACCTCCTGTGAGGCTACAGTGGAAGTATGTCCTTGAAAGGAAATGGATGTGATTTTGGGCTTCTGCTGCGATAGCAGTGTGGTACTGTGGATGAGGGAAGAGAGGCTGTTGCACTCTTCATCTGGCCCGTCAGTCTTAGACACTGCTTTCAGTTGGAGGTGTTATCTTTTAAGGTTAAGGTCAAAATATGGCTCCTCAGAGAGATCAACTTGTGTTGGGGGAATGCAGTGGTTAGTATAATGGCTGCTGTTGAGTCAGTGTGTCTTGTGTGCAGACTCTATACAAAGACTTTGGAACTTTGATTTCTCACCCTCACAAGAACTCTAAGAGAGTAGTATGTCTGTTTTATTGATGGAAAAACTGAGGTTCTGGGGCTGGTGATATGGCATAGTAGGTTAAGCCAATGTCTGCAGTTTTATGTGCAGGTCCCAAATGGGTGCTAGTTTGATACCTGGTTGATCCACTCGCGCTCCATCTCTCTCTACTAGTGCCCCTGGGAAAGCAGCACAGGATGACCTAAAGGCTTGGCCTCCTGCATCCACATGCAATACCCGAAGGAAGCTCCGTGCTCCTGGCTCCTGGCTCCTGGCCTCAGCCTGGCGGGGTGAACCAGCAGATGGAAAAACATTTTGTCTCACCCTCTGTCTGTGTAATTCTGCCTTCCAGATAAATAAATACATTTTTTTAAAGATTTATTTTTATTACAAAGTCAGATATACAGAGAGGAGGAGAGACAGAGAGGAAATCTTCCATCCAATGATTCACTCCCCAAGTGAGCTGCAACGGCCGGTGCTGTGCCGATCCGATGCCGAGAACCAGGAACCTCTTCCAGGTCTCCCACATGGGTGCAGTGTCCCAATGCATTGGGCTGTCCTCAACTGCTTTCCCAGGCCACAAGAAGGGAGCTGGATGGGAAGTGGAGCTGCCGGGATTAGAACCGGCGCCCATATGGGATCCCGGCGTGTTCAAGATGAGGATTTTAGCTGCTAGGCCACGCCGCCGGGCCCATAAATACATTTTTAAATAAAAAATCTGAGATTCGGGAAAGTGAGATGACTTTTCTCCTATTGTATACTTAAATAGTGAAGCTGGGGCTTATGTTTTGGTCATTGTGAGTTTTGATTGAATTAAAGGGGTGGTTAGCCTGCAGGATTGAGAACCCAGACATGACATGAGTATTTTGTGACTATTTTGAGGTCTGATCTGTAGGAAGTGTTTTATCTGATGCTATGGACAAGAAATAGACTCTGGATAGAAATGAGAGATCCCAACTCAGCTACCCAGCAATGGAGTAGACTGTTGTGGGACAGGACTTCCCATCACCAGAAATTCAAGCGTAGGTTACTGGCGGATGGATATATAGAGGGGATTTGAACTGTGGTTTTGCAACTCAGTCACCTGTGTTTAATACGTCTTCCAACCCATTGGATTTATAGCATTCATTTAAGCAAATAATGATATGAATGTGATATATCCACTTAAAATTACTTCCCGAGAGGAGAAGCATGTGAAAACATTTCTCCTATAAGCTAGCAATTGAAATGTGAGCATAATTTTTGTATAATCAATTTTGCGTGGAAGGTAATTATCTTTCAGAGCTTTGGGCTTGGTAATAAACTATAACACTATTTGCAAGCTACTTTTAAAAAAAATATATCAATTTTTATTTGAATGACAGATTTTATAGAGAGAAGCTTCCATCCGCAGTTCACTCCTCAAATGGCCACAATGGCCGGAGCCAAGCTGATCCAGAGCCAGGAGCCCCTCCAGGTCTCCCATGTGGGAGCATGGGTCTAAGGATTGAGCCCTCCACTGCTTTCCCAGGCCACAAGCAGAGAGGTGGACGGAAAGTGGAGCAGCTGGGACACCAACTGGCACCCGTATGGAATGTCAGTTCTTGGAGGCAGAAGATTGGCTTGCTGCATTACCATGCCAGCCCCCTTAACATGCTGTTTGTGTTATCTTATGAGAAGTTTAAAGTTAAATATTTGTAGATTCAATAAGATAATAACATAGATACTGTGTGTATTGTTATTTGGGAAGATGTATTTTGTATGTTGAATTAGTTTTCTTTTGCCCTTGTAACAAGTTACCAAAATTCAGCGGCTTAAAACCAGCCTAAACACTTAATAGAGGTTAGAAATCCAAAATGGATCTTCCTGGAATAAAATCACCACATCAGCATGGATTTGTTCTTTGGAGAGACTCCAGGGGAAAATCTGTTTTTCTGCCTCATCCAGGTTCTAAGGGAGCACTGTGCACTTTGGTTTGTGGCCTCATCTTCCATTTTCTTTTTTTTTTTTTTTTTTTTTTTAAGATTTTATTCATTTTATTACAGCCAGATATACACAGAGGAGGAGAGACAGAGAGGAAGATCTTCCGTCCGATGATTCACTCCCCAAGTGAGCCGCAACGGGCCGGTGCGCGCCGATCCGATGCCGGGAACCTGGAACCTCTTCCGGGTCTCCCAGGCGGGTGCAGGGTCCCAACGCATTGGGCCGTCCTCGACTGCTTTCCCAGGCCACAAGCAGGGAGCTGGATGGGAAGTGGAGCTGCCGGGATTAGAACCGGCGCCCATATGGGATCCCGGGGCTTTCAAGGCGAGGACTTTAGCCGCTAGGCCACGCCGCTGGGCCCTCATCTTCCATTTTCAAAACCAACAATCCAGCATCTTCACCTTGGCCTCTGATTATTTTTCCTCTTCCATCTATGAGGACTCATGTGATTACGTTGCACATGAAAGGGTAATTTAGGTAAAGTTGCTGCAACCTTGGTTCCCCTACCGTAACATGCATATGGGTTCCAGGGATTAGGACATACACATAGGGGACCAGATTCTGCTGACTGCATGTCAGAATATCTTTGTAACTGAAATTGAGTGTATGAATTTATTCCGTTTACAATTCTATCAAAGTAGAAATCAAAGCAATTGAAAAGGTCAAATTGTACCATAAAATTCGTAATGAAAAATAACCATCCCTGTTTTTCCCACCTTCTGTATCCTAATCGCTTTCCCAGGCGGGCACTTTCCTTTATTTTTAAGGGTTTTTTGTTTGTTTGTTTGTTTATTTGTTTTTTTAAAGGTAGGATTACAGAGAGAAGAGAGACAAAGAGATCTTTGATCTGCACATTCACTCCTCAGATGGCGACAGTGGCCAGAGCTGGGCTGGTCCAGAAAGCCAGAAGCCAGGAGCTACTTCTGGGTCATTTCCACTTCTTTTCCAGGCACATTAGCAGGCAGCTGGATTGAAACTGGATTTGGGAGTTGAACTGGCATCCAGTTGGGATACCAGCAGCACAGGCAGAGGCTTAGCTTGCTATGCCAGGCCTGGTACCAACCTTAATTTTCTAGAAAAATTTTTATTACTTCCATTTTTATATTGTTCTTTTAGCTTTATTTTTATTTGAAAGGCAGAATTACAGAGGTGAGACAGAGAGAGATCCTTCATCTGCTGGTTCACTCCCTAAATGGCCACAATGGTTGGAGCTGGGCCAATAAGAGGCCAAGAGCCTGGAGCTTCCACCATTCCCAACCCATCCCCCCAGGTTTCCCACATAGGTCCAGAGTTCCAAGCACTTGGGCCGTTCTTTTTTTTTTTGGCTCTCCCAGGCCACCAGCAGGGAGATAGGTCAGAAGTGGAGCAGCTAGGGCATGGTTCTGGCCCCCACACAAATGTGTGTATCCATCTTTCCAAACTTTTAATTTTATACCTCATTTGTGATTAAGTCAATGTTAGTGTTTGGCTGTTTGTGTTATTGTTACTGAGGCAGATCGTGTACTTTGGTTACACTTTGTATAAAAATGTCTTTTGTGGGCCTGGTATGGTAGCCTGGCGGTTACCTTGCATGCGCCAGGATCCCATATGGGTGCCAGTTCTAATCCCGGCAGCTCCATTTCCCATCCAGCTCCCTGCTTGTGGCCTGGGAAAGCAGTCGAGGACGGCCCAAAGCCTTGGGACCCTGCACCTGCATGGGAGACCTGGAGGAGGTTCCTGGCTCCTGGCTCCTTGCTCCTGGCTTTGGATCGGCACAGCACTGGCTGTTGCAGTCACTTGGCGAGTGAACCATCAGACGGAAGCTCTTCCTTCCTCTTCTCCTCTCTGTATATCTAAATTTCCAATAAAAATAAAATAAATCTTAAATAAATAAATAAATCTTTTTAAAAAAGTCTTTTGTGCAGTTAGAGATAATTAGTTTCTAAGTACATGGTAACCCCCCCTTTTTTTTTCTTAAGATTTTTTTTTTTTAATTTGAAAGGCACATGCATCGCTTCTCGGCCTTTTGGCTAAGATCAGGTGTAGTATTTGAAAGGCACAGTTACAGAGAGAAGGGGAAAGAGAGAATCTTCTATCTACTGATTACTCTAGCAGGATTTGTCTGAAGCCAGAATGCAAGAGCAGCTTTTGTGTCTCCCAAATGCAGGGGCGTGTTAGCAGGGAGCTGGATCAGAAGTGGAACAGCCCTCTGGGACTGGAATCAGCACTCAGATGGATACTGGCACATAGATGGAGGTTTAACCAATTATGACACGGCTTCAGCCCTAGTAAACATTTTTTTTTCTTTCTTTTTAAGACAGCTGTCTGAGATGTCGTTAAATTCTTGAGTCTTTTTTTTTTTCCCCAGATGTTTTCTTGGAAATTGCCTTTACCTTTTACTCTCTCCAGTTTGCTTTTCCCTGAATCCTGGTTTTTCTAGTGCTTTGTTATTACTTTGGAAGTATGCAACTTCAAATTAAGAAAAAAGTGCATGGGAATTAAAATAATTTTGGAGAACAGACATTTCCAAAGTTTTGTCCTACTGTCTCATTCAAAGTATGATTATTGGGGCAGGGCTGTTGGGAAGTTAGCGAAAGATTGACCAAGTGCTTGGGCCTCTGTATCTGAAGCTCCTAACTTTGGCCTGGTCCAGCCCTGGTGTTGTAGCCATTTTGGGAGTGACCCAGTGAATGTTAGGGTTCTAATCCCAGCAGTTCCATTCCCCATCCAGCTCCATGCTGTGACCTGGGAAAGCAGTGGAGGATGGCCCAAAGCTTTGGGACTCTGCACCTGTGTGGGAGACCTGGAAAAGACTCCTGGCTCCTGGTCTTGGATCAGCTCAGCTCCAGCCGTTGCTGCGGCCTGGGGAGTGAATCATTGGGCAGAAGATCTTCTTCTCTGTCTCTCCTCTCTGTGTATCTGCCTTTCCAGTAAAATAAAACAAATCTTTAAATAAAAAAAGGGACAGAATTTGTTCCCGGTCAGAATGGTAATATAATGTGAATGTTCAGTAATAGTATTTAATAGAGAACACCTCTTTGTTAAAACTATTACATACATATTTTAAAAACCTAGTAAATATATAAAAGGCTCATTGAAAATGTCAATGCCGTTTGCAAGAATGAATGTTCTGGGCCCAGTGCATTAGCATAGTGGTTAAAGTCATCACCTTGAACGCACTGGGATCCCATATGGGATGGAATTTGTTTCCAATCAGAATGGTAGTGTAATGTGAAGATTTAGTAATAGTATTTATTTTTAAAGATTTCTTTCTTTTCTTTTTTTTTTGGAAAGGCAGATATACAGATAGGAGGAGAGAGACAGCAAGGAAGATGTTCCATCTGCAGATTCACTCCCGAAGTGGCTGCAGTGGATGAAGCTGCGCCGATCTGAAGCCAGGAGTCCAGATCTCCTTCCATGTCTCTCATGCAGGTGCAGGGTCCCAAGGCTTTGGTCATCCTCCACTGCTTTCCCAGGCCACAAGCAGGGAGCTGGATGGGAAGTGGGGCTGCTGGGATTAGAACCGGCGCCCATATGGGATCCCGGTGTGTTCAAGGCGAGAACTTTAACCACTATACTATCGCGTCAGACCCTAGTAATAGTATTTAATAGAGAACTCCCCATTTTTTTAAACTAGTAGATAAAAAGACTCAATGGAAATGTTAGTGCAGTTTACAAGAATGAAAGTTCTGCTTTGCTTTTTCTTTTAAGGTATATTTATTTTTTATTAGGAAGGTAGATTTACAAAGAGGAGAGACTAGAAAGGATCCTTCATCTGCTGGTTCAGTCCCCAAATGGCAGCAGTGGCCAGAGCTGAGCCCATCTGAAGCCAGGAGCCAGGAGCTTTTTCCAGCTTTCCGCCTATGGGTGCAGGATCCCAAGACTTTGGACATTCTGCTGCTGCTTTGCCAGGCACATTAGCATGGAGCTGGATGGGAAGTGGAGCAGCTGGGACACGAATATCCGTATGTCATGCTGGCACTTGAAGGTGGACGGCTAGTCTGTTGATCGATGGTGCTGGCCCCATGCTTCGCTTACTATCGCCAGAATTGATCCATTAAGTCAACTTCAGTAGCTATATTTGTTGAGCATGATTTTGGTGGCTAGTGCCTATGAACATAGCATGATGAGAGTATTGAGGTTCCTCAAGGGAAAATACCTGTTTGACTCCTCAACTAGGGTTAACCCTGAAAACAAAGCCTCTTTAGAAAAAATACTTGATTTACTGTATTTACAATAAGGTTTTCCATCCACTGCTTTACTCCACTTACATTTGTAAGTCTGTCTAGGCATAAAAAAGGCAGACAGTAAAGCAATATCCTTAACGCTCTGAAACTCACCTATTTGGTGAGTCATTTTTTTAGTGCTCAAGGTTAGACTAGTGCTTTAGTAAATGCTGGGGACAGTTTGTGTATTTACTCATCATTTGCTATTGTTTTCTGTACCTGAGTTCTACTACCAGATGATTGAAATGAAGCAGATTTATCATCTGGTAGAAAATGGACTCTCCTAAACAAATAGTAGTGTTTCACAAATAGCTTTATAGTAGTCATAGATTTTTTAAGATATATTTATTTGTTTTTATTAGATTTACAGAGAGGAGGAGAGACAGAAAGATCTGGTGCGCTCCCCAAGTGGCCACAATAGCCAGAGCCAATCTGGTCCAAAGCTAGAAGCTAGTAGCCTCGAGCTATCTCCAGGTCTCCCATGCGGGCATAGGGTCCCAGATCACTAGGTCATCCTGTACTGCTTTATCAGGCCACAAGCAGCGAGCTGGCTGGGAAGGGGGGCTGCCGGGATTCGAACCGGCGCCCATATGGCAGCCCAGCACAAGCAAAGCAAAGTCACTAAGCTACCACACTAGAACCTAAAGTAAATAAATATTTAAAGATAAAAAAAAGGAAAAATAAGAATTTGTTACACCAGATGAAGAAACTATTCGGTATTGTTGGAGAACCAACTGAAAAGATTGTGCAACAGGTTAAACCTTGCTTCGTGGAGACAGGTGACTTCTTACAAGAAAGGAGCCCAATAATAGGATTATAGACCACTAGCAAGCAGATACCTCCCATCTGCCAGCCATCAAGACATGTATAGAACCAGGAGCATTTTCCACATTCAAAAATATCCAGGTAATTTGGAAACTTAGATGTTAATAAGATTTCCAGCATTGCCTAGGGTGTGGGAGATTCTTACCAGGGATTTATTTTTCCATACCTGGGTAGATAATAGATAAATTGATCTTACCTAATGAGTTTATAAACTGGCTAAGCAAATGGCCAGTTTATAAACAAGTGGAATCAGTTATTACTTGTACCTTTGTTTTTTCAAGAATAATTTAAGATCAAGTAAAGGGCCCAGCACGGTAGCCTAGTGGCTAAAGTCTTCACCTTGCAAGTATGTATAATTTCCTCTAGTTCTTGGCTTAACCGTAGAGTCTATTTGCCAGTTATCTCCTGGTTTTGCTCCTTGAGTTTGCATCCCTTGATTACTAGAGGTAGTCCTGCTTTGGGGTTGTTTCTAGTACAAGTAATAATTCTGAATGATGTTTGGATAGTCTTTTGCATGTGAAACCAGATAGTGAATTTATGTAACCAGTGATGGGTTTCATCTCTCCCGTTATAAGTGAAAATGGCCATTGAGTACCATATGAAATCCCCATTCATCTGTTCTTGCTTGGTCCATTTCTGAAGTGAGGTTCAAGTGGGATAAATTCACACTTAGCATAAATGCAGAATCCTTCAGTTGGCCTCTTTGGTCTTAGCTCTGTGCCTCCTGATCCATCTGATTATTTTCCTTGGCTATGCAGCTGTAGATAGCCTGGGGAGTATGCTGTGGTCATTTCTTCTGGCAGCGTAATGACTTCTAACAAGTCCAGTATCTCTTTCACATATTTAATTAATTGTCTTTTTTCTCTGGAGGTTAAACAAGCCCATCTATATGGCCCCATGTGCTGCAGGAACCATTTACATAGAGTTGCCTATTTCTTTGCCAGAGGTGCAAGATCTGTGAGGGGATGTGAGCTCTACCTTTTGAGCAGGGGCATCTTATGTGAGGACCTCCACTTCCAGGGTCTCCCGCTGAGTCACAGTTGTACACCTTTCTTTCTGGCATGTTTTATCATTGAAGCTGCTATTTGTACACATCTCCAAGTTCAATTCTTCCAAAGGCTGAGCAGTCACATCAGATCTGCTGGAGTAAATGTCAGTTATCTTCATGCAGTAATTATGTTTTTCTGCTATTCTTAGAGACAGGATGGTTTAGGTTTATACTGAACACCATCTTTAGTTTTACGTTTGGGTTATTCAGTAGTATCACCTGTATTTGTGTAATCTGAGAAGTAAGCTGATACCTGCTTTTTGTTCAAACAGAGAGTTAGGGTGTGCACTGTGATAGCCTCTCAAGGCGGAACATTCTAGCCTTTTTTAAGACGTCATATGTTGCAGTTACTATTGAAAACACACTGGACATTCCTGATATACTGTGTCCAGCTCCTTAGAAAAGTATGCAACAGGCCTCTAGGTGTTACTTAAATTTCATGTAGTACCCCACGGCTGTTCTTTGCTGTTTGTGCACAAAGAAATCAAATGACTTTCTTACATCTGGGAAAGCAAGGCCTGGGGCTGATAGGAGCTTTTCTGTTATGGATTGAAATGTCCAGTGACATTCTGCAGTCCAGTTAAGTGGCTCATTATCATTTCCTTTGAGAGCTTCAGAAGGGGGCTTGACCATGAGTCTGAAGCTGGGAATCTAGCCAGATACATCATAACACAGCCATTCTGAAGAATCCTGGTAATTGTATTTTGGTGATGGGTATGCATTTTAGCCTCTCCCCAATCTGGTGGTAGTTTTTGTTCTTCAGACAGCTCAAAGCCTAGATATTTTACAGGTTGTTGAGAAATTTAGATTTGTTTCTTTTTAAGGTTGACTTATTTGGGGTCTGGTATTATGTCATAATAGGTAAAGCCATTGCCTGCCATAATGGCATCGCTTATGGGCACATCAGTTTGAATTCTAGCCGCTCTGCTTGCGATCTGGCTTACTGCTAATGATCTGGGAAAAAAAGCTCTGCATGGCTCAAGTACTTGGGCCTCTGCACCCACATGGGAGACCTGGAAGAAGCTCATGGCTCCTGGCTTCCACTTGGCTCATTCTGGTTCAACTTGACCATTATGGCCATCAGGGGAGTGAATCAGCAGATTGAAGTTCTTCCCTCCCCCCCATTACTCTGATTTTGAAATACATACTCTTTCTAAAAATTTAAATTTCTTTAAAGGCAGAGTGATAGGGAGAGAAGGAGGGACAGAGAGATTTACTTGTTCAATCCCCAGGTGGCTACATCTAGCACTGGACCATACTAAAGCCAGAAACTCCATTCTGTTCTCCCACGTGGGTGCCAGGGACCCAAATACTTGGGCCATCTTCTGATGTTTACCTAGGCACAGAAGCAGGGAGCTGGATCAGAAGAGGAGCAGTTGGCACTTACACCAGCATTCCCTGATGTGTCTGGTTAACCAATTGCGTCATAACACTGGTCCCTGTGCCTTTTTTTTTTTTTTAAAGATTTACTATTATTATCATTATTGGAAAGCTGGATATACAGAGAGGAGGAGAGACAGAGAGGAAATCTTCCATCCAATGATTCACTCCCCAAGTGAGCCGCAACGGGCTGATGCGCGCCGATCCGAAGCCGGGAACCTGGAACCTTTTCCAGGTCTCCCACGCGGGTGCAGGGTCCCAAAGTTTTGGACCTTCCTCGACTGCTTTCCCAGGCCACAAGCAGGGAGCTGGATGGGAAGTGGAGCTGCCGGGATTAGAACCGGCGCCCATATGGGATCCCGGGGCTTTCAAGGCGAGGACTTTAGCCGCTAGGCCACGCCGCAGGGCCCGTGCCTTTATTTTTGAAACATATTTGGTATGCCTAGAATTTTAGTGTCAGGATTACATTTTGATCTGCAGTTTCTTTGGTTTTACCAACAATTGAGTGTCGTGGATATATTGGAGTAAAATGCCTTCATTAAGTTATTAAAAGCCTTGAATTAAAAAGTTTTTTATTTTATTGGAAAAGCAGATTAACAGAGAAAGATCCTCCATCCACTGGTCCACCCTCCCCTGCCAATGCCTTTCCTCCCCCAAAAATGGCTACAGCTGGAGCTGAGCCAGTCCAAAGGAGCCTCCTCCCAGTCTCCCAGGTAGTAAAGGGTCCCAAGACCCTGAGCCATCCTTCACTGCTTTCTCAGGCCACCGGCAGGGAGCTGGGTGGGAAGCAGAGCAGTCCATATAGGATCCCAGCGCTTGTGAGGAGAGGATCAGCCAGTTGAGCCGTCATGCCAGGCCTTTCCTCAAAGATGGCAGGCACATTTTTTAATCCTTGTGGGAGTGAAATACAATACTATTTATTTTCTCACATTAATTTCTAGATCATGCCACTCAAAAGCAGTTTTTGGGACTCTCATGAGTATACAGTAATGTTGTCTTTTAAATATGAGACTGAACCAACAACAGCCCCCAGAGTTAAGCAAGGTTTGTGGATTTGGCACCATAACGTGTATATCTTCTATGTTTTGGCCCATTAATTATTGCACAAAATGATGCTATTTGGTCTCCAGTTTTTGCTGTGACAAATGGGAGTATTACATGGAGACTGGCAATGTTGAATGAGTTGGTATCTAAGGAATGTAGCTATCAGTGGCTCTGTGCCTTTGTTGAAAACACTGTGCTGAATATTGAGCCTTTGCATCTAAGTGGGTCTTGGCTCTATCTTCCTTCCTTCAGTCCGTACTTCTGGTGCTTCTTCTTGTAGGATTTCTTCAAAAATTTCCGATGAAGAGTGAAGAGCACAGGGTTGGTCGGGAAATGCCTTAAATATCTAGCGTCTCGGGTAAAAATTGAATTTGTACATTAGTTTCATTAGCACAAATGCCAACCCACCCAAGGTATTGGATATTCAGGTGTGTATTAAATAGGTTTTTCTTGAGTGATACTCAGTAGGCTGAACGAGGGACTTGTGGAAAGTAACAGCCATGGTCTTGGAGGACAGAGGGCCTTGTTAGGTGTTTAGAAGTGAGTACCTAGCTCCAGTGTTGATTAAAAAGTTTTTGAGTTTATTTTCCTTGGTAGTTGTTACCTGGGGTTCCTCCTGAGAAGTGGTGATGTAGTCCAGAGGCACCTTCATCTGGGGCAGCATGAGTAGGCTGTGGCATCTGGTAGGCTGATGGTGATGTGTTTCTTCCTTTACCTGCCAGTGGAAGCTAGGACATTGTGGAGCATGATCGGAGGGTGCTGCTTAAGTGGTTCTGAAAGTTCTGAGACATTGTTGATTTCATTGCTCCAAGTTGGGGAAATCCAAGGTATTGGTTGACATATTCCGCCCTAGTCTCAATTCGCCCAGATACTTGCTGTCAAAACTGGACTGAGGGCTCAGTGTGGTAGCCTAGTGGTTAAATTCCTCTCACTGGGCCTGGTGCAGTAGCCTAGTGGCTAAAGTCCTCACCATGCACGTGCCTGGATCCCATATGGGCACCTGTTCTAATTCCAGCAGGGTTGTAAGGCATGCCCAAATGGGCTGACCTTAGGGCTAGAGCAGTGCACATATTATAAGCAAAAGGCTAGCAGCATCTGCTAGCAGGTACTGGGACCAGGGGCAAGTCCTATCAGGCTAGACCATTGAAGCACCTGGAAAGTGCAAAATCCAGGGCTTCAAGTGGGCATTTTTTTCCTAGCAGGGAATTATGGGCACCCCTCTGATATGCTAGAACTCCCATCGATGAGCATGAGGACCAGAGCTGAGGTCAGGGACCGCAGCGACTGGTGCTGCGCCGATCCGAAGCCGGAAACCAGGAACCTCTTCCAGGTCTCCCACGCGGGTGCAGGGTCCCAAGGCTTTAGGCCATCCTCAGCTGCTTTCCCAGGCCACAGGCAGGGAGCTGTGGGATTAGAACCAGCGCCCATATGGGATCCCGGCGCGTTCAAGGCGAGGACTTTAGCTGCTAGGCCACGCCGCCGGGCCCCAGTATCCACTTTTGACGCTGACTCAGGCAGACCAAGCTTTTCTTAAATCCTCTCCTCTGGTCCAGATCTTACCCATTTTCTGCAGGCTTTTATTTTGATACAGGCATACAAGATTAGGCAGATGCAATCTCATCCCATCCTCCCTCTTGCTTTTAGAACAGGTCCAGCTGCACAGTAGTGTTAGTTTAGAGATCCATTTTTAATCCATTTTCCATGACTGATTGCTAAAAATTACCATTTGTAAAGAATGCATCATAAAGGACTGCAGTCAAATATGTTGTTAACATTTCGTATTTTGTGCAGAAGTCTGACCTTTACTTGAGAGAGGGTATTTGTAGTGTGTGATACTGTGCTTGTGGGAATGTGGGAATTCCTTCTCAGAGAATCTCCAACAGGTGGAATTTGCTCTCCTTCACGTCCCAAAGGTTTCCTAGCACTGAGTGTTTTTGGATTATTTGAGATGCTGGAGGTGACAGTCCATTAAATGTCCCTGCCAGATGAGCTGTTGGAATGCCCTTTCACCTGGAATAGGGAGTGCTCTTCTGGAATGAGTCCCTAGGAGCCTGCTGCATGTCCTGGGTAAAAAGCAACTGACACTCTGTGAGAGTTGTAGTTACTTAGCAACACCCTAAAAGACCCAGAGGGACTAGTGTGTCTCATCCTGACTTCCATGCAAGTCCAAGGACTCACTATTAAATAGGGTTTTCAAGTTTTAGTCTCTGTTGGATCAAATATCATTAAACAGATCAAAACCATAAATACAACAAAACTCTCATGTAGACCCAAAACTAGTAGAAATGAAATTCCTTGGTGTCTACCACTTTTTTAGTGTTATCTTTCTTCTTTGAGACTCTGGCCCAACAGATGGAAATTTTACCCATAGTCTTTATGAGAATGAAGATAACTTAAGAAGTTAGGGGCTGGTATAGGGACTATAATAGAATAGCATGTGAAGCTGCTGCAGGACATGCCTGCAGCATCCCATGTAGGTGCCAGTTCAAGACCCGGCTGCTCTACTTCCAGTCCAGCTCCCTGCTAAGGTGTATGGGAAAGCAAAAGAGGGTGACTCAGTGCTTGTAATCCTGCACCCATGTATGGGAGGTTAAGAAACTCCATATTATAGGCTTGAGCCTGGCCCAGCCCTGGCTATTGACCTGGCTTTTGGGAATGAACCAGCAGATAAAAGATAGCTTGTTGTGGACACTCTCCCTCTCTCCCTCTCTCTCTCTCTCTTTCTCTCTCCCTCTCTTCCCCTCTCTAAATAGATAATTCAGCATAGAAGGTTTCTGCCTTAGAATGTATTTAAAATTTTGAACTTGAAATAAATATCTCACTCTAATATTATTTATATAGTGTGTGACATACCTTATAGCTAAATCTTTATATCATGATAAAATTTATGTATTTTTCCAGTGCTAATTTTCCTTTGTATTTCTTTTTTTTAGAGAAAGATGGCAAAGCATTTCATCCAACTTACGAAGAGAAGCTAAAACTTGTAGCACTGCATAAGCAGGTTCTAATGGGTCCATATAATCCAGACACTTGTCCTGAAGTTGGATTCTTTGATGTGTTGGGGAATGACCGGAGGTAACAAATTTTTTTAGTATACATAAGTTCATGAGAATAGTGTTAGAAAGTGTGTCAATTGGTTACATGTAAGTAGCTGATTCATTAGTTTAGAAAAAGAACCATAACATTTTTCTTTGTAGCTGGAGACCTCACTTATTTATCTGTTTTTCAATTGGAAATGATTATGGCTAAATATTGTGGAAGAAGTTTACTCATCTGATTATAAACATAAATAATATTAGCAGCAGCCATTTAAAATACATATTAATTGATGACCTTATTGGGATGTAGAGTAGTAGCATAGTACATTGAATGTATTTTGTTCAGTTAAGGCTAAATGTAAAAAAATTAAAGCACTGATATTCCTGCTGTATGGGAATTATCAAAAATGCAGTTAACTTGAAGTGTGTGACCTGTATAATTTAGTAAATTTATTAAATCATATGCTTTTGAAACTTCAAGTTTTGAGCATTTTTCTTAGGTTAAGGTTAGAATTAATTTTCATTTTAATCATAATTGAGAATTAGTTCACATTTTGGTTTAAGTTCAGGCAAGTTTTCACTCTTAAACTTGGGAAACTTTCCTTGTTATTTTCTGCAGGAGAGAGTGGGCAGCCCTAGGAAACATGTCTAAAGAAGATGCGATGGTAGAATTTGTCAAGCTCTTAAATCGATGTTGCCATCTCTTTTCAACATATGTTGCATCCCACAAGATAGAGAAGGAAGAACAAGAAAAAAAAAGGTGAAGTTTGAGGGTACAGACTATTTTGTTCCTGTGCAGCCCTTTAGACTGATTATATTTTGTGAAGTGTGTATTCTAGACCAGGTGTCTTCCCTTGGGTCTCAAGTTACAGTAATGGTTTCAATTTCCTAATGTGAGCAGGCATTTATGAGTTATAGAAGAAGGTAGGCGTGGGGCCTGGTGCAGTGGCCTAGGGGCTAAAGTCCTTGCCTTGCATGTGCCAGGATCCCATACGGGTGTCTGTTCTAATCCCAGATGCCCCGCCTCCCATGTAGCTCCCTGCTTGTGGCCTGGGAAAGCAGTTGAGGATTGCCCAAAGCCTTTGGACATTGCATCCATGTGGGGGACCTGGAAGAAGCTCTGGGCTCCTGGCTTCGGATTGGCTCAACTCCAGCCGTTGTGACCACTTGTGGAGTGAATCATCGGACGGAAGATGGTCCTCTCTGTTTTTCCTCCTCTCTGTGTATCTGACTTTCTAATAAAAATTAATCTTAAAATAAAACATACATATTTTACTTTAAAGTCAGAGTTATAGTGAAAGAGAGGGAGAAACAGACAGATACACCTTCCATCTGCTGGTTCACTCCCCAGAAACCACAGCAGCTGAAACAGGGCCAGGTCATCTGGAGCCAGAAGCTTTTTCATGTTTCCTGCATGAGTGCAATGTCCCAAGCACTTTGACCATCGTGTGCTGCTTCCTCCGGCTGTTAGCAGAGAGCTGGATCTGAAGTCTGGAACTGGTACCCATATGCGATGTTGATACTACAGGTGGAGGCTTAAGGTGCTACACTATGGCACTAGCCCCTTAAAATGGTTTTTCAGAAAAAAATACATAAATACCTTCCATATAGAGATCTTTCCTTTTGTAAAAAAATATGAAACACTGAAAATTTTCCTACCTTTCTTTCAGCTCTTTCTTTTTCATAGGTAATAACTCACATTCTTTTTTTTTTTTAAGATTTATTTTTATTGGAAAGTCAGATATACAGAGAGAAGATCTTCTGTATGCTGATTCACTCCCCAAGTGGCCACAATGGCCAGAGCTGAACCAATCCGAAGCCAGGAGCCACGGAATTTTTCTGGGTCTCCCATGAGGGTAGAGGCTCCCAAAGCTTTGGGCCGTCCTCGACTGCTTTTCCCAGGCCACAAGCAGGGAGCTGGATGGGATGTGGAGCAGCCAGGACATGAACTGGCATCCATATAGAATCCTAGCACACACTAGGCTACTGTGCTGGGCCCTGTTACATCTATTTATTTATTTGTTTGTTTGTTATTTGTTTATGTGAAATATTTAAGTTGTTAAAATTTTTCTTGGAAAGTCAGAGAGAACGAGAAACAGAAAAATCTTCAGTCCACTGGTTCACTCCCCAAATAGCCGTGATGGCTGGAACTTAGTTGATCAGAAGCCAGGAGCCAGGAACTTCTTCCAAGTCTCCCATGTGAGTGCAGGGTCCCAAGGCTTTGGGCATCCTCGACTGCTTTCCCAGGCCACAAGCAGGGAGCTGGAAGTGAAGCAGAGTCACCAGGATTAAAAGTGACACCCATATGGGGTCCTGGCACGTGCAGGGCGAGGACATCAGCCACCACTAGGCTATCATGCTAAGTCCAAACCATCACATTCTTAGAGATAAAAATATGGGGTCCCAAGCAGTGTTTTACTGGGCCAAACATTCAAGAATGATTTGGGGAAGAATATAGTAGAGTTAACATTGAAAAAATTTGACAGGGTCCCATGTGGTAGCCTTGGGGTCCTCATGTGGGAGACCCGGAAGAAGCTCCTGGCTTCTGGCTTTGGATCAACTCAGCTCTGGGTGTTGCAGCCACTTGGAGAGTGAATTAACAGACAAAAGATCTTCTTTCTGTCTTTCCTCCTCTATCTGGCTTTCCAATGAAAATAAATACATCTTTAAAAATTTTTCGACCAGTTTGGGGTATGTCTTTTAGAACTTCTTGTGTTCACTTTTTTGTTTTCATTTCCTTTACATTAGGTCTTCTGTCCTTCTCTTAAGACATTGTACGCTTCTGTACATGGTTGTTGAGGACTTATTCTTTCTGCAAACTTGGAGGATGTAATGGTACAAGATAAGCAGTCCTAGTCCTTTTGGAGCATGTGCACTTGAACGGTTAAGGCAGATGTTAGATAGGAAGATCCTTTAGTGCTGTGAGCATATATTAGAGGGGATCCTTAAGTGTTTTTTTTTGGGGGGGAGGTTGTTTTGTTTTGCTTGTTTGTTTAAGATTTATTTATTGGGGTCAGCCCTGTAGCTCTTCAGGCTAATCCTCAATCCTCAAGCACTGGCTTTCTAAATGGGCAATGGTTCATATCTGAGCTGCTGCTCTTTTGATTCATTTCCTTGCTGGTGGCCTAGGAAAGCAGCAGAGGATGGCCCAAATGAGAGACCTGGAATAAACTCCTGGCTCCTGGCTTCAGCTTAGCTCTGTCTGTTGCAGCCAGTTGAGGAGTAAACCAGCAGACGGAAGATTTTTCCAAATAAAAATAAATAAATCCTTTAAAAGAAGACTGACTTATTTTTAAAGCGTTACAGAGAGACAGAGATCTTCCTTCTGCTGGTTCATTCCCCAAATGGCCACATCGCCAGAGCTGGGCCAGCCTGAAGGCAGTAGCTTCTGGATTTCCTAAGTGGGTGCAGGGGCACAAACACTCTGGGCCATCCTTCACTGCTTTCCCAGGCAGTGTTAGCAGAGAGCTGGATTGGAGGTAGAGCAGCTGGGACTGGAACCAGTGCCCCATACTTAAGTATCTTGCAGACAGAAGATCTTCCTCTCTGTCTTTCCTCCTCTCTCTATATCCGACTTTCCAATAAAAATAAGTAAATAAATCTTTTTGTAAAAAGTATCTTGTTTGTGGACATCTTTTTCTATTGCAGCATAAATATTGATGTGATCTTGAATGTGATAAGCCTAGTGATGTGAGTAGGTTTCAGAACTCTGATGGATATTGCTACATACTTAGTAAAAAGGTTTTGTCAGTTTTCACTGGGAAATGAAGTTGTTAATTAATTTTAAACAGCTTGATTATTAGGACTCATTCTTTGTCCTTTACTGCAGGAAGGAGGAGGAGGAGAGAAGGCGGCGTGAAGAGGAAGAAAGAGAACGTCTGCAAAAGGAGGAAGAGAAGCGTAGACAAGAAGAGGAGGAGAGGCTCCGGCGGGAGGAGGAGGAGAGGCGGCGAATAGAGGAAGAGAGACTCCGGTTAGAGCAGCAAAAGTAAGCTTGTTGTGTGAATTATATTTTAAATAGGAAATGGACTGCCACTCTGTTGCCACTTGAAATTTTACCGTTATGTACTGAAGAATAATTCTGTGACTTGAAGGAAATCCGTATTTGATATTGCTGAGAAGGCCTTATGTTAAGCATCTTTTGGTTGGGATTAGCTTTCACAACCTGGAAATTGCTTGGTCTGCTCTGGGCTCACATGATCTCATTTTTACTTTCATTTGCTGCCTTACTCCTGTTGTCTAAAAATTATCACTCCCTTTTTTGGCGTACACAAAGCTGTTGGAGCCTGAATTTGTGTGATCTGGGGCTGTTTCTAAATAACAATCTTGACGAGGGAGCTGTGAATACAGGGAAGAAGTGATTTGTACACATTAGAAAGCCTGGCGTTCTTGGAGTAACATGGTATATATAGGTTAAACCACAGAATGTGAGGGTCCATTGAATTTACTTCATTATTTTAGGGCAGTTCTTCAGAAGAAGCTTCAGTGCTTGCTTCAAACTCCTGCAGGGCCACATTTATCCTGAAGAGAGACTATGACTGTTCTGTTTTTCAGGACTGGGATCCTCTAGGTAGACATCTTGTCATGCTATATTCAGGGGATGTGATTGATACTTGCATTGTTACTTATCCATTATAAGATGGCTTCGAGTTTATCAAGATGATGACATTACTGGGTTAAGCATCATGTGCCTGTATGAAACAAAATAAAAAAGAATTATAATAGCTCATAGAAATTAGTATTTTTAAGCCAGGCATGCACAGATGTATTTAGTATTTAGTATTTTTTTTTAAATCATTCTTTAAATAAAATGGTATAGATACAGAAATTTTTACTGGCTTTATACTAATTAGTCATCCACTACTAGCTGTGCTGTCTTTAACTGTTTTTCATTTATGAAGTAGAGAAGCCATGGGCAACAGCATCCCTCCCTCTGCCATGTGTGACAACCATCAGCTTGCAGCATTGTTTTTCACTACTGTGAGCTCTGAAGCCAGACATCCTGCATTCAAATGCAGTATAATCTCAGCCAAGTCTTTGAACATGGCATGCCACATAGGATGTGTATAGTAAATGTTCATGATTGTGAAAATAGTGGTGGCAGTAATGTTCTGAAGTAAAAATTTAGAGGCCAAGTTTATTTTCATGAATCTTTATTCAGAGCTTGTAACACAGGCTGTTTGGTATAGATTATTAGCTTAGATATTTTTGAGTTATAAGCCATAACAATAAATAACATTTATTTTATTATGAACAGTCTCCTGTAGTCAGACTAGTGTATATTTTTTAATGTTTTTAGGCAGCAGATAATGGCAGCTTTAAACTCCCAGACTGCCGTGCAGTTCCAGCAGTATGCAGCCCAGCAGTATCCAGGGAACTACGAACAGCAGCAGATTCTCATCCGCCAGTTGCAGGAGCAACACTATCAGCAATACATGCAGCAGTTGTATCAAGTCCAGCTTGCACAGCAACAGGTATGATAGACACCACTAGACTCTAGCCTTAGAGAAGTTTTTTAGTTTCATGGAAACTCAAGTTCTTTTTAGCAATTGCCAATGCATTTTGCATTAGTTAGTCTCTGAGGTATAGTGTAACTTCTAAGTTGTCTTTTAGACAGAACTTGGTGTTGCACTGGCAGTTACAACAGAAAACATAGGCTGTTGAAGCAGCAGATACAGCCATTCTCCTTGGGGTTGGGTGAGCTGCATAGGCCAGTGGCATTATAGTGAGTCTGGCATCGATTCTAATAGTGCTCCCGGAACCATGGGGGCCTGGCCAGCTGGCCTTGGTGGAAGGACATCCTTCAGTCAGTGAATTGATGTCCTCTCCCCATAGGCCACTTTACCAGAGCTTCAGTGGGTCCATTTTGACTTTGTGTAGGCACCATAGCTAGAGAGTGCTCACCACAACATTGTAGCGTTTAGTATTAGGATAATTTAGGTGGAAAGGCACAGTAATACCAGCCTGGAAACACGCTTGATTCTGTTGCAGCTTTGCTTTAATCTTAGTTAGTTACTGTTGCTCTGATTTATTAGTTTTTGCTTCTCTGTATAAGAATAGAATATAAAACAAGGACCTACCCTGTTACCCTTGCAGGAGTGTCAGAGGAATAAAATAATAATTATCTTGTGAAAATGCTCTCTCTACATAGAAAATACTGATTTTACATTCCTTTTATGGATATAACAAATGGCCTCTTTTAAAAATATTTATTAAAAAAGAGAGAGAGGGCCTGGCGGCGTGGCCTAGTGGCTAAAGTCCTCACCTTGAATGCACCGCGATCCCATATGGGCACCGGTTCTAATCCTGGCAGCCCTGCTTCCCATCCAGCTCCCTGCTTGTGGCCTGGGAAAGCAGTTGAGGATGGCCCAAAGCCTTGGGACCCTGAACCTGTGTGGGAGACCTGGAGGAGGTTCCAGGTTCCCGGCATCGGATTGGCACAGCACCAGCAGTTGCGGCTCACTTGGGGAGTGAAACATCGGACGGAAGATCTTCCTCTCTGTCTCTCCTCCTCTCTGTATATCTGACTTTGTAATGAAATAAATAAATCTTTAAAAAAAAAAGAGAGAGACTTCCATTTGCTAATTTAATGTCTACAACCAGGTGAGACTGGGACAGGCTGAAGCCAAGAGTCAGTAATTCCATCCTCATCTCCCCAGTAGAAATCTACCTGAGAAGAAAAGGATGCCAAACCAGAGTTCATTCAAGACCAGTGTTTTGTTGTTGTTTGTTGTTTTGCTTTGTTTTTAAAGGTTTATTTATTTTTTGGGAAAGGCGGATATACAGCGAAAATGAGATACAAAGAGAAAGATCTTCCATCTGCTGGTTCACTTTCCAAGTGGCCACAAAGACCAGAGCTGAGCCGATCTGAAACCAGGAGCTTCTTCCTGGTCTCCCATGTGGGTGCAGGATCCCAAGGCTTTGGGCTATCCCTAACTGCTTTCCCAGACCACAGACAGGGAGCTATATGGGAAGTGTAGCAGCTTGGATACCCATATGGGATCCTGGTGCATGCAAGACGAAGACTATAGCCACTAGGCTGCCACACCAGGACCAACCAGTGTTATTTTTGAGAGCTTTCCTCTCTGTCCTCTAAAGCCTATGCAACATGCTATTTCCCTTTCCTTGCTTCTTAGATAGCCATTAAGATAAATCTTTGATAGAGTAGTTCATGCACTGTCTTGTTCAGATCTCTTTTGTCATTTTTAAATTATTATTTTATGATATAGTTCTATAGGCCCCAGGATTTCCCCTCCCCCTCCCCAATTCCCCTTCTTCCACCCTCACTGAGTTCCCCATATCATTACCATAGTACAGCTCTTCATAGTCAAATGACCATCATTGTAGGCATGGACAATGGCAACATTCCAGCATCCCGCCTATTCTGCCATCTTGATTCTCCTGTTTTGTCACTTAATCTGAAGAAAGTCATGAGGACAAAATACTAAGAATTGTTGAAGTAATTAGAACACAGCAATTGAGATTAGAAGAAACTCAGCTTTTCAGATTGGTTGCTTCTGGGAAAAGTGGACAGGCACTAAGAAAAGAATAAAGGGAACTTCAATCCTACAAAGTATTAATGTACATACTGAGCAAAATGCAAGTAATTGGATCCATGCCATCCTTTTGGGAGCCATGGCTCAAGTTGCCAACTCCTGGTTTGGCCCAACCCTGGCTGCTGGGGCATTTCCTCTCAGTCTCTCTCTCTCTCAAATTTTCCACAGTGTAGAAAAGATTTGGTAGGTAGTCACAGTCTCTTGTATGTAGATGCATATTCTTGGGCAGTGGGGTTACAGAGATTGAAGTTTGTTTATTCTGCTAAATAACTTCAAGAACAGCTTGGTGGAAAAGGAGCATTTGAGCTGGGGCTATTTCACCAATGAAAAATGCTGTTCCACTTTCTGGTTGTTCTGAACATGCTGACTTGTGTTGGTTGTGTGCACTTTTATGGAATCTGACGCATAGAAAATTTGGAAGTTATTAAAAATCTAGGCCTTGGAAAAAGGTATTTTAAAATCTTAAATGTGTTACCAGCTTGGGCTAGCAAAAGAAAGGGGTGTTGATGATCATTTACATAATTGATCTGTAAATGATGCATTAAATGAGCATGTGTACAGGTGGGCTAAAATATTATAGTATCACTAAGCCATGGGTTTAAAAGGGCTTTGTATATATTTAAAACTAGAGCCATTTCATAGCATATACCATATTAGTTATTCATTTATGTGAAATTCAAAAGTAGACAGAACAAACCCATAGTGTTACAAGTAAGAATAATTCTACCCTTGTAGGGCAGTGTCTGGAAAGGGGTCCCATGGAGAAGTCAGGGCTACAGAGATGATTGATTTTTGAAAACTGATGAAGTTGGACAATTAGGATTCGTGCTTTTTTCTTATATGTATGTTGTAGTTCAATTCTTGATTTAGAATGGGAATGTCCCCCAAATACTTGTACTTTGGGTTTACTTTTATTGTCTCATTTTGACTTGGGACACTTTAACTTAATATTTATAGACATAAACAATCTAATAACTATTAAGTGATTTTCACTGAGAAAATATTGTTTACCTCAGATTGTATTTTTAAGCCTTTTAAATTCTTAGGTCAGCATGTTTTTGCACCATGATTAATAGTTTTCAAGTTAATTGTGATCATAATTTTTCTGTGGGTTTTTGTTTTTGAGAGACAGAGATTAGATAGACAATAAGTGAACTCCTATCTTCTGTTTTATTCCCCAAATGTTCACAACAACTTGGTCTGGACTGGGCTGACGCTGAGACCCAGGAATTCAGTACAGGTCTTGAGTGCAAGTGTCTCAGCCACTCAGTGTAGGATGTGGCTAAATACCAGGTCTCAATTGATTGTTTTTGTCCATGTTAGAATAACTATTCATATTTGATTTGTTTCTTACTTTGAGGATATATTATCAGATTTTAACCGTTATAGTTTCTACCTATATTAATTGCTTTTGTGACTGTTTCCAGCAAGTTTAATTTTCCTAATTCAAACTTTATGTATTTGAATTTTTTCCCCTAAGATTTATTTACTGGGGCTGATGCTATGGCATGGTGACAAGTTAAATCACCACCTATGATGCTGATTAGCATCCCATTTGGCACCAGTGCAAGTCCTAGCTGCTTCACTTCTGATCCAGCTCCCTACTTATGCAGCTGGGAAAGCAGCAGAAGATGACCCAAGTGTTTGAGCTCCTGAACCCTACTGGATGTGGAAGAAGCTCTAGACTCCTGGCTTCAGCCTGCCCTAGGCCCAGCTGTAAGGCTCATTTGGGGAGTGAGCCAGCAGATGGATAGACCCCTCTTTCTCTATATAACTTTGCCTTTCAAATAAATGAATACAAAATTTTATTATTTGGAAGAGTTATACATACATACACTTATACAGAGCAAGATTCTTCCAGATCTCCCATGTGGATGGCAGGGCCCAAGGATTTGGGCCATCTGCTTCTGCTTTTCCTAGGCCATCAGCAGAGAGCTGGATCAGAAGTGAAGCAGTCAGGACTCAAATCAGTGCCCTTATGAAATGATGGTACTGCCAGCTTAACTTGCTGCACCATGGTGCTGACACCATCTCTCACACTGTGTTCAATTTTTTTGTATTTAACAGTTTTACTTAAGGTTATTTCTACCTACTTTAATTTTTCCTGGTTCTTCTAATGACTGTCCAGTCACAGAAATGTTTCTTGTCCACATTAAATTTTTATCATTTTTAACAGTTTAGTACTACACGACTCCTACTCCTTATAGATAATCTTACCAGCTTTTATTTTATTAATCATTTTTTGGAGATTACTTACGTTGAGCACAAGTGTAAAGGCCGAATGCACACCAGGGTAAATGTCTCATGTGTTAGCCATCCTGGTCAGCGTATCTTTGCTATTTCTTGACTTGTAGGCAGCACTACAGAAACAACAGGAAGTAGTAGCGACTGGGGCCTCTTTGCCTACATCTTCAAAAGTGAATGCAGCTGTATCAAGTGATATGCTGTCAGTAAATGGACAGGCCAAAACCCATACTGAGAACGCTGAAAAAGATCTTGAACCAGAAACTGCAGAAGAAGCCATGGAGAATGGACCAAAAGGTATGGCTCCACTTATGTATTCATGCAATTCAAAATGAAGAACAGGTGTAAGGCGAGTGGCACTAGCTTTCAAAGACAGTTACCTGGATCTGTTAAGATGGAGCACTCTTACGTAGTCTGCCTCTGCCACTTCTGCAGGAAAGCAGATCAGATGTCATTTCTTTTTACATGTATGTTGAGTTTCCGTTGCTGTGTAGCAAATCATACCCAATTTACTATCTTTAAGTAGCCCACACTGGATATTTAACGGTTTCACACCATTTCTGAGGGTCAGGAATTCAGGAGAGGTAGCTCAGTGGGTCTAGCTGAGGATCTCAACAGACTGCAGTCAGGACAGTGGCTGAAGCTGTGGTCATGTGAAGGCTTGACTAGAACTAGAGATTCTGCTTTCAAAATGTGTCCCTCACTTGGTGAACCTGTTAGTGCTGGCTGCTGGCAGTTGTCTGCATAGGGCTGCTTACATGTCATCAGCTCAAAGTGGTTGGCTTCCCCCAGGGCATAGAACCCGAAGGGAATAAGGCAGACGTGGCAGTGTCCTTTATGCCTTAATTTTGGAAGTAAAGCATTAGCATTCCCACTGTATTGTATCAGTCACACATAGCAACCCTGATACATTGTGGATGAGGACCCGGGCTATGGGGATCACTGTGGGCCATGTGGGAGGCTGGCTACCATATACTGAAACACAGTTTTTGAGACTTAAGGTACTGTGCTGCACAGAAGGTAAACTAGCATTTCCCAAGTTCTGCTAGCTTGCAATAGGCAGCTCATTCATCAATTTAATAGTTGGTTGAAGGTTTTTTGAGTCATGGTATATCCGTGGTGTGGTAGAATCACACACAACGTACATTTTAGTATGTGAGAGGGTGATTAGTCACAGAGGTCAGAACAGGCCTCCCTGAGGAAGGGACAGGTGAAGTGAGAGAGTAGCAATTAACCAAATATGGAGAACAAGAGCAGCTCAGTGATGGTAGTGGTGGGGGTAGTGTGGTTCATTAAGATTTTTGGTTTCTGAGATTTTTATAACTAGTAACATAAAAAAACTTCAGAAAAACCTTGAAACCCTTGGTTTCCAGTTCCCTCTCCCATTTTTTTTTTTTTTTTCTGAGCTAGAGTTTGTAAAAATGTTTTCAACTGAGACTAAGTTTTTGTAATTTCTGTTGAGTAGGGTGGTGTACACAGATACTACTCAGGAGCAGAACTTCTCACATTCTTGGGGTTCTAATCTAGCCAAAGTTTCCTGCATTTTTGAACCTCTTTAGAATAGCCCCAGAAGCTTTTTCTGAACAGGTAGACTGGTGTCAAAGCCCTGTTTCCTTCCAGTTAGAAAGTTTCCAAAGTCACTGTTAAATCCTCATACATAATTAGAATGTTGGAAAAAAATCACTTCTAAGATTGTGGATTGCATTTGTTACTTGAACTGATTTGTTGACCTCCAAGTACTTGTACTTAGTAATTTGCGGGCAAGACTAACAAGGGAGGCGTTTTTATCCCTCTAAGACCTTGGAATATTAGCTGTACTGAGGTTCCATGTTAAACTTGGAAGCTCAGTACAGCTGGGCACATGGTCCTGGGAGTGCTGCTGCCTCTCTGTAGCTTTGTAATCCTGTTGTCTTTAGAATCTCTTCCAGTGATAGCAGCTCCTTCCATGTGGACACGACCCCAGATCAAAGACTTTAAAGAGAAGATTCGGCAGGATGCGGATTCTGTGATTACAGTGGGCCGAGGAGAAGTGGTCACTGTTCGAGTACCTACGCATGAAGAAGGATCCTATCTCTTTTGGGAATTTGCCACAGACAGTTATGACATTGGGTTTGGGGTGTATTTTGAATGGACAGACTCTCCTAACACCGCTGTCAGCGTGCATGTCAGCGAGTCCAGTGATGACGACGAGGAAGAAGAAGGTAGAACCATTGGTCCCTGTTCAGTAACTGCCAGGTTGTAGGACGACAGAAATGGAACACAGCTCAGATATCAGCCAGCGTTCTGCTTCCTGATCAATACTTTATAGACAGGGAGCAGCCTCATTCAGCCTAAGCTAACACGGTTGTGAGAAACACCAACCTCCTATTGTGAGACGGGTCCTGAACGTGAATTTTTTTCTATATGCCAGGGCTTGCAGTCACACTGCTTTTTGAATGCCTTTTTAATTGTTTTGTATATTTGAAAAGCTGACTGTGTGAGATCATTTTGAAGAATTTAAAGGAGCAAGAATTTTTCAGTTCTGAAATGTATCTAAATTTGTATTTCCTATACAAAGGTGCTTTAAAAAGTTTGTGGGAAATGGAATTGTGAGTTTTGGTGTTTTTTATTTAGGAGTCAGCATAGCTTTGCCCCACTTGAAGATTGAACTCACATATTTCAGTTACCCGTATGTCTTTAATCCATATGTGTGTTTAATTGAAACTTCGGACTTAATTGCAGATAGAGGAAGAATACAATTTTTCTTGGTCATTGGCTTTTCCTTAGTCTCAAAGTAGACAGGAGTTTGTTTTCTCTGATGAAGTAGGATGTTGTAATCCCTCCTCCTGTGGGTTTTTGAAACTTTGAAAAGATTTATTTATTTTTATTGGAAAGTCAGGTATACAGAGGAAAGAGAAAGAGAAACATCTTTCGTCCAATGGTTCACTAATTGACCCCAATAGTTGCAGCTAAGCCAATCTGAAGCCAGGAGCCTCTTCTGGGTCTCCCTCCCACATGGGTACAGGGTCCCAAGGCTTTGGGTCATCCTCAACTGCTTTCCCAGGTCACAAGCAGGGAGCTGGATGGGAAGCAGTGCCACCGGGATTAAAACTGGCACCCATATGTACAAGTGGCATATGGCATGTGCAACGCGAAGACTTTAGCTGCTAGGCTATCACACTGGCCCTAATGAAAAGAAACTTTAAAGGGACTTGTTTTTAAAGTATCTGAAAACAAAAATCTTTCATTCATTGCTTTATGCCCAAATTCCTGTGACAGGTGTGGCTGTGCCATCCCTCATCCTGTTTAATTCTTCACTTTGTTTCTAAGTCCAAGTCTTTGTTTAAATTAATAAGATTATTTTGTTTATCTTTTCCAGTAATCTTTCATTGTGCAGTTTTGAAGATATATTTATTTGAAAGAACTCTTGCATCTACTGGTTCATTTCCCAAATGGCCGCAGTGGCCTGAGGCAGATTAAAAGGGCTCCCACAGTGAAACAGAGGCCCAAGCACTTGGGCCTTCCTTATTTGTAATGGAAGTAGAACATCCTGGACATGAAACGGGCACCGGTATCTGTTGCAGACTACACCCAATGCTGGCCCCCCACATTAGTCTTAAGCTAAATGAGCTAGAGTGTTTCACATGGATTTAAAAAAAAAAGGCCCAGGGTGCATCAGTTACTGTCCTGGCTGTTCCATTTCCCTTCCAGCTCCCTGATTGTGGCCTAGGAAAGCATTAGAGGATGACCCAAAGCCTTGGGAACCTGCTCCCATGTGGGAGACCTGGGAGATTAGATAAATTGATCTTATTTAAATGCATGAGAATTAGGATTGGGATGCATGTGGAAGTGCAAAATGAGTTTCAGAAATAGGAGCAGTGGTGACAAGAGAGAATAGGGCTTCCAGGGCCCACCAGTTCAGTGCTGGGACATAGGAGGTACTCAGATATTTAAATCCATTAATTAGTGCATGCTCACATTTATGCTGCAGAAGGGTTTGAGAGGATTCCTAAAAAGCAGTTTTTCAGAGACAAGATAGTTGTTTGGTACACATACAGTTTCCTGATCCATTCATTTACTTGTCTTTACTCACAGAGAACGTCACTCCTGAAGAGAAAGCCAAAAAGAATGCCACCAAGCCTCTACTGGATGAGATTGTACCTGTGTATCGACGGGACTGTCACGAGGAAGTATACGCTGGCAGCCACCAGTATCCAGGAAGAGGAGTCTATCTCCTCAAGTTTGACAACTCCTATTCTTTGTGGAGGTCAAAATCAGTCTACTACAGAGTCTATTATACCAGATAAAGATGCTAACAAAGTCTGAAATCTAGGGTTAGGCAGAATACGGTGTTTAACTTGGAAATTTCTTTTGACTTTGGATGGAGCACTAGAGTCAGTGTTGACCCTGTTGATTTTGGTCTGATGGTTCTTGAACTCTTGTTGGGCGTAAGGATTTCCTGGAGATGCTTTAGCATTAACTCTTTGGGGTTAAGAGGGATTCCCAGACTCATGCAGCCCTCAGGTGCTGGTCAACAGAGTCACTAGTGGATTCTGAAGTTACAAGAGCTAAATGTTAAATATTTAAAGTCTCCAAAATAAAACACCCCAGTGTTGACCCCACCTGGCTGACGGTTAGTCCCTTATTGCCTGCTTTGTGTGTTTTAAGGAGCTGGTAGTTACAGCACCCTGGAATTTGATATGTTACAAGCAGCTGGCTTTGATCGAAGGTTACCATTTCTAAAATTTAAGGCTGAAGATCTCACGGAGTATAGAAAAAAATTGTCAATTTGATCTTGCTCTGGTTGAATAACCCAGATTGCTTCTGCTTTGGGTACACTGTTTAGAGTTATATTGCAGAGGATTATTTTCTAAAATAATCTTAAACATTCAACCCAAAAGACAACTGAAATATCAAGATGCATGAAATGTAGCAAATGTTCTTGAGGGAACCTCTGCAACTCAGGCCTTTTCTCTCTATTGGTTTTTATACTACCAGTAGCAAACAAAATTAACTCTTGCTTTGATACAGCATCTCAAATTGAAACCATTTGCTCTACAGAGCATACAGTTAGGGACTTGGTAAACTCAAAATGGCACCTACTGAATTAAAATACATAAAATTGTTCAAATGCAGTATGTGGGGAACATTGCACTGAAATGGAAATTACTGCCAGACACAGCCCATTTTCTTCTTGTTTGCACTATCACTTAGACACAAGACTGACAGGATTTCACTACCAGAATTGGAAATACATATGCCCACATTAAAACTTTATAGCTTTAATCTATAATGTCTTCATTGATGGGAAGAAGTACATCTTTGTTTTCCTTACTAAAAACAAATATGGATTAATTGCCTCAAACTGTGTAAGTAACTGACTAGTCTCAAGATTGTTTTGAGAAGGGTGGGTGTTAGACAAATGATAAAGATGGCAATATACATGCAATGTTATTACTGAAAGTTAATTTTTTTCAATTTCAAAGCATAAATCACTTCTTGTAAGTAGGAAGATTTCCATTAGTTGCTGCAGCATACACAGTTCACTGCAGATGGGCTATTGAGTTTCGTGTTTGTGTGCATTTACTTGTTTTTTAATACCTGGTTTTGTATGTACCTAACTCTGTTCTCTTTTCGTTGTTCAGAAACTGGATTGTTTTTCTCCTTAGTGCTTTCTTTGTGTTTAAATTTTGGTTCAGAAGTAGTCCCAGATCACAGATGCCCATCCGGTTACATCCCAGGCATTTGTCAGGCTGTCTGACAGCTCTTGTGTACATATGGTATAGGAACCACAGAGTTAGGCATTCCCTGACTTTTTTTTTCAATGAGAAAAAATACTGTATTTAAAATGTAAAATAAACTTTTAAAAAGTAGGCACTAATATATATTTCTTCCAGCCTTTGATTACAAATTTGTCCTTGCACAGGTTAAGATGAATTATCTTCTAAAAATATTGTTCTTGGGAACAATGTGTGTTACTTTACATAGCAGCAGGTCCTGTCATGTGTTCATGTTAGAACATTTTGGGTTTTAAACTTTTTTATTGCCTTTGGCTGATGATTAGTACAGTAAAAGTGTGATTTCAAAAAGATCTTGAAAATAATATATTTAATCAATTAAAATGTTTATCTGTAAGTTGTTGATGTTTCATTAATATAGAAACTCAGGCATTGATACAGAATTTCATCATCTAGGTGGACAAGAAATGTTTTAAATGTTTGTTTTTTTTTTTTTTAAGATTTATTTTTATTGGAAAGGCAGATATACAGAGAGGAGGAGAGACAGAGGGGAAGAGCTTATGTCCAATGGTTCACTCTCCGAATGACCACAACGGCTGGAGCTGAGCCAATGCGAAGCCAGGAGCTTCTTCTCGGTCTCCCATGTGAGTGCAGGGTCTCAAGGCTTTGGGCCGTCCTCGACTGCTTTTCCAGGCCACAAGCAAGGAGCTGGATGCGAAGCAGGGCTACCGGGAGTAGAACCGACTCCCATATGGGATCCCAGGTGTGCAAGGCGAGGACTTTAACCACTGCGCTATTGTGCCTGGCCCTAAATGGTTTGTTTCAAGGGGATCCAGTTGAAGAAAAAAAGTTCCCTAATTATTATTTTAACTCACAGCAAGAGCTAGATTTAAAAGTTTCCAGACTTGTTGATGCACATGACTAAGTCCTAGACTGGCCTCTGCCACCATGGCAGAAGGGTCTCCCAGGTTGTGGCTGCTGCCCTGCTGCTGTTTCCATCTCTTCCCTGGACATGGCTGCTGCTCAGGGGAAGACTGCCAAGCAGCAGCATGGGGAGGCGTGCAGGAGCCAGGCCATCATAGTGACCTACTGAGGTGCAGGGTGGTCTGGGAGCACCTTCATTGTTTTGAAATTTGGAAAGACAAGGTAATCATGTTGTGCCTGCTGGGTAGGACACCACAAAGCCAGATTAAAGAGACCTGTGAAGGGCAGTTGTTGTGGTGTGGGGAGGGAAGCCACCTGCTGCAGTGCCACCATCCCATTTAAGCGCCTGTTTGAATCTCAGCTCCTCCACTTCTGATCCTGCTCCCTGCTAACGTGTCTGGGAAGGCAATGGAAAGTGGAAACTTTGCAACCCATTTGGATAGAATTCCAGATTCCTATCCCAGCCCCAGCCATTGTTGCCATTTGCAAGCTGATGCAGTGAATGGAAGATCGATTCATTCTCTCTTTGTGACTCTACCTTTCACATAAAAGAAAAAAATCTGTTTAAAAACTGTTCATGTTAACACATCTTGGAAATCTTGTTTCTGGGTCTTGGTCATGTGTCTTGAAGAGAAGCAACCAGTTGTCAGTCATAAACGACTGCTAATAATTCTTCAGGGGCTTGTGTGTGACAGTCTAAAACCAAAGGCATCTTTGCTTCAAGTCTAGGCGTTTTCTTAGTTCATCACTTCAGTCAGCAACATAAAAGGGCAGGTCGGTGTATCTGCTTGTGGTAGACCAGCTCTTCATTTCCATTCCCACTTCCAAATCTCCTTAAGTCAATTTGAATTTCTGTCACTACTAACCTGTGATTCTTCAACTTTCTTACTGGGGGAAAAAAAAGGCTGGGTGGTTGTCCTCCAAGACCTTTATTTTGAATACGTTGCAGTATTTTAAATGCTTATTACTTTGCTTGGTTTCTTTTGTAATGCAGAGCAGAAGCTGTTCTTCCGTGTTGCTAGTGGACACCCCACTTGCAGTTTGGGATTTTCCCTGGGTGCTCAGCTCAGGACCAGGACAGCAAGCGGCTGGTCTGAGCAGCATGGACACTGCAGTTGGTACTCGAGCGGTCTCAGCTGAAGGACAGAAGGGTCAGTTAGCTGTTTGCTTATAGCTCAACTGCAGGCTTGTGTCTCATTGCTCATCGCAGCCCTGGAATAAAGTGATCACATTTATTTCTGGAAAGAGGGACATACAAATTGAATTATAAATGTGAGTTTCTAACTTTTTCTTCATGACACATAAAAACAGTTTTTATACTTTGATGGTGGGGTTTTGTTGGGGTGGTGACATGGCAGATTATCAATGTGAACATGTTAATCATAAGGTAATGCATGTTAGCCAACTTCCTAAATTCGAAGCTGTGTATTTTGATACTTTCCCTGTTAAGAAGTACTGATCTGTTCTGTTCATCTGCTGTGTGTTCTGTAGTGCAGCTCTTTGGCTAATGTTCTCTTGCTGACGATTAGGTTCTTCCAAGTTTTTGATTATTCTAACCAGGTTTGTCTTTTGCAAACCTGCATGAGTTTTTCACAAGTAGATACCAAAAGGTGGACATGGGATCATTAGTCCCTTCCTCTTTTTTTTTTTTTTTTTAAAGATTTTAGGACCCAGCACGGTAGCCTAGCAGCTAAAGTCCTCACCTTGAACGCACCAGGATCCCATATGGACAACTGGTTTTAGTCCCAGCAGCCCTGCTTCCCATCCAACTCCCTGCTTATGGCCTGGGGAAGCAGTCGAGGACTGCCCAAAGCCTTCGGACCCTGCATCCATGTGGGGGACCCGGAAGAAGCTCCTGGCTTCAGATCAGCTCATCTCCAGCCTTTGTGGCCACTTGGGGAGTGAACCAGCAGACAGATCTTCCTTTCTGTATATCTGACTTTGCAATTAAAATAAATGTTTTAATACCCAAGAAAAATGGGTAAAGGACATCAATAGGTGATATTCAGGAAGAGAAATGAACAGATAGCCAAAGTAGATGAGTAGGGGGGAGTGTTGTGGTGCAGTGGTTAAGTTGCCTTTTGGTACATCAGTATCCCATTTGGAAGTGCTGGTTTGAGTATCAGCCACCTTCTGGCCCAACTACTTGCTCATGTAACTGAGCAACAGTAAATTATGGCCTAATTTTGAGAGTCCTAGCCACTAAGTGGAGGAACCGGCGCCCAAATGGGATCCTAGCACTTAGAGGATTAGCCAGTTCAGCCAACATGTTTAGCTAGTTTTGATCCTTTTGTGTATTAATTTTTCTCCCTATTAATTTATTGACCTTTTAACAGTACTTTAATTTTTTAAAAAAGTACATCTCTTTTCCAAATAAATCTAAAAAGTGTACCATGACACAGTGGGGGTAAGTTGCCACCTACAACACAGACATTCCATATGAGCGTCGTTTTGAGACTCAGCTGCTCTGCTTGCAATCCATCCTCCTGTTAATGTGCCTGGGGAAGCTGCAGAGGACGACTCAACTGTGATACCTGGAATCTGCACCTGGCTCTGGTTTGAGCCAAACACAGCACTGCAGCCCTTTGGTGAGTGAACCAGCAGATGGAGACACACATCTCCATCTCCCTGTGTAACTCCTGAAGGAAAACAACGGGATGCCAACTTGAGTCCACACATCCAGCCCAGCTCCCTGCTAACAGACCTGGGAAGGCACTGAAGTTGGTCCAGGTGCTTGGGCCCTGCACTCTGGAAGTCCTGAGCTTCTTGTTTCAGGCTGGCTCAGCCATTTGGGGAGTGAACTAGTTGTAAATGGAAGATCTCCCTCTCTAGCTCTGCTTATCCAATAAATAAGTCTTCATGGTTTTAAAAGAGGGGAACTGGGGGGAAGGGGAGTGCTGAATGCAATACCTTAGTGGCTAAATCTTCACCTTGCATCTGCTGGCACCACTTCCCATCCAGCTCCCTGCCTGCAGCCTGGAAAAGCAGTCGAGGATGGCCCAAAGCCTTGGGGCCCTGCACCTGTGTGGGAGACCTGGAGGGACTCACACCTTCGAGGATGAGATCAGCTCAGCTCTGGCAGTTGCCACCCCCTGGGAAGTGAACCGGTGAATAGAAGATCTCTCCTTTCTAGACATCTGCCTTACCATAAAAATAAGTAAAAGCTTATATAAAAGAACGCGTCCTGTCCCATATCTTGCCACCCAAGAATGCTCAGGCTTGCCTTGAACCCAGCCACTATTGGCAGCTGTGTGATGCCTTAGTCAAACATTTTTATTTCCCCCTTTAGAACATTATTAATGTGTCCTTAACATTCTATTGTACAACTTTTCGCCTGAGAACTTACTTTGCTATCATATCATGTGTAAAAGCTGCCTTTTTATGAATATAGTGTTTTCCTGGATGATCCTCTATATATGAGGTACTTCAGAATAGTCACAGACAATTTGAATTAAGAGTTTTGCACATGGAGCAGCATTGTGATGTAACAGGTTAAGTCACTGCAGTGCCAGTGTTTCATACAGATGCCAGTTTGGGTGCCAGCTGCTCCACTTGCAATCTAGCTCCCTGCTAGTGGTCTGGAAGACGACAGAAGGTAACCCAAGTGCCTGGGCCCCTGCACCCTCATGGGAGACCCAAGAAGCTCCAGGCTCCTGCTTTCAGTCTGGCCCAGTTTCTCCCTCTACAGGCATCTGGGGAGTGAACCAGCAGATGGGCAATCTCTCTTCTCCATTTCTGCCCCTCTCTAACTACCTTTCAAATAAATATTTTGAACCAAAATAAATTGAGTTCCGCAATTCATAACACCCATGTTGATGAACTTAAAGAACATCTGATTGAACCAAAAGTAACTTCCATTTTCCATAAACTTCGTGAAGGACCTCAGTGACCTTATTTAAGGGTGAATTTAAGTATTATGAACTTTGAAATAACTCATAGGAAAATGCATACTTGGAAAAGCTACATGGATTTCAATAACTTTTTCTTATTGGAAAATCAGATACACAGAGAGGAAGATCTACCTTCCGTTGATTCACCCCCCAAGTGGCCGCAATGGCCGGGAGCTGAGCTGATCCGAAGCCAGGAGCAAGAGCTCCTCCGGGTCTCCCACGCAGGTGTAGAGTCCCAAGACTTTGGGCCGTCCTCAACTGCTTTTTCAGGCCACAAGCAGGGAGCTGGATGGGAAGTGGGACCGGCAGGAATAGAATCTGTTCCCATGTGGGATTCTGGCACGTGCAAGGCAAGGACATTAGCCGCTAGGCTATTGCTCCAGTCCCAGATTTCAATAACATTTTCAATTCCATTTCCCAGTCTGCTTCATAGACTGGCCAGATGCTTTTTGCAAACCCTGCTTTTTGTACTGTCAGCTGACAGGATTGCTGAATCTGTTCAGCAATGAGAGGGGCTCCCCATCGCCACCTGCTGGGCCACAGGGTCCTAGTCATGGGTGACAGGTGAAGGTGGTTTGTTCAGCGGCCATCTGCAGCGTGTGCCCCCAAGCAGAGACCCCTGTGGCCCCAGGGACTTTGTGGGGCTAACTGCCCTGGAGGGAGGCATGTCTGCCTTTGTTTTGTTCTTGCAGAGACTGATGAGTATATGAGAACACATGGATTAGCCCAGCCTCACATCCCAGCACTGGCCTTGACCCCTCTGCCATCTTGGGCAAATGAAGGCAGACAGCTGGAGAAGCTGAACACTACAGTGTGACTCGGTCCTTTGGCAAACGGCAGCCCTGTTCCCACTCCCTGGACTGACATTGTCTGAACAGGAATGCCCACAGCTGGTCCCCTCAGAAACCCTGTATCACACACCAGAGCAGCAAGCCTGCACGTCCTGAGGGTTGGCAATGGAGATTGGGGACTTCCTGGTGTTCTACACCACACTTCCCAGCACAGCTACGTCTACACGCATCCCCCATCTCTGTTTCACTTTCTTCCTAGGGGACCCCACCCTGAGCCCCCTGGAGGTCATGACAGGGTTCAGGGCCAGAGCCAGGGAGCCGCTGCTGTCCACTTCTGCCCCCTTTAAATGACAACAGAAAGGAAGCCGAGCACCTTCCTAGCAGTACAAACCCAAGCCAGATTGGAAGGGAAGCAGTCCCCACACAGGCTTCCCCACTCTCATGGTTCTCAGGCCATTTTGGTAAGTGCTACATTGGGACTGTGCTGATATTTAAGAAGTTGCGATTTATTTCAAAGAGACAAATTTACCACCCCCTGGTTCCTTCCTAAAATGCGTACGACAGCCAGGTCAGGGCTAGCTGAAGCCACGAGTCCTGAGCTGCATCCGGTCTCCCCCGAGGATGACGGAGACCCAAGCATGTGAGCTATCTTCTGCTGCTTTCCCAGGCTTGTTAGCAGAGAGCTGGATGGGAAGTGGAGCAGCCAGGACTTGTTCCAACACTGGCCTCTGGCTGTACTACTGACCTGTGACTGTGCCTTGAACCCTTTTGGCTGGGCCCCTATGGGACAGTTCTCTGGTGCTTGCATTGTTAAAGCCAGCCCTCGGGCCAGAGTCACACTGGCTAAACCAAACCCGGTCAGGACAGCTGCCTTCTTTCCAGGGGTAGTACCTGCATCCCCCCTGAGGGCCCTGCCTGACTTCCTTCTGCAGCCTTGCATGAACCCCACTTCCCTGAAAGAGCCACAACAGGTGCCAGCTTCTCCTGGACGCCCCCCCAAACAGGTGAGCTCACCTGCTGCCTGCAGGCCCTCCCTCCTGGCCATGTGGCTGCCTCACCTGGGCTGACCCAGCTTCCCACCCCGCATGTGCTGCCCACTTCCTCCGAGTCCCCCTACGTCCATCAAACTCCAGTCCATCCCTGCATCACCACCTGTCCCTGCAGCCCACAGCACACTCAAGTTGCACCTAAAAAGAGCAGCCAGCCCCTGAGGCCTGCGCCTGCCCTGCCTCCTTTCTAGCACACACAGGCTACTGGGAAGAAGTCCCATGTGCCTTGCTGGTACTGACCACACTGCCTGGGCTGGCCCTGGCTCCGCCCAGGTTCACCAACCTCCCTAGATAATGCCACTGGCACCGTTGTGTCCCAGGCTTCTTGGCAGTTGCTGGCCCTGTATGCTGCTTCCTCCTTCAAGGTCTGTGGTCCACTGACTAATCTGTCCCCACCCTGGCTTCCTGCTGGCCCTCTGGGCACGTGGCCACCCTCTCCTTTGGCTCAGTCTCTTCCTTCTGCTTCCTTAATAGCAAAGGTCCCTGGGAAATTGGCCGCAGCCCTGCTGTCTCTCTACTGAGCCTGCGCGGCACTGCCACCTTAGGGGCTTTCCTTTGGAACCCATGGATGGACGCTCCCCCAGCCCTCACAGGCTTTGCCTGCAAACTGGGGGGGAAGTCTGGTATGCGCCACACTGGTATTGGGATCCCACAGTTAGGCTGTGGCACTGTTGAGGGTACTTCAAAACATTCATGGGAAAATGCAATTGAAATGTTTTGGGGACCAATGTGGCATAGCTAGTTAAGCCATAGCCTGCATAGCATTAGTATCCCATGTGTACACCAGTTCAATCCTGGCTGCTCAGTTTCCCATCCAACTCCCTGCTTGTGGCCTGCGAAAGCAGTAGAGGATAGGCCAAAGCCTTAGGACTCTGCACCCATGTGGGAGAGAGACCCAGAAGAAGCTTCTGACTCCTAGCTTCAGCCCAAACTAGTGTGACCATTTGGGGGGTGAACCAGCATATGGAAGGTCTTTGTCTTTCCCTGCCTCCCTTTCTATAACTCTGCCTTTCAAATAATGCAATTTTTTAAAGAGATTTTGTTTTTGGGCCCGGTGTGATAGCAGAGTGGTTAAAGTCCTCGCCTTGCATGTGCTGGAATCCCATATGGTCGCCAGTTCTACTCCCGATGGCCCTGCTTCCCATCCAGCTCCCTGCTTATGGCCTGAGAAAGCAGTTGAGGACGACCCAAAGCCTTAAGACCCTGCACCCATGTGGGAGGGAGACCCAGAGAGCTCCTGGCTCCTGGCTTCAGATTGGCTCAGCTCCAGCCGTTGCAGTCACTTGGAGAGTGAAACATCGGATGGAAGATCTTCCTCTCTGTCTCTCCTCCTCTCTGTATATCCACCTTTCCAATAATAATAAATAAATCTTTAAATAAATTAAAAATTTTTTTAAATAAGATTTTTTTTTTACTGGGACAGCAGATATACAGAGAGAAGGAGAGACAGAGAGGAAGATCTTCCGTCTGATGATTCACTCCCCAACTGGCCACAATGGCCAGAGCTGATCCGATGCAAAGCCAGGAGCCTCCACCAGGTCTCCGATGTGGGTGCAGGTGCCAAAGCTTTAGGCCATCTTCAACTGCTTTCCCAGATCATCATCATGGAGCTGAATGGAAAGTGGAGCAGCCTGGATTAAAACCAGCATCCAACCGTCTGACATTGTCTGTACCAACAATGTCAGGGTACACTTAAATAAGAGATTGATAGAATTATGATTCCTTATGAAGGACTACACCATTGTAGTAAAATGGGGAAAATCTGTCAGGGGTTGGGATTTGGGGGGAGGAAAATCCCAGCCTATATAAAATTGTACCACATAATTCAAAATTCAAATATATATATATATATATATATATATATATATATATATATATATATATATATATATATATATAAAAACCAGAAGCAGCATCCTATGAGATCCTGGTACATGCAAGGTGAGGACTTTAGCCACTAGGCTATTGCACCAGGCCCAGCAATTTTTTTAAATGTCATCTTTGCAGTTTTTCCCCAAAATACCTTTCCACAGGCTTTCTGAGGTTCTCTGATGCACAAGCCCCTGAAAGCCACGTGGGCCTTTGTCTTGGCTTCTACCCCTGCCCTCAAGACTGGTAGGCGGCCAGCCCATGGTGGCAGAGAGCACAGGCGGTATGAGAAACAAGCTGGGGCCCGGCGGTGTGGCCTAGCAGCTAAAGTCCTCGCCTTGAAAGCTCCGGGATCCCATATGGGCGCCGGTTCTAATCCTGGCAGCTCCACTTCCCATCCAGCTCCCTGCTTGTGGCCTGGGAAAGCAGTCGAGGACGGCCCAATGCATTGGGACACTGCACCCCCGTGGGAGACCCAGAAGAGGTTCCAGGTTCCCGGCTTTGGATCGGCGCGCATCGGCCCGTTGCATCTCACTTGGGGAGTGAATCATCGGATGGAGGATCTTCCTCTCTGTCTCTCCTCTTCTGTGTATATCTGGCTGTAATAAAATGAATAAATCTTTAAAAAAAAAAAAAAAAGAAACAAGCTGAAGGGGAACCACAGCACCCATCAAGTGTGACAAGGTGCCCACCTGCTCCCCCTCAGCACAACACCGGGCGTTGTCCACAGGGACACTCCAGTACCAGGACTTGGATGCAGCCTAGACCCAGTCCTTGCACCAGTCACTGACAGCCTTCTGAACAAGTACTCCAAGGAGCCAGTGCTGTAGTGTAACAGATCAAGCTGCCACCTGCAGTACCGGCATACCATCTGGGCACCGGTTTGAGTCCTGGCTGCTCCACTTCCAATTTAGCTCCCAGTTACCAACCTGGGAAAAACAGAAGATGGCTCAGGCATGTGGCCCCTGTACCCACGTGGGAGATGTGGACGAACATTCTGGGTCTTGGCTTCAGACCGGCCCAGCTCTAGCAGTTGAGACCATTTGGGGAATGAACCAATGGACAGAAGATCGAACTCTACCTTTTCAAATAAGTGCATCTTAAGAAAAAGTACATATATGATGGGATTCAAGAAGGCTGAATAGAGTGAAGCCAGGCCGATTTTGGTTGGGAATGGTTGGGGAGAAGTAGAAAGGGCACCTTTCTGGAAAGTCAGAGAAACCCGTGGAGCCCAGCTTTGGACGGGGGCTGATACCGAGGAGGGAGAGCCCCACGGGCTGGGGCAGGGTGGAGTACAAACGCCTTGTCCTCATGATCCTTACCAAGTGTCCAGACTGCCAAGCTGAGAGCACTACCTTGGTGGAGCAGCAGATGGACTGGCAGAGCCCGCCCAGTTGGAGATCAGTGAGCACACTCAACCCACAGTGAATTCCACCTGCGCCTGGGGGCACTGGAGCCCACACTTAGCTCGCCACTGGGGGCTCTGAGAATGCATTTAACTAGTTCTGTCAAGAAAATAAGTCCATGTTACCCGCCGACTGAAGGGTCTAGATCAGAGACCGGACAGGGAGCCCAGCACTTATGGGGAATTGAGTGGCCACAGCCCTGCGCAGCGAGCAGCCATGGCGGAGAGCACCCCTCACAGGCGCCTCTCCATGGCAGGACCAACTCAGCTGCAGCACCTGCGAGGGTGAGGACATGGCCGGTGTGGTGGGTAACTGGGTCTCGAGGCCCGCAGAGAACTGCACAGATCTCTTGCATGGCACTCATGCTGGCATGTGTGGGGGTCACATGGGCACCAGTCATCTTGAAAGAGTGGAGAGGAAATTGTAGCTACACTGAGAGTGGTGACCAGACATCTCCTGGGAAGACAAAAGAGCCCCAAGCTAGGTGTCACCCCGGACTCTCACCCCACACTCAAGCACTGACCAGAGGACACTGTTAGCACCCAGCACCCACCCCAGGACAGCCACTAAAGGATCAGTTCATCCATTAAACCACAGAGGCACTGTTCAGAGACTTAAAACCATCAGGAAAAACCTACACCTCCTTATTGAAATGTGAAGTGGAAGAAGATGCATGAGCAGCAGGAGTGAGGAAGACAAATACGACTCCCCCAAAGGAACACAGCAGCAATTTTAGGATGAAAAGATGAAGAGATTGAGGAAATGCCTGAGAAAGAATCCAAAAAAGCGATGATATATACTCAAAAACAATAAAAAGCAAACGGACTTAAGACAATCCACACATGACATGAATGACAACTTTTCCAACAAGATAGAAACTTTAAAATTAAACTGAAATACTGGAAATGAAGAATAGGCTAGTTTTTGAAAAGTGCTATGGAAAGCCTCAACAACAGACTTGGAGAGGCAGAAGAATCTCTGAACTAGGAGACAAATCTTTTGAAGATTAATTCAGACAAAAAAGCAAAAAGAAATAAGAAAAACCAAAAACAGTGTTCTGGACCTATTAAACGACCTAACACACGTTGAAGAGTTTCTGAAAACACAAAGAGAATGGATCAGAAGGCCTTTTTAGTGAAATCATAATGGAAAATCCCTCAGGATATGGGGAAAGAAAGGCAGAACCAAGTACAGGAAGTACACAGAACTCCTACTAAGATACCAGAAAGGATCTGCTCCATGATTCATCATAGTGAAGTTTTCAACAGTAAAACAAGGAAAAGTATAAAAGTACATGGAAGAAACACAGACTCCAACACAGCAACAATGGGGGATTTCAATGTCTTTTACCAGTGGACAGATCGACCAGACAAATTCAACAAAGGGGAACCAGCACAACAGCCTAGCAGCTAAAGTCCTCACCTTGCACGCACCAGGATCCCATGTGAACACCAGTTCGTATCCCAGTGACCCTGCTTCCCATCCAGCTCCCTGCTTGTGGCCTAGGAAAGCAGTCGAGGACGGCCCAAAGCCTTGGGACCCTCCCTGCACCTCCATGGGAGATCTGGAAGAGGCTCCTAGCTTCAGATCGGGGCAGCTCCGGCTGTTGTTGCCACTTGGAGAGTGAATCATCAGATGGAAGATCTTCCTCTGTCTCTCCTCCTCTCTGTATATCTGACTTTTTCAACAAAAATAAATTTTAAAACTCTAAAACATCAACAAATGATTTTGTGGCTTTTCATTTAAGGAGCTGTACAATAGTTGTGCAGCGGAGACTATTACATACAGTAACATGTTATTTAACTTCATGGCATTGTAAATTTCTATTTTTCTTCCTGTTTTTGATTTTGTATTGTGGCTTTTCATTTAAGAGAATTACAGTAACTATGTAATGGAGACTATCATATCCAGATGTGAGAATACAATGTAGTATGCATCTCTACTTCCAGACAAAAATGGACTCCCAGTGAAACTGTTAACTATCTTGACAATAGGATGCTGGAGTCTCTGCCATTGTCCATGCCCGCAATGATGGACATATGACTGTTTATTAGCCTATAATAAGAATACAGGGAGCTCAGTGGAAAGAAAAGGGACATGGGGAGGAGGGGAGGAAAATGCCAGGCTCTATGGAACTGTATCATAAAATGATAATAAATCAATAAAAGATTTGGCAGCGAGGAGGATTTCTCTCACATTCATGACCTTTATTTCTTTTTATTTTTTTTTAAGTTTTTTTTAATTGCAAAGTCAAATATGCAGAGAGGAGGAGGAGAGAGGGGAAGAGCTTCCATTCATTGATTCACTACCCCAGTGACCGCAATGGCTGGAGTTGAGCCAATCCAAACCCAGGAGCCTGGAGTCTCTTCTGGGTCTCCCACACAGGTGCAGGGTCCCAAGGCTTTGGGCTGTCTTCGACTGCTTTCCCAGGCCACAAGCAGAGAGCTGGATGGGAAGCAGGACTGCCGGGATTAGAATCGGCACCCATGTGAGATTCCAGCATGTTCAAGGTGAGGACTTTAACTACTAAGCTACCACTCTGGGCCCCGTGGCCTTTATATGTTAAGATGGTATGGGAATATAAACATTTGTTGTAATATTTTTTTAAAAATCAACAAAGAACCAGAGCTAATCAATTTCATGGAGCAAATATACCTAATTAATATCTATATTCATCCCACAGATACAGAATACACATTTTTTTTATCTGTTCATGGAACCTTCTCTAAGATAGATTACCTGCCATGCCATAGAACTAACCTCAGCAGATTTGAAAGAACTGAAAATATACCATGGAATGAAGTTGAAACATAAAAACAAACCCAAAATTAGAATAATAAATTGAAACAAAACAGAATAGATACTATCAGTAAATTGAAGAGCTTTTGGTAAAAAAAAAAAAAAAAGTTTAACATTGATGCACCATTGGCCCAATTAACACAAAGGTTTAGAGAAAAGACGCAAATACAAATCATAGATGAAAAGAGAAATATATAACAAAGAATCATCAGGCAGTACTACAAATAGCTATATGTCAATCAAATGGAAAAAACTAGAAGAAATGGATATATTTCTGGGCACATACAATCTACTGAAATTAAGTCATGAGGAGATTGAAAGCCTAAATAGACCAAGAACTAGGAGACTGAAACAAGTTCTCTGCCAAGAAAGAATAATTCACAGAGCTTAATGGCTTCACTGCCAAATTCTACTGATCCCAGAAGGATTCCACTTCTTAATCTGTTAAAAACAAAGGGGCGGGGGGAAACTCCTTATACGAAGCCAATATCACCTTGCTTCCAAAAACCAGAAAAAGATGTTACAGTCTAGACCAATATTCCTGATTAATATAGTTGCAAAAATCCTCAACAAAATACTAGCTAACTGAATCCAACAACACATTAGAAAGAGCATCCACTCCAACCAGGTGGGATTTATCCTCGGCATGCAGGAATGGTTCAACAGTGATACATCACACCAAAAAGCAAAGGGACTAAAACCACATGACTATCTCAAAAGACAGAGAAAGCATTTGATAACACACAATGTCTTAGCTACTCCCACTGGAGAGTGTGAGCTGGAATGGGGGCTGACCAGACTAACCAGGGATACAACACCTGTGCGCCTCATGTGGACTAGATCAGGGAAAAGCCAGGCTGGGCTGATTATTCCTGCTGGTGCAAACTACAATTAGAGTGGGTGAGGGTTGTTTGGGCTTAGCCACAGCATCAGCTGGCAGAAGCTGGCACTGGGGGCTAATTCTGTCAAGTTAAACCACAGAACCACCTGGAGAGTGCATAATCCAGCAGTGGGAGAGGCCTGGGAAGTAGTGGGCTCTTCCCTCTTGGGTTACACCCCCATGGAAGGGCACGAAAACTAGGACAGGGGCTGGGCACGAAAACTAGACAGAGAGACACTCAACAACAGCCATGAGGGCTGGATAGTTGAGCTGGTTAGATAGAACTAAGCTTCAATACCCATTGACAAGTACAAGAGCCAAATGGGAAGTGGGACAGAGTGGACTAGTCTGCTACACATACTGGCAAACCAGAGCAGGGGACAGGCCTGGTGGGGGGTTATTGTGGGTCGCTCTGACTAGGCTGCAACTTCCACTGGTTTATGTGCTGGGCATAACCAGGCTGGACTGCAACACCCATTGGTTCCAGTGGAAGTTGGGGCTGAAAACAGAACCAACCCAGCAATTGCGACCACCAGCTGATCAGGGTGATGGACTGTGCCGGGCCCTGAGCTTGCTAGTACATACAAGAATCTGGTCTGGGAATACCTCAAAGTTTCTTTGGAGATCTCCCTAATCAAAATGCCGGACTCAGAACCCTAACCAAGAAAAGACATGAGACAGAACAAATCAATCAACCACCTCAGCTATATGCTGGCAGCAAAATACTGGGCAAACGGAAACTCTATGATGGACTATGTCAATCAGTGGATTCTTCAATGACCTCATCGTGCTTGGAGTGGCGAGGCTGGCAGCAATTCATAACTGGTGAACTATCAAAACTACCTGAGCAAGTATCTCAGAGCATGCCCCACATCCGGGACTTGGGGTAGGTGAGAAACTGGGTGGGGCTTCTCCCTCAATATCTCCCTTTACCTCAGATACATGAAGAAAATAATATGGAACTAATTGTGTTACCCATTTTCCTGTAGTGCTTGAACCTTTTTACCCTAATTATGTAAAGATTGTCAAAAATAAATAAATAAATAAATAAACAACACAATGTCTTGGTTAAGTATAGTAGCCTAGCAGCTAAAGTCCTTGCCTTGCATATGTCAGGATCCCATATGGGTGCTGGTTCATGTCCTGGTCATCCCGCTTCCCATCCAGCTCCTGTTTGTGGCCTGGGATAGCAGCCAAGGACGGCCCAAAGCCTTGGGATCCTGCACCTATGTGGGAGACTCCAAGGACGCTCCGGGTTCCTGGCTTCAGACTGGTTTAGCTCTGGCTATTGAGGCCACTCGGGGAGTGAATCAGCAGATGGAAGCTCTTCCTCCCAGTCTCTCCTCCTCTCTGTATATCTGACTTTCTTATAATACATAAATAAATAAATAAAATTTTAAAATCTACCTCTTTTCATGCTAAAAACCTCAAGAAGGGGTCCGGCACTGTGGCCTAGTGGCTAAAGTCCTTGCCTTGAACGCCCAGGGATCCCATATGGGTGCCGGTTCTAATCCCGGTAGCTCCACTTGCCATCCAGCTCCCTGCTTGTGGCCTGGGAAAGCAGTTGAGGATGACCCAATGCTTTGGGATCCTGCACCGTGTGGGAGAGCTGGAAGAGGTTCCAGGTTCCTGGCTCCAGATTGGCACAGCACTGGCCGTTGCGCTCACTTGGGGAGTGAATCATCGGACGGAAGATCTTCTTCTTTATCTCTCCTCCTCTCTGTATATCTGACTTTGTAATAAAAATAAATAAGTCTTTAAAAAAAAAAACTCAAGCAAATTAGGTACAGAAGATCATTCCTCAAGACAATCAAGGCAAGATCTGCTAAACCCAATGCCAGCATCATATCGGATGGGGAAAGTTGGACGTCTTTCCACCAAGATCCAGAAGCAGACAAAGATGTGCACTCTTACTGCTGCTATTTAATGCAATTCTGGAAGTTCTAGACAGAGCCATTAGGCAAGAAAAACAAACCAAAGGGATACAAATTGGAAAAGCAGAAGATATTCCTGTTTGCAGATGACGTGATTCTCTCTATAGGGAAACCAAATGACTCCAGTAAGAGATTATTGGAGGGCCTGGAACAGTAGCCTAGCAGCTAGAGGTTTTGCCTTGCAGGTGCCGGGATCCCACATGGGTGCCACTTCTTGTCCTAGTGACCCTGTTTCCCATCCAGCTCCCTGATTGTGGCTTGGGAAAGCAGTCAAGGACGGCCCAAAACCTTGGGACCCTGCACCTGTGTGGGAGACCCGGAAGAGGCTCCTGGCTTTGGATCAGCTCAACTCTGGCCTTTGCGGCTGCTTGAGGAGTTAATCAGTGGATGGAACGTCTTCCTCTCTGTCTCTCCTCCTCTCTGTATACCTAACTTTCCAATAAAAATAAGATAAATCTCAAAGAAAAAAAACTCTATATTTAAAAAAAGACCATTGGAACTCATAAAAGCATTTAGTATAGTTTCAGGATATAAAATCAATACACAAAAGTCACTGACCTTTTGTATACACAATTTCACAGCTGAGAAAGAGCTTGTTTGATCAGTACCATTTATAATAGTGATAAAAAAAACTCAAATACTTTAGAATAAATTTAACCAAGGATATGAGGGGTCTCTCTGATGATAACTACAAAACATGATATAAAAGATGAAACAAAAACATGGAAAAATCTGCCATATTTGTGGATTGTAGAATTAATATCATAATATCCTTGTTAGCAAAGTTAATTTATACATTCAATGCTATCCCAATCAAAATACCTATGACATTCTTCCCAGATCTAGGGGAAAATAATGAGATTAAAACACATATGGAAACACAAGAGACCCCAATAGCTAAAGCAATCTTTAACAACAAAACAGCGCTGGAGATTTCACAGACTTAAAAACATCCTACAGGACAGTTGCAATCAAAACAGCCTAGTACTGACACAAAAACTGCCGGAGTCCAGCTCCAGGCGAGTTCGGAGCTCGGGAAGGGTGCGTGGAGTCGGCGATAAAGACACAGACACTGTCACTTGGTGCGCTCTCACAACAGCTCAAGACAAAGCTGTCCTTTTTATTTACTCAGACACCTCACAAGCTTCTACACAAACAACTAATTGTTCTATTTTTACTTCAAGACTAAGGGGGCATGCACAGACATTTGGTCATTCTGTCTGCACTTCAAGGCTAAGCAGATACCCCTAAAGATAATTCTGCAAAATACTGTATTCATATTCTTTAAAGCAAGCCATTATTCATTCTTCAACAGTAGCCATGGAGTGACAGCCAGGACTCCAAGGCCAAGGCACATGTAATTACCTGCTAATCAGTAGTACATTCCTACCACATTTCTATTTCTACAATTTACCCATTATTTGATGGGAAAATAGGTTATAAGGGAAAAACGTAAAATCCAAGACAAAAGTTTCAAATATTAAATCCCCTACAACTGTAGGCTCTACAACCTCATAAACAATAAAACAATAATTAAAAGCATATTTCCTTCATAAAAGCATCCTTAATTCCTCTAGCTAAAAATTATAGAAGCAGCTAAAACAGTTACATTTTCTATGCTCCAAAAAATTGCAAAGAAAGGGCCCGGCGGCGTGGCCTACCAGCTAAAGTCCTCACCTTGAATGCCCCAGGATCCCATATGGGCGCCGGTTCTAGTCCCGGCAGCTCCACTTCCCATCCAGCTCCCTGCTTGTGGCCTGGGAAAGCAGACGAGGACGGCCCAAAGCTTTGGGACCCTGCACCCGCATGGGAGACCTGGAAGAGGTTCCTGGCTCCCGGCTCCGGATCGGCGCAACCGGCCCGTTGCGGCTCACTTGGGGAGTGAAACATCGGACGGAAGATCTTCCTCTCTGTCTCTCCTCCTCTCTGTATATCTGGCTTTCCAATAACAATAAAATCTTTTTAAAAAATTGTAAAGACAGGCTAGCCTTTGAGATAACAATAACTATATTCATTGCCATAGCAGTTTCAGCTCTCACTCCCATCACTTGCCTTAATATTTAGGATATTTTCAAGCCCCTTCCCAGAAGGAGTGCTACATGTCTGGGCCAAATTCTGAGGCAATGGTTAAGTACCTAATAAGGTGTCCAAAAATGGCATGGGCTTAATTGTGCTGCTGTGTGTAAATTGTCAAAGGCCCACTCACCAAGACGTTATCAGTGACATTAGCTCTCAAGCTCACGTCGGTTGCAAAAACCATCTCACACGGGCAAACAACAATGCCTCAATAGATTACAGAATTCTTAGTGGGGTGCTTGAGTGTCCATGCAACCAGGGGGTGAAACAGCATCAAGGTGGTCACAGAGACATCTGCAGGGCCCTGCCAAACAGAGGAGCTGTTCTCTTCACACCTTCATGTCATCCACGCCCACTGCACAGACCCCAGCAAAAAACAAACACAAAGATCAATGGAACAGAAAATGCCAGAAATGAACCCACACATCTATACCCAACTGATTTTTAACAAGTGAACCAAAATCAGTCCAAGAAAAAAGGACAATCTTCCAATAAATGTCACTGGCAAATTTGGATTGGGCCTGGTTCAGGAGCCTAGCAGCTAAAGTCTTCATCTTGCATGCACCGGGATCCCATATTGGTGCCAGTTCATATCCCAGCTACCTCACTTCCCACCAGCTCCCTGCTTGTGGCCTGGAAAAGCAGGGAGCTGGACGGCCCAAAGCCTTGGGACCCTGCACATGCATGGGAGACCTGGAAGAGGCTCCTGCTTCAGATCAGCTCAGCTCCGGCTGTTATGAGCTCCAGCCGTTATGGTCACTTGGGGAGTGAATCATCAGATGGAAGCTTTTCCTCTGTCTCTCCCCTCTCTGTATATCTGACTTTCTAATAAAAAATAAATCTTTGAAAAATTAACTAAAAAATAAACAGATCTGCAGCAGCACACTCTACAATAGCAAAAACATGAAAAGAACCCAGACGCCCATCCAAAGAGGAGTGGATAAAGAAACTGTGGTACATCTACTCCATGGAATACTGCTCAGCTATTAAAAAGAATGAAAAAAATTTTTTAATTGGACAGGCAGAGATACAGAGAGAGCAAGAGATAAAGAGGAAGATCTTCCATGTCCGATGATTCACTCCCCAAGTGATCGCAACAGCCAGTTCTGTGCTGACCTGAAGCCAGGAACCAGGAGCTTCCTCCAGGTCTCCCATACAGGTGCAGGATCCCAAGGCTTTGGGCCATCCTCAACTGCTTTCCCAGGCCACAAGCAGGGAGCTGGATGGGAAGTGGAACTGCCAGGATTAGAACTGGCACCCATATAGGATCCCGGCACATACAAGGCAAGGACTTTAGCCGCTAGGCCATGGTGCCGGGCCCAAAAAGAATGAAATTCTATGATTTACAACCAAATGGTCCCAACTAGAGACAATTATGCACAGTGAAATAGGTCATACCATATGTTCTCTCTGATATAAGGCAACTTTCACGTAGATTATAAGACCAATAGTCCTTTCAACACTTTTTGCCGCAATTCATAGGTTTTGATATTTTTATTTCTTCAAAACTTTATTAGTATCTTCACTGACTCCTAGGTCATACACACATACACGCATAGCATCATTCTCTTCAAGAAGGTTTATTTTCTTTTTCATTCCTTCACGGGCACATTGGTTATTCAGTAGCATGTTATTTCACTCCACGGTGTTGCAAATTTCTTTAACTTTATTCCTGTTGTTGATTTTATTTTATGGCTTTTCATTTAAGGGAACAGTATCTGTGTAGTAGACACTATCATATCCAGATGTAAAGATACAATGCAGTATACATCTCTACTTCCAAATCAAAGATGGGCTCCCAGTGAAACTGTTGGATCTATCTTGACAACAGGATGCTGGACTGTCTACCATTGTCTGTACAGCAATGTCAGGACACACTTAAATAGCAGAATGATGGACTTGTGGCTGCTTATGAAGAACTACTCTCTATTGTAATAATATGGGGGGAAACATTGGGGGTGGAAGGGAACTTGGGGCAGGGGTAAGGGAAATCCAAGAGCTTATGGCATTGTATCATAAAATTAAAAATAAAATAGAAGAGAAAAACAAAACAAAAAACAAATCTTCAAAAAAAATAAAAGGAGGTACCAGCATGGTAGCCTAGTGGATAAATCCTTGCCTTGCAACTGCCAGGATCTCATGTGGGTGCTGGTTCAACATCCTGGCAGCCCAGCTTCCCATCCAGCTCCCTGCTTGTGGCCTGGGAAAGCAGTGGAGGACAGCCTAAAGCCTTGGGACCCTGTACCCACATGGGAGACCCGGAAGAGGATCCTGGCTTTGGATCAGCTCAGTTCTAGCCATTTTCAGCACTTGAGGAGTGAACCAGCAGACGAAAGATCTTCCTCTCTGGGTCTGCTTCTCTCTGTAAATCCCAAAGTTCCGTGTGTGTTCTGTGGGCAGCAGCTGAGCTCACAGAGGCAAGGCAGCCCCGCCCCACAGCAGCCTACCCAGCGGCTGTCCTGGGTGGGAGTTTCCTCACCACAGCTCCCCTGCCCTGAGAGGGACTCCTGCTAGTAGCTACGTCCCATTACGCCCCCCTGCGAGGTGCCCCCTATTTTCCCAACACAACCCGGGAACTTAACCGGGTGGCCCTCATGCCCCGGACGCAGACACCTGAGGCTTCGCCCACATCGCGTCTCATGTTGAAAGCGTTCCAGCCTTTCCGAGGTCTCCACTGCAGCCACACTGGGCACCATCCCACCAGGTGCCACAGACCTGTGGCACCGCTGCGGGCATTCAGGCTTCCCTTGAGGATCTCAGCGCAAATTGCCATTGCCCCGTTTAACTCTTGTATTGGGCACACCTGCGGAATGCGCCTCTGGCGGCCCCCACACCGAGGTCCGCTCCCAGCAAGGAATCGCATCGCACCTGTGCCCACTCGAACCGGGACTGCAGCCCCACGTGAGGGGAAAAACCTGAGGGGTCTGGGGCTGGCTCTCCGGATATAGCCCAGGTTTTCAGGCAACAACCCCGGCTTCCCAGCCCCTCCACACCAACACACGCACGCACGCACCCACACCTGCAACAGGAGAGGAGCCTCTGAGAGCTCCGAGCACCTTCCCACCAACCCTCCAGCAGCTCTCTTTGCTGGTGCTCTGACCAGGCCATGGCTTGCTTCATCTTTCTGCTTGCTCCTGACCCTCATCTCCAACCTCACCAGCAGCGGCCAGTAACACCTGCGCTACAGCCCCTTCGGCTGCCTCCGCGGCTCCTCCACCTGCAGGTCCGGCCTCCCACCAGGTCGCAGGGCAAGAGCGCCATAACAGATTCTCTGCCCCCCTCACGCAGCAGTAGCCACCTTTCGTCCAATTCCCAGGAGAATTCACGTCAACGACCACGTCCTACTCCTCCTTCTCCGTCCCCCCCCCCCCCACACACACACCAACTATTCCCCTTGGTGCCAACCTCCTGGCCATTAAGCGCCTCCTGAACCCCACCTCGGTCCTACCCGAAGCCTTCTGGGCTGCCCACACCTTGTGTCCTGGAACCATCCAAAGCTTTCCCAGTAAACCAACACCACCCTTTCTCTTGGCATTGCAGGGACAGCCAACAATAACCACCCATTTCTCCAGCACTACTGAAGAAGGAAGGGGTCTCACACAGCTCACCGTTTCGGAGGCGCACAGTCTGGAACCAGGCAGCACCATGGGCCTGGCCACTGGGGGAGGCTGGAGGCGTATCGGGGCAGAGGAGATGCAGGGGAACTCGCAGTCCCAATGCCCAACTGAAGGCAGAGAGGCCCAGCCCCGGTTCTTATAGCCTCTCCAGGGCGGGGCCTGAGCATGCCCCGTGAGCTAAGGCCCACCCACCAGGCCCACCTCCCAACACCAGGACTGAACAAAGCCTGGGAGTCCCCTCTCCCGGACCGTTAATTTCTGACTTTGGAGGTTACATGTTGGCCTGAGTGCGGGAGCCCACTGTTATTCAAACCCCCCAAACAGCAGCTTTGTCCATTAACCTGGAGACCGGGGAAGCCTCCCTCAGGCCTGAGTGGGGCCCTGCTGTGCCAGGCCTGGGGTGCTGGGACCCAGGAGGCCTCCACGTGACTGATCACAGCCCCCTAACCCCCCCCATTGCCCCGTTCTGGTAGAGGTCCCTAGCCACTGCTCCTGCAAAAGTCCTTCCTCTGGGACTGGGGGCTAGGGGTGGTCTGCCGCTGGGAATGGGTCAGGCCTCTTTCCCCACCCCCATGCAGGAGACTCCAGACCCAACAGTTGCTGTTGTTCATGAGCTCACGTGGGCACAGGTCCCTGCTGCTTGCCCATGTCTCCTTGGGGGCCACCGTGGAAAGTGATGGCTGAAGAAGCGTCTCCTGGAAGTGGCCAGAGCCCCCTCGGGTTCCAACGATACCAGAACCCCTCTCACCTGCTGGATCAGACCCTGTTGTGGCAGCAGGACAGAGGGGACCTGCAGTGTCAACAGAGAAATTTGAGTTTGGGAGCTGATCTGATGGCTCAACAGGCTAGACCTCTGCCTATAGCCACTAGCATTCCATATGGGCGCTGGTTTGTGAGCCAGTTGCTCCACTTCCCATCCAGCTCCCTGATTATGGCTTGGGAGGGTAGTAGAGAATGGCCCAAAGCCTCAGGACCCTGTGCCCACATGGGAGACCCAGAAGAAGCTCCTGGCTTTGAATTGGTTCAGCTCCAGCTATTGCGGCCATTTGGGAGAGTGAGATCAATGGATGGAAGATTCTCTTTTTCCTCTCTGTGAATCTGTCTTTCATATATATATATATATATCTTTAAAGAAGAAAGAAAGAAATATGAGCTTGGGACTCGGTGCAGTCGCCTAGCGGCTAAGTCCTTGCCTTGAACGTGCCAGGATACCATATGGGCACCAGTTATATCCCAGCAGCTCCATTTCCCATCCAGCTCCCTGCTTGTGGCCTAGGAAAGCAGTTGAGGACAGCCCAGCGCATTGGGACCCTGCACCCGCATGGAAGACCCAGAAAAGCTCCTGGCTCCTGGCTTCGGATTGGCACAGCTCTGGCCGTTGCGGTACTTGGGGAGTGAATCATCGGGTGGAAGATCTTCCTCTCTGTCTCTCCTCCTCTCTGTATATCTGATGACTTTGCAATAAGAATAAATAAATCTTAAAAAAAAAGAAAAAGAAATATGGGCTTGGCATATGTGGGAAGGGCAGGGGCACCTTCCACAAGTCTGCGTTCCTGAGGTGCACTGGTCAGCCCCACACTTACGGAAGGGCTGGGGCTGGGCCCTGCAGTGTGACAGGAAATGGGGTGGAATCCAGGCCAGCAGTGCCAGGAGCTGGACGAGGGGCCCAAGAGCACATATCTGCAAGTTCACTCTGTTTCCAAGGCCGGGACTCAGCTCCAGGCCTGGGAGCCAGAGGCAACCTCCAGGCAAAGGAACAGGTGACGGAGCAGGGGGCCAGCTCTGGACTTACTCCGATGGAGGGATAGGTGGGATGGAACTGGAGGTGGAGCCTTCCCGGGTAGCGGCTGCGCCAACCCTCTTCTCTGGGTGAGGGCTGTGTGTGCGGGGTGGGGGGCCCAAGGCTTGCACCCAGTTACAGCCTAACCACAGGTGACCTTAGCGGCTAACGACAGCGCTGACTTTCGGTGGCCAGGAGAGGGCGCCCTCTCCCACCTTCCCGTCCGGGTCCTGTGCTTTTCCCCAGGAGCGGGCGCTGCACGGCACAGGGCCCATTGTCTGCCTTTGCCGCCCGTACTGGAGGCACTTCCTGCACCTGTGCCAATGACACAGCCAGCCTGCGTTTCAGCCCCCGCCCCGGCCAGAGCCCTTGAGCGGGGCACAGCCTGTATGACCCTTGGCAGGCGCCCCGATGTTTAGGGGAGCCTCGCGGGAGCGGAGGGTCAGAACCTGGGCTTCACCACCCGCTGCCCGCCTCTGCCTGGCTTTGGCGCCCTCTCGTGGGCACATCTGTCCCTGCAGCCCAGACACCACTTGCCTACCTGGCCACACACCTTGTGCCTTTGGACTTCATTTTGTGCACAAAAACCAGGCGTTTGGTACAGAAATGCCCACATCCCATACAGGAATGCTGGGTTTTGGTTCCAGCTCCCGTGCCAATTCCAGCTTCCTGCAAACAGCTTGGGAGGCAATGGAGAATGTCTCAAGCGCTTGGATCCTATCCACCCCATGTGGCGACTTTCTGGTTAATGGCTTTGCCTTGACCAAATCCCGGGCTGCTGGATCTGCAGGGGCTGATATATGGGGAGTGGACCAGTAGATAGGCGCATCTCTCTTTCAAATATATAATTGTCAAGCAAATCAGGAAGAGACCAGGCAAATTCCATCAGGAGAGTGAGCACCCCTTCAGTGCAACCCACGCCTCCTGCAAGCCCAGCGCAGCCGGGGACACGCAGACAGACTTACTCAGGGAAACCCGAACCTGCCCTCTGCACAGCCATGAAGGTGCAGTCAGAGCTGATCAGGACGCAGGTGTGGGCAGGACTGAAGGAGCCGCCCTTTCACACTCCCTGTCTCTCAGATTTATCTAGTTTCATTAAAAAGGAAGATTCAGAGAGAGGAGGAGAAACCCTCCATCTTCTGGTTCCCTGTCTAAATGGCCTAACAACCAGAACCGAGCCCCACTTCCCATCCAGCTCCCTGCCTGTGGCTGGGAAAGCAGTCGAGAGCTGCCCAGAGCCTTGGGACCCTGCACCCGCGTGGGAGACGAGGAAGAGCGCCTGGCTCTGGCCTGGCCCGTGTGGCCATTTGGAAAGTGAGCCAGCAAGGAAGATCTCTCTGTAACTGTGCCTTTCACGTAAATTACATCTTTTCTTTAAAAAAAAAAAGGACCTGCTGCAGCTGCAATGGCTATGGCTGGGCTATGCCTGGTGATCAGGCCTGGGTCTCATGCCAGTTCCTTCCTCCTCTGGGACCCCCTCTCCCCCAACCTCTTGGCAGCAGCACACCAGCCTCCCCACAGGGTGCCACTGTCTCTGGGGCCTCCGGCCAGCACTCTGGGCCCGCCATGTCTGGGGGCAACCTCTGCTGGGTGAGCCACCACGGGCAGGGCTGGAGGGGCCAGCTATGCCTTCCTGTCCTCGGCAGAGGCCGACCCAGGCAAAGCAGACCGTTTCCTTTTGGCCCTTCTGCAGTACCCTGCAGCCCGGGCACTCTAGGGCAGGAGCTGTGTCTGGCAATGCTGCAGCGCAGTAACGGAGTGAGGAGCACGGTCACCCACTCCCTCCGGACTGCCCTGGCCATGGCTGTGGCAGTGACGGACCCTGCTGCCTAGGCCCCACCCACGCACTGACTCAGGTGTTGGTTTCAGTTGTTGGTCAGCACCGGGAGGAGGCGCTCAGTCCCTTCTGGGCATGCGCGAGGCCTGTGGCCAGTGCACCTGTGGTTCCCGCTGCAGGTCAGGGCGCTGGCAAGGCTGGAAGCTGTTTACCGACCCAGCCAGCCGGTGACTTACTACAGGCGATTCTCACACCGTGCCCGCGGCATCGTTGGGCCTTCCCGGCAGACACAAAAAACTTGGGGAGCTCGTCCAGGACCCTCCCTGGCCTGGCAGGGCTTTTCCTGCCCTAGCAGGGGGTGGGAAGGAGGTGTCCTCACCAGTGAGCATGTGTCTGAGGCTGAGAGACGGGGTCTCCCCTCCCCACCAAGACACACAGAGTGCGGCCTCATCCGCTGGTGGGGCACTGAGTGCACTCAGGATAGCAAGCCGCCCTTTGCGCGGGGATGGAAGACTCCCAGCTCATTTCACCCAGCTTCTACCCCACCAAGGTGGCGGGGACCCCTTCACATGTGCCCTGACCACGGTCTGGGTTTCTGTCCACAACTCCTCTCCCGCATCAGTGAGGGCCTAGAAGGGAGTGTCCGCTACAGCAGCACAGGGACCCGCACGTGCATACACCCCTGGGCAACCAACCTTCACCCGCGCCAGACTCAAGGCCCCTGTTTCCCCGGGCAGGAGTGGGGAGGGGCGTCCTCCTGGCTCACACAGGCTCAGAACACCCCTGAGGTCCCACATGGCACAGGCACAGCCACATGGCACACCCACAGCCCACATGGCACAGCCACAGCCCACATGGCACAGGCCCCGTCTCGCCGCGTCAAAGCAGACACCTGGACCTCGCCCGAGCTCCAGCACCCCGCGTCGCGCTCTGGGGTCTCTGCAGCCCCGGCCTGGGCGCCCCGGGCAGGCACCGCTGGGACTGGCACCCCGGACGGCGCACGCGAACCATCTCTCCCGGTCCTGGGTTCACCGCCCGGGAGCTGCGCCACCGCGAGGGTTCCGGAAACAAGGAAAATAAAATTAAAAACACACAAGGGCTGGGGGTTGATGCTCCTGCCTGGGTCGCCCTGCTGCTTGGGGCGGCCCCTCCGCCTCCCAGGAGAAGGCGCCCGGGGGTCCCTGCAGGAGCTTGGGGGCAGGCGAAGGTCGCCAGGGGCCTGGGCCGCTCCCCGCTGCCGCTCCGCTCGCGGATGTCCGCCGGAACAAAAGGGAACAAAGGGCGAAACGGGCGTCGCCTGGGGACCCGGGGCTGGGCGGTCCCCTCTGTCCCCGGACCGGGTGGGGTCGGACTGCCGCGCCCTGGCAGGCTCCCCGGGGGCGGCGCGGAGCGACCATAGCCACCATTTCCGCTCGGCTGTCCCCGCCCGTTCCTCCCTCAGGGCCCGGCCACGAGGCCGCCTCGCTGGTGTCACAGACCCGGGGCTCCGCTCCCCTGAAGCGCGAGTGTGGCGACAAGTGTGGCGCGTTCCTTTTGAAGACAAGGGGACGCGCGGCCGGGTCGCCTCTGACGCGCGGGGTCCACGGGGCCGTGGTCGCCCCCTCCGGGACTTCGGGGGCCTGGGATTCCACCAGAGGGCGCCCGCGCGCCGCCCCCTCCGGCCCTTCCCGCGCGCCCCGGCCCCCGGAGACCCCGCCGAGCGCGGGACGCTGGCCGGAGCGGCGCGCGGGAAGGTTCTTGGCCGAGTGCCCTATGGGTCGGAGCCCGAGTCGGCCAGAGGCCAGTGGCCGGAGAACCGAGTGTGGTAGCTGTGTGACCTCGGGATGAGGGTAGCTGCAGGTGCCGGCCTCCCCTGGAGTCTCCTCGCTCCAGGTCCTGGGGCACATCCGAGACTCCCCCCTCCAACATCCACGGTGGTCGTGGTGGAAGTCACCCCGGAGGCCCTGCGGAGGGACCTTCCCAGAGCAGGCATGGATGACGTCATACAGATGGCTTTGTTGTGACGTTCTAAGAGGTGGGAGCCGAGATCTCTACCTTCCAGGTACCTGGTCCGCTGGGCACCTGTTGGGATGTGAGATTGTCACTGCTCAGTCCAAGGCTGGGATTCATGAGCAGACTTCCTGAGCCCGGTGAGTCTAAACTCAGACTCACGTGGTGAGAGGTGGTGGGGAGGGGACAAACGTACCATGGGCTTCTTTCAGTAGTACGCTGCAGGCCAGTCACCCTGGTAACGGGGTGAGCGATTCCTTTGTAAAATCGGGACTTCCTGGACCAAGATGGCTATAGGGCCCAGGACAGCTGTGTGCTCCGGGCTCACATAACCTGGCTCCAAGCCGGCTTCATTCATTCTGTCTACATCCACCCCTGCATGGAGTCGGGACTCAGCCACCTCGCCTGGGGACCTGGGCTTGCCTCGGTTTTCCCTCCTGCACACCCTGCCTCCTAGTGTGTATTGGCTGGCTGCTCCAGGTGGCTCACCTGAAGGATTCTCTCCTCCCCAGTCATCACCCCAGGTACGCTGAGCTGCCCCTCCCCCACCAGACTCTAGGACGACCCACTGGCTCTGCAGCCCCACCTGCCCTGCCCTTGGCATGACAGCACTCACTTCCTGAGCCGGCAGAGCTCCCTGGGCACAGGAGGCTGGAGAGGCCGGCACCTGGGGCTCCAGGACTCTGCGGGAAGCCACCCTGGGCCACTTTACATTAAGGAGGGTGTTGGGGAATGACTGTGCCGTGTCCTGGTTGATTTGACAGGCCCCACAATGGGGCTCTGCATCAGGGAGAGGGGGCAGGACAGCCGCTGGTAGGACATGCGTACAGTGTCCCTCACCGCTCCTGACCCCAGGGTAAAGGCACTCCAACACCACGAGTTAGAAGCTGTGTTGTCTGGGGACTCAGTTTCCCCATCTGTCAAGCAGGGCCCTGGGTGCCTTCTGCAGAGACATACACTATGAGTCTTGACCATAAAGCCGCCAGGGACTCCACAGGGACCATGGACATGGCCTACACCTCCTCCCTGGCATCCCTGGGTCTCTGCCCTCATCCAGTGGAGGGCTTCTCCCTTTGTCAGGCGACGGCCAGGACATGCCACCCATGTGGTCTGTAGCTGGCAGAACATTGAGGGCCACTGAGGACCCCTGCCTTAGGGACAGGTATCCCCCAGGGGCGACGCCCTGAGTCCAGAGACCCCATTCATGTTCTGGCTCTGCCACTCATGCCATATGACCACCTCCAGGAGGCTGGGCCTGGGGTCAGTCTGGCTGGCTCCTGGCATCTCCTACAGGCAGCTTGGGCTCCAGGGAGTTCCAGAAGGCCCCTGGGGCTCCTGTTAGAAGCATGCTCCTAGGCCCAGCACAATGACCTGATTTGCTAATCCTGTCCCTTCCATGGGCGCTAGTACATGTCCCATGTCCCAGCTGCTCCACTTCCCATCCAGCTCCCTGCTTGTGGCCTGGGAAAGCAGAGGAGGATGGCCTAAAGCCTTGTAATCCTGTACTTGTGTGGGAGACCCAGAAAAAGTTCCTGGCTCTTGGCTTCAGATTGGCTCAGCTCCGGCTGTTGCAGCCATTTGGAGAGTGAACCAGTGGATGGATTATCTTTCTGTATCTCCTTCTCTCTAAATGTCTTTCCAATAGAAATAAATTCATCTTTTAAAAAAAAAGAAGAAAATAAAGACGCATACCCCTGCCTTTCATACCTCCTGTCCCACCTGTCGCCCACCCATCACCTGGGGCCCCATTAAGACAAGGGCATCTGACCCCTCCCTCCCTGCACCCAGTGGGCAGCAGTCCAGAGTCAGAGGGGACACAACTGCCACCCCAGCATTGACAGTTCCCAGGGTGGACCTAGTTGGAAGCACCCCAGGCCAGGAGCTGGCGCAGTTAGAGCTGTGTGTACATCCCACCCCAAGCATGACCTGGGTCAGGGTCAGGGGTTTCACTAATGAACCGTTGAGCTGATGGCTGCTGCTCCCACCTGTGGGCTCAGCCTCCCATTCTGACCTGCCTCCCCAAATCACAGCAGCCCCTACAACACCCAGAGTACAAGCGACATTCATTCCCACTGCCAGCCTCCCAAACAGCATCTGGTTTTGTGACAGCCCAAAAATTCAAAATAGCGTCAGGTTTTTTTATTATTATTATTATTTTTTTGATCCTTACATAGTTGATTAGGGTGGGAAGGGTCATGGTTTAGGGGAAAGTGGGTTAAACTGTTGTTTCCAAATTTTCTTTTTTTTTTTTTTCTTCCTGTATCTGAGGGAAAGGCGGAAAGGAGAGACGCCGTACCCAGCCTCCCAACCACCTCAGTACCTGGGAATGCGGAACGGCTACCCAATGTCATCCCAGGGTCACTGATGCGGGGCATGGTCCAAGGGTTCTGCTCAAGTGGTTTTGATAGTTCTGAATTACTGTCAATCTCACAGATCCAAGGATAAGGAAGTATTTCCTTTCTTTTCTTTCTTTTTTTATTGCATTTCATTTTTGTAATTAATTTTTTTAAAGATTTATTTTATTTTTATTACAAAGTCAGATATATAAGAGAGGAGGAGAGACAGAGAGAAAGATCTTCTGTCCGATCATTCACTCCCCAAGTGACAACAACGGCCGGTGCTGCGCCGATCCGAAGCCAGGAACCAGGAAACTCTTCCGGCTCTCCCACATGGGTGCAGGGTCCTAAATCTTTGGGCCGTCTTCAACTGCTTTCCCAGGCCACAAGCAGGGAGCTGGATGGGAAGTGGAGATGCCGGGATTAAAACCGGCGCCCATATGGGATCCCAGGGCGTTCAAAGCAAGGACTTTAGCCGCTAGGCCATGCCGCCGGGCCCTTTTTTTTTTTTTATTAATTACATTGCATTATGTGACACAGTTTTATAGGCACTGGGATTCCCCCCACCCCTCCACAAACCCTCCCCCCATGGTGGATTCCTCCACCTTGTTGCATTACCACAGTTCAAGTTCAGTTGAGATTCTTTCATTGCAAGCATCTTATTGTCCAGATAAATTCAACGGCTTCTTGGGGAGACCATCTCTGGTCTGAAGGCAGAGCTGTCAGAGTATCATCCCAATCAATTAAAAGCCCCAACATAACATCAGCAACAATTTATAATGTTATGGAATTAATTGACATAGTATCCTGTGACTACTTCATTGACATTTCAATTTTAGTTGATATACAACCGGGTTCTATACACCTTAAAATGGCTATGGATTACTATTCAGCTGTCTTGTGTCTATTTTCATTATAGTATTTAACATTTTATAGCGTTGAAGCATAATTTTGCTGAGCCTGGCTGTTTTTTGGGTAGTTTAGACTGGCCTATAACTCTAACAAGACATATGTCAACAGTTTAGGTGCAGAACAGTTTTAGGAGAGGTGTGCAGAGAAATCTTCAATACCCTAGTGAGGAGTAAGTAATCTTTGTGTCCCACCTAGTAAGTGAATCTATGCTGACCGTTTCCTGTCTGATTCTAAGCTTTCCTTGTTGTTCTCTATCTATTCTAGATTTTTTGTTTGTTTGTTGTTTGTATGTTTTGAGGGGTTTCCGGAGCGATCCTGATGGTCATTGCTATTGCATTTCATTTTATGACATCGTTTCATAGGCTCTGAGATTCCCCCAACTCCTCCCCATACCCTCCCCCCCACGGTGGATTCCTCCACCTTGTTGCAGTATTACAGTTCAAATCCAGTCATGTTTCTTTCATTGCAAGCATGTACCATGCATAGAGTCCAGCATCTTATTGTCCAGATAAGTTCAACAGTTTCTTGGGGAGACCATCTCTAGTCTGAAAGCAGAGCTGACAGAATATCATTTTGATCAATTAAAAGCCATAAAATAACATCAACAACAGTTTACAACATTATGGAGTTACTTAACATGGTATTGAGTGACTGATATGTTAGAAAATGCAAGTTCTTGACCACATCCTGTGACTACTTCATTGACGAGGAAGTCTTTCCAAAGTCCATCTGCTGACACAGTCCACCCCAGAGTCTCCATTCGCCCAGATATTTGCTGTCAAGCTTGGCTGGGGTAGTTGACCAATTTGTTCTGCCCTTCTTCCTCTGCTATAGTACCAGATGTCCTCTGCAGGCTCCAATGGGCTGCCAAACCCTCCATGTGCATCTGAGTATGCCGTCCACTGTTCTGTTTAGGCCACTGAGTAGGCCCAGTTCTGATACATTCACTCCATGGTCAGGCCACAGATCCTATGATTCTCCCCATGTTTGGAGTTCTGAGTCCAGAAATTCAGTTGGAGGGATCCCCAAAGAAACCTCTTCTGAAGTAACCCTAGATATGAACTTTGTGTATGCTTGCCAGTACAGGGTATGGTACAGGGTATATTACACTGGTGGTTGCAATAGCTGGGTCAGTTCCATTTCCAGCCCCATCTCTTATGTAAACCAGTGGATGCTGCGGCCCAGCCCAACCCTTCCCACCACACATTTGGCCCTCACATATTCTAGCAGGTTCTGCGGCCTAGTCACAGCAACCCTCAATAATCCCCACCAAGCCCACCCTCCAGCCCTGGTTCCTATATACAGCAGACTGGTCCAGTCTGTCTCACATACCATTCAGCTCTCGTACACATCAATGGGCATTGAAGCCTAGCTCAACCCAATTGACCCCACTGTCCAGCCCACACTCATTCTGGTGGATGTCACTGCCTGTCTAGCCAGGCCTGCTCCCAGACCTGGTTCTCATGCTCACCAGTGGGAGTTGCCACCCAAGAGGGAAGTGTCCACAGTTTCCCTACTTGGACCTACTCCCAGGTACAAATCTGGCACTTTGTAGTAGTTCTGCAGTCTAGATTGACAGGAATTTTCCTCCAGTCCCAGTGTTGGCTAGCCAGTTGTTGCAGCATAGCCCAACCACCCTGTACTTGCTTTGGCTCATGCATGTACCAATGGATACTGCTGGTTAGCCCAACCTGGTTCTCCCACTAACCCAGCTCACGTACAGGTGTGGAAGCCCTGCCCAGCCTGGTCTGAAAATGGTGTCACTTTTGTCAGGCCTTTTAAGTCTACATAAGTCTCAGGGTGAGCATAAAAATAAATGTTTGGTTGGGGAAACACATATGTGGGGCAAAAATGTTAGAAAGACATCCGCTGTCTGCTTGCAAACTTGGGTAACTGCAAAACTGGCTTCTGTAAACCACACTTGCTGCTTCAGTTCCTCACTACCATAGTCCATACAAACACTTGCCCATTGGATAGCTTAATATAATTAATGGTGGTATTGTTTCTCCTAATGGTGGCAGGCAGTTGGGTTGCAGGTGGTCGACCTCCCCCTTATCCTCAGATTAGCCCTCAGCTATAAAATTTTCCTGACAGCCCAGGCCAAAACACACATCTTTTACAACCCTGGAAGGAAAGACTGCCCAACCTTGAGAAGCTAAGAATTCCTGACAGTTCTGCCTTCTTCACCTTGCGCCAATGCTAGCTTAGTTAATTAGATAGTTTTTCATGCCAGTGTGAGCTTAGATGCCCCTAACACTGGTCCATCGGGGCTGCCTCCCTCTTCCACTTGTGGTGGGGTACAGGGCAGTCCACCACCCAGTGAACAGACTCCCGAGCTTCTGCCTAAGGACGAAGAGTCTGCCTCTGACTCATTTGGGGGATGGACTCCGTCAGCTCACAACAGTTTTGGGGTTTATTTAACCTTAAGATTTTATTTATAACAAAACAGAAGGTAAAGGTTAAAACTAGATCACCTGCCTTCTCTCGTCTCCCAAGAGCCAATGTTCTTCTGTATCTGCAGCACCATCTTTATTGCAGTTTTAGCTTTTTTCAGGAAAACCAGCCTCGTCATTCTGCCATAGCTACTCTGCTTCCTAGCACAGAGCCGCTTTCCCTGCACATGGAGACCCTTTGCCTTTCTTATACTGGGTCATGCTGTGGGGCTGGTGCTTGCCACGCTTCCTACAGGGGGTCCGCCAGAGTTCTGGAACATTCACATGTCTGTGAGGTGCTGTTGGCACAGAAAGAAACCCAAACAGCATTCCCCCTTTTGTGCTGAATCACCACCACCATGCCAAGGTTCTGACTTGGCCATGGCAATGAGGAACCTCACCCCGATTGATGGCCAGCGACCCTACACTCAGGTCAGAGGCTTCCACCTCAGTGGAGAAACATCACCTCCTCAGGTCTGGAAGCGGGCACTCCTGTCTCAGCAGGCATTACACTCAGGACAGGGCCCCAGCCAGTCACCCATCCTCAGCTGAAGACCATCCTTGGCCTTGCACGCCTACCCCAAGACACATGAAAAAGCCAGGCAGAAAGTAAAGGCCAGGTTACACTCAGAGAACTGCCTGAATTCTAGCTGTGTTCCCCATAATCCACACACAGACCCAACAGCCAAGGATACAAGCCTGACCGGCTCAAAACGTCCAGGTACCATCTCTTGCAGGGAGGACCCTGAGAAGAGCAAGCTTTGAGAGGGAAACAAGAATAGAGAGTCCCAGCAGAGATGGTGGCAGCTGCTTGTAGTGAGTGAGAGGGCAGAATCCAAGCAAGCCCCTCAACAGAGCACCGCAGAACTGCATGGCGGGAGGGAATTACAATCCAGGGTTGCTACAAGACAGGACCTAAAATGTCTCCTTTCCAACATAAAGGGCAAGACACAGGGAGTAGGAACAGGCAACACACACTCGGAGGGAAAGGGAGTGGGCGGGAGCTCCCTGAGAGGGTCCAGGTGTTGCCCCCGCCCTTTGCCTCCTTGTTCCATCTTCCTGTGTAGGGCTTTCATGGGCCATTGTCAGAGAGCTGGGGTGGGCAGGCAGAGAAAATCTGTGAATCCCTAGTAGGTGGAAACTGCTTCGTTGAGTCCAGGGGGTGAAGGGAGAGCACTTGCTGCATCCTGTGTGAGACCCAAAGGTGTGCGGCAGCCTGAACAGCACTATAGGGCCCCAGAGTTCAAAGACTCTCAGATCTGTTCCCTGCCGTGGGGAAGAGCAGCACCGGCTGACCAGGTCTCACGCTGGGGAGTTGCAAATGGGAGGGGCTCCTGTGCAGAGGGTGGGGTGGGTGGGGTGTTGAGATGCTGGCCCACTGCTACTAAGCTCCTTCCTAATTATCATATCTCAGAGGTGGGAATGCTCTTCCCACCACTCTACGCGGCTCTCGGAGCATCTTCCCTTTTTCTTGTCACTAATGGTCGAGATGGGGCTGTGAGTCCAGGACACGGATGGGAGCCCTGGCAGCACCCAGGGTGGGCGGGATGTGAAATGCAGTAAGCAGGAGCAAGAGGAAGACAAAAGAACCAGGAACAAGGAAAATGAAAGCTATTAAAATAGGCTTAGCTACTTTGGGGTTTTCCTTTGTATTTATTTTTAGCAAGGATTGTGTGCCTAACTCTGCATTAAAACAGCTGATGCTACCAGTCATTGTTCCAGGTCCTTGCAAAAGGCAGCCTGGCCCGGCTGCAGGCAGAAGTGAAGGCAGCTGGCAGGGGCTGGCCCACACAAGCCGAGAAGAAGGCATTGATTTTACAAACTCCCTCGCCGCACGCTGGTGGGCGTGAGAGTGAACGGCAGCAGGCCCGGCTCAGAGCTGGGAAGACTGACAGAAGCAGCCATGCTTGAGGCCACTGAAATGCCCTCCCTGGCAGCCTGTGGGAGGCTGAGGTTCCTGCACTGGATCACTGAACCCAGTATCCCAGGGAGATGGGTAGCACTGCCAACCATTCCTACAACCCTGCTGGGGCTCTCCATGGCACACTTTCCCTAGGTGAGGGATCAGGGGAGGCTGCCATGGCAAGTCCTCCTTGCATGGGTCCCCGCTTCCCCTCCTGCCCACTGCCAGTTGGGGTTCAGGCCACATGGGAGGAACACAGATGCTTGCAGGAAGGGAGCAGCAGGTATAAGGGCAGAGGGTTCAAGAACAGGAAGGCACCGGTTGGAAGGAGAAAGGGTCAGGGGACAGCTTTCCCTCCTCCTTTCTAAACTATAGTGTCCGCACCATGCAGAGCCGGCCGGGGTGGGGGTTGGGGGGGGGTTCCCGAGCAGGGTGTCTGCCTGGGTGTCTGCAGCAGACTGGGGTAGACAGTATGACTCGGTGGTATGCACCAGGGCTTCGGGTCACACCCTGGAGACAAGCCTGGCCAAGAGCCCCTGGATGGTGGACTTATCTAAATTTGTGCCTGAAGGGCATGAAAACGCGTGTCCTTTAGCCAAATGATGGGTGCTGCAGGAGGGAAGGGCGCGGGGGGGGGGGTGGATTCCATAAATCTGGTCTGCTTTGCTCCCCCTAATGCAAGATCCCGCTGCCGCATGATCCTACAGGGGAACACAGCTGCATGAGGTCCCAAGTGTTCTTCTCCTGCCAGCCCGCATGGCCAAAACCAGGAGTGCGGCCGAGACAGGCTTATTAACTCCCCCAAGCTCCAATTTCCGCTTGGGTGGATTGCAGATCACAATAACCTTGCGAGGTGGCTGGAGGAAGCAGACATGCTGTGTAACGTCAAATTCCTGCAACAGTGCCCTCCGGCTGTGCCGCTGGAGCCCGGGCGCAAGCCCGCGGGCCCTGTCCCGAGCTCTCCCCTCCCGGCCTGGCTCCCTGCTCCGCCCCGCTCCAGTGCGCTCCTGGCCGGGGCAGCCTCGGGGTCCGCGGTTCTTGCAGCCGTTGTTTCGCGGGAGTCCCCACCCCAGCGGTGGGGGGTAGGGAATCTAGGCAGGTCCCATCTCCCATGCGGCGGCTGCTGCAAGGGTGTAGCGGTGGTGGCTGGGAAGCTCTACGGCTGCCTCTCGCCCCGCCGCCCGAGGCCAATCGAGGACAGTCCGCCACGGGAGGCAGCTGCGGGTTCCTGCCTCTCCTGCAGCCTTGAACTTGGCCCACTCCCCGCCCCTCCCCCGCCCCAGCACTTAAAAGCAGCTGCCAGGAACTGAAATATTAATAGGCACAAACTTCCTGGAAAGATTTTCATTTGCAAGATAGATGGCTCCGCCTCTTGCACTGAAATAAATAAATAAACAGCAGCTCCGGGGTCAACCGGCCAGCGAGCCGGAGCGGCTGGGCCCGGCAAGGGCCAAGGCTACGGCTACCCTGGCCGAGCGGGGACCCCCACCATTCCTTCCCGCCGCGAGTGGGCGCCGGAACCCGAGCCACCGCATGACGCGGGCTGTCCCGGCTCCTCCTCCCAGGACAAAGCCCTGCCTCTCTCCTTTAGCGTCCTCCGCTTGCTTCTCGGAGTTCCTGGACACCCGAGGAGGCCCTGTTGCCTCCCCAGCCTGCGGCTGCTCAGGAAAGAGACTGCGGGCCAGGAAGCTCCGCGGCACCAGCCTTCCCGCAGAACTGCTGGCGGGCCTGGTACCCGCTCTCATCTTGTAGACCACTAAGTTTCAGAGCGGGAGAGGTTCGTGTGCACGCACCAGCCTAGGCTCCCCGACTTTCATGTGAAGGCTGTGGTTGCCCGCGGATTTATCCAAACTTTCTTTTCCTATCATTCATTCTTGCATGATAATTACAGAGCACCTGACAGGTTCCCGTGTACAAGTGTAGAAACCAGGTAGCATGGGGATAAGTGCAACCCGGGCTCTCTTGGAGCGTCTGTCACCCCGAGAGTGGAACATAGGTGGCATGTGAGCCGCTCAGTTCACGGGGGGATATGAAAATTCAGGCAGAAGTGCTCACATTTTGGATAGGATGCCCGGGAAGGCCAAGGCCATTTGTGAGTAGCAGCCAGAGAAGCGCGGCTCAGGAAGGCTTGCGTGGGGCCACGAGTATTCTGTGTCGGAGGGTCTGGGTCCCAGTCCCAGCTTTCCTCCAGCTTCCAGCTTCCTGCCAGCGGGCACCCTGGAAGGCAGCAGGGGCCAGCTGGAGAACTTGGCTCACCATCACCCACATGGGAGACTCAGGTTGTTTCTGGCTCCCAGTTCCACCCTGGCCCAGCCCTGGCTGCTGTAGGTATCTGGAGAGTGAACCAGCCAACAGAAGATGCCCACCCAACACACTCACACACTCCTCTCAAATAAATAAAAAGCTTAAAAAGTCAGAAGGACCAAGTGAGCCAGCCATGTAGTTACGTGGCAGCCTACTGTGTCCCAGGAGCTGCAGGGCGGCCAGCGGTTAGGGGAGAGTGAGGAGGGGGTGGCTGGTAGAATGGGAGAGTCACGGAGTGCTTGGAGAGAGCCTTGGGGGTTGTGGTAAGGACTTGTCTGCTGAGCTGGCTGAGATGGGGGAGCTGCTGCAGGAATCCGAGTCACTTCCAGGAAGAGTAGTTCTTGGGGGGTACAGCGGCTCTGGTGATCATTCCAGGAGGAGGGTGGGGCTGGGCAGGCACCAGAGTTAACAGGAGAGGTTCTGGAAGCACTGGGATTTTGTTTGTTTGTTTATATTTTATTTAAAAGGCAGAGTTTATGGGGTTGGGTGGCAGAGTTCTTCCATCCGCTGGTTCACTCCCCAAGTGGCTGCAACGGCAAGGGCTCAACCAGGCTGAAGCCCGGATCCAACCAGGAACTTCATCCAGGTCTCCTACGTGAGTGTAGGTGCCCAAGCGCTTGGGCCAACTTATGCTGCTCTCCCAGGTGCATTAGCAGGGAGCTGGATTGGAAGTGGAGCAGCAACAACAAAAACAAAAAAAAGAAGCAGAAATCCTTTTCTGGAATGGTACTCAGCACCCTTGCCAGTGTTGGAGTCTCCTGCTGGGCTGCCGATGGTTCCCCTTCTTGTCTTTAGGCTGAAGACCTACAGAGGATAAGGAGGGGCTGAGGCAAGGAAACCTGGCTGCAGGTGGCTTCCTGGCTCCAGGGCAGATCCGGCCATGACCTTCTGGGTTGGCGGTCTGGTGGTGGTGCTGGGGAGTTCCCAGCCTCAGCAGTTCCTGAGCTCTCCCTCAGGCAGAGCTCTCTCTCCTTCCCCAGGCCCTGGATGGCTTAGCTGGCCAGAATGGCATCTAGGACAGTGCCTCCTCTTAGCACCCTCCGTGGAGTTCCCTGGTGAGGAGGGAAAAGAGAGAATGTCCCCACTCCCCTTCCCAGAGACCAGGCACACACAGATTTGTGGATTCAGAAACCAAAGCTGTTTGCAGGTGAGCAAAGGGCCCCATTCCGTAAGCACCTCCCACACTGAGGAGCTAATCTAGACCTTGCACATCTGTGTTTTAATAACTTATTTTATGTATGTATAACTCACTCATTTCATGTGTATGGTTCAACAAGTTTTTAGCAAATTTACCAAGCTGTGCAGCAATCACCACACTCCCCTTGCTACAGCAGGGTGTCTCATGTCCATTCCTGCTAGTCTCCCTTCTGCCCTTTTGCCAGGCAACCAGCAATCCATCTTCTGCCTCTCAATTCGTTTGTCTTTCCTGGGCCTTCTCTGTCAATGGAATCACCCAGCATGCAGTTGCTTGGGTAGGGCTTCTCTTACTCACATAATGCCTCTAAGGCTCATCTGTAGCACAGCTTGTATAGACAGTCCCTTCCTTTCCATCACTCATGCTATGGACACCTTACCATTTTGTCTGTCCTTGTGGTCAGGGCTCTTGGTTGCCACTGCTGAGAATTCAACGCAAAGGGACCTGATTGGCTCAGTCATTGGGAAAGATCAAGGGAATATATTGGTCATTGGATTAGGTCTAATACCCAGCAGTACTAGATCTAGTGCATCTTTTATTTCTGCTCATCTTTACCCAAATACTGTCTTCCTTCTTGGAGCAACACCAGCTTAATCTTCCTGGGGGTAAAATAGCCCAGGAGGCAGCTCTCACTGCCTCTGTGCAAGGATCCCAGGGGAGAATTCTGATTGGTCCTGCTTGGATTTCATGCCTGTCTCTAACCAAACACCGTAGCCTAGTAGAGACTTGGCATGATGGTCTAGCCCTGATTGACATGTGTTTCCTTATGACCAGAAAATCTACTACCACAAGGGGGTATAGGGTGGACTGAGCAGCTAGCACTCCCCAGGCCCTTGGATCACCAATACATGGCAGCACCTGTCATGAAGACATGGAAGGTTACGGTGGTCTTCAGACAGATCTGGATCCGAACCTATGGCTGGCTGTTCGTTGTGTTGTGAACATTCTAAAGCGGTTAATTATCCCTCTAAAAACTATGTTCTTTGAAGGATTTAATAAAGCACTGAAATATGCATGATATGCTAGATGAAATTATGCTTAAACTTCTCATCAACTAAAGATTTGTTTGCAGACAGCTCTTTAATAGAAACATGAAAAAGCTTTCAGGAGAATAAACCTGTGAAATTACCACGTTGAATTTTAGCCCCAAAGTATGGGCTTATGTTTAGCACTGCTTTAAATCATAAAATGTCTCTGTTGCTCCCACCCAAAAGATCTGGTCCCTTCCGACAGCCACCTTGTGCTCAACTCCCCTCGTTTGAACGGCTCCCCGCCTTGCCCTGTATCCAAATCCTACCCTCAATTTAACACCATGGGCCCTGCAGCATCTCCCCTAGTAGTGCCATTTGAAGGCAATGTCTCCCTCTTGTTAGGGTCAGTTACACGGCATTCCTCAGAAAAGACCTGTCTCTTCTCAGAGTTGGGTGTTTGAGGCAGCAGTCAATGCCTGGGATCCTGGCAGTTCATCAGACTGTGGGAGACAAGAGTCCTGCCTCTGCTTTAGATTCCAGCTTCCTGCCAATGCGCATCTCACAAAGCAGCAGGTATCTCAGGTACTTGGATTTCCACCTACATGAGAGGCCCAGTCCTGGTGGATGTGGGCATTTGGGGAGCGAATCACCAGATGGAAGATTGAACTTTTACTTTGCCTTTCAAATAAGTGAAATGAATAAGACTTTCTAGTAGGGTAATTTCTTGAGCATTGGTTGTATTTATCCACTTTCTGCCTTTTCCTTGGGGAGGGTTAAGACACTTACCCAATTAGTTGGATTGACGTCAATCAGACATAACAGATACCATCCCATCTCATATACACACCACACACTTGCAGTCACTCCAACAAGATCAAACTAATTTGAAGGTGGACACCAGGGGTTGTGACCCAGGTTTCTCTCTTTTTTTTTAAAGATTAATTTATTTTTATCGAACGGCACATATACAAGAGAGGTGGAGAGACAGAGAGGAAGATCTTCTGTCCATAGATTCATTCCCCAAGTGGCCTCAATGGCCACAGCTGAGCCGATCCAAAGCCAGGAACCAGGAGCTTCCTCCAGGTCTCCCACAGGGGTGCAGGTTCTCAAAGCTTTGGGCCATCCTCGACTGTTTTCCCAGGGCACAAGCAGGGAGCTGGATGGGAAGTGGGGCACCAGGATTAGAACTGGTGCTCATGTGTGATCCTGGCATGTACAAGGCAAGGACTTGAGCCACTAGGCTACCACAAAGGGCCACGTGATCCAGGTTTCTTGCCATTGTTTTGTTCTTCCATCTTCCAGGCTGCTGTCCTCATCTGCTTGGCTGCAGCTGGTATACTACCCCATTTGTGTTCCAGCTCTTGGGAAGAGAAGAGCACATATTCAAATGTGTTATTGGTAATCTTGGGAAGTGGCACCTGTTGCTTCCACTCCCACTCCATTGCCTGGGATTATATGGGTCCACTTAGCTGCTAGGAATGCTGGGAAATGTGGTCTGCTAGAGCTGTGTGTGTCTATCTAAGACTATCTAAAGAAGAATGGAAGAAATACCTTGAGGCACAACCAGCACATTTTCCTTTTTGGCTTTAGGTTTCCCAAAGCTTGTTTCATTGAAGAGATTTTGCTGAGTGCTCCAGGGGACAGGGGTGAGGGCGGGGGCAGGAGGGCAAGAGGTAAGACCCAGAGGAGAAAGGTCTACTTTGGTAACATATTACTATGTAAAAAATGAAATCTGCAAGCCTGTCAGTGATAAACATTGGTAACATTTTCTTCTCAAATTTGCTCCCCAGGAAATGCTAGGTGAGGAAAGCCTGTCCTCAGAGCAGCAGCTCAGGCCACTCTCAGAGTGTAGGGCTGGGTTCCCAAGGGCTCGCTCAGAGAAAGAGACAGGGTGGGGTAAACACAGGGGGTGTGTGTGGCGGGGAGGGAAGAATCGCTCACTGAGCTTTCTAGCTTATGCTCCTTTAAAGTCTAACAATGTCACTCTGCAGCACCACATCCCTGTGAGACGCAAGACCCGTATTCAACGGGAAGAGGATTAAGCATCACTGTTGATGGGAAGTCTGCCAAAGGATGTACATGGCAGAGACTGGCACTGTGACCTAGCGATCACACCATGATGCCAGCATTCCATACTGGAGTGTGAGATCAAGGCTGGGTCACTCTGCTTTCAGTCCAGGCTCCCGCCTGTGCACCTGAAAAGCAGCAGAAAGTGGCCCAAGTGCCTGGGCTCCTGTCACCCATGGGAGACTGGGCTGGAGTGCCTATCTCTTGGTTTTGGCCAGTCGAGACCTTCCAGGGGGTGAATCAGCAGATGAGAGCTAGTGCTTTTTGGCTTACTCTGACTCATTCTCTGTCTCTAAAACAGAAAAATGTTTAAGAAAAATAGAGCATCTGGACTCCAGGGATCATGAACATCTTAGCTGAGATACCAGGGAAATATGTCAAAGATCAGGGGCCATGTAATGCCTGGGTCCTGCCTATGAGCTCTGGAGGAATGTATTTGTCAGGATGCTTTTTTTTTTTTTTTGAAAGATTTATTTATTTTTATTGGAAAGGTAGATTTACAGAAAGAAAGAGAGACAAAGAGTAAAAGATCTTCCATCTGCTGGTTCACTCTCCAAGTCACCACATCAGCTGATCCAAAGCCAGGAGCCAGGAGTTTCTTTGGGTCTCCCATGCGAGTGCAGAACCAAGGCTTTGGGCTATCCTAGACACAAGCAGGGATCTGAAACGGAAGGGAAGAAGCCATTGTGGTCATTTGGAGAGTGAACCAGCAGATGGCATGTATCTCTCTCCCCCTCCCTGTAATACTTGCTTTCAAGTAAAAATCTTAAAAAAAAAAAAAAAAAGTTATATTCCCACGAACACCTGCAGACAAATATTTGTAGCAATTTGGTTAAGTCAACAAAAACTAGAAACAGATTTTCTTCAATGAGTGGGTCATTCATTATTATGAAATATTGTTCAGCTTTTTCCCCATTTTTTTCTTTATTTTGACAATCTTTACATAGTTAATTAGGGCACAAGGTTCAAGGGCTACAGGAAAGTGGGTAAGACTATTATTTCTACATTGTTTTTTTTCCTGTATCTGGGGTAAAGTGGGAGATAAAGGAAGAAGCTCCACCCAGTCTCCCACCCATCCCAGGTCCTTGATGTGGGGCATGCTCCAAGTGGTTTTAATAGTTCAACAGTTATGAATTGCTACCAATCTTGTCATTCCAAGCACAACGAGGTTGCTGCAGAATTCACTGATTGACATAGTCCACCTTAGAGTCTTCGTTTGCCCAGTTTTTTTTTACTGCCAACATATGGCTGGGGTAGTTGATTGATTTGTTCTGTCCTCTGTTGTGGTGCCAGGTGTCCTCTGCTGGTTCCGATGGACTGCCATATCCTACACGTGCACCTGGCTATGCTGCCCGCTGCTCCATCTGAGCCTGCTTTCCCAGGTCACAAGCAGGGAACTGGATGGGAAGTGGAGCTGCCAGGATTAGAACTGGTACCCATATGGGATCCTGGTGCATTCAACGCGAGGACTTTAGCTGCTAGGCCACTGCGCTGGGCCCTATTGTTCAGCTTTTAATAAAGAGGAATGAAGTACTGAAATATGAAAGGAATTGGCGCTATGGCATAGAGGCTTAATCTACCACCTGCAGTGCTAGTATTTCTTATGGCATTTTCTGGCTGCTCCACTTTCAATCCAACTTCCTGTTAATGTACCTGGGAAAGCAGTGGAGGATGACCCAAGTGCATGGGGTTTTACATGCATGTAGGAGACCCAGAACCTCTGGCCTTCTGGCTTCGGTGTGGCCTAGTCCTGGCCATTGCAACCATTTAGGGTGTGAACCAGTGGACAGAAAACCTCTCAGTTTCTCCTTATCCATATATCTCTGCCTTTGAAACAAGAAAGAAAAGAAATATGCAGCAATGTGAATGAGTCTTACAGGCTTTCAGTTAATACAAGAAGCCAGTGTCAGAAGGTTCCATACTGCTTAAACCTACTGATACGGCATGTCATGTGTGAAAAGCAGAACTGTCTGGATAAAGAACAGAGCAGTCATTACCAAGGATGAGAATTCAACTAAAAAAGAAACTGGGGAGTGGGGAGAAGGGTATAGTCAGCTTTCTGTCACCATAACTGAAACATGTGAGAAAAAGTAATTAAGAAATAGACTGGGGCTGGACCTGTGGCACTGGTATCCAATATGGACACTGGTTTGAGTCCTGCTTGTATCCTGGGCAAGCAGCAGAGGATGGTCGAAAGCCTTTGTATTCTAAATCCATGTTGGAGACTTGGAGTTAGCTCCTGGCTCCTGACTTCAGATCAGCTCAGCTCTGGCCATTGTGGCCATTTGCAACCGATAGAAGAGCTTCTCTGTCTCTCCTTCTCTCTGTAAAATCTACTGACCCATTAAAAATAACCAAATCTTAAAACAAAGAAACAAACCAAAAAGAAACAAAAGTTGATTTCAGTTTGTGGTTTGGGAGGTTCACAGTCTAAGACAGGGTGGTCCATGTGAAGGCAGTGGGAGGGGGAACACATGTAGTGAAAGGGTCGTGTGGCCAGTCAGGGAGCAGAGAGGCAGGGGGCACTGTGGACACCCATCCTCTATGAGGTCTCTTCTAATACAGCCATTGTAATTTGATAGGGGGTCCACCCCAGCAACCCAACCCAATCTGATCACTTTCCAAAGGCCCGCCATCAAACAGTGTAATTAAACCCAGTCTCCACCCTCTATCCATTTGCTTATGACTTAGTCTGGTACCGTAGCATCTGTACAACAAAATATCATTCAGCACTAAAAGAAACAAGACAAGGTAGAAACTTAAGTGCACATTACTGTGTGAAAGCAGCCATTATGCAAAGTCTCTATAGTCTGTGAGTCCAACCATAGGCAGTTCAGGAAAAGACAATATTATGCAGGCAGTAGAAAGGTTGGTACCTGCCAGGGATAGGGATGGGAGGAGGCAGGATGACAGGCAGAATACAGGGGAACTTTTCAGTCTACTCTGTATGATGTTGCTAGGGAGGATATACAGAATTCTACATTGGTCCAAACCCACAATGTGTGCCACCCAAAGGGAGCCCTGATGTGATCTCCGGCCTCAGGGCTACTGGTATGCCAGTGCATAGGCTCACAGTGTGGGGAGAGAGGCTGGCAGTGCAGGAGGCTCTCCAGATCGGGGAACTCTGTACTTCTGCTCAGTTTTGCTGTCAATCTAAAACAAGCCTCACAAAATTGTCTATTTAAACCACTAGGAGATAAATAAATAAAATTAGGGGCCTGGCACGGTAGCCTAGTGGCTAAAGTCCTTGCCTTGCACACACCGGGATCCCATTGTAGATGCTGGTTCTAATCCTGGTGGCCCTGCTTCCCATCCAGCTCCCAGCCTTTGGCCTGGGAAAGCAGTCAAGCATGGCCCAAAGCCTTGGGACTCTGCACCCACGTGGGAGACCTGGAAGACTCTCCTGGCTCCTGGCTTTGGATCAGTGCATCTCTGGCCATTGTGGTCACTTGGGGAGTGAATCGTTGCACGGAAGATCTTCTCTGTCTCTCCTCTGTATATCTGACTTTCCAATAAAAAAAAAATGTTTTAAAAAATTTATTTACCTGAAAGACAGAACAATAGATAGTGGGGAAGAGACAGAAAGATCATCCTCCTGCTAGTTCATGCCCCAAACAGCTTCTTCCAGGCAGGACTGAGCAAACCTTAGCCCACAAGCAAAACTAGAAACCAGGATGGAGCACAGGCTCTTGCACCTACTGGTCTACGTGAGCCAGGGACACTAAGGCAGAGGTCAAGACAGGTGAGGGGCTGAGCCAAGCTGAGTCAGAGCAACCACTGGCATGCGCGTGATCTGTGGCTGGGAACAGGCCCAGTTGGGGAGCTAAGGTGACACCCTAACTGGGTTGAGGTTCCCACCAAGGGGCATGTGGGCTGGAATGGGGGCTGCGTTCTGATCAGGAAATGATTGTAGTCTCCATTGGCACAAGTGTGGACTGAGACTGGACGCACCAAGCCGTCTGGTGTCCTGGAGGACCAGGGTAGATGTGGGACAGACTAGGCTAGGTCTCAACCCCTACTGAGCCACATGTGAGCCGTTTGTGGGTATGGACAAGCCATGGCTGGGCTGAAACATCTCACAGCAAAAACCAGTTTGGGTTGAAGGCCAGTCAGGAAAAACCACTGTTCCTGCTAGGACAGGAGATGAACTGAGTAGGGCTGGCTTATGGTCCCCCTGGTATGCGCAAAATCTGGCATTGGGAGAGGTTCTGCTTGAGGAGCCTGGGCAACTCCTCTAACAGGACACAGTCCCTGCAGGTAAGTGCAAGAAGCATGATAGGAAACAGCCCAGAATAGGCCATGAAAAGTTTCCCACTGGCGTACATTTGGCATGGGTCAGGGGCAGACCAGGCTGAATCAGTTCACATCATCCACTGGCAAATCTGAGCACCAGAACAGAGTGTGGGTCAAGCCAGATTCGGTCGCGGCAAAACCAGTGCAAACACACCTCCTAAAACTATTCTGCACCTAAACTGTTAACATATGTCTTGTTAGAGTTATAAGCCAGTCTAAACTACCCGAAAAACAACCAGGTTCAGCAAAATTATGCCTCAACACTACAAAATGCTAAATATTATAATGAAAATAGACACGAGACAGCTGAACAGTAATCTATAGCCATTTTAAGATGTATAGAACCCGGTTGTACATAAACTAAAATTGAAATGTCAATGAAGTAGTCACAGGATGTGGTTAAGAATTTGCATTTTTTTTCTTTAACATATTGGTTACTCAATACTATGTCAATTAATTCCATAACGTTATAAATTGTTGCTGATGTTATGTTGGGGCTTCATTTATTTTTATTACAAAGTCAGATATACAGAGAGGAGGAGAGACAGAGAGGACGATCTTCTGTCCGATGATTCACTCCCCAAGTGAGCCACAACGGGCCAGTGCTGTGCCGATCTGAAGCCCGGAACCTGGAACCTCTCCCAGGTCTCCCACGTGGGTGCAGGGTCCCAAAGCTTTGGGCCGTCCTCAACTGCTTTCCCAGGCCACAAGCAGGGAGCTGGACGGGAAGTGGAGCTGCTGGGATTAGAACCAGCGCCCATATGGGATCCTGGCGACTTCAAGGCGAGGACTTAAGCTACTAGGCCACGCCACCAGGCCCATGTTGGGGCTTTTAATTGATCAAAATGATACTCTGACAGCTCTACCTTCAGACCAGAGATGGTCTCCCCAAGAAGCCGTTGAACTTATCTGGACAATAAGATGCTGGACTCTATGCTTGGTATATGCTTGCAATGAAAGAATCTCAACTGAACTTGAACTGTGGTAATGCAACAAGGTGGAGGAATCCACCATGGGGGGAGGGTTTGTGGAGGGGTGGGGGGAATCCCAGTACCTATAAAACTGTGTCACATAATGCAATGTAATTAATTAAAAAAAAAAAAAACAGTGCACAATACGGAATACCAAGGTGAGATTGCCTGTACTGGATGTGACCGCAATACCCAAGCAGCACGCGTGGCAACCAGGAAGGGAGGGGGCAAAGCCGGCAGGGGGAATATGGGGGGGTTCCCTTGCTGGACGGCTATTCCCACTGGAGAGCGTGAGCTGGGATGGAGACTGACCAGACTAAGCAGGGATACAACACCTGTGTGCCTCATGTGGACTATATCAGGGAAAAGCCAGGATGGGCTGATTATTCCTGCTGGTGCAAACAAAATCAGAGTGGGTGAGGGTTGTTTGGGCTTAGCCACAGCATCAGCTGGCAGAAGCTGGCACTGGGGGCTAATTCTGTCAAGTCAAACCACAGAACCACCTGGAGAGTGCATAATCCAGCAATGGGAGAAGCCTGGGAAATAGTGGGCTCCTCCCTCTTGGGTTACCACTACCATGGAAGGGCACGAAAACTAGCACAGGGGCTGGGGTGGTAGACAGAGAGACACTCAACAACAGCCATGAGGGCTGGATAAGTTGAGCTGGTTAGATGCAACTAGGCTTTAACACCCATTGACAAGTACAAGAGCCAAATGGGATGTGGGACAGAGTGGACTACTGCTACGCATACTGGCAAACCAGGGTAGGGGGCAAGCCTGGTGGGGGTTATTGTGGGTCGCTCTGACTAGGCTGCAGCCCCCACTGGTTTGTCTGAGGGCCAAGTATGTGCTGGGCAGAACCAGGCTGGACTGCAACACCCATTGGTTCCAGTGGAAGTTGGGGCTGAAAACAGAACCAACCCAGCAATTACAACCACCAGCTGATCGGGGTGATGGACTGTGCCGGGCCCTGTGCTTGCTAGTACATACAAGAATCTAGTCTGGGAACACCTCAGACAAAGTTTCTTTGGGGATCTCCCTAATTGAACTGCCAGACTCAGAACCCTAACCAAGAAAAGACAAAAGACAGAACAAGTCAATCAACTACCTCAGCTATATGTTGGCAGCAAAATACTGGGCAAACGGAGATTCTGTAATGGACTGTGTCAATTAGTGGATTCTTCAATGACCTCATCATGCTTAGAGTGGAGAGATTGGCAGCAATTCATAACTGGCGAATTATCAATACCACTTGAGCAAGAATCTCAGAGCATGTCCCACATCTGGAACCTGGGGTGGGTAGGAAACTGGGTGGGGCTTCTCCCTCAATATCCTCCTTTACTTCAGATACATGAAGGAAACAATATGGAAATGATAGTCTTACCCACTTTCCTATAGCCCTTGAACCTTTTTACCCTAATTAACTATGTAAAGATTGTCAAAAATATAATAAAAAATGGGAAAAATAAATAAAGACTTATTTATTTTTATTGGAAAGGCAGATGTACAGAGAGGAGGAGAGACAGAGAGGAAGATCTTCCATCATGATTCACTCCCCAAGTACCACAACGGCCAGAGCTGTGCCGATCCGAAGCCAGGGGCCAGGAGCTTTTCCAGGTCTCCCATGCGGGTGCTGGTCCCAATGCTCTGGGCTGTCCTCAACTGCTTTCCCAGGCCACAAGCAGGGAGCTGGATGGGAAGTGGAGCAGCCGGGATTAGAACCAGCGCCCATATGGGATCCCGGTGCATCCAAGGCGAGGGCCTTGACCGCTATGCTATCGCGCTGGGCCCCGCAGTTTCTTAGGTTAGTTCTGGGCCAGGTCGAAGAAAGGAGCCTGGACCTTCATTTTTGTCTCCCAAATCGGCAGCCCAAGCACTCGGGCCATCCTCCATTGGCTTTCCAGGCTCATGAGCAAGAAGCTGGGTCAAAATTGTAGCACAGTGAGTTAAGCTGCTGCCTGTAATTCCAGCATCCCATATGAGTACTGGTTCAAGTCCCATTCCCTGCTAATGTGTCTGGGAAAGCAGTGAAAGATGAACCAAGTTCTTGGGTAAACAGCACCCATGTAGGAGACCCAGATGGAATTACAGGTTCCAGGAATTAGTTTGGCCCAGCCCCAGTCATTGTGGCCATTTGGGGAGTGTACTGACAAATGGAAGATCCGTTTACAAGTATACGTGTGTATATCCCTCCCACAGTATAACTCTGCCTTTCAAATAAAATCTTGAAGAAAGAGGGAAGTAAGAGAGAAAAAGGGAGAAAGAGAGAGAGAAAAAAGAGAAAATGAAAAGGAAGAAAATAAAAGAGAATGCTAGAGTAAGTAGTCCGATTTTTTTTTTTTTAAGATTTACTTATTTTTATTACAAAGTCAGATATGCAGAGGGGGAGAGACAGAAAGGAAGATATTCCGTCTAATGATTCACTCCCCAAGTGAGCCGCAACAGCCGGTGCTGTGCCGATCCAGAGCCAGGAACCTCTTCCGGGTCTCCCACACAGGTGCAGGGTCCCAAGGTTTTGGGCCGTCCTTGACTGCTTTCCCAGGCCACAAGCAGGGAGCTGGATGGGAAGTGGAGCTGCCAGGATTAGAACCAGCGCTCATGTGGGATCCCGGCGCGTCCAAGGCGAGGACTTTAGCTGCTAGGCCACGCCGCCGGGCCCAGTAGTCTAATCTTGAAATCTTGAACCAGGGATGAAACCAGCTCACAATTTTAATGGAATGCAAATGTTACAGGCGGCGACTTAACCTTCTTGTACCACAATGTCAATCATAGGACAAAGATTTTTTTATCTTAACATTAAATATATATATATATATATCCTGAAATCCCTTCCTTATTATACTGATTACCTTAAAGGCCTTACTCCTGATACATCCTTTGGGGCTAAGTGTCACGTACGGAGGACTTCAGGGCTGCCTCAGCTTGTTTTAAGGCCTGTTTTTTGTTTCTCTGCCTCTACTCTGACTTCATAGACAGCTTTTGTCTAAAGGTTAGATCCAACTTGTGGTCACAAAAGGTTAGCTCTGGGCCCCACACTAAAGCCACACTTCCATCTCGGGAGCTGAGAGCCGGGAGGAAAGCCAGCTTTCTCAAAGCAGTCAGGCTACCAGGGGGGCAGAAAGGAATCCAACACAAACTGGGGCAGATTCTGTGGGAAGAACGATGCATCTGGAAAAACTAACCGCCTTGGTCTCCAAAAGCGGCCACCCACAAAGCTCTACTAAACCTGCTGCTCTAACACACGGCAGGAAAGCCTCAGGGAAGCCACTTACTGCTCGCAGGCTCGGGACTGCGGCTCATAAGCTAGCAACCGCACTACCACCATCCCACAGAGTGTCATTTCCACCGTGTTCTTCTAGCACATAGGCCCATCCAGTGCTGGGGAGGGCAAGTGGATTCCTGCGTGGCATGGGTCTAGAGGCAAACACAGGATGGGTGGGCTGCTGCAGAAACCTAATCACCACTGAAGTGAAATTTAGTGAGACTCCACTGAAGTTCAGGCTCTTGGCCTCAACCTGCTCAGTCCCAGCTCCTGAGGGCATTTGAGAAGTGACCCAGAAGACAGGAGCTCTCTTTCTCTCACATTTAAAAAAAAAAAACCCTAGCGGCTAAAGTCCTCAGCTTGAATGCCCGGGATCCCACATGGGCGCCGGTTCTAATCCCAGCAGCTCCACTTCCCGTCCAGCTCCCTGCTTGTGGCCTGGGAAAGCAGCTAAGGACGGCCCAAAGCTTTGGGATCCTGCACAGAAGATCTTCCTCTCTATCTCTCCTCCTCTCTATATATCTGACACTGTAATTAAAATAAATAAATCTTTAAAAATATTTAAAAATTTTAAAAAGCTCTATGTAAAACAATATCAGCAACAACAACAAATTGTTTTTGTTTTCCTTCCCAACTTGGCGGTCAAGAATACTTGAACAGAGTTCTGGGCTCTGGGTTCCAACCCTGGCTCCAGTCCTAACTGTTGGTAAGCACATGAGGAGAGTCAGTGGGCTGTAGCTGCCTATATACCTCTCTTACTCCATGCCTCTCAAACAAATAAAATAGGACTTCCTTGGCCTCCTGCAGTGTAGTGTGGCCATGCTGGGCCAGGCCTGGCTTACTAATTTTTTCTTTTTAATTTCTTAATTGGAAAATCAGATATACAGAGAGAAGAGACAGAGAGGAAGATCTTCTGTCCAATGGTTCACTCTCCAAGTGGCTGCAATGGCCGGAACCCAGCTGATCTGAAGCCAAGAGCCAGGAACCTCTTCCAGGTCTCCCACGCAGGTGCAGGGTCCCAAGGCTTTGGGCCGTCCTTGATTGCTTTTCCAGGCCACAAGCAGGGAGCTGGATAGGAAATGGGGCTGCCAGGATTAGAACCGGCACCAATATGGGATCCTGGTGTCTTTAAGGTGAGGACTTTAGCTGCAAGGCTGCTGTGACGGGCCCAGCCTGGCTTACTCTTAGCATGTTTTTCCTGTGCTAGCAAGTGTCTCACAAAGGAATAACTCTGTGCCACCCAAAGCACTTGGGCTAATTTGGATGAAAGGCTTTGCCTTCAAGTCTTTATTTTACTTATGCATAGGAAACAAAAAATAAACCCAGGGCTCAGCACAGTGACTCAACTGATTAATCCTTTCCCTTTATTTGCTGACATCCCATATGGACACCAATTCATGTGTCGGCTGCTCCACTTCCCATCCAGCTCCCTGTTTGTGGCATGGGAAAGCACTAGAGGATGGTCTAAGTTCTTGGAACCCTGAATCCATGTGCAAGGCTTGGAGGAAGCTCCTGGCTCCTGGTTTTGGACATGCTCATTTTCAGGCAAGATGGAAGATCTTTCTGTCTCTCCATCTCTCTGTAAATATGCCTTTTTGATAAAAATAAAGGAGATATATATATATATCCAGCTCATCACAAATGTCATAGCCTAAGATAGAGTTAAATTTATTAAATAAAAAAATAGGAAGTCAGGCCTGGCGGGTGGTCTAGTGGCTAAAGTCCTCACCTTGAACGCGCCCGGGATCCCATATTGGCACCGGTTCTAATCCTGGTGGCTTCACTTCCCAACTAGCTCCCTGCTTGTGGCCTGGGAAAGCACTGGAGAACAGCCTAAAGCCTTGGGACCCTGTACCTGCATGGGAGACCTGGAAGAGCTCCTGGCCCCTGGCTTCGGACTGGCACTGCACCGGCCGTTGCAGTCACTTGGGGAGTGAATCATCAGACAGAAGATCTTCCTCTCTATCTCTTCTCTTCTCTCTGTATATCTGACTTTGCAATAAAAACAAAACAATCTTCAAAAAAAATAGGAAGTCAATTTAAAGTAACATGCTAAATAAATAACTTTGATGGAGGACCAGCACAGAGAATTTTTGGTAGCAAGTCCAGACTGCGGTATTAGCTGCTCTTGCACTTGGCATTTGTGATCTAACAGTTCCAACAACATCCAAAGTGTGTTTGGCAGACTGGGTGTGGTGTTAACCTCTGGCAGGCACTGACAAGAAAGTCGGAGGACAGGCTTTCGGGGCTGTGGTGTAAACCCACAGCTTGTGCTAGAGCTAACTGATCTGGAACTTGCTGCTGACACCTGGAAGAAAACACATACCACTGTGTGTTCCTCCGACAGAAAAGGAGAGAGATCTTCCATCTGCTAGTTCACTTCCCAAATGCTTATACCTGACAGGGCTGGGCTAGGCTGAAGCCCGGTGTCCAGGATTCAATTTAGATTTCCCCCATGGAGGGCAGGGACTCCAATGCTTGAATCATCACCTGCTCCCTTCAGGGTATGTGTTAGCAAGTCATTAGATCAGAAGTGGAAGCAGGACTCGATTCGAGGCAGTTTGGTGTAGCACTGCAGAATACCAAGTGAAGACACCTCCTGCGATGCTGGCATCCCACATGGGAATGGACTGGTGTCAAAAGCCTTCTGATACAGGATGCCAACATCCCAAGCAGCGATTTACTGTGGTTCATTTACCAGCCCACGCTCTGTGCTTGCTTACCCGCTGAACCATGGCATTGGGGATGCCCAGCAGCAATCTCACCACATAGACATGGCAGATGGCAGACTGGGCTTGGCAGGGTCAGAGCCCAGGAAGTTGTGCTAGCAGGTGGCTCAGACTCCCTTCTCCGTGTCTCCTGCTTCCTTGCGTCTTTTCCCTTAGTCTCAAAATCTCATAGAAATTTCCTTGTGATCAGTTGATTGCGGAAGACAAAAAAAATCAGTCTTGGCTTACAGATGGCTCTGTGAGATATGCTGTCTGCATTATGACAAAGTAGACAGCTGCAGCTCTACAGTCCTGCCCCAGGTGGCCCCGAAGGACAGTGGTACAGAAAATCCTCTTAGTGGACACACTTGCTTGTCCACTTTATCTGGAATGAAACGTGGCGAGAGCAGGGCCCTGTGTGGATGCAACGATAGGAAGGTAGAAGGAATGTGACTGGAACCCTGCTGACAAGAAGGCCTAGAAGATGGAAAGTGGAGTCTCCATGTGAACCTGGAATGTGAAGATGTTTGCTCAACAGAGGGCCCAACCTTACAGGAGGCATATTTCTTTTATGCTTATTTTTATTGGAAAGGCAGATATACACAGAGAGGGAGAGACCAAGAGAGAAAAATCTTCTATTAACTGGTTCACTCCCTAAATGGTCACAAAGGCTAGAGCTGAGCCGATCCAAAGCCAGGAACCAGCAACCTCTTCTGGGTCTCCCACACAGATGCAGGGACCCAAGGCTTTGGACCATCCTCTGCTTCTTTCCCAGGTCAGAAGCAGGGAGCTAGATGGGAAGTGGAGTTGCCAGGACACAAACTGATACCTCTATAGGATGCCAGAACTGGCAGGTGGAGAATTAGCTTGTTGAGCCATGGTGCTGGCTCCAAAGGAGGTTCTTAACAGAAACAAAACATGTTATACAATATTTTATAAAATGTCAGGTGCTCTGTTTTCCCAGCCTCTCAGCACCTGGCTCAAGAAGCCCAGGCAGGGCCCGGCGGCGTGGCCTAGGGGCTAAAATCCTCACCTTGAATGCCCCGGGATCCCATATGGGCGCCGGTTCTAATCCCAGCAGCTCCACTTCCCGTCCAGCTCCCTGCTTGTGGCCTGGGAAAGCAGTCAAGGACGGCCCAATGCATTGGGACCCTGCACCCGCATGGGAGACCTGGAAGAGGTTCCTGGCTCTGGCATCGGATTGGCGCGCACTGGCCCGTTGTGGCTCACTTGGGGAGTGAATCATCCGACGGAGGATCTTCCTCTCTGTCTCTCCTCTCTGTATATCTGACTTTGTGATAAAATAAATAAATCTTTAAAAAAAAAAGATTTATTTTATTTGAAGGGCAGAATTACAAGAGGAGACAGAGAGCTCTTTCATCTACTGGTTCACTCCCCAAATGGCCACAACAGCTAGAGCTGAACTGCTCCAAAGCCAGGAGCCAGGAGCTTCTTCTGGGTCACACATAGGTACAGAGGGCCAAGCACTTGAACCGTCCTCCACTGCTTTTCCAGGACATAAGCAGAGAGCTGCATGGGAAGTGGAGCAGCCAGGGCTCAAACCAGTGCCATATAGGCTGCAGGGAGACTTAATCTACTGTACCATGGCACTGGCCCCTCCTTTTGCCTTTCAAATAATTTTTTTTTAAAGATTTTATTATTATTGGAAAGCTGGATATACAGAGAGGAGGAGAGACAGAGAGGAAGATCTTCTGTCTGATGTTTCACTCCCCAAGTGAGCTGCAACGGCTGGTGCTGCACCGATCCGAAGCTGGGAACCTGGAACCTCTTCCGGGTCTCCCACGCGGGTGCAGTGTCCCAAAGCATTGGGACGTCCTCGACTGCTTTCCCAGGCCACAAGCAGGGAGCTGGATGGGAAGTGGAGCTGCCGGGACTAGAACCGGCACCCATATGGGATCCTGGGCGCGTTCAAGGCGAGGACTTTAGCCGCTAGGCCACGCCGCCGGGCCCCAAATAAAATAAATCTTAAGAAAAAAAAAAAGGCAAAAGATAGAGACGGAGAGATTTCCATCACTGGTTACTCTACCAATGTCCACATCAGCCACAGCTGGGCCAGGCTAAAGCCGGGAACCAGGAACTCTCTCCAGCTGTCCTGTGTAGGTGGCAGGGAGCTAAATCCTTGAGCCATCACCTGCTGCCTCCTAGAATCAGATGTGCAACCGAGACCGAAACCCAGATGCTCTGTCCAGGTGGCGTGTTAACCACTGCTCCACACACTAGCCCCGTAAATGTGTATATATCTTATCTAAGTTCATTCTCCTACCAAGACTGAAGTTTTATATGTCGGCCTCTGCTCTGTAATAGGTGTGTTACTGTAGCCTGTCATTTCGTTGCTCTGAGATTCCATTTCTGTATCTCTAAAACTGGGAAAACAGTACTTACTGCTCAGGGTTGCTAAGGTGGTATGAGAATGCAAGCTTGGTGTTGCACTTGGCACACAGTGAAGAAAATATTCAAAAACATCTGTTCATGCTGAATGGGAAGCCAAACAACCCCTCCCCCCTCTTTTAAGTGGTTTGTCAACCATTTTCATTATTAAGCCCCAGGGTCCCTGAAAATCTTTGAGGCTGTGCCATTGTTCTTTATTTCCCAAGAGTGGGCCCTGGAAGGTCGCCATGCCCACCATCTCCCCCCTAGCAGAGCAGATGCCAGGCTCTGGGGAGACCCTGACCCCGGGGTTGGTGGGGAGCGCAGATGAAATCCCCACCGGGGGAGTGCGGCCTGTCTCCCTGCACCCCACCCTTGGGAGCCTATCCCTGGGTCCCCTTTGCCAGTCGTTTTCTTTCCACTACCGCTGCTGACAAGTTAGGAATAGTTGCCGAAGGTCATTTACATACCCTTCCACCTTTGGGGTTCCCAGGGCTGGTTCTTTCTTGCCAGGCTCAAGGTTTCCATCCCCACGGTGACCTTCTATTTGATCACTCTGTCCCAATCTTCCGTAACAAACTCCTAAGTAAAGCCGATTCTGAAGCCACATGGTCCCTAGTCCTGAGCCACTGAAGCCCTCTGTGAAAGATGGGCACCCGCAGGGCTGCAGCACCGAGGCGGCCACACGGCCTGGCCCAGCCTGGCCCGGCCAGCTCATTGAGGGAGGCTTCGCCCCACAAGGGCCGGAGGCGGCTTCAGCCCTGCTCTAGACGAGGCCCAGGCCCAGGAGGCGTCACGGCGGGCAATGAATAGAGGCCCAACAGGGCAGGAGGACGAGTCCGAGGCCGTGAGAGGTGACACAGAGCGGGTAGTTGACTGGGAGGGTGTGGCAAACCCTGCTAGGTTGTTAGCCTGCGAGACGCCAATATGGTGGGAACCCGACCGGATGGGACAAGGCTTCTGTGGGCGTGGCAAAGACAAAGGGGCGTGTCTTTGGGTGTGGGCGGGGCCAGGGTTGCATTGTATCACGTGATGCGGAACCCAGCAGTAAGGCGTGGTTCTGAAGGCTCAGGTTAACGTTAAGGGAAGGTTCGCTGGCACCCCAAAGTGAGGACGGCTATCGCGACGGAGAACGCTCAGCTTGGGAGCGTTAGAAGTGAATGAAAAAGAAAACCCAACAAACCAACAAGGGAAGAAGATAGGTGGGATGGGCCTCCCGGCCCGGGTGGTAGGTAAGGTGGAGGATGAGAAGCTGGGAGGCACCTAAGCAGCACTGAAACCCTCAGTTCTCAGGACACCAGTCCTGACGAGGCTCCTGGAGAAGGGGTGAAGGAGCAGCCTATTTCCTAGTTTCTGAGACCAGGGGCAGTGCTCCTCGGTAGTCCGTCCATGGCTGGCTACTGCGGGCACTGAGCTGGCCTTCCCGGCCCTGGCAGGAAGGACCTGATGTGTGGCCATCTGCTCTTCAGTCTGGAGCCAACGAGGTCCCCCTGGCTATGCTGGCAGTGAATTCACCGAGTGAGGCTTCCACTCCCAGCTCCAGCTGGACCTGTCATGGATTGAGAATACCCGCTGTCTGTGTTTGGTGACTTCTCCGCAGAAATCCTGGCCACCACCCTGTCTCCATTTCATCCCCCTCGCTTTCACGATGATGATGATGATGACCAAAGAACACTCCCCCATGAGTCGAGCCCTGACCGTGTCCTACAGTTTTCATTGGTTTTCATTGGCAGCATCACTGTAAAACTCAACTGCTAACTACTTGTTTTTTTTTAACTGAGAAATTTCATTTTTTAAAAAAGATTTATTTTTATTACAAAGTCAGATATACAGAGAGGAGGACAGATAGAGAAGAAGATCTTCCATCCGATGATTCACTCCCCAAGTGACTGCAACGGCTGGTACTGTGCTGATCCAGAGCCAGGAGCCAGGAACCTCTTCCGGGTCTCCCACACAGGTGCAGGATCCCAAAGCATTGGGGCGTCCTCAACTGCTTTCCCAAACCACAAGCAGGGAGCTGGATGGGAAGTGGAGCTGCCGGGATTAGAACCGGTGCCCATATGGGATCCCGGGCATTCAAGGTGAGGACTTTAGCCGCTAGGCCACGCCGCCAGGCCCTAACTGAGAAATTTCAAACTCAGAATCACAGGTTTGATGGATGAGGCTTATTTTACTAGATAATCAATTCTGTAGATCTGAGTTTTTTTAAGGTCTATATATTTTTTTATTGGAAAAGCGTATTTACAGAGAGAAGGAGATAAAAGAAAGAAGGATCTTCCATCCACTGGTTCACTCTCCAGATGGTCACAATGACCAGAGTTGAGCTGATCCGAAGCTAGGTGCCAGGGACTTCCTCTGGTTCTCTGTAGGTACAGAGTCCCAAGGCATCAGGCCATCCTCTGTTGATTTACAGGTCATAAGCAAGCAGCTAGAATGGAAGTGCAGCAGCCAGGACACAAGCCGGGGGCCATATGGGATGCTGGTGGCTGGAGGAGGAGGATCAGCCAGTTGAGCCAACATGCCAGCTCCACTCTATACATCTTTCAGTTTATTCCTCAGGCATAAACAACCAATGGCTTGTGAAAGTGAAGTGTCCTGCCCTCTGAGATGGCATCAGGCAAGCTATTTTTCCATTCAACACCCCAAACCACCTCAAACCATACATAGGTGCTGGGAGGTAGTGTGTGGGAAAGGCAACTCGAAGCTGGAGTCAAAAGGTGATCCCACAAAGCCCAAAGACAAACATTAGGATCTCCCTAAGACGTGCTATTGGGCACACAAAGTACTGTGAAGTGCCTTCCTCCATCTCTGAAATGGAGATAAAAGCAAACACTACCTGCTTGTGAAAATTATATGAGATAAAACAAGAAATTCAACGCAGTACTTGGCAAAGAGAACACTCATCAGTCCTTACCTTTATAATGTTACTGTAAAAAGTAATGGCTCAGGCCCGGCGACGTGGCGTAGTGGCCAAAGTCCTCGCCTTGAGCGCCCCGGGATCCCATATGGGCGCCGGTTCTAATCCCGGCAGCTCCACTTCCCATAGCTCCCTGTTTGTGGCCTGGGAAAGCAGTTGAGGATGGCCCAAAGCCTTGGGACCTTGCACCCACGTGGGAGACCCGGAGGAGGTACCAGGTTCCCGGCTTCGGATCGGCACAGCACTGGCCATTGCGGCTCACTTGGGGAGTGAATCATTAGACGGAAGATCTTCCTCTCTGTCTCTCCTCCTCTCTGTATATCTGACTTTGTAATAAAATTAAATAAATCTTTAAGGTAAAAAAAAGAAATAACAAAAAGTAATGGCTCAAGAAAAAGAATAAAAGAAACCCCCCCCCCCAAAAAAAAAGTAACGGTTTTCTGAGTGAGGCGTCTGGGTGGCTCCTATGCAGCAGTCCACAAATGCTGGTCTTGTTAAGGCCACCACCGCTACAAGTGGAATGTGTATCTTTTCAGACTTTCCCTAGGCTATTCATACAATTTCTGGGTATTTATCACATGTACCCAGGTACACACATGCAAAGTTATAAGTTATTTGAATGCTTAATTTTAAATTCATAGAAAGCAAATGCTATATTTACTCCACAGCTTGCTCTTTTTTTTAAAGATTTATTTATTTGAAATAAATAATGGGAGAGGCAGATCGTCCATCTGTTGGTTCACTCCCAGATGGCAGCATAGGAAAGCCATTTGCTGCAGCCTGGAAATAGGAGCTTCATCCAGGTCTCCCATGTGGGTACAGAGGCCCAAGCACTTGGGCCATTTGCCACTGCCTTTCCAGGCACATTACCAGTTAGTTGGATTGGAAGTGGAACAGCCAAACTGCTGTCCATATGGGACATTAGTGCTGCAGTCAGCATCTTAACCAGCTGGAACACAGTGACTGTCCCTCTACACTCTGGAAATCTTCCCACAGGATATATAGGTTTCTCTGCTTCATTCTTTTTAACAGTTATAAAATCTAAATATATGGGGCCAGCACAGTGACTTAGTGACTAAAGTCCTTGCCTTGCACATGCCTGGATCCCATAAGGACACTGGTTTGTGTCCCGGATGCTCCACTTCCATCCAGCTCCTTGTTTGTGGCCTGGGAAAGCAGTCGAGGACAGCCCAAAGTCTTGGGACCCTGCACCCACATGGGAAACCCCCAGAAGAGGCTCGTGGCTCCTAATTGGTTCAGCTCTGGCTGTTGCAGCTGCTTCGGGAATAAACCAGTGAATATAAGATCTTTCTCTCTGTAAATCTGACTTTCCAATGAATATAAATAAATCTTTTTTTAAAAAGACTATATATATATATATGTGTGTGTGTGTGTGTGTATGTATGTGTGTGTGTTTCTTTCCTCTCTGGAAAGCTACCTTTCCACTTAAAAACAATAATAGTGCTTTTGTAATATTTACATTTACTATTGTGTATCTGCATTTCTTCTTTTAAAAGATTTATTTTTATTGGAAAGTCAGATTTACAGAGAGGAAGAGAGACAAAGATCTTTCATCTGTTGATTCACTCCCCAAGTGGCCACAATGGCTGCAGCTGAGCCGATCCGAAGCCAGGAGCCAGGAGCTCTTCCAGGTCTCTCATGCAGGTGCAGGGTCTCAAGGCTTTGGGCCATCCTCAACTGCTTTCCTAGGTCACAAGCAGGATGGGAAGTGGGGCTGCGAGGATTAGAACCAGTTCCCTTATGGGATCCCAGCATATGCAAGACAAGCACATTAGCCACCAGGCTACTGTGCCAGGCCCTACATCTGCATTTCTAGGGGATAGGTTAAGAGAAGTGGAGCTTTTGAAGAAAATGATTAAAGCAATTTTGTATTTACTTTTGATTATATTAATTTTATTTTTGATGGCTGACCTTTCAATCAAATTGAGGTTATGAAATAATAAATATATCCCCTCGATAAGTAGTCCAACTATCTCATTTTTCAGAAAATTTAATAGCTCACTGAGATTATTTAAAAATTTTTTAGAAATTGTTTTTCAGGGGCTGGTGCCATGGTGTAGTTTAATCCTCTGCCTGTGGAGCCATCATCCCATTGGTGTTTGAGTTCTGGCTGCTCCACTTCCAATCCAGTTCCAAAACATTTATTTTCAGAGAGTTGCCTCTATTTCAGCAAAGCTGTTACATCATGACTTTGTCCATGTTATCAAATCCAATGGCCATACTAATCTGCACCATGACACAATAGATGACTTCCTCTTTTCCTTGGAGCAACTTTTGTTAATTCACAGGTTACGGGTGCCTGGGTCTTTTCACACACTGTTCATTCACCTCTGTGCCTTCCCCAGTGCCTGAACTCTAATGCTGAGTGCCCATCATTGAACCTCTTCTCTCCTCTGTCTACATGTGCTTTCTTGTTGGTAATGTCACCCAACTTCTTGGCTTTGAATCCCAGGATTTGCTGATGATTTCCAAATTGTGAAATCCTGTCCCATGAGCCAGGCTCATACCCAACAGGCTACTTGAAATCTCATTTCAAGCTTATTCAAGATGAGCATCTGTACTACTCTAAAACCTGCTCCCCTCAGCTTTCCCTATGTCAAGCAGTGACATTATTCTTGCAGTTTCCCAGGTCCCAAACCCTGGCACTGTAAGCCCCTCTTTCTTCATGCCCACATCCATCAGCCAGAAGGTCCTAGCCAACCTACCCAGAATGCCACCACCCAAGCCCAAGTCACTATATCATGTCATATTCAGGTTATTATGATAGCTTCCCAACTGGTTCTACTTCTCCATCCTTACTACCTTCCATTACTCTACCTACGGCAGATGAAGTGATTCAGTTCAGACACGAGTGAGATCATTTTAGCGTTCTACTCAGAACTCTCTGGAGGGTCCCCATCTCCATATCCTTGTACTTACTGCCCTAGCTCCTGTTCTGTTTCCTCCAACTTTTCTTCTCACTTACTCTACTACAGCTACTCATCTCTCTGATATTCCTGAAACATCCCTGGCTCCAACAGCACTCCCATTAGGACCTGCCGTACTCCCAACATTCCAGGGATTTATCTGCTCATTTTCTTCAGGACTTTACTCCAAGGACAACCCAGTGATACCTCTGGCCACTCAAACTTCCAACACCCACCTCTTCTGCAACATTACTTATTCTCAGTGGGATGACCTGTATATCATACGCCCTTCTTCGTTTTTCTCACCAGAATGTGGCTTTTTGGGGGGACTCGTTTGTGCACTTATGTATCCCTGTAACAGTGCCTGGTACACAGAAGGTGCTCCATAAATACATACTGAATGTAGGAGGTATGAGAGGCTGCGTGGAGGAGAAGGCAGTTGGGCTCGAGAGCCTGAACTTGGAACTCTGAAGCTGTACTGCAAATAATCATTTCCCTTATTTCCTTATTGACCAGGAATAGTCAGTGTTCAATTCAATAATAAGGGTAGGAAAGTATTCATAACTTACTTGGGGTTTCATCACTTAGGCCTGTAGTAATTCTACTCATTACCATCATACCCACTTAATCCCTATTTCAAGTTACTACTTGGAAGATTATAAGTTTGAGGTCAAGTTTTTCTCAGCAGTTTGCAAGAACAATAGTTATGTTGGTTTGCTTTGTTAACAACTGTATAGTTTTTGGTTTTTAATATTTATTTTTCTTGAAAGAGTTTTGAGGAGAGAAACAATCTTCCATCCACTGATTCATTCCCCAAACAGCTACAACAGCCAGAGCTGGGCTGGCTGAAATCAGGAGCTTGTTCTAAGTTTCCCACAGGGCCTCAAAGCCTTGGGACATCATCTACTGCTTTCCCAGGCTATTTGCAGGGAGCTGGACTGGGAAATAGAGCCACTGGGACTTGAACCAGCACCATAGCATTAGCTGGCTATGTCACTGCCCTGGTGCCACTATTAGATTCTATTTTGTCTTTTTTTTTTTTTAAGGTTTATTTTTATTGGAATCTCAGATTTACAGAGAGAAGGAGAGACAGAAAGATCCTCCATCTGCTGGTTCATTTCCCACAGTGGCCACAATGGCCAGAGCTGAGCTGATCGAAAGCCAGGAGCCAGGAGCTTCCTCCAGGTCTCCCACTTAGTTGCGGAGTCCTAAGTCTATAGGCCATCTTCAACTGCTTTCCCAGGGTACTTACTGCATTGGTATATGTGTTTTCACATGTATTTACATTTAATCCTCTTAAGTTTTAACAAATCTGCAAGGCAAGCAGGTATAGTCCTATTTTTTTACTCTGTATACCAGTACTGGGACTACAGTGAGAAATGTGAAACCCTCATTCTTAACAATATCTGAGCGAAAGCAGTTGGTAAAAAAGGCTACAAATTAACAAGATAATTTCAGATCTTGATAAATATTAAGGAAATCAAAGCCAAAGAAAATGAAAATGAGAAACTGGCTAGACAAGTGGTGGGAAATACAGAGCATGAGGCCAGAGCACATCAGGGCTTGAGCCAGTGAGTACCTTGAATTTTTTTGTTACAATTTTTTTTTTTTTTTAACCTGCACGCATGTCTGAAGCCAGGTTGCATGGTTCCCTTGGGGGAGGGGATTTTGCTGCAGGCCTTCAGGATCCCCAGCTTCAAGGCCTTTCTAACCAGCACAGGTATGCACAGGTGAGCACACTGGCTCCCTGGGGAAAAGGATCCTCAGCAGGCTTCCGGGACCACCCCACCTGGAAGTTTTGTTTTTTTTTTTTTACCTGCACAGGTACATATAGCCGGACAGCCTGGGCACCAAAGGCGCTGGACGAAGTCCCTCAGGCCGCCCGGTAGCACGCCCTGGCAGTTTGATGGGTCAGGACTTACAGGGGAATGGGGGTGTTTACAGGTGGTATTTTGTGATGCCCTGTGGTTTTATGCCCAAGTTAGGAATTACAGATGAAAGATCTCCATAGATAAGTCCACAACATATGTATGTAAGTAGGGGGCTAACACCAAGTTGATTTGGAGGGGAGGACAAGAGTCAGAGGGTCTGATAGCAGAATCTGTGAGGGAAATGTGGGCTCACTCCTGTGGAATTGCAATCTCTGCTGGCTCGCTGAAGAACAGGCCTGGCTGGTGATCTAAGGGGACATCCCAGCTGCGTTGGGTTCCCTCCAGTGAGGATGAGTGTAGGATTGAGGGCAGCAAGCTTGGCTGGACATAGCTACAGCCTTTACTGGTGCTGGTGTCCACTGGGTCTGGGGAGCAACAGGCTGGGCTAGATTCTGACCCCCTACTAGTACTCATGAGAACAAGGTTGGATGTAGAACTAGCTGGGCTAAGTCTAGACTCCCGCTGAACCACATGAAAGCTGTGTCTGGGCACAGACCAGATTTTGCTGGGCGGCAACACCCAATAGGCAAGAATCAGAATGGGTGTGGGCCAGTTGAGCAAGGCCGTTGTTCTTGCCAGGACAGGGACAAAGTCAACCAAGTCAAGGACACACTGGTGTGCATGAGAATTGCCATTGGGAGGAGACTTGATGGAGGACCTTAGAAAACTCCTTCATTGGAATGCAGTCCCTGCAGGTGAGCACAAGAATCAAGGCAAGGAGCAGCCCAGATCATAGGTATCTGCTGGCACACACATGGGTCAAATTTGGGGACAGATCAGTCTGGGCCAGTTTATAACACCCACTGGCAAATCAGAGAACCAGGGCAGGAGGCAGGAGGAGCCAGATTGGGCTGCAACATCAGCCAGTTCACATTAGGGCCATGATAGCAATTGGGTTGGGCTGGGCTGGGCTAGGCTGCAGCACCCACCAGCAGAAGCTGGACCAGGGGACAGACTAGACCAGGACATGCTGCACAATAAGACTGTGGATGCTGAGGTGAGGCAAGTCATGCCAGTCTGGGGCCAGCAGGGACCAGGTTCTTGAGTCCTAGGAAGCTGGGGATCTGGCAGGGCTTGGGTAGCTTGGATTGGGTCTTGGGGCTCACCTGTGTGGTAGGGGCCAGTTTTGTGAGCCCTGGGGATGTGGAGAGATCTGGCAGCACTCAGGTTGCCTAGCCCGGCTCCTGGGACCTGGCTGTGAGGTGGGTGTTAGGTTCATGAGCCCCAGCCCAGGGATGGGGGATCTGGCGTGGTTTGGGTCATTTGGCTTGAGTCCTTGGGTCCACCTGTGTTGGGGGGGTGCTGTTTGTGAGCCCTGGGTGTGGGGGACCCAGAGGGGCTCGGGTCGCCTAGCCTGGGTCCTGGGGCCCACCTATAAGGTGGGTGCCAGGTTCATGAGCCTCAGTGTTGGGGATCTGGTGGGGCTCAGATCACATGGCCCAGGTCCTCGGGTCTGCCTGTGAGGACGGTGCTGGGTTCATGAGCTTCAGGGGTGGGGAATCTGGCGAGGCTTGGGATGGCTGGCCCAGGTCCTTGGGCTCATCTGCAAGAGTGAAAAACACAGAGCAGTGGACATAGGCCCAGCCCAGCTGTAAAAGAATATGGCAGCTCTTTTGGTGCTGTAGCAGAACAGAACTGGACAACCACCCCAGTCAAATGATGACAGTGAAAAATCTCAGTGAATGGAAACTTGAGGATTACTATATCAACCAATGGACATCGCGAGGGTGGCTTCATCCTTGAATCAGTGAAATCAACATTCCAGAACTACCCAAACCACTTGGGCAGAACCCTCGGAATATTTACACATGGAGACCATGGGTTGATATGAAGTGGCGGTTCTTCATCCCTGGGTACTGGGACGTTTGGAAAGTCACGTGTAGCTTCCCCGTCTCTCCCCTTCCCCCAGAAACAAGAAATAGCAAATTTGAAAACAATAAGTTCATGCAATTTTCCCTAAACCCTGATCCTTTCCACCCTTATCAACCATGTAATCATTATAAAAATTTTTAAAAATAATAAAGTGGGGAAATTATCAACAATTCATGTTTCAGAATTTTTTTTTTCTAGATTGTGAAGAAGAGACCTGAAGGGATGAGAAAATGGCTAGATATTATTTCAACTACTCTCTGCCAGGTTGCACTAGGATGCTAAGGGCAAACTCTGGATTGCACTTTTTGAGGAAGAGCCAAAATAAATGAAGGCGAGAGGGGAGCTGAGGTAGGCAGGCGAGGAGCAGTACGGAACAGCCCTTTCTTTGGTTTCTAATTATGTCACCCTCATTCCCAATTTTGCCCCTTTTACCTATGTTTTTACTAAATACCAAAGCTTCTAAAATCCTTGGCAAGATGAACTGTTCTGGTACTTTGTACCTCACTTGAGCACGGTCCTGGATTCCGTCCACCTTCCCTACATTTGTTGCATAACCTGGAGTGTTTCTTCACCTCTGAATTATCTACTATTCTTCATCTTCAGTCTCCAAGATTGGTATTTTCTGATTCTATACTGGTCAAAATATGCAGTTTTTTACTCAAGTACACATCTTTTTGTAATAGCTGAGTTTTCACTCAATTAAAAGAAAATCCCAATCTCCTCCTACAAAAGCTCTTTGAATAAATATTCCCAATCTTCCCAAGACATGAAGGTTCTACAAATCTCAAATGTGTGGAAAATGGAATTAAAAAATCCTGTTTCAAAAACTGGAAAGCCATGACTCTTAAGATCTTACTTAAGGACCTCAAACTTTTTTGCATCAAATTTTAATTGATTTTTCCCAAAAACATAAGTGCCTGTGTTTACCTAAATTTTTTTCTTACAACATACTATTCTAGCCATTTCTTTTTTTTAATTTATTTTTATTTATTTTTTTATTTTTTTAAAGATTTACTTTTATTACAAAGTCAGATATACAGAGAGGAGAGACAGAGAGGAAGACCTTGCATTCGATGATTCACTCCCCAAGTGACTGCAATGGGCTGGTGCTGTGCCGATCCGATGCCGGGAACCTGGAACCTCTTCCAGGTCTCCCACGTGGGTGCAGGGTCCCAAAGTCTTGGGCCGTCCTCGACTGCTTTCCCAGGCCACAAGCAGGGAGCTGGATGGGAAGTGGAGCAGCCAGGATTAGAACCAGTGCCCATATGGGATCCCGGGGCTTTCAAGGTGAGGACTTTAGCCGCTAGGCCACGCCGCCGGGCCCTCTAGCCGTTTCTTTTTAAAAATTTACTTTAGTAACCTTTTCCAGAAATCTTAAGTGTAAACTGGCTATTTCCTTTCCTTCTGAATATGTGACTACTCAAAAGCTGATCCTTGCAGACAGCGGATTTTTGCTATGGATCCCATACATCATTTTGGCTCCCATCTGTACTTCATAGATTTGCACTGGGTAAGAATGCTAGATGATCTAACTCCAAAATTATTGGTCTAAAGGTTAAAGCAGCATGAACCCAGGGTATCAGAGAGCTGGCAGATCACCCATTCCCCAAAGATTGGCCCACCCTCAAAATAGTCTCTTGGCAAGAGGTGTCTAATCACCAAATACTGAACCACCACAGTACAATCAGCATGTGTAGTACTTTAATCATACTAGAGTATGTGACATTCAGTGCCAAGTCTCTCTACTTTCTTCCTACTTGGGTCAGTTTTGTAACACATGACTTATTGTGTCCAATGAGCACAGTTGTAAAAATCAACTAGCAAATATTTCAGAGTAGGAGGAAAACAAATCTTTAAAGCTTGACTAGTGCTCACTTTAGCAGCACATATACTAAAATTGGATCAACAGAGATTAGCATGCCCCCTGTGCAAGGATGACAGCCAATTTGTATTCCATATTTTTATGATCACACCCACTTCTCCCTAACCCTAGATCCATCCCACCCTGATACAGTATGTAATCATCTAACATGATTTTTTAAAGGCAAGAAAAAAGCATGTTATCTTCTACTTGTACATAATCAGTGTCCATTAGATTCCAGAAAGTAACACCATTTCCTCCCTTATTGGAGACACTCACGTTCCTTTCTGAAGTATTTTTAGTAACTTTTATTAAGGAAATGCTAAACAATGAATAAGATACTCTTGCCAAATTATTAAATAACAATGTTTACCACAGGCAACAAATTGCAATCAGGGCTGTAAATCTACATTAATTCTGCAATTAAAGAATTTTATAAAACACCTGGAAAATTTAAAATTAACTGCTAAAAAGTTTAAGACTAATTGCAACCTAAATGTCTTAGTGATACAAAACTGTTTTTAAGCCTACTGCTTAACATTTCCCAGTTATAAACACACAAATGTTTCAACATCAGTATACCAGTCATTTTTAAGAGGTCCTGAAAGATTCATCATCCTCAATCCCCCTTAGTCATTCCAATGGCAAGTACCACAGGCCAAGAAGGCCCAAGTGCTTAGGCCCCTGCACTCAGATGCAGAAGACGCTTTGTCCTGGCTCAGGCCTGGCTATTGCAGCAACTGGGGAGTGAATCATTGGACGGAAATACTCTTGCATTCTCTGCAACTCTTTTCAAAAAGTTCCTCGCAAGGCAAAAAAATCATTAACTGATTTGGTAGCTTCAGTGTTTTTTATTTTTCAGATTGTGGCCACAACAATCAGAGCTGAGCAATCTGGAGCTAGGAGACAGAGATTAAGATTCTGCCGGGTTTCCCATGCAGATGCAGGGTCCCAAAGCTTTGGCCCGTCTTTGACTGCCTTTCCAGGCCACAAACAGGGAGCTGGATGGGAAAATGGGGCCACCAGGATTTGAACCGGCACATGCAAGGTGAGTTGTTTAGCCACCAGGCTACTGTGCCAAGCTCTAGTAGCTTCAGTTAATACACAGCGGGGTTTTTTTTTTTTTTTGCAGACAAAAGTTTGTTTGCAAAGAGACCAGGTGAGCAGGGAAGAGGAAAGCACCTCTGGAGAGAAAACCAGGAGGTGGGGTGCCTCTTGAAAGGGGAGACACCCTGCAGTCATCTTAAATTGCCAAAGTCTCAAATTATTTCAGCTGGAGACATGGTTTTCATCAAACATCAACTTTAGCAACAGTACTGAAACAGCTTTGCAGGATGTGAGAATCTTATTTGGTTTTGCAGATTTACTATCTATAAGTTTTCAATAGTTACAAATAAAGTCACGGGTCAGAACCTGTATACTCCTCCTCCTGCTAGTACCAACATCCCCTATGGGCGCCAGTTCATGTCACTGCTGTTCCACTTCTGATCCATCCTCCAGCTTATTGGCCTGGGAAAGCAACAGAGAATGGCTCAAGCCATTAGGGATCCTGCACCCACCTGGAACACCAGGTAAATTCCAGAATCCCAGCTTCTGATCAATTCAGCTCTGCCTATTACAGCCATGTGAATAGCAAATTTTTATATAAAGCTGGCAAATAGTAAATCTTTTTAAAAAAAGGAAAAGCCAGTGGTTTTCCCCCACCCCATGCCAGTAACAAGCTCATACTTTCCCTATCCCTTAATAGTTTCTTAAAGATTCATAATGGCTGCTCCACTTCCCATTTAGCTCCCTGCTAATGGCCTAGGAGAGCAGTGGAGGATGGCCTAAGGCTTTGGGACCCTGCACCTGGCTGTGAGACTCAAAGAAGCTCCCAGTGTGGCCTTTAGGGACAATAAAAATATTTTAGAAGCACCCCCCCCCCGTTATTTATTTTTATGAAACAGGCAGATTCAGAGGAAAAGATCTTCCATCCTCTGGATCACTCAACAAGTGGCTCAAGGACCAGAGCCGAGCGGATCTGAAGCTAGGAACCTCTTCAGGTATTCCACGCACTTTGGACCATCTGCTGCTTCCCCAGGCCATAAGCAGATTGCTGGATGGGAAGTAGAGCAGTTGGGACATGAACCCACACCCCATGGGGTGCCAGCACTCAAGTGGAATGTCCTATTCAGCCAAGGTGCAGCCAGCCCCCTCAATAATTACATGACAAAGCATGTGATATTAAAATTGTATCCTGAATATGAAAATGAGTGAGCCATTGTGGTAAGATAATAAAGACCAAAAGCAGATATAGTTTAATGTATTTTAATAGCAAACTTACAGGAACAGCACAGAAGACAGACAACATTAAAAACATGTACTTGCATGTAGGACAACTCAGTTAGAAAAGTATAGTGAATGGATGGAATCTACTACTGTATGATAAAAATGCTACAAACACCATTTAGTTGCCGTCAATAAGAAATTTACTTGTTTTAAAAAAATCCAAATGCTGGCATTGTCCAGAAAAATTTAACAGGTTTATTTATAATTGTTATAAAGTTGAACTGCTGAAACTTGTTCACTGAAACATTTTGACTTGCATTAATGCTTTACGTCCCCGCATTTATATTAAAAATCCACACACAAATGAAAATGGAAAAACTGCCAATACCTGATTTCTGTCCCCTAGTTTTCCATTTGCAATCATATACTTAGGTACCTTTTGACCCCATGGGAAAAAAAAAACAAAAAAAAAAAAAAACAAAAAAAACCACCAAAAAAACAAAAAAACAAAAAACCCAAAAAAACAAAGAAAAACCCCTAAACGTTCAGAGCTACCAATATAACAGGTAAGAAGAGAAAAAAAAAATTTGTTTTGAGAATGAAATGTTTCTCCTCATAGTGGATTCTTAAGCACGTTCTCCACGTATGCGGCGTGCTAGCTGGATGTCTTTTGGCATAATTGTTACACGTTTGGCATGGATAGCACACAGGTTGGTGTCTTCAAACAGGCCAACCAGATAGGCCTCACTTGCCTCCTGCAACCAGAATTAAGAGAAATGATTAATTGTATTATTTCCAATAGCTTAAGACAAACTTACATGAATCACAGAAATTATACTAAATATTTAAATTAACACCTGGGGGACAAAATTTAAGATTATGGAAGGTCAAAAGTTCAAGCCTGTAAATCTATCAAATTAAACAAGTTACTGGTAACTTTTGTAGTACTAATATGATTTCTAGTAAACTGAAATGTCTTGAATAAAGAAGTCCACTTTACACTCTACCATTATCATGCTTAAAATAAAGCTGTATCAAATCCAAATAGCGCACTCTATCCAGTCCAGTTATTCCAAAGCCCACCCCCACGGGGCAGTAGCAACCTTTGCTTCACCAAGCAGTGCAGTATGGCTGACAACTGGTTTCCATCAAATAGTCCTCAGCGTGCTTTCATCGTAGAGTACATACAGGTCCCCAAACATCACAGATTAACTTATTTATATATTTTGATTTGATATGGCTAGATGATGTTGCCTACTAAGTATCTTCTCTTTATGTATGTATTCCAATCTCTACCAACATTTGTTGCCTGCTAGTGTTAATATCAACCCCTGTGGCTTTTCCTATTTGATTATGAGATTCTTTCAAGGCATCTTATGCCTACCACTCAACAGCGCTAGTGTTTCAATCACTCAATAGTACTTGGCTTGTTAGGCAGGACTTCCACTTAAACCTCACAACACAAACTGTCAGCACGTTTTAGAGCAGTTTAAACATCTCTTCACTCATTTTTCATTTTGTTTCAATGGTCATCAGCCCTAATGTACTGGGTTTGGAGCATAAGATTATTTGGCCCTTTGTCTAAAGGAAGTTATTTCTTTGTTCAAAATATAGAGAAAAGGCCAGATTTTTATTCTTGTTCCTTACATGGTAATAAAGTATATCCCTTTGGATAATAACAATTAAAAAGACCCCCCCCACCCAAAAATCTTGGAACAACTTAATTCCTATAATGCTACATGATAAACAGGATAAATGGGACAATTTCCCTAAAAGGCAAATGAAACAATTGGAATTCCGCTTTAAAGCATTAACAAAGCAGCAATTAACTCAAAATGGCTCTTTATTATTTATGCTTCCATCCTTTTCTGCAACTCTCAAGAATGTGTCATTCACATATTACTACCTATACATGGCTTTCTCTATTGTTAATACCTAATCTTATCTACCTATCTTTTAAGGCCTAGTTCAAACTATTCCACAATGTAGAAAGAAAGCCTCTTGCCCCTGTCCCCAGTGAAGGTGACCTGGAACTCCACATTCTGCAGCTCTCGAGCCGTGTAGCTTTCAGCTGTCTCGTAACGCCTTTGAGTTAGCTCATCAGAGGGCTCCTTCCACTCACAATGCATCCATTACTCTCCAATAGATGGTCAATATTTGCTAGTGTTTTCGGATATTACCAGGGTTTCCTTATTTATTCCAAAAGTATCAAAGTCCACATCATTCAGGCAATATTATTCTTTGGATAATCTACAAATATGCTTAAGTCTGGAAAACACTGCATTCTCCAACCTGCTTTTAAAAAAATACCCCATTCTTAGAGGTTCATAATGTACATTAGACACTAGAATTGAGGGCCTGGCGGTGTGGCCTAGCGGCTAAAGTCCTCGCCCTGAACCCGCAGGGATCCCATATGGGCGCCAGTTCTAATCTCGGCAGCTCTACTTCTCATCCAGCTCCGTTTGTGGCCTGGGAAAGCAGTTGAGGACAGCCCAATGCTTCGGGACTCTGTACCCACGTGACAGACCTGGAGGAAGTTCCTGGCTCCTGATCAGCACAGCACTGGCTGTTGCGCTCACTTGGGGCGTGAATCATCGGACATGGAAGATCTTTCTCTGTCTCTCCTCCTCTCTATATATGACTTTGTAATAAAAATAAATAAATCTTAAAAAAAAAAAAAAAAAAACTAAATTGAAACTCTTTAGGAAAGAAACTAGGATTATGGAAATGCAGAATGCTTTTGTGAAATGCAGCTGCCATGTGTGGCCAAGCCAATAGGTACCGTGGGTTCTGAGACCACAATCCAGGATCACCTGTTGGCTTCTCAGGGGATTGCTCAGGAGGCGCATGGTAACTGGGGCTCTTTCTGATGAATACAGCCTCCAAAGGTCATGTCTGGTCAGCTCTGGACAGATTCAATATCCAGACTGAGTTTGACCATGACCTATTAATAACATCATATTGTTTTTTAAGCATTAAGGCTCTTTTTAAAAAATACTTATTTTTATTGGAAAGGCAGGTATACAGAGAAGAGAGACAGAGAGGAAGATCTTCCATCCACTGATTTACTCCCCAAGCAGCCGCCACGGTCAGAGCCGATCCAAAGCCAGGGGTCCTGAGCCTCCTCCGGGTCTCCCACAAGCCGGTGCAGGGTCCCAAGGCTTTGCGCCATCCTCGACTGCTTTCCTGGGTCACAAGCAGGGAGCTGGATGGGAAGCGGGGCTGCCGGGATTAGAACTGGTGCCCACATGGGATCCTTGCGCGTGCAAGGCGAGGACCTTAACCAATAGGCTACTGCGCCAGGTCCCATCAAGGCTCTTTGTAGAGGGAACTAAAAACCACCCAATTTAAGTCTCAATGAACACAGGTTTTAATACAAGAAAATATGCAGCCTTATTCAATATCAAATGTACTATTCCAAAACTCCGTTTTTAATATACTTTAGTTAAAAGTAGAGTAAAAGTTTTAAGTCAATGCACAGCATGACAGATGCAAACTCCCATACTATTCTCATTGGACTACCTTCTCCTTCAGTCACTCAGTAGGTTGTTTTTGCTGCATATCATGGTCCATAATGGTATTAAACAGATATCACAGACATAAAATTCAAATACTTATTATACTACACTACTGTTTTTACTGTCATTACTGTATTTCCGTGCTTAGTTCATAGCTGAACTCTGTTAAATTATACTTATGAAGACAGTATGAGTATACTCCAGAAAGCTCAGACTATGTATGATATTTTAGGAAAAGATTATCCAAGGTTTTCAATTCTTTTGCACTAAAATGTATCTGTTTCATTTCCCCCCAATTTTTCTGAAGTTCCCTTGTATTCAAGATTCAGCACTGCAGGTCCTGGTGCATTTCCTCCCACACAGTCATGGGCAGACCACTCTATTAGAAAAGCACTAAACTGTAAAATCAAAAGTAAAGCTATTTGTAAAATTCCACTTTTTAAAATTTATCTGTTTTTTTTTTGAAATTTCATTTTCACCACCAGCTTCTATTGCCCTATTTTCATTATCAAACACTCCCCATCTTCAGAGAACTAAACTAGGCATAAAAGAAACCAAAAAAGTACAAGAATTACTTTCAATAAAAATCCAAGAGAGCTGGGGCAGCAGAGAAACATCTTGGTCAAATCCTACAGAGCCAGGCTTAACAAATACACAAGGCAGGAACCGCAACAATGGAAGCTCCCACCTGATTAATTTAAAGTCCTTTATCCCTAACTGTCTCATTAATTTTAATTACATTTAAGCTAAAAACATGCTGGACTTTTTTTAAAGTATAGTGCTGTGTTCTTTAGGCACAATTCTAACAGTACCTAGAAAATATAATGAGCAAGTCTGCACCAATGCTTGGATATTTTAATATTTCTGCATTTAAAATAGGGAAATGGAAACTGGAGATAATTACCTGTTAAAACAGAAAATAAAGTTTTAAAAGTACCAGCATGCAAAGATTTTAGTAGTTGAAATTTCAGTAATTTCAACCCACTGAGAATTTAACGGATGCCTACTCCTGGAACTCACCAATCAATTCAAGTGTAGACTAACCATAGAAACAGCTCGACCAATTATACATCAGGGTAGAATCCACCTATCAAATCTTTTCCCCATATAAAGCAAAAGCCTGGCACAGCAACAGCAGCCTTGAAAATCCTCCAATGGCTGTGTGCAAATCTAGACCTTCTCCACCAAAGAGACTCTCAGCTCTGCAATGTTCCCACCCCTGCAGCCCCAGGATTCCAGTGGAGGTCTCACTACATTTTTGAGATACAGCCATTTAAAGAATGCCAATATAAAATGTAGATTACCTTAAGCAACTAACAATTACATCCATATAGTGAATAAAATACCTTAACACATGGAAATGTCAAGATTTAATCTTGGCATACGCCACATTTCAAATACATAACCACTTCTAGAATGACATTTCTCAAATTCCTGGCACTGTGGATCCAAGCCGAAACTCAACATGCTCCTATTTAGGTAAGGTCCAAAGTCTCTCTTAGCAAATTGCAACCATCAAATCCCTGTCTCTTCACATGTCCAGCATCATGTTTGAGCACCATCTGTCCCTATAATCAATCCAATGCTAACCACCACTCAATGCAGCATGGTTATAATACTGCCACTCCAGCCTAGAATTTAGGCTCTCCACCTGTAACTGTCTCTTCAGGTTCAAAGGGTATTCAAAACATACCACTTATACTAGTCACATTGGTCTCAGTGACTTGCAAACACCGTAACCTCTAGACTTCAATCATCTTGATGTTCCACAGCATCCCATGAAGTTCAAGTTGTGTTTTAACATTAGCTTTCAGTGAATTTTAAAAACGGCATAATGGAATATGCATTAAGCTTTGAAATCAAATAGGTTTAAATTTCTACTTCCATTTCTCTATGCAAATGACCTTGAGCAACTTAACCTTCCCTAAGTATCCTTAACAAATAACAGTATCAACTACATCTGATTTTCAGATGACTACATGACTCGACTGTTGTTCTTCGTATATGGCAGAACACAGCCTCAAGTAGTCCCCTCTCCCATTCACCAGTTTACCTGCAAAGCACCAATAGCTGCACTCTGGAAGCGCAGATCTGTTTTGAAATCCTGAGCAATTTCTCGCACCAGACGTTGGAAGGGGAGTTTGCGAATCAGAAGCTCAGTGGACTTCTGATAACGTCTAATTTCACGGAGCGCCACAGTACCAGGCCTATAAAAAATTAACAAAAAAAATTGTTACCAAGCATAAAAACAGCACAAAGGATAAAGTGGTTGGCTTTAAACACATACTGCAGTTTCTCAAAAAGCAATCCACTCAACTATTCATCATCCCTAGTACAAAACCAATTCCACTTACGACCCAAACATATGAGTCTATTAGTAAGTCACAATACAGATGTTGGGACACTTCTGGAAAGGAGTTTGTCAAAGTCCTATTTCCATTTTAAAACACACAAACATACACACATGAGTACATACATAAAAATGATCAAATGTGTAAGAACAACTTGGAGGGGCTTGGCGGCGTGGCCTAGTGGCTAAGGTCCTCGCCTTGATCCCATATGGCCGCTGGTTCTAATCCCGGCAGCTCCACTTCCTCTCTCTCTCCTCCTCTCAGTATATCTGACTTTGTAATAAAAATAAAATAAATCTTAAAAAAAAAAAAAAAAGAACTTGGAATAGTATTAATCAGCTGCCAATAAATAAACCGTGACCTGCTCCAACTTAGCACCACTCTCATTCCTACCTGTATCCTTAATTATCTCAAAGCCCTCTGGTTTACCAACACAATCCAATGGGCTTCTCATTTAAAAATAACATTGTGGTATTTTGAGTTTCCAGAATACCTGACTTCCTCTATCGGTCATACTTCATAAATAATTTACAATACTCCAGATTGTGTGTCTCTCAACCACTTCAGAGACAAATTTCTGCTTTTTGTTTGTTTTTCAAACTGCCAACAAAGAATTTACCTCTAATTCTGCTTTATTTCTTCCACTATTTGGGGTTTTACTTTTGATTAAGTAAAATTTACAGAGATTACTTAAGTCTGGACAACTTCTGCCCTCTAATGGCAAATGCCCTTAACAGCACTAAACAGTTCAGAACCAAATGAGCTAGTACAGAAAAAGCCAATCAGGCAAATGAGGGACAAGTTTATGAAAACAAAAAAAATCCTATCTTGATTAAAACATGGAGATTCTCAGAAACTAAAACAGTTTTATTTTAAAAAAGAATTACAAGTAACGAAAACATTAATATATCCGATCAACATCAGCAATGTATTAAGTAAATCCCCTTAAACCTCTAGGTCAGACCACAGCTTCAAATGAAACACATTTTCAATAGAACCTAACACTAAATTATTTTTTTTCTGAGAATCACCAAATATTCCAAGAAAGAAAATACCACCTTCCCTAAAGTTTTCCTGTTATCCATCTCTTTTGTTAAATGAGACACTGTCCAGTTTTCCCTTTAATACCTGTAACGGTGAGGTTTCTTCACCCCTCCAGTAGAGGGCGCACTTTTGCGAGCGGCTTTTGTAGCCAGTTGTTTTCTGGGTGCTTTGCCACCAGTCGATTTGCGGGCAGTCTGCTTTGTACGAGCCATGGTGCAAGTACTTCCTTACTCACCTACTAGCGTTTAAAAAAAAAGCAAATCACCATATGCGACTACTGAAGTTTTCCTACCAGTGTCACCTCCCCCACCCGCCAAAATCAGAAAATAATGATCAGCATATGCATTTTCTTACATGTCCATAATGTTATATAATTTTGAAAGGGCGCAGATTATATCTCCCACCCAAATATGACTTCAAGAAACAAACTGTAATGCTAGAAAATCGCTAGCCTTAATTACGTCTCCAAACGCCAATTCTGAGCGCCAAACGGCAAAACAAAAAGACCCCTAAAAGCCTTTGATCTAATTTCTCTAATTAAAGAAGAAATCAGAAATGTCTGTAAACATTCGATCCACAAACAAGTCGAAAGAACGAAACCACAAACCACAGAAAAGGTCGAATCAAATTACAGGGGAAAAAAAAAGGTTTTGCACCCCCCCCACGCCGCCCCCCACTTGCGACTGGCAGTTGAGGGATTACTGTAAATGTCTGAAAACACTACATTCTTGTTTCATCTTTAACAGTTTGACTGAAAAGCCGTCTAGAAAACAAGAGGGGAAAAAAAAAAAAAAGCTAGCACCAGCGAGCTTTCTACAAAGCCCGGTCCTCGCGGCTTCGGGCTGAAATGATAAGAGCCCCACACCTGGGCTCTAATTACCGCCCGACACCCGCCGACCGGTCCACCCAGCACCGCAGATAAACTTTTGGTTCTGCCTCCTCCGGCCTCTCCGCCGGCCCACGTCGCGCAATCACCAACTCGGCTCCCAAACCAGAACAAAATGGAAACAATCGCAAAACGTCTCCGATTCCCTTCCAGAGAAGACAAAACAACCAAACCGCTCCAAAATAGCCTCAATCCCCTGCCACGTGCCGCCTTCCAAAATGTAAAAGTTTTTTTTTTTTGCATTTCAAATGCATCAAGTTTCCGCCTCTCCAAAAAAGGGAAAAAAATGTCCCTCTTTTTAAATTTTTTTCCTCCTTTTTAAAATGGGGAAGAGAGAAACGGGGGGGGGGAATATGGTCGGTGACCAGAGAAGACAAGATGGTGAAGCTTAGCAACAACTGTGGGGAGGCAGCAAAAAAGCGAGTTACCCCAGGGTGGGAAGCGACGGCGATTTCCACCCCTTTCCCGCCCTTAAACTGGGGCCCGGGGTCCGGGGGCGCTGGGGGAGAAGCCCGCGCGGGTCGTGGTGAAGGTTTGGGGTCCGGGGAAGGGACGGCGGGCGGGATTTCACCGAAGAAAAGGGAGCCAGGGGCGCGGGGAGCAGGGAAGAACAGGCTCGGCGCCGCGGCGGTTGCTGCTGTTGGAGCGAGGCGGCGAGAGGCAGGGGAGCCGCCGCCGGAGGGAAGAGGGAAACTCGCCCCTCACTTCCATTTCTGGGCCAAAAAGTTTGTGGGCTAAGCCGGAGGGGCCGCGGGTCCCCTCTCCGCATGCCCCGGGCCCCGCTCGGGGGCTGACGGCGAGCGGGGCTCGGCTCCGGGGAGACGGGCAGCCGGAGAAACTTACCCCCCTTCTCCTTCGGCTGGAGCTCGGCGAGCGAGAGGCGGCGCTGGCGTTGAGAGCGACGTCGGCGCGGCGGTAACTGCGAACACAATTGAAAGATGGCTGACACCGAGGCTATACCCCCCCGACACACGCCGCCCCGCCCCCGCGCCGCGCGCCAGCCAATCACACACAATGGAGGGAAGGCTCGGCCCCGCCCCCGGGCTCCCCCGCTCGCGCCCCGCCCCCTCCCCTCCCCCCGCGCGCCCGTTCGCCGGAGCGCGCTCGCTCCTCCCCCGCGCGCCGCCCGCTCGCTCCTCCCGGCCGCCTCGCGCCGTGTGTGTACAAACACAAAAGACACGCCGAGGGGCTGCCGGCTCCCGCCCCCTACCCCACGAGCGCGCGCGCGCCCGCGCTCTCGGCCTCGCACCCCGCCCCTCACCCACTCGCCCAACTTCGAGGCCCGGGTTTGGGGCGCTGAGAGGAAGGTGGGGGAGGGGCGAGCACGAGGCGGCGGCCCGGATCAACGCCCGGCCTGCGGTCGCCTCAGGCCGCGGCGGAAGGGGGAAGGGCCGCCCCCGCTCCCGCGCGGGCCCCGGCGCGCGCCCCCGAGGCGCCCCGGGCGGCGTGGGGGCGGGGAGAAGGACACGGCCGGCCGGGTCGCCGTGCCCTAGTGGAGCTCACTCTGCCAGGAAGCTCGGGAGTGGATTTGTCCCGCCCCTGTTCCCGGTTTGGGCCGCCGCGGCAGCTGGCAGGGCGAGCGGGCGGCTCTCCTCAGGCTGCCGCCCGGTGTAGGAGCCGACGGGCGGGGGAGGGGCGACCCGGCGCGCTCCGGGTCTGCGGGTTGGGCCTGATTCCGCCCGCAACCAACTTGGGCGGCTCGGACTGCGAGCCCGAGCCCGGGGGGTGAGCGCTGCAGCCTCTTTCCTGACGGTTAGTACCTCTTGCAAGGTGGCGGGCACCTGGGACGGAGCTCGCCGTCTCCCCGGGCCAAGGTGGCTGACGCAAGATGGCTGTATTTTAAAAGCCTCTGAAAGGCTGGCTGGCATACACAGTCAACTGGGCCAGGGCTCGGCAGCACGTCCTGCCAGCCAGTGCGGGCCTTGGAGCCGCTCGGTGTTGGGTTGGTTGCTTCGGCGAGAACTCGCCTAAGGAGTGTCGTCAGCGGCTTCTGCATAGTTTAGAAGGGACTTGAAACCGGCCTAAGTTGCGGTTTCAGAATTCTCACGTTGGCAATTTATTGGCAGTTTTTCATTCTCAGAAGCCAGGAAACAGACAGCCAGGTTCAGGCTGTCAGCTGCGATGCTTCGCTGTGCGTGTGGAGGTCTCCTGCAGACGTCCCAAAGGATAGTGAATAGGAGACATGTAGGTGAAGGGTGCCAGGGACCGACCGTCATCTGAGTAGCTCACAGAGCATCTCTCAGGTAGATAGGTGGAAATGAGATAGGAGGGAAGGAATGGATTTGTGTAAGGTCGGTTAAGTATGGAACAGAACCTGGACGAACAAAGAAAAAAAATTTTTTTAAACCTCAGGCCTCCTGTTTCATTATTATTTAATGACTCTTAAGTGTCCGTGGTTGCTGGGCAGAACACATGCAATCTGAGATCCGAAAAACACGTATGCAGAAAGCCTAGGCTGAGCTGCCAGCAAAGAGTTTCTATAATTTGAGCCAAGAAGGTTTTTTTTTTTCTTGTTTTTTGTGTGTTTTGTTTTGCTTTCAGGAAATCAAAATATTTGTAGTTGGGTTTATCCAGGAACGCTGTTCTACATGAGTTATCATTCATCATATCTTCAGAAACTGTTTTATGCCCCGAGTAATGATTTTTTTGTTAGTTTTCATTATTATTATTATTGGAAAGGCAGATACAGAGAGGAAGAGAGACAGAGATCCTTCATCCTCTGATTCATTCCCTAATTGACCCCAACGGCTGGAGCTGAGCTGATCTGAAACCAGAAGTCAGGAGTTTCTTCCAGGTCTCCCACTTGGGTGCAGGATCCCAAGGCTTTGGGCCATCCTCAACTACTTTCCTAGGCCACAAGCAGGGAGCTGGTTGGGAAGCAGGGCAGCCAGGATTAGAACCCACGCCCACATGGGATCCTGGCGTGTGTAAGGCAAGGACTTTAGCTGCTGGGATACAGTGCCAGGCCCTGTATATGTTGGAGTTTTGGCTTAATTTTTTAAGGTAGGAAAGACTTTCAGGTTTTGACCATACATTCATTATCTGAACAATTCAATGCTTCGTCTAACAAGGAAGCAATGTTTGTGGGCTGCTAGCTGTAACTGCAGGATAGAGTCCTTAAACACCTGGGGGTGGGTTACTCTCTGAGTGTTGGCGCCTGGCGGGTGGGCAAGGTGGAGGGGAGGAGAAGGGGAGGTTCTCACTGAATGTTTACTGAGTGCCGGCCCTGTGTTCAGCACAATTCCCAGGGCTGGAGTTGCAGTGGTGAACCACACCAGCCACGTTCTCGTCCTCCTGGGGCTTGTGATCCCTGGTAGCCAGGCTTGGCACAGGGAGGCAGCAGCTGCCGGAGGGTAGAGTTGAGTATCCCCAGAGTGGCAAAAGCTGTGCCCAAGAGGGGCAGAGAGTGTGCAGGTCGCAGGGAAGGAGAGCTGCCAGGGTAAGCAGGAGTTCTACATGGGCCTCAGGGCCACTGTGCCCGAGTCTGCCCTACTTCTAGAACTCCGGGCTAATAATGGCCTCAACATTTGGAGTTTTTTTTTTTTTTTTAAGGGGTGGGGAAGGGAGCAAAAGCTTTTAAGTTAAAATGTTTTCCCTGTAATAGAACACTTAAAGACACTAATTTACATTTGGTTATCAGTGAAGGAGTAGTCTGGAAGGGATTTTAAAAGCATTGTTCTCCATCCCCATGTGGCTCCTCTGTGCCAGGTATGGAGATTTCTGCCTCGTGGAGATGTCTCTGGTCCCTCCAGAGTTGCCTCTGCGCACTGCATCACGTCATCAATTTCTGCCACTCTGATTCAGTCTCTCACTTACATGCTTGTTTGTGGTCTGTTTCTTCCCTAAACCATGTCCACTCCTGGACAGCAGTGGTTTTACCTGTCTCTCTGCTGGCCCTGACCCTACTGCCTGCCCACCCCCTCCACAGTCACACTGGTACACACTTGTATTATTCCCATGTGACTTCCTCCAGTTGTATGGAAACTCATGCACCTAAGTGGAAGGGCTGGTATGATGAACCCCCGGTTCCCATCACTCAGATTCAAGCTCATCTCTCTGGGTTTCCGCTCATTACTCCTACTTTTCCCACTTAAATTATTTGAAGCAAGTCCCAGGATACCTCACTGCATTTGTAGATCTCTCAGTATACATCATAGGAGCCAAATAAACAATTGATGTACCTCTTCTCTTACATTTTTTTTCTTTGTACTTGATTAAATCGATCATAAAATATATGTAAAAAACTGAATCTTTCCCACCTTACCTGAACTGCCCCAACGCAGCAACACAGTACTCTATAGGTTCACCCTCATGTTGTAGGGTACTGCTACCCAGCACCCCAAGACACATTGCACAGCTAGCCAGGAGAGGCTCAAAATTTAAAGTACAGTTTTCTACTGTATGCCATTCACTTTTGCATCAACGTAAAGTAGAGAAAATATGAATTGAATCATCAGATATCAGGAGTCATCTACATTTGCATTTTGTTGGCTGTGAGGCTTCTGATTCCAGTTCTTTCTCCAGTCTTGCCTGGAACATGGCACTGTCACTTACTCAGTTTCTGGAACTCCAGTTACAGACACTTTGCTTGAGCCTTGAGCTTGCCTGCCACACTCCTGGTCAGTGTCAGTGTCGCAGATGACTTACTCCTCTCCTGAAGCCTGTTCCCCTCCCCCAGCCACTCCCCCAGGAACCTCCTGGGCACCCTTTCTCCATTCTGCTCCTCTGCGTTCCAGTTTCTTCATGACAACCCAGATTAGTGTCTATAGGTCCTAAAGCAGCTTAGGTCTCACCATTGCTTAAATCGGCTCAACAGCCTCTCGTGGACCTTGACTAAACTGCACACCTATGGCCCTACTCATGCATCCTATCTCCCCCCAGGCCCTGTGCTGCCCAGGAGCCCCTGGGTCCAGTCAGTCTTTCGCTACTTCTGAACTTGTTGCTCTGAACTACTACTGCACTTGCTTTCTCTCAGGCTTGTAGACTGTCCCCAAGCTCCTCGAAGGACTGGATCACGACTTCTTTTTTTTTTTTTTTTAAGATTTAATTACTTTTCTTGCAAAGTCAGTTTTACGAAGAGGAGGAGAGACAGACGGAAAGATCTTCTATCATTGATTCAATTACTACCCAAAGTCGCTACAAGGACCAGAGCTGAACTGATCTGAAACCAGGAGCCAGAAGCTTCTCCCAGGTCTCCTATGCAGGTGCAGAGGGTCTCAAGGCTTTGGCCTTGAGTCATCCTCTTCTGCTTTCTCAGGCCACAAGCAGGGAGCTGGAAGGGAAGTGGAGCAGCCAGGACACGAGCAGGCACCCACATGCAAGCCTACTAAAGCCGGCATGGTGTTTTCTAAAGCTGACTTTCCAATGTCTGCTGTGTACTTTTGCTAGAAAATGATCCTATGTGTAAGATACCTTAGGGCACAGTGGAAGGGATTTGGAGATTTAAAACATTTGTCTAGGGGAGGGCGTTAGGGTGTAGCAGGTTAAGCCACCCCTTAGGCTGGCCTCATTCATAACAGAATGCCAGTTTATCCTGGCAGCCTGCTTTCAATTCAGCTTCTTCTAATACATTGTGACTATCCAGGTGGGAGACCCCAATGGAGTTCTGGGTTGCTGGTGTAGCCCAAACTTATTAGGGTAATTTGAGGGAATGAACCAGTGTATAAAATAAATTATCCTTTTGCCTCCCAAGTAGATGAAAATAAGCAAACAACCATTTTTTACAAATAAACTTCAAGTTATATGTGTGTATATGTTATATAATACTATAGGGGAGGGCCCAGTGGCGTGGCCTAGCTGCGAAAGTCCTTGCCTTGAATGCCTCGGGACCCCATATGGGCACCGGTTCTTGTCCTGGCTGCTCCACTTCTCATCCAGCTCCCTGCTTGTGGCCTGGGAAAGCTGTCGAGGACGGCCCAATGCCTTGGGACCCTGCGCCCGCGTGGGAGACCCGGAAGAGATTACTGGTTCCCGGCTTCGGATTGGCACAGCACCAACCGTTGTGCTCATTTGGGGAGTGAATCATCAGACGGAAGATCTTCCTCTCTGTATATCTGACTTTGTAATGAAAATAAATAAATCTTTAGAAAAAATAATTACTATAGCGGAAAGTATCAGCTTTTAGGAAAGGTATGAAATATAAAACTCTCAAACAAGACGTTTTTCTTCTTCTCCTTCTTCTTTTTAAGATTTATTTATTTATTTATTTTAATTGGAAAGGCAGATGTACAAAGAGGAGGAGAGCCAGGAGCTTCTTCCAGGTCTCCCATGTGGGTTCAGGGTCCCAAGGCTTCGGGCCGTTCTCAACTCCTTTCCCAGGCCACAGGGATCTGGACGGGAAGCGGGACTGTCAGGCCATGAATTGGTGCCCATATGGGATCCTAGTATGTGCAAGGCGAGGACTTTAGCCCAGATTTATTTATTTTTATTGGAAAGGCAGACTAACAGAGAGAAAGATCTTCCATTCATTGGTTCACTCACCAAATGGCCGCAAGAACTGAAGTTGAGCCAATCCAAGACCCAGGAGTTTTCTCCAGATCTCCCACATGCATACAGGGTCCCAGGGCTTTTGGCCATTCTTTACTGCTTTAACAGGCCACAAGCAGGGAGCTGGATGGGAAGTGGAGCAGCAGGGACACAAACTGATGTCCGTTAATCAGCTGAGCCATCGTTCCAGCCCCATAAGATATTTTCAAAGATTTAATGACAGGTTGGTTTTCTGAGCATAATTTTATGTTAGTCTTTTTGTGAGGCTGGTTCCATGGCTCAACAGGCTGATCCTCCACCCTGTGGCACCAGCATCCCATATGGGCGCCAAGTTTAGTCTTGGCTGCTGCATTTTGAATCCAGCTCTCTTCTTACGGCCTGTGAAAGCAGATGAGGATGGCCCATGTGCTTGGGACCCTGCACCCACATGTGAGACCTGGAAGAGGTTTCTGTTTCCCTGCTTTGGATTAGCTTATTGAGATTTTATTTGTTTGAAAGGCAGAGTTACAAAAAGAGAAGAAAAAGCAGAGGCACCAAGAGAAAGGTATCTTCCCAAAATGGCTGTGATGGCTAGGGCTGGACCAGGCCAATGTCAGGAGCCTAGAGAGTCATCCAGGTCCCCTCTGTGGGTTACAGGAACCCAAGCACTTGGGCCATCCTCTGCTGCTTTCCTAGGCCATAAGCGAAGAGCTGGATTGGAAGTGGAGTAGCCGAGACTCAAACCAGCTCCCATAGGGGATGCTGGTGCTGCAGTTAGAATATCAGCTCCTGGGCCCGGCGGTGTGGCCTAGCGGCTAAAGTCCTCACCTTGAAAGCCCCGGGATCCCATATGGGCGCCGGTTCTAATGCCAGCAGCTCCACTTCCCATCCAGCTCCCTGCTTGTGGCCTGGGAAAGCAGTCGAGGACGGCCCAAAGCTTTGGGACCCTGCACCCGCATGGGAAACCTGGAAGAGGTTCCTGTTTCCCGGCTCTGGATTGGCACAGCACCGGCCCGTTGTGGCTCACTTGGGGAGTGAAACATCGGATGGAAGATCTTCCTCTCTGTCTCTCCTCCTCTCTGTATATCCGGCTTTCCAATAATAATAATTAAAAAAAAAAAAAAAAGAATATCAGCTCCTAAGTCACCATGCAGACCCCGACAGGATTTCATTTTGTTTTGTGAATTTGATGCAGGCAGTAGGCTGAGTGGTGTGTTTATAAAGAGGAGATTAAGGCTGAAGATGAAGAAACTCATGAGGAAAAAGTAAGAACACATATTTCTTTGGATAAAGATACAGTCATTTTCACCTTATAATTAATTTACATAATTAGCTTTTCAGCAAAGATGATCAAATGGCTTGATAATATGGAATTCAAATGGAATGAAGCATTCAAGTTTATATTGTGCATTTTCATCTATCTGATGGACTAGCAACAACTACAGTAAAAATCTTGGCCGATCAAAAAACCATTTGAGCAGTACCCTCGGAGCATGCCCCACATCAGGGACCCTGGTCTGGTTGGGAGGGTGGGTGTGGCTTCTGCCTTTGTCTTTCCCCTTCCCCCACATACAGGAAGGAAAAAAGAGAATGTGGAAACAATGGTCTTAACCAATTTCCTGTAACCCTTGACCCTTTGAGCCTAATCAACTATGACAAGATAATCAAAAATTTTAAAAAATGGATAAAAATCTTGGCCATTATTTATTATTATTTTTTCCTAACAGTAGTAACAAGTATCTATTATACTGCCTCATTTACAGTTGAGGAAACAGGCTAAGTGGATCAGTTTAATAAGCCAGGTTAGCTAGTGGTAGAACTAGGTTTCCATCCCTGCACTGGCTTAAGAGCCCGCACTCTGGTTCCTGCACTTGATTTTGTTTAAAATGAGTTCTGAGAGGCGGACTTTGTGGCTCAAAGGATTAAGCTAACGCTTGCAGCACCTGTTTCACCTATCAGACCTAAGGTTCATGTCCCAGTTACTTTTGTTTCTAATCTAGTTTCCTGCTGACTTGCCTGGGAGAGTAAACAGAGAATGGTTCAATTCCTTATTTCCTGTTAACCATGTGAAAGATTCCTATGGAACTCCTGGCCTCAGGTTGACCCAGCTCCGCCTATTGCTGTCATCTGGGGAATGAACCAGTGGCTGAAAAGCTGTCATTCTATCTTTTCAACAAATAAACATACCTATATCTATGTATCTATTTAAAACTTAGTTATTTTTATTGGAAAGGCAGATAAGATTTGCAGAGAGAAGAAGAGAAAAAGAGCCAAGATTCTTCATCCACTGGTTCACTCTCCAAGTGGCCGTAATTGCTGGAGCTGAACCAATCCAAAGCCAAGAGACAGAAGATTTCTCTGGGTCTCTCAAATGGATGCGGGATCCTAAGGCTTTGAGCCATCCTCGACTGCTTTCCCAGGCTACAGGTAGGCAGCTGGATGGGAAGTGAAGCAGCCAGGACACGAACTGATGCCCACATGGGATCCTGGTGTTTGCAAGGTGAAGATTTAGCCATTGAGCCATTGTGCCAGGCCATTTGGAAAATGAGCGAGCAGCAGAAGAGTCATTCTCTCTCTTTTTCTCTACCTTTGCCTATAATGGGCTTTCAGATCAATGAAGTAAATCTGAAAGAGAGAGAGAGAGAGAAAGAAAAAGAAAGAGAAAGAAAAAAGAAACAGAAACCTTATAATAACCATGTTTGATCATATTTTCCATATTAAGATTTGACCAATTTGGGGCAAGTGTTTAGCCTATTGGTTAAGACATTCTACATCAGAATTTGCTAGATTTGCTAACTGCTTCTAGCACCTGACTCTAACTTCCCTGCTAACACAGACCTCAGGAGGAAGTAATGACGGCTCCGGTAGTTGGGTCTCTGCTCCCTTGTGAAAAAAATTCCATGAAGTTCTGACTCCTGGTTTCAGCTGCAACCCACATCTGGTCACTACAGACATTTGCAGAGTGAACAAGTGGATAGCAGCTCTGTAGCTGTTTCTCTGTTTCTTGGATAAAAATTAAAAAATTTTAAAGGATTCACTTTTCTAGCATGTCACAAAAAAAGTAACCTTACAACAAGTCACTAAAATTCAGAAATGGAGGCTGGTTCCATTGCTCAACAGGCTGATCCTCCACCCTGTGGCACCAGCATCCCATATGGGTGCCAAGTTTAGTTTTGGCTGCTGCATTTTGAATCCAGCTCTCTTCTTACGGCCTGTGAAAGCAGATGAGGATGGCCCATGTGCTTGGGACCCTGCACCCACATGTGAGACCTGGAAGAGGTTTCTGTTTCCCTGCTTTGGATTAGCTTAGCTCTGGCTGTTGCAGCAATAAACTAAAATTCAGAAATGTTTGTATAACAAAGAACATAGACAGTGCCAGCATCCCACATGGGCATTTGTTCAAGTCCCAGCAGTTCTACTTCTGATCTATTTCCCTGGTAATGGCCTGAGAAAGCAGTAGAAGATGGCCCGAATGCTTGGGCCCCTACCACTCAGGTGGGAGATCCAAATGGAGTTCCAGGTCCAGGCTTTGGTTGGGCCCAGCCCTGGCTGTTGGAGTCGTTTATGTAGTGGAAGATCTCTCTTCCTTTCTTTCTGTTTCTTCCTTTGTCTCCTTCTTTCTCTGTAATTCTGCCTTTCAAATACATAAATCTTAACAAAATAAGTGAATAAAAAATTTTAATTGATTTATTTTATTATCTTATGATACAATTCCATAGGCTCTGGGATTTCCCTTTCCCTCTCCCCCTAGTAATTTCACCTATATCATTAGAATAGTATAATCTTTCATAAATAGTCACAAGTTCATCATTCTGCTATTTAATTGTATCCTGACATTGTAGGTATGGACAATGACAGAGAGTCCAGCATCCTATTGTTAAGATATATTTAACAGTTTCATTGGGAGTCCATCTTTGATTTGAAAGTAGAGATACAATAAAATGTTTTCAAAACATGGTTTTTACAATGAGGTTTTTCAAATGAGGCTAAAAATTAGCACACTGGACCCAGGCTTGTTAAATGGACAAGCCAATGAGAGAAGCCCACCCTTCTGTAGACTTTCTCCTTTGCCGGTGAATAGTTGGTAGGCTAGGGCCTAGACACCATGTATTGTTATATTAGAAAGCAGTGGTCATTCATTTACTGTACCTTTGAGTAGAATTTTCAAAACGCATGTGTGGTAGCAGTGTTTCTGTGGTGTTTACACGCTTCTTGGAAGGTGGTGTGCCAGGAATGAGTTTGAGTTCCACCTGAGACTTGAATCTGCAGGAGCCTTTTGTTCCGAGCGAGACGCTGAGTGTGTCTGCCAGCATCTGTTTCCTAGCATACCACAGATACATCATGGGAAATTGTCTTGAACCATCCATCATTCAAGTATGTGTGTGTGTGTTTTAATAATCTCCTGGTTTTAAATGATATCACTCTTCCTTTTATCATGCTCAGTATAGCATCTGTTTAGTACACATTTTGTGCCTGTATTTTACCTACCAACACAGGGGCACATGGGAGTGGAAAACTGTCATGAGAATCTTTGGCAAACTTCATCTCAGCACTTTGGTTTGTTGTTGGTAATGGTATGAACTAGCTCCCTCAGCCACTGCAGATGGCTGTGTAAATTGATATAGCCTTTATGAAAAACAATTTATGATAGGCATCTGGAGTTAAAACCATATTATTTCTGGTTTGAGCCTAAAATTCCAGTTCCAGAATTTAAAGTAAGGGAAAATTAAACATGTAAAAGTGGCTACAATATTATTTATTGCTGGTTTTTAATAACTGAAAAATTATATACAAACAAACAGAAATATGATCAACAGATTTGAGTAGTCCTCTGAATGAAATACTATCTTGGCATTAAAATGCTATCTTTAACAATGTTTACTAGAAATTTTTTACGTGTAATGCTGTCTGGAGAAGTAGGATATAAAACTGTACATTTAGTATTTTGGCAGAGTACTGGGAAAATTACACACCTGAATGTTCCCACACACCAGGATGATAGTATTGTGGGTAATGTGCTTTTCTTCCTAATTTTCCAAAATTTTAATAGTGTTATTACACTATTTTTATAATGGAAAGATTTTTAATTTTTAAAAACCTCTGTTACATGTAGTTAGAACCATGTGTCATTATGATGAAATTTCTTATAACTTGAAGACGGCAGAACATATGGACTGGTTTACAACCTGGCAATAGGCTGCGGGGATTACAATTGGAATTATTTCCCCAAATCCATGATCTTGGAATTTAGACCTGTCGGCAGTCCCCGAGGCCACCGAGGGTGAGGCAGATGGTGGCTTTTGGCCGCAAGAACCACCAGAGACAAGCTGGTGAGGAATGTCGTTTATTCAGCCCAAGTTCCAGATTTATGAAAGGCTAAGAAAAGGGAAGGTATGAAGGCATTTTCAGTAGTCCCTTCATCTAATAAAGACACTGTGATTGGATAAAAAGGCATACCTAATCCTGTTGACCTTCCAATCATATCAGAGGTCACATACTATAGACAGGGTTGGAAGTCACACCCTAGACCAAGGCAGACAAGCTCTAGGTCACGCCCACCAGGTAGCAGGCAGAGACCCAGGGATGATTTCCTACACCAGGAAATATACACATGCATAGGTAAATTAGCCATGATGGCTGTAAATCAGAAGTGACTCAAGAAATCCAGCTTGACTTAAGGGAACCCTTCTCACTGTGTGAGCAATGACTCAAGGCCTCCCATGGTACCATCACCCCAAGTTGCCAGGGGACTAATAAAACTGACCCCTTCATGTGGCGAAAAGTGTCTTTTCTGCAATTGTCTCACCCAGGAAACTTGGCTCTTGGTAGTAGTGTCAGCATCCAGGTCAGTTTGGCTAGTCCCAACCTAAATGTGCGACTAAGTGACTGAGAAGTTGTTCCTTGGAGTTTAAAGGCTCACACTTTTCTCAGTCCACCCTGGCAGAGGACATGTCCTCTGGCCTCCAGCAATCAGTACTGCTGCCAGCAGCCAGAAACAGATGCTTATCTGTACTGTTTTCTCTCTCTCTTCTGTAACATAAATTCCAAATTAAATTTTAATAAAAAAGGTACTGGGGCTGGCATTGTGGCATAGCTAGTAAAGTCACTGCCTAAAATGCCAGCATCCCATGAGGTGCCAGTTCACCATCTGGCAGCTCTAATTTCCATTCAACAAAAGCAGCAAAGGATGGCCCCAGTGTTTGGGCCTCTACACCCACCTGGGAGACTCAGATGAATCTCCTGGATACCAGCTTTGGCCTGGCTCAGCACTGGCCCTTGAGGCCATCTAGGGAGCCAAACAGTGGATGGAAGCTCTCTTTCTCTCTGTAACTCTGCCTTTCAAATAAACAAATTTTTAAAATTTTGGAAGACACTGATGAATGTCCTAAAGATTCACTCATTCATTCATTTGGTCATTTATTAAGGATTGGTTAAAGCAGATGTAATGCACTAGATGCTGGAATTAAAGACCAGTTCCAATGCCAGCTCTGGCTTCCTGCTACTGTGCACCCTGAGCGGCGGGAGATGACAGCTCAAATACTAACATCCCTGCTACCCACATAAGAGACCCAGACTGAGTTCTGGGTCCCTGATTTGGGCTGGCCCAGATCTGGATTTTGTTGGCATTCTGGCATGAACCAACAAATGAAAAGATTGATTCTCTCTCTATTTTAAAAATAAAACTGAAAATAAATAATTATATATTTTTAAAGACCATAGGAAAACACTGCCATGCCTCCCAGGCTCTTAGAGGGCAACAACCGGAAGACCTTTAGCACTCTACTCCAGAGGCTATCAGGGAGGTGGGTGGGGGTGACCTAGGTGAATGGGACCACGTGCTCATCAGGGAGCATGGCTCAAATGGAAGAGGGCCTACAGAGCCTTATTGGACCTACTCAATTGCTTTGATTTTGGCTGGAAACCGACAGGAAAATTCAGAAAGGGGAGGGCAGGGGCAAGCGTGGTGGCTTAAAGACTAATCCTCTATGTGCATGCTGGCATCCTATATTGGCATCAATTCTGGTCTCAACTGCTCCATTTCCAATCCAGTTTCCTGCTTGTAACTTGGGAAATCAGTGGAGGATGGCTCAAAGCCTTGGGACCTTGTACCTGCATGGGACACCCAGAAGAAGCTCAGCTTCAGATTGGCTCCTGGCTCCTGCTGTTGCAACCATTTGGGATGTGAACTAGCAGATGAAAGATCTCTCTGTCTCGCCTTCTTTCTGTAAACCTGCTTTAGAAATAAAAAAAAAAATAGGGCCTAGAGTGATGGTTCAATTGGCTAATCCTCCTCTTGTAAGCTCCAGGATTCCATATGGGTGCCAATATGTGTCCTGGCTGCTCCGCTTCCCATTCAGCTCTCTGCTTATGGCCTGGGAAAGCAGTCTAGGATGGCCCAAAATCTTGGGACCCTGCAACCCTATGGGAGACCTGGAAGAATCCCCTGGCTCTTGGCTTTGAACTGGCTCAATTCTATTGCAGACTTTTGGGGAGTGAACCAGCAGAATGAAGATCTTTCTCATTGCCTCTCGTTCTCTCTGTAAATCTGCCTTTCCAGGTAATAAACAAATAAGCAAATATTTAAACAAAGAAAAGAAAAAATTAAAAAGGAGGGCAGAAGACCTTGGGGATAGGTGCCATGTACTAGACAAACTCAATGAAGTGTGTCTCTTGAATAACGGAGCAGTGGAGTGGCTGTTTTCCTCTCTGAAGGCAGCTCTGGAGGTCGGTCCCCTTGGAGAGATTCTGCTAATACTAATCTGTTCATGACCACTTGTCCAGAAGGCTTCCTAGGAACTTGTTAAGCAAATTTCTTTGATGCCTGGGATTTGACGTTGGCAAGAGTCAGTCTGAGCAAATTCTCAAAGATTCAACTTGAAAACAAAATTCTTAGGATCAACAGGTATGGCTGATTGCTTTTTTCTCCATCAGAGACTTGAAATACGACAGGCTGCTTCTTCAGTCACTAAGCCCATGCCTCATTGGCCTCTATGGTGGTCTAGGCTACATGGTCTCTTTTTCTCTCCCCTGGCACTCTCCATGTTGGCCCCCCAATGGATTAGGAAGTTGAGGGGTAAGGGAATGGTCACCCCAGAAAATCCATTCTTACTTCGTTGCCTTTTGTAGTAAACTCTGCGCTTCCTCTATGGAAGTGCATGTGGTTGCTGAGGTACTCAGTTTCCAAAGTCAGCCTGGTGTGGAATGGATCAGCTAGATGAAGCAACCAGCCCTGGGTCATGGGCCTGATCCCTGCTGTGTTTAGAGCAGGTTTGGGGCTCATTACAGGTTGCCTGTCAAATCTTGCCTCCCATGAGTATGTGCAAGGTTGGAGGTGCTGGGACCAAACAGGTGAAAGGAAGATCTTAACTCTTTCAGAAGTAAACACTAACAACTCAGTCCCTCTAACTCTAAAACATTTAATGTGAGAAATTTTAATTATGAAAGAAACATTCTCACCTCACAAAGCATTGGAAAACAGAGAATAGGTCAAGAAAAGAAAAATCCACCCACAATACTAGTTATCCAAACATTAACACTCTTCACACCCTCCCTCCTACCCACTCCGCAACTTATCAGTTACTGATTCAGGTTGGGTCTCTAGTGGGTACATAAGCTCAACCTGAAGACACTCCCAAGGCCAGATGAAGCAAAGACTACCCTCGGAGAATTAAACCGGGGGAAATTGCTGAGATCAGTCTTCTCTTACAAATGGTTCAATCAATTCCTGAGGCAAGTAAGACCAGTACAGAATCTTGCCAAGAATTTGCTTCATCAGAACTACCTATGGCCATGGTCAGGTCCCTTGTGAGCCATCATTGTGCAAACCTGCGAACCAGGAACTCTGCAGACACAGAATGTAAACAGAACATCAAAGAGATGCCTTGACTTTTCCTTTGCCAAAGCAGAACATTGGCAGATACAGAGAACACATTTTATCCCAGATTCCTTTGTCGTTGTAATTAATTCAACATTCTTGGTTCCTTCCAAGAAAGTTTTACTGCAGAGGAAGGGCAACTGGATTATAAGCATCAGAATGTAGTTTTAAGGTAGGAAGATTCAGGAGCAGTGAATCAAACAGCTAGGACAATTGGAAGAGCTTGAATATGGACCAGATATTAGACAATATGGCTTGAATATGTCTGCAACCACATTAAGGTATAGACAAAGTGAAGCAGTAAGCGATAGCACCCTTAAGAGGTGATTGGATCATGGAGGGCGCCTTCTCATCAGTGGAATTAAGGATTGTGTTAAAGAGGCTTCCCCTGGCATTTGACTAGGTTACTCTTTGGCACTTCTGCCTGCCACCATGCGAGGACACACCATTCCTTCTGTCGGAGGACAGCAGCCTGCCTCAGACCAGCAAGTGCTGGTGTGTTGACCTGGCATCTCCAGTCTCCAGAAGTATGAGAAATCAAGTTCTATTTTTTGCCAATCACCCAGTTTTTGGTTTTCTGTTAGAGCAGCTCGAAGTGGGACTAAGACGATAACAAGGAATAACTGGTCATTTTAATAGCTATGATAATGATATGAAAGTTTGCAAATATGACAACGGGGAATTGCTGACTATGCTATTTTTTATAGATTTATTTATTTGAGAGAGTTAGTAGAGGGAGAGAGTAATCTTCCATCTGCTGGTTCATTACCAGGATATCCACAACAGCCAGGTCTGGACCAGGCTGAAGTCAGGAGCTAGAAGGTCCATCAGACGTTCCCCTGTGGGTAACAGGAGCCTAAACACCTGAGCCATCTTCTACTTTTCCTAGGCCATTCTGAGGAAGCTGGATGGGAAATGCAGCAACTGGGACACCAACTGGTGCCTTTTAATGGCCCAGTATCACTCCCTGCACAATGCCAGTCCATTTGCTATTCATGTAAGTTCAAATTAAGAACTTTCATGAAAGTGAAGAAGAAACAAGAAAAACATCCAAGGCAGAGAACCAAGAGGACTGGGAGATAATTCAGAAGGATGAGACAATTTTGAGACAGGTAGGAAAAAGGCTCTGGGAAGGTAGGGAACTGGAATGTGACAAAACAGACACAAGGAGAGGTGGGCCAGGGAAAACACAGGTCCCCATGTATCCTGCATTTGTTTTTCTCGTGGCCAGAGGAAGCTCTGATAAAGCAAAGAAAAATGCAACCCAATGAAACCACACAGGGTTCCTGCTTTTTACTCCCTGGACCATGAGAGAAGCATAGCAAACTCATCTTATAGGAACACAAATTTCAGATATAGGGTGTGCCAAGCTGTACCTGGTGTGCCTGGTGGTAAGGGACCAGGGCTGTCTGTCTGCCCCCTGAGACCGAGCAGTCACTGCCTGCACCGAGAAAGGGATGCTGTCCCCAGAGAATGGGGACAGACTTGCAGACTCTCGGCCGCAATCATGTGACAGAGGCAGAGCCGAAAATGGAAGTGCCCACAGCAAAGCCAGGTGGCAGGACCTCCCTTCCTGTCCCACCCTGGGTAGCAGGGACCCTGAGACTCCATCTGTTGTGCTTCGTGTCCTGCTCTTTGAATCCTACAGCCTGAGACAGCTAGTGTGCCCTCCTAACGCCCTCTGCCACGCCCATCGCTCTTGTCTGAAGCAGGGACCTGACCCTGTGGCCCAAGTCTCCATGCCTGCAGCAGCATCTTGTCCATGCCTGTGGAGCAAGCCAGGAAGCCAGTGCTGAGGAAAATATTAGCAGAAAGACCGCACGCTTCCATCTGTGTGGGCTGAAACTCCACTTTGTTTGTGGCTGTGATTTCGGTCCCCGGGTTCAATTCCTGACACCCAAGGGTAGTGTTTGGATGCAACCTGCTGTCTCCAGCCTCAGCCAGGGTCTCTAAACTTTGTCTCAGCAACTTGTTGCCTGTCACTGCTGGTGTTCCACCTGCTCCAGTTACTTTCCCACAGCCCTCTCTCCCTCAGTGCTATTCTGAGTGTGTTACCTGTGTGTATGCCTTTAATTCACACACATTCCACCCCCACCCCGGTCTAGGAGGTGGGTCCTGTTATTACCGTTCCTGTTTCACAAGTGAGAAGGCTGAGACACCCAGACTAAGTTACTGGTCCAAGGTCACAACTAATGAGGATTCAAGCTGGGCAGGCTGGCTCCAGTCAACATACTTAACCCCTTATTAAGTTTAGTGATGATAAAGCCCAGCAGTTCTCAGTAGCCTAAATAAAGGAGCACAGACAATTCTTTACTAAGATTTTATTTATTTGAAAGGCAGCATTATGAAGAGAAAAGGGGATAGATAAAAAGACAGGGCTTCCATTGGCTGTCTCATCCCCTAAATGACCTCCACAGCCAGAGTTGGGCTAAGCTGAAACCAGGAACTTCATCAAATCTCCCACGTGGGCACTAGGACCCAAACAATTGGACCATCCTCCACTGATTTCCCAAACATGTTAATAGGGAGCCAAATCAGAAGTGAAGCAGCTAGAACTCAAACTAGTCCCTATCTGGGATGCCAGCACTGCAGGTATAGTAGTTTAACTCATTACACCACAACACCAGCTCCAAAAACTCTTTATTCTTCAAAAAAGAGCAAGCCTATTCCTTCTGGATGTGTGCTTATAAAATGGAGTGATTGGGCCCCAGTATGATAGTCTAGTGGCTAAATTCTATCCTTGCATCTGCTAGGCTCCCATATATGCACCAGTTTGAATCTCACCTGCTCTACTTCCCATCCAACTCCCTGGTTGTGGCCTGGGAAACCAGTAGAGCATGGCCCAAAACCTTGGGACCCTGTACCCATGTGGGAGACCTGGAAGAAGCTCCTGCCTCCTGGCTTTGAATCAGTTCAGCTCTGGTCATTGCAGTCACTTGGGGAGTGAACCAGCAGACAGAAGATCTTTTCTCTCTCTCTCCTCTTTTCTACACTGCCTTTCCAATAAATAATAAAAAAAAAAAAATACATCTTTTTCAAAAGACTGGTCTCCAGTCCTAGGACCTATCACAAGTCATTGCCTCCCAATTCACTAAGAGGATCAGGGGAATTAAGTGTGAATTCTTATCACTTCTCAGCCTTTTGGTGGAGAAATTCAGTAAATCCCAGCTCAAGTTAGAGTGAATTCTTTTTTTTTTTAAATTTATTTGAAAGGCAGCATGATACAGGGAGGTAGTTTTATCCACTGGCTCATTCCCCAATGGTTGCAGCAGCCCTGGCTAGGCCAGGCCAGGCCAGGCCAGAAGCCTGGCAGTTCATCTGAGTCTACCACATGGATGGCAGGGGGTGAGCACGTGGGACATTTTCTGATGCTTTCCTAGGAACATTAGCAGGTTGCTAGATTGAAACTGGAGTGGCTGGAACTTGAACCAGGCACTCAGACGTCAGGTGCCAGTGTTGCAGGATCATTTTAACCACACCAGTCCTGTGATGTGGATTCTACCCGCTTGGCTCACCTGAAGGACTCTCCATCAGATCCTTGCCTTCCTTTAGTCCTGCAGCCGGGCCTCCTCCTATGCTAGCTATTGGTTTACACTATCTCTCCTGGTATACTGGGGGATTCCCGTGCTACCAGTGCCAAGCAGGTTCCTGGCAGGAGAGGCGGGATGTGGTTGGAAATGAGACTGGCAGGCAGCACCAGGGGTTCACTGAGGAATTTTGATGAAGAGGCCATTTGTAGGGTGTGAGCAGCCCAGGGTGGGACACTGGGCCCAGGCTGTGACTGCAGTAAAAGGTGACCCTAGGGTTGTGGGGGCGACACTAGGACTAGGCCATGACTGTGGTAAAGGGTGACCTTCAGTTTGGGGAGAGCAAGCACCGCAGAGCATGGGCTTGAGAGTGACACTCAGGGTGGTTGTGATCGAGGCCGGCCAGCCTTGCCTCTGTTTTCTTTCTTTTGCCCACTAGTGCTGCAATGACTCAGGAAAGCTAAGGGCAGATATAGTGGCTGACGGATCTCCCAGAACACACAGCAGAGTAGAAAAGCAGGGTCTGTGATTGACAGAGGCCAGCCAGCCAGCCCTCCCCGTGGTGGTAGCAGACTCTCTCCTTTCTTTTGGTTTCTTTCCACAGCCTGTGTAAAATCAGGTCACTCCTGCACTGCTGGTGTGGAGGTGAATAGTATGGGCTTTCTAGCAGCCTGTGATCATTGTTACAATACCAAATATGTGCTCGACATGGGATGTAGCAAATGCACACCTGAGCATCTATCTCAGAATGACAGTTACATACATTCCAAAACGAGCAAATGTATCAACATAACAGCTTGATTCATAATGGCCCCAAAATCAAAGGAACCCAAACGTCTTTTAGTAAACTATAGGGCATCCATAGCATAGAACACTACTCAGCAGGACAAAAAAAAAAAAAAAAAAATCTGGGAGATTCTTCAGAGAATGGTTCCGGGTGAAAAAGTCAGTCTCCATTGGTTATATCATGTCTGAACCCATTTAGATAATATTCTGAAAGTAATCAATTTATAGAAATGGAAAACAGATCAGAGGTCAGATAGAAGAGAGGGCTGCAATGGCTGGAGCTGAGCCAATCCAATGCTAGGAGCCTGAAGCCTCTTCTGGGTCTCCCACATGGGTGCAGGGTCCTAAGGCTTTGGGCCATCCTCAACTGCCCTCCTAGGCCACAAGCAGGAAGCTGGATGGGAAGGTGGAGCTGACTTGATTAGAACCGGTGCTCATATGGGATCCTAGCTCATTCAAGGCGAGGGCTTTAGCTGCTAGGCCACCGCACCAGGTCCAACTGTGGCCTTTAAAAAGGAGTGCAGGGATCTGTGTGATGACGCTCACCTGCAGCTTGCTCCCACCGCTGGCCGCACCATTCATGCAGGTGCTAACATGGCACAAAACGTGTACAGGCCAGGTGTCGTGGCACAGCATGTTAAGCCACCAGTTGGGAGACCCACATTCCATATTGAGTGCCTGCGATCCAGTCTGCCTCTGATCTAGTTTCTTACTAATGTGCATCCTAGGAGAAAGCAGGTGATGGCGGAGGTGTTTGAGTCCCTGTCATTCAAGCAGGGGAGTTCTGGGCTCCTGGCTTCAGCCTGATCCAGCCCTGACTTTTGTAGGCATTTGAGAAGTCAATCAGCAGATGGAAAATCATTCTTGCTCTGGCTTTCAATTAAGATCCAGCAAACTTAAGAGGAAAAAAAAAAAAGAATGATGCATATACATACGTGAACGAATCTATTTAAAATTGCTAACCTTGGAGTAAAATTGATGGATTCTATCAATGTCAATTTCCAGATTGCAAAATTGTACAATAGTCATGCAAAATGTTGTCATTGGACCTGATGTGGTAGCCTAGTGTCTAAAGTCCTCACCTGGAATGTGCTGGATTCCATATGAGCACCGGTTTTAATCTCGGCAGCCTGGCTTCCCATCCAGCTCCCTGCTTGTGGCCTGGGAGGGCAGTCGAGGATAGCCCAGGGCTTTGGGACCCTGCACCCACATGCGAGACCCAGAAGAGGCTCCTGGCTCCTGGCTTCAGATCGGCTCAGCTCCGGCCGTCGCAACCACTTGGGGAATGAATCAACAGACAGAAGATCCTCCACTCTGTCTCTCCTCTCTGTATATCTGACTTTCCAATTAAAAATAAATAAATCTAAAAAAAAGTTGTCATTAGGGGAAGATGGATGAAGAGTAGATAGGATTTCTCTGTATTACTTCTTTTTTTTTTCTAAGATTTATTTATTTTCATTACAAAGTCAGATATACAGAGAGGAGGAGAGACAGAGAGGAAGATCTTTCGTCCGATGATTCACTCCCTAAGTGAGCCGCAACGGCTGGTGCTGTGGCAATCCAAAGCCGGGAACCTCTTCCAGGTCTCCCACACGGGTGCAGGGTCCCAAGGCTTTGGGCCGTCCTCGACTGCTTTCCCAGGCCACAAGCAGGGAACTGGATGGGAAGCTGGGCTGCCAGGATTAGAACCGGGGCCCATATGGGATCCCGGCATGTGCAAGGCGAGGATTTTAGCCGCTAGGTCACGCTGCCGGCCCTATATTACTTATTTTTACAATAAATTGTATTGAGATATAAAACATATTTTTTCAAAGGTTTATAGGTTTATTTGGAAGATCTAATAACAGAGGGGGAGAAAAAGAGAAAGAGGGGTCTTCCATTCACTGCCTCATTCTTCTAGTGGCCCAACAGCCACTGAAGCTGGGAGCCTGGACCTCCATATGAGTTTCCCACACATGTGCAGACCCAAGAACTTGGGTCATCTTTTGCTGCTTTCTCAGGTATGTTGGCAGGGGGCTGCATTAGAAATGAAGTGTCTGGGACTCTAATCAGCACCTATATGAGATGCTGATGTTGCAGACTGAGCCTCAGCTCACTGTATCACGATACCGTTCCCAAATTATTTCTTTTCCTCCTCCATCTCCTCTCCCTCCCCACTGTCCCTCTCCTGCTCCTTCTTTAATACATGTATTTATTTGCAAAGCAGAAAGACAGAGAGAAAGAGAGATATTCCATCCAGTATGGGTTTGTTGCCCAAATGGCAACAAACTGTGAGCTGAGCCAGGCTGAAGCCAGGAACCAGAAATTCCCTCTAGATTTCCCACATGAGTAGCAGGAAATCTAGTACTTGAGTCATTATTTGCTGCTTCCCAGGCACAGTAGCAGGGAACTGGATCAGAAATGGAGCATCCGAGACTCGCACCAGGTACTTTCAAATGGCATTCAGGTGTCCCAAGCAGTGGCTTAACCTATTGCCACAACACCCACCCCAAAGATTCACTCTTTCCAGATGCATGATTCGAGAAATTTTGTGTACAGTCACAAGAGTTGTGTAACCTCACCACTGTTTTAGAACATTTTCATCACCCCCAAGGAAACTCCATATCATTTCCTCCATTCTCCCCACCCAGTCCCTGGCAACCACTTATTCACTGTCTCTGGGGATTTGTCTATTGCAGATATTTCATACACGTGAACTCATACAATATGTGGATTTTTCCGGATTCTTTCACTTCACATAAGATGTTCAAGGTCATGTGTGTTCTAGTCTATGTCAGTGTTTCATTTTTTCTTGTAGCCAAATGGTATTTCAGCATGTGGATATACTTCTATATTTGGTTATATGCTCAGAAGTTGATGAACATTTGGATTGTGTCTACTTGCTGGCTATTATGAATACTGTTCTATGAGTGTTTATATACATGATACATGCTTGGAACAAACATGCTACCATTTTTAGTATTCTTTAAAAATATGGTGTATTTATTATTTTAAAGGCAGAGAAACATATGGGATATAGTAGATAGAGAGAAACTTCCCATTGACTCATTCAGTTCCCCAAATGCCTATAATAATCTAGGCAGAAGCCGGGAGCCCAGAACTCCATCCAGGCCTCCATCATTGGTGGCAGTGATCCCAGAAACCGAGCCATCACCCACTGCCTCCCAGGGTGCACATTAGCAGAAAACTGAGATTGGAGGCAGAATCTGGGCTTGACCCAAGCCCTTTTTTTTTTTTTTTTATTAGTGATGATGTCTACATAGTTGATCAGCATGGGAAGGGAAAAGAATCAGGAGATAGTGGCTGAGACCACTGTTTACCCATTTTCCTTTTCTTTCTGGATACTGGGGAGAGGGGAATATAAGAGGAGCAACCACACCCACCTCCCAACCACTGCATTACCCAGGGGATGGGGAACTGCTGCCTGATGTCATCCCAGCTCCCATTATGGGCCATTTTCTGAGGGTTCTGTTCATGTGTTTTCAGTAGTTCTGAGATGCTGTTGATAGCGCTGTCCAAGGATAAGGAAACCCTGCTGAGGTCAGTTGGCTGTCATAGTACACCTCCAAGTCTCTATTGGCTCAGAAATTTGCTGTCAAGATACAAGGCACTCATTCAGCATCCACTGTGATGTGTGGCACACATACATACATACACACAGAGTAGTCACTTGAATCATGTTAAATGTGACATGAAACCAAAACACCCAATGATTCCCCATAAGGAACTCCAAGTGCACTAGGAAAGTGAGGAGCTTCCCCTACTAGCAGGTGGTCTCAAGGTGGCTACACTATAGCCAAAATGGAACTGCTTTTAAAAATATATTTATTTATTTTTATTGGAAAGGCAGATCAGATTTACAGAGAGAAGGAGAGATAGAATGATCTTCCATTTGCTGGTTTACTCCCCAAGTGGCCACAATGGCAGGAGCTGAGCTGATCTGAAGCCAGGAGCCAGGAGCTTCTTCTGGGTCTCTCATATGGGTGCAGGGTCCCAAAGCTTTGAGTCATCCTCCACTGCTTTCCCAAACCACAAGCAGGGAGCTGGATGGGAAGTAAAACAGATGGGGCCTGGTGCAGAAGCCTAGTGGGTGAAGTCCTTGCCTTGCATTTGCCAGGATCCCATATGGGCTCCAGCTTTTCCAATAAAAATGAATAAATCATAAAAAAGAAAAAGAAGTGGAGGAGTTGGGATACAAATCAGTGTTCATATTGGGATGCCAGCGTTTGGAAGTAGAGCATTAGCCAATGAAGCGATTTCCCCGGCTCCTAAAACTGTTTCATGAGCAGCAGAAAGAGGGAAATTTAGGAAGGAAGTGGGAAAATAGTTCCTCGGGAAGAATCAAGAGATTCTTTCACTGCAGTCCAGAGGGGAAGAAGGAAAGGAAGTGAAAAGACACAAGGCTCTTGGGCTACTGGGCCTCCTTTGCTAAGCCCTGCAGCACAAATCTACATTTAGAGGCCCTTTGCTGAAAAGATGTTTGGGGTCAGCTTCCTCAGACATTTTACACCTTGTTTCTTCTTAGGTAGAGGGAGAGTTTGTCTGAGCAAAGGCTGGACAATGGCATTCCTACTTCCATGGGAACTTCTCCCTCTGGGAATAAGGCCTCTTTCCATGTGTGTCTCTTTGGAAAAGTTCAAGAACAATCCTGTGAACACAGCGTTTTCTAATTATACATTTATATTGGAGTACAGGCTCCTCCAGAGCAGGGATGAAAAAGAATAAATTACAGAAATTAAAGACAGAGCACTTTGTAAAAGAAACGTTGAATATCCCAAAGAAAAATCTCAGCAAGGACCATTAATTTTTTTGTTAACATTTATTTTATATATGTTTTACTAGGAATATGTTCTACTTTTATAGAGCAATACATTTCTTTACACCATGAGAGTTGTTGACTGGTAGATACGGAGTTAAGGTTTAATAAGAAGTAAAGATTGAGGAGCTGAGCCCACTCTGTCCAGACTTATAAACCAGGGAGTGTGTTTGATTTCCATGCTTTGTGACAAATGAGCACAAACTTAGTGGCTTAACACAACACTCATTTGTTCTCTCATTCCCTGAGGGACAGGGTGGACCCCTGTACAGCTGTCATCAGTTGCATCCGGAGGCTGCTTCCAGAATCATGAAGGTGTTGTCAGAATCCTATTCCATGCTGTTCTGGAACCAAGGGCCCAGGTTTCTGCTGACTGTTGGCTGGAAGCCACTCTTAGCTCCAAGAAGCCCTTAGAGTTCCATGTCACATAGCTGCTCCAGAGCTTGTCTTTAAAAATCATAGCTTGGTTCCTCAAAACCAGGAAGAGAGGAAGAGCTAGTGAGAAGGACTCTTCCATTGCATTTGCTAATTACAGATGGATATCCCATCACCTTTGCAATATTCTATTGGTTGAAAGCAGTCAGGGGACCCACCCACACTCAGGAGAGGGGATTACACAAGGGTGTGGGTGCTGGGATGTGGTGATCATGGGAACCACCCTAGAGTTTGTTCCTAGAGGGAGCTGAAAAAAAATTGTTGTAACATCTATAACCCCTCATCACTCACAATTCCAGTACATTCCAGTGGCTATCCCAAAGCTAAGCCCTGGGCTCGGCACAGTAGCCTAACAGCTAAAGGCCTCGCCTCGCACGCACAGGGATCCCATATGGACACTGGTTCTAATTCTGCCGGCTCCGCTTCCCATCCAGCTCTCTGCTTGTAGCCTGGGAAAGCAGTCAAGGACGGCCCAAAGTCTTGGGACCCTGGAGGGGAGACCTGGAGGAGTCTCTGGGCTCCTGATTTCGGATCAGTTCAGCTCTGGCCATTGTTGCCACTTGGGGAGTGAATCAATGGATGGAAGATCTTCCTCTCTGTCTCTCCTCTCTGTATATCTGACTTTCCAATAAAAAATTTTAAAATCTTTTTTTTTTTAGATATTAAATTTTTTAAATTTTAATTTTAACTTTTTTATTAATTACATTGCATTATGTGGCACATTTTTATATGCACTGGGATTCCCCCTACCCCTCCCCAAACTCTCCCTCCACGTTGGATTGCTCCACCTTATTGCATTTCCACAGTTCAAATTCAGTTGAGATTCTTTCATTGGAGGTATTTACCAAGCCTAGAGTCCAGCATCCTATTGTCCTGGTAAGTTCAATGGTTTCTTGGTGAGACCATCTCTGGTCTGAAGGTAGAGCCAGCAGAGTATCATCCCAATCAATTAAAAGCCCCAACATAATATTTACAACCAATTACGACATTATGGCATTAATTGACATGGTATTGATTAACCAGTATGTTAATAGGAAAATGCAGGTTCTCAACCACAACCTGTGACTTCTTCATAGACATTTCAATTTTGGTTTATATTCAACCATGTTCTATACACCTTAAAATGGCTTAGATTGCTATTCAGCTGTCTCATGCCTATTTTAATTTTAGTATTTAGCAGTTTATAGCATTGAAGCATGGTTTCTCTGAACCTGGCTGTTTTTTGGGTAGTCTAACTCTATTACAAGACATATGTCAACAGTTTAGGTGAACAGTTACAGGAGGGGTGTGCAGAGAAATCTTCAATACCCCAGTGAGGTGTAACTAATCTTTGTGTCCCACCCAGTGAGTTATAAGTGTATCCCCGCTGACCGTTTCCTGTCTGTTTCTAAGCTTTCCTTGTTATTCTCTGCTATCTATTCTAGTTTGTTAGTTAGTTTGTTTGTTTTGAGGGGTTTCTGGAGCGATCCTGATGTCATTACGGGAGAGGGAGTGGGGACCCAAAGTTGGAAGCAGGCAAGGACCAGAGAAAGCTCCTCTCCCTAGTCCCGAAGGAAGTTTACTCTTCTTCTGTTTCTGTGGACCGCTCAGGGATCCTGGTTGTCGTTCCGGTGACCTTGGATCCTGCAAGGCAGGACTTGGGCCTCTTCCATCCCATGTGGTAGATCCAAATGGGGGTGGGTGACCTCAGAGTTCTTGGTCTCCGAAGGCACTCCATTTCCCTGTGGTCTCCTTGGCAGTAGGGATGTATGTAGTCCTCGGTGCTCGTACTGATAGTCCTTGGTGCGGATCTTGGAGTCTTCAGGGTTGGGATAAAAGCCTCCTCCTGTCCTCCTGCTCCACTCTGGGGTCCCCCCTGCTCTATGCATATGACCTCCTGTTAAGAGGTTGTTAGGATTGCTCCTGATTCCCCCTATATGCCTTTGTAGTTTTGCTATTGTCTAATGCTGGTTCGAGTCTGTTGCCGATGAGTTACCAGTTATGAGTAGATGCTGGTTCTAATCCTGGTGGCCCTGCTTCCCATCCAGCTCCCTGCTTTTGGCCTGGGAAAGCAGTCAAGCATGGCCCAAAGCCTTGGGGCTCTGCACCCACGTAGAAGACCCAGAAGACTTTCCTGGCTCCTGGCTTTGGATCAGTGCATCTCTGGCCATTGCGGTCACTTGGGGAGTGAATCGTTGGACAGAAGATCTTCTGTCTCTCCTCTCTGTATATCTGACTTTCCAATAAAAATAAATAAATCTTTTTTAAAAGTTTATTTACCTGAAAGACAGAACAATAGATAGTGGGGAAGAGACAGAAAGATCATCCTCCTGCTGGTTCATGCCCCAAACAGCTTCAAAAAAAAAAAAAAAGCTAAGCCCTGTGTATACTATCTGACAGCTTCTCTTCCATAGGGCAACTGGCATGCTTGCAACGTAATGTCCCTAGGAGCAAGTGTCAGCCAATAATAGATGGGAAGCTCCTGGGTTTCATAGTTCCTCTTATAGGAAAACCCACAGACATATTCTGCATTGTCCCCACAACCCAGCAGGATGAAGCCCCAGTGGCAATTATACAGCAGAAATTTGCTTAATATAATGTTCTTTCCTTGGTTTTCTTCTCTTCCCTGCCTTGCTTTCCCTGGGATCCTCCTGGAATCACCTCTTCAATAAACTGGTTAAATCAATCATAAAGACAGAAAGTAGAGTGGTTGGTAGGACCTGGGAGAGGGGAGAAAGAGGTTATTGTGTAAAGGTTTTGGTTTGAGCTTTGTAAGATGAAAAGCATAATGGAGATGGATGGTGCTGATAGTTGTACATTGTGAACATATCTAACGCTGCTGAACTGTACGCTTAAAAATGATCAAAATTATGTTATATGTGTTTTACTACAATAAAAAATTGGGACAAAAGCAAAATGAAAATTGTTGCATTCAAATTCTGCTTTAAGATTTGATTCTGGGACAGCCTAACCCAAGATAGCAGATAGTAGGAGTCACTATGAATTTTGGGAAACATAAGAAAAAAAAAGCTTACAAGCTGTATTTTGAGGGTTATTTATACCTAGAGTCCAACTGAAAGGAATCTAAAATCAGCCAGGACTGGGAAGTAGGGAAGGAGTCTAGCAGGACTGTGGTAGAAGAGTAAGAAATGAAGAAAAAAAAAAAAGACATAATAATCCAGGAGGTAGACAATGGTGCCTGAGCTCAGAATTACCGACAACTCAACTGAAATAAAGCAGGGTTTTATATTCTAAACATTAACTCTGAGATGATAGTTTGGATGCATCACAGAAGAAGGGTGTAGTAACCTAATGGCTAAAGAGCTCATCTGGCATCCCATATGGGCACATGTTTGTGTCCCACCTACTCCACTTCCTGTCTAGCTCCCTGCGTGTAGCCTGGGAGAGTAGTAGAGGATAGCCCAAAGCCTTGGGACCCTGTACGCATGTCGGAGACCTGGAAGAGCTTCCTGGCTTCTGGCTTTGAATTGGCTCAGTTCTGGCCATTGCGGCCACGTAGCGAGTGAACCAGCAGATGGAAAAAATCTTTCTCTCTGTCTCTCCTTCTTCTGTGTATCTGCCTGTCCAATAAAGAATAAATAAATCTTAGGGAAAAAGTAGCAGAGGGCACCAAACCTGTGAGCCTGGCTTCAATCCCCCAATGATTAGTAAAGTGGAAACGAATAGTAATTTTCAGATGAGTGTCAACTATCGCCACTTTACTGTTAATTTTACCCTGGTTTTCCCTGACTAGTTCAAAATCATCAAGTCCAAAATTAGCTCTACAGGTCTCCTTGCTGACCTTGGGGCTTCTTTCAGTATTCCATAGGTCAGGACGGCACTACCACTACTCATCCATGCATCTAAGTCAATCAGGGAGACCTCAGGCTGCTTTCTTTCTCTTCCTTCCCCCTGAGGCCAAGTGGTTTAACCTCTTTAAGACTCATTGCTGTGACTACCTGGTGCAAGGCATCCCTGGACTCCCACTAAGTAGTGGCACAATCTCTGTGGCATGGTTAATGTTGGATAGAAACTTGACTGGATGAAGGGATACCCAGACAGAAGAAATAGCAGTATTTCTGAATATGTTCATGTTTCCAGAATAGATTGGCATTGAAATCAGAGGACAAGTGAGGAAGACCCACCAGACCCAATGCTGCCAGATGTCATCTCATCACAAGGAGGAAAGGTCAAGCTTCTCTTCTGGAGCTGGGACAACTTGCTTATCAGACCTCCAGGCCTTTGGCCTTGGAAACAAGCCAGCTTGCAATTGCGTACTGTGGGACTTCTCAGCCACCACAGTTGCGTGAGCCGATTCCATTAGGACAGTCTCTCCCTCTCCTTCCCCCAGATTTCTTCTGTCTTGGAAACCCTAATACATTCTAGGTAAGAAGACCCTCCCCAGTCTCAGCATCTGCCTTAGACAAGTGTCTTTGGCATGCTGTCCTTCTCGAGGATTCACATAGGTCTTCTCACAGATCTATTCAGCTATGCAAGTTAGAACATAAAGGTCATAAATATTAAATACATTTTATTATGTTAAAATTAAATTCAGAGGGGCTGGTACAGTAGTGACTAACTCGTCTTGCATGTGCCAGAATCTCATATGGACGCCAGTTTGTGTCCCATTGGCCCCACTTCCTGTCCAGCTCCCTGCCTGTGGCCTGGGAAAGCAGTTGAGGATAACCCAAAGCCTTGGGACCCTATACCCATGTGGGAAATTCAGAAGAAGCTCCTGGCTTCAGATTGGCTCAGCTCTGGCCGTTGTGGCCACTTGGAGAGTGCACCAGCAGATGGAAGATCTTTCTCTCTATTCTCCTTTCTGTAAATCTGACTTTTCAATAAAAATAAGTAAGTCTTAAAAAAATTAAATTCAGAGAAACAGGGAAGTACTTCAAACATTCTTGGAAAGTGGAATTTAAGGAATGTGTATTTGCAGATGACATTGTGATGGTTCAAGTCCCTGCTGCTGCACTTCTGATCCAGTTCCCTGCTAAAGCACCTGAGAAAGAGGCAGAAATGGCCCAGGTCCTTAGGCCTCTGTACCCATGTAGGGAACCCAGATGGAGCTCCTTGCTCCTGGCTTCAGCCTAGAAAAGACTCAAGTTCTTGGCATTGCAAGCAATAGCTTAACCCACTGAGCCACAAATTCACTCCTGTGACTGATTTTATGCTGAGAGATCTTAGGGCCTCATGTTTCAGTGTGCTTCATTATTTCTACCTAGATCCACTTGGGCATCATTAGCTCCGTTACAGTGACATTTGCAGCCTAAAGTGAGGTTTTGACAAACAATAGTGCTTTTTTTAAATCTATAAAACTGATACAGGTTGTTTTTCATCTTTTTTTTTCTTGGTGGAAAAATGAGGGAGTGGGTAGGATGTGCTCTCTGGAGTCAGAGCTGGTGCTGATCCTCATGCTGTCCCCTTGCTGGGTCCGCCTTCAATGCTCTAAGCCTTGGCTTCCAAGTCTTGCACAATTCCAGAAGATTCCCTTTGAGGTGCAGTGGAGAGAATTCAGGGACAGTGAGGTGTCAGGAACACCCACCCCCTGGGCCACACTGCCCACAGGCCTCCACAGTCCTCTGCAGTCCTCTAGCAGCCTGCCAGCCTGCCACAGAGAGGGGTGCCCAGTTTCAGTCCTGTTCAGTGAGCCTGGCAGACGTTGTAGTGTTTGAGAGTGGCCTCTGGTCACTGTGTCCCCACAAATTGTTTCGTTTTCAGAGGAGTCCTGACGGACCTGGCTGGAGGTGCTGAGGGAGCCCCTGACGCCACAGGCTCCCTGCCTCATCCCAAGTTCTCAGTCAGGGTTTTTTCACACTGCTGGGTGAAGATACTGGGTCAGCATGTGCATGTTAACCGGAGCACAGCTGAACCACTCTCTCCCCACACCTGAACAGGCAGCTATGTTCACTCGCCCACAGGGCCTGTCGTCAGTCTACAGGTGGCCTCCCATGGCAGGAACGCTCTCCGTGGGCAGAGGCAGCAAGCTTCCGCACCACGCCTCTGGCTCCACCTTTGCCTAGGTGTAACTGCAGGCCAGACACATGCATTATTCAGGAAGGGAGACCTTGCAGACTCCACGCCCACAGTGTGTGTCATGGACTCAGCCAAGAGCTGGGTGGTAGATGATAATGACTGGTGTCTCATTTCCAACAACACCAGAAGGTTCACTGTCATGGGGAATGTGCCCAGTGACACTTCTCTGGGTTCTCCACGCAGGCAAACACAAAGGAATTTCGGCGGACAGAGCTAGAGACAATAGTTTCTCCACCTCTCCAAGTCCTTAAGTCCTTTCCGACTGGTTTTACAAGGTTTTAAATAAGTCACCCAGTTATGGGTGGGGCATTGTCTGGGAACCACTCCCAGGTACTTGAAACACCACTGGAGAATGAGCTAGATACATTCCCTGGGCCAAGGGCCTCCACCAGGCTACAATTACAGCCACGGTGTACTGATCACACCTGGGCCCTTGGTTTGACTGGTGAACCCTGACAGATTCTTGATTAGGCATTAAAAATATATGTAATCATAAAATACACCATTTCTTATCCTTGCCTTGTTGGTTATAATATTATGGCCTGGAGCTAAGGTGACAGGTATCAGAAATACTTACAAACAAGTGAAGCCACATCTTGTATTGTACACTCAGTCTCAGATTTAGGCTTTGGCAGAGATGCCAAGCACACAGATGCCAATTAGGAAACTAAAATCCAGTCATTACTCAGAGATTAAATATTTCAACACAGTGTCTCAAACTATAATTAAAGGCAGTGAGCTTCATTACTGGGAGAACAAAAAATAGAGAGACAGACAACTATTTTTGGAATTGTCCTTATCTCCAAAGCAGTCGACTCTATTTTACATTTTATCAACTTGTTTACACTGTTTCCAACCTTAAAAACCAATCTAAATAAACCATCATAAAGTGATGCTTTGTGGAATGGCCCAGAGAGAAGTGGGGTAAAATTGGGCAGAAGAAATGAAAGAGTTAATGAGAACTGGAGAGAGGAGACTGCCTCTCTTCCTCCCTCCAAAAAAGGATTAAGGAAGTAAATGAAATCAATAACATCTGGGGTCTTGAGGTATTAGGATGCCAGGGAGGGGGACCAACTTTGTAGTAGAGCAGATAAAGCTACTGTTTCCATGCCTGAGTCTGGGAAAACAGAACATGGCATTAAGTCCTTGGGTCCCTGTACCCACGTAGGTGATCTACCTGAAGTTCCTGGCTCCTGGCTTCAGCATGGCCCAACCCCAGCTGTGCAGCCTCACGCAGAGTGAATCAGCAGATGAAGATCTCTGTCTTTCCCTCTCTGCCACTCTTCCTTTCAAAGAAATATTTTACTTTATTTAAGATAAATTTATTCTTGAGTTTTGTATATTTTTATTGCATTTAAAATTGCTATTCTGTGATATTGGGAAATCAAGTGGCTTATCATGTATATCATGTGCTTAAAATGTATTCACAAACTACTGTTGTATTTGTATAAAATATAGACAAAGATCATAAAAAAAAGATAAATTTATTCCGTTCAATACAACTTTATTTTAAATAAAATTACTTATCCTATAAGTAAATAAATATTAAAATGTAATTAAAATATATTCTTTTAAAGTACATTTCCAGGTTCCCGGCTTCGGATTGGCGCGCACCGGCCCGTTGCGGCTCACTTGGGGAGTGAATCATCGGATGGAAGATCTTCCTCTCTGTCTCTCCTCCTCTCTGTATATCCGGCTTTCCAATAATAATAAAATCTTAAAAAAAAAAAAAAAAAAAAAATTAAAGTACATTTGCTTATTTTATCTAAATTAAATTTAAATATATAGGGGTGAATTGAAAAACTTTCCAGGTTTAAAAACAATTCACAGGGCTTGGTGCAATGGTTCAGTGGCTAAATGCTCACCTTGCATGTGCTGGGATCCCATATGGGCACCGGTTCATGTTCTGGCAGCTCCACTTCCCATCTAGCACCCTGTTTGTGGCCTCAGAAAACAGAAGAGGGAGTCCGGCGTGATGGCATAGTGGCGAAAGTCTCACCTTGCACACTCTGGGATCCCATATGGGCACTAATTCTGATCCTGGCAGTCCTGCTTCCCCTCCAGCTCCCTACCTGTGGCCTGGGAAAACAGCCGAGGACCCTTGGGACCCTATGCCGGTGTAAGAGACCCTAAAAAGGCTCCTGGCTCCTGGCTTCGGATCAGCGCAGCACTGACAGTTGCAGTCACTTGGGGAGTGAATCATCGGACGGAAGATCTTCCTCTCTGTCTCTCCTCCTCCCTGTATATCTGACTTTCCAATAAATTAAAAATAATTGTTTGTTTTCATTGGAAAGGCCAATTAACAGAGAGAGAAGGAGATGGCCACAACAACCAGAGCTGAACTGTTGTGAAGCCAGGGATCAGGAACTTCTTCCAGGTCTCCCACCTAGGTGCCGGCAAGGCTTTGGACCATCCTCTGCTGCTGTCCCAGGCCACAAGCAGGGAGCTAGATGGAAAGTTGGAGCAGCCAGGACACGACTGGCATTGTATGGGGTCCGGGCACTTGAAGGTGGAACATTATCCAATTGAACCAGGTCCTACTCTTTTTCTGAAGTAAATAATGGGAAGAAACCTAAAGTCTGAAGATGTAGGAAAAACCTCAGTGAGAAGCTCATAGAATCCTAGTATCCATTTACCTCCCAGCAGTGCTGTGAGAAAAATTAATGTTTACACTGGTCTTGAGATCTTCAGGTGAAAGGGACTTAAAGAGTCCAGAATGAAGATGATGATTCTTGTGACTCTTTTGAAGCCCCAGACCAAATTTCACAGCATCCCCCAGGTTTCCCCAGGCTCACAAGGGTCTGGGGCTATCCCTTGATCGTGTTTAACAAGTGATTTTCCAACACTGCTTGGGATTTTAGAGAAAACAAACACGAAAATAAGTCTGGAGAACAGTAGCCAACAAAAGTCTGGCACTGTGGTGCAGTGGGTTAAGCCCTCACTTGGGATACTCACATCATATGAATGTGCCTGGTTCAAGTCCCAGCTACCCTGTACTTCCAATCCATCTTCCCACAAATACGCACCTTGTGAGGCTGTGGATGATGGCCCAAGTACTTCAGTTCCTGCCACCCACATATGCAACGTGGATGAAATTCCTGGCTTCGCCCAGACCATTCCTGACTGCTAAGGACATTTGAGAAGTGAACCATTGGATGGAAGATCTCTCCCTCTCTGCCTGCCTCTCTGTCACTCTACTTTTTGAATAAATACATGAATAAATGTTTCTTTTTCTTTTTTTTTTTTAAAGATTTATCTGTTTTCATTACAAAGTCAGATATACAGAAAGCTGGAGAGATAGAGAGGAAGATCTTCCATCCGATGATTCACTCCCCAAGTGAGCGCAATGGCCGGTGCTGTGCCAATCCGAAGCCAGGAGCCAGGAACCTCTTCCAGGTCTCCCACATGGGTGCAGAAGCCCAAAGCATTGGGCCATCCTCGACTGCTTTCCCAGGCCACAAGCAGGGAGCTGGATGGGAAGTGGAGCCGCCGGGACCAGAACCGGCACCCATATGGGATACCAGAGCGTTCCAGGCGAGGACTTTAGCTGCTGGGTCACGCCGCCAGGTCCGAATAAATGTTTCTTTGGAAAAAGAAATAAAGTTTAAATCACAAGTTTGGAAATCCTGACAAAATAAGTCCTTGGCTTATAGGCAAAATTGAAACCAAGATGCTCTTTGTGATCCTGCAGGAGGCAGATGCTGAGCTCCAGAGAGTTATTTGCGTCTCACATCTGGTGGCCTTCCCTTGGTTAGCTCACCCTCTGTCTCTCCTGTGCTTGGATCCTGGCTGCGGTTCTCAGCACCAGAACCTTCAGGTACAAGTTACTGCAACTTGAGATGTTTGGTCTGAATATGCAAATGTTGGCCCAACTTCTACTCTTCATGAAGTATTACAGTGTTCTCTCTCTCTCTCTGTGTCTGTTACATATGAGTAATCCAATCACCAGTTGAAAGCTATTTGGGACCCAAGTAGAAGAAGCTGCTGCAACAGCTAAGCTTGGGTTTTCTCCAGTCACCATTTTCCTTGTTATATACTTACCTATCTGTCTTTCCTTTTTGCTTTATGCCTGCATCCTTGTTTAGGTTGACCTGGACTGGTACCACCTTAACAATAAATCATTAAACACAAAGAAAGGTCTTTTTAAACCTACATCTAAGGCTGTCTATGTTAGATGGAAAGAAACGGGCTCCAATAGCTTTGCAGGCCCAGGCACACATGGGTACACAACAATTAAGCAGTAAATCATAACAATATGCTGTTTGAACATGCCTCAGATGTGCTGGAAAAAGTTGAATGAGTATCTTCACCTGCCAGCAGGAAAGGAGGAAAAAAAGTCAGGCAGGCTTAACCAGACATGGCTTATTCCTAATATGATCATAAAGCCACTCCTGGCTTGTGCTCCCAGAACTAAAAATTCCAATATATGAAGAGTTAGGATTATATTACACCTAAATGCTAATTCTCTCCTTAGCAGATCAAATCCAACCACTTCCTGATCTACAAGGGGCAACTTAGGTTAGGCCAACATGTGAGATAAGTCCTTGTATTACTATGACCATCTTGCCAAGATGTGTGCAAGTTAATTAAAACAACAACAACAACAACAAAACCACATAAAGAGACTTCATTCCAGGATACTAATTAGAGGGTGTTGGTTTTTAGTCCCGGTCTTCTGTCAATTAACAAAGTGTTCTGGCCCCGCAGTGCCTTGCTCTGGCCTCAGAGGCCCATGGTTGCCTTTGGCACTTGCACAGGGACATCAGTGTAGGCAGCCTTGGATTCCCAGCGGATATTAAGAAAATAAGCAAACTTGCAGTTGAAATAATATTGCTAATTCAAAACCATGAGCTAAAAGGCTTTTTGTGATTGGATTGGGATCCTCTCCACCCCACAACTAGCGGTTATAATATTTTTTGATAGGAAAATGCTTCCTGGCTTATTACCTTCAGAATAAAAATTCCCCATCAACTGCTGGCTGTGTATCCTCACCATTGGATATGACTCGGGAAGAGGCTTTCTAGAGCTCTCAGTTGGAGTCCAAGTTGAGTGCTCCAAGGTGAGGGCACCGAAGGACTCATCACAACCAACTCGCTCACGATCAGCAATGTGTTCCGTGAGTGGGACTCCTGACCATTTGGTGTGTCAGCATCATCTGGGAGTTTGTTAGAAGGGCGAGTTTTTGGGGCCAATGTCATGATGTACACTGCCCCCAACACTGATATCCTGCATGAGCGCCACTTCAAGTACCAGTTGGTCCTGCTTCTTACCCATCTCCCTGCTAATGTTCTTGGGAGAGCAGCAGAAGATGACCCGAGGCCTCATGTCATTGTACCAATATTAGAGACTTGGATAAATCTCCTGGCTTCCGGCATCAACCCGATCCAGTCCTGACTGGGTTGCGGCTGTCTGGGAAAAAAAATCTCTCTCTCTTTCTCTGTAACTCTGCCTTTCAAATAAATAAATATTTTTAAGATTTATTTATTTTGGGCCCAGCATTGTAGCCTAGTAGTAAAGTTCTCGCCTTGTATGCGCCAGGATCCCATTTGGGCAACTGTTTATACCCCAGCTGCTCCACTTCCCATCCAGCTCCCTGCTGTGGCCTGGGAAAGCAGTAGAGGATAGCCCAAAGCCTTGGGACCCTGCCCCCGTGTGGGAGACCCAGAAGAAGCTCCTGGCTCCTGGTTCCAAAAAAAGATTTATTTATATTATTGGAAAGTCAGAGTTACAGAGAGAAGGAGAGACAGAGAGGAAGATCTTCCATCTGTTGGTTTACTCCTCCAAGCGGGACTGATCCAGGAGCCAGGAGCTTCTTCCTCCAGATCTCCCACATGGGTGCAGGGTCCCAAGGCTTTGGGCCATCTTCAACTGCTTTCCCAGGCCACAAGCAGGGAAGTGGAGCAACCTGGATATGAACCAGTACCCATATGGGATTCCAGTACATGCAAGGTGAGGACTTTAGCTGCTAGGCTCCTGCACCAGGCCCATACAGAAATACTTTATAAAGTGCAGTTTCTCAGGTTCTGGGGAACCCTGGGGATGGGTCCCAGCACTGTGCCCCAGCAATTCCTCTAGGTACTGCTTGGGGGGGCTGAGATCAGCATATGCATGGAGACTAAAAGCTGGGAAGTGCTTTACTGTCTGTCTCGAATGTGCTTACTATTGTGTAACTGCCATTTTTAGCTCTTCTTGCAACCTTGTTTTGCACATGAAAAGCAGAAATTACCTCATTTTGCCTTCTCACCAGAGTTGGTGGACAATATTGTACTTCCACACTCCCTACCTGCCTCTCATCCACGGCAGAGTCAAGATTCTGCTGAGAGAAAGTGCTGCCGGGGCCAAGCCTCTCAGGTGCAGAGGTCACTACGCAAGAAGTTCCCGAGGGATTTGGAGACAGCCTGGGAACTCTGAGCTGAGGGATGTGAAGGCCTGGCCGCCACCTGACAGGGATAGAAATCTACTTGGGAGCCCAGAAATCCCACCTGGTCAGTCTTCCCAGAGAGCCACCCAGGGAAACTCCTGCTGGGTCAGTCCACACATGGCTGTCGAAGGCTAGAGGCTGGAACCTCTACAGCAAGGACAGATGTCCTCAATAACCTTGCAGGGCTGTTATCAGAACCAGCGGCAAGGTGGCGCCTGCCCACAGGGCTGCAGGCACTCTCCAAGCAAGGCAGGGATGCAGGAGGGCTCCATAACAGTGTGGACTTGTTCCATGTGGGTGACACCTTCCTGTTTGGCTTTCTGCCTGATACAAATTCACCTGGGAGTGCTCGGGAAAAGAGCCTCCATCTCACGTGATGTTTTATTGCTGAGATTCAGCCAGATGGCCATATGCTGTGTAGCACATTTATTTTAGTTGCTGAATCATATTCCACTGTAGGACTTCAACAATATATCCAACAACTCTCCTCTCCATAGATCTTTGGGTTGGTTGTAGGTTTCTTTGTTACTATGAATGAGAGATAGAATCAGCTAGGAACAAATAATTTTCTTGATAACAAAAACTACTATGAAATATGGCAATTAAAGCAAATTGTACTGTTCAGAGATACAAAACTGACCCAGGGGATAGAGTGGAATAGTATCAAACATTGGTCTATCAGAGGTGGCATTTTAAGACCAGTGGAGGAAAGGAGGGACTATGAATGAATGGAGCTGGAAAATTATTGTCCATATGAAAGAGAATGAAACTAATGATTACCTCAAACTAGTTCTCCCACAAAGGTGGCAGTGGCCCAGACACCGAGCATCATCTGCTGCCTTCTCAGGTGCGTTAGCAGGGCACTATATGGGAAGCAGAATAGCAGAGACTTGAACCAGTGCTCTCTCATGCTATGCTGTTGTTGTTGAAGTGGTTATTATTATTATTATTATTATTATTATTATTATTATTATTATTATTATACAGAGAGGGAGAGAGACAAAAAAGGAAGACCTTCTGTCCACTGATTCACTCCTCAAGTAGCCTCAACTGTTGGAGCTGAGCTGATCTGAAGTCAGGAACTAGGAGCCTCTTCCAGGTCTCTCGCACACCAGTGCAGGGTCCCAAGGCTTTGGGCCATCCTCGACTGCTTTCCCAGGCCACAAGCAGGGAGCTGGATGGGAAGCAGGGCTGCTGGGATTAGAACTAGTGCCCATATGGGATCCCGGTGCGTGCAAGGCAAGGACATTAACCTCTAAGCTATCGTGCAGGGACCAGCAATGGCTAATTTGCTATGCCACAAGGACAGCCACCCAGACATCAATCTTTTTTTTTTTTCTTAAACATGAAAGCTTTATTTATTTATTTATTTATTTATTTATTTATTTATTTATTTATTTTTTGCTCATACTGCAGGTGCATAATACATCATCAGGATGCTTTTCTTAGTCATTTAGAAATTGAGATGCGGGGCCCAGCACGATGGCTCAGTGGCTAAATCCGCACCTCACATGTCTGGGATCCTTTACAGGTGTCAGTTCATGTTCTGGCTGTTCCACTTCTCATCCAGATCCCTGCCTATGGCATGGGAAAGCCAAGAGGATGGCCCAAAGCCTTGGAATCCTACATCTATGTGGGAGATCAGAAGAAGCTCCTGGCTCCTGTTTCCTGGCTTTGGATCGGCTCATCTCTGGCCATTGAGACTACTTAGGGAGTGAATCAGTGGACAGAAGACTTTTCTAACTGTGTCTTCTCTGTAAATTCCTTGGGCTGCAAAGACAACAACGTGCAGTGGTGTGTTGGATTTCTCCAGTGAAACAACCCTCCCTAGTGAATGCCTAGGGATGAACTCCTTAAGCATCTCTTCCATAACCTTAAGGTTCCATATCAAGGTGAGTCCCTGAGGAGGTGGAGACCAAGTCCTGAAAAAACCTATCTTCATCTCACTGCTCTGCCAGAAGACGGCATCAATCTTTAAAATGGAGACTCAGCCTGGAGTCTTATGCTTTGACATCACCAGTCCAGGAAGTGTCCAAGTCAGTGACACAGCCCTCCCTGCTCTAGTGAGAAAGTCATGCTCCACCCAGTATGGTCTCTGTCTGAGTGAGCTCCTGCTATCGTCCTCACATCCTGCCACCTGTCCTCCATGCTGCTCCCCAGGTGGCCTCCCAGTTGCCTAGTGTCATGATATCACTTCTCTGCTTCAAGGTCCCAAAGGAAACTCAGTACTTATAGGAGAATGCTTTTGACATCCAAACTGGGCCACTGCATCTCGGTCCTCACTGGACACTGTTTCAGCCACACTGACTGCTTGTGCTTGCCTGTAGCCGCCTGGTTTCTCATGCCTTCCTATCTGCTTACCTTGCACCTTTCATGCTTCTCCTGTGGCCTGTCTTTCCCAGCCTTCCTTGTCCTCCTCGGTAGCATTGTCTAACTCTTCCTTTGTTGCTGGCTGGGTGCCCTGGACAACTCTAACAGTGCCTCAGACACCTGCTACCCTAGCTTCCCCTGTCTGCCTGTGACAGGTCTTAGTTTCCCAAGGACACAGACTGTGTGCCAACATCATGATCCTTCTAACTTTTAGCACAATATCTGGATGATAACTGGTGCTTAATAAATATTTGAGGGCCTGGCGGTGTGGCCTAGTGGCTAAAGCCCTCGCCTCACATGAGCTGGGATCCCATATGGTGCTGGTTCTAATCCTGGCAGTTCCACTTCCCATCCAGCTCCCTGCTTGTGGCCTGGGAAAGCAGTTGAGAATGGCCCAGAAGAAGCTCCTGGCTCCTGACTTCGGATTGGCTCAGCTCCAGCCATTGCAGCCACTTGGGAAGTGAACCAACAGATGGAAGATCTTTGTCTCTGTATCTTCTTCACTCTGTCTTCTGACTTTCCAATGAAAATAAATAAATCTTTCAAAAATAAATAAAGTTATTTTAAAAATACTGGGCATAAAAAAAAGTACTGGGGCAGGATTTGTGCCACAGCAGATTAAGCTGCACTTAGGATGTCAGCATCTCGCATTTGAGTGCCAGTTTAAGTCCTGGTTATTCTGCTTCTAATCCAGCTTCCTACTAATGCACTTGAGAAATCCTTGTGGGAGACAGGAGGAAGTTTCATGTTTCTTTCTTTTTTTTTTTTTTTTTTTTTTTTTTTTTTTTTTTTTTTTGGAAAGTTAGGTTTACAGAGAGAAGGAGATACAGAAAGAAAGATCTTCCATTCTCTGGTTCATTCCCTAAGTGGCCACAATGGCTGGAGCTCAGCTGATCTGATCTGGAGCCAGGAGCCAGGAGCTTCTTCCACATGGGTGCAGGGTCCCAAAGCTTTGTGCCATCATCTACTGCTTTCCGAGGACACAAACAGGGGGCTGGATAGGAAGTGGAACAGGTAGGATACAAACTGGCGCCGATAAGTGATTTTGCCGCTTGCAAGGTGAGGATTTTAGCCAATAGGCTACCACGCCTGGAGCTCAGGTTTGTACCATAAGCAGGGCTCAGCCCCAGTCACTGAGCCCATTTGTAGAAAGAACCAGCAGATAAAGATTGCTCTTTTGCTTCCTGTCTCTGCCTCTTTCTGTCACTCAGCTGTTGAAATAAAATAAAAATATTTTTAAAAAGTGATGCCTGGGATTTGGTGCGGTAGCCTAGCAGCTAAAGTTCTTGCCTTACATGTGCCAGGATCCCATATGGGTGCTGGTTCTAATCCCAGCAGCCACGCTTCTCATCCAGTTCCCTGATTGTAGCCTGGGAAAGCAGTCGAGGATGGCCCAAAGCCTTGGGACCCTGCACCAGCGTGTGGGAGACCCGGAAGAGGCTCTGGGCTCTTGGCTTCAGATCAGCTCAGCTCTGGCCATTGCAGCCACTTGGAAAGTGAATCATCGGACATAAGATCTTCTTCTTTGTCTCTCCTCCTCTCTGTATACCTGATTTTCCAATTAAAAAAAAAAAAAAGATGATGCCTGGGTGGAGAGATGGTAGTACTTCACAGAGTTAGAGAATGCAAAACACAAAGCAAGTTTAAGGGCTTAAGGGAAAATAATCCCGAGATAGACAAGAGGTATCCATATGACAGAAAGCAGTAATACAGGCACAGTGTGTCATGCTAAGGAGCCATGGCGGGGGAGGGGGCAGCCTCAGAGAAACAGATGCAGACCCCAAGGCCAGGTAAAGGGGATTGAGACAGGAAGTGACAGATGGATGTTGAGCTTGGGAGAATTTTCAAGTTGAAGACATGTGTAACATAAGTATGTATCTCGACTGCAGATAAAACCGACAGCCAGTGAAAATAGAATACATATTCAAAAATTCCTGACACAGGGATCCTATGTTTGTGTCTTATGGTTTATGGATGTTGAAATCTTAAACAAAAAGGAATGTTATTTCCATGAAGTCATTCTTAGCCTAAAATAGATCCTAGACAGTGTGTTCAAGTTTCACATAGCCCCTCTTGCTTCCTTGACAGCAAATTATGATTTCGATGCACACATAAGGTACATATCCTAAATCCCTATAACCACACAAAGAAAGGTAACTCAGAAATGGCGGGCACTGGCCCAAAGTCTTCATCTGCATCTTATTAGCATTGTACCAGCAGCCAGCCCCTTTCATTGGGCTACTCTGTTTACACAGCAGCTGTGATGCAAAAGTGCAAGCATCTTCCAGATTCATGCAGACAGTATCAGACTATCATTATAAATTCATGATACAAACACTGACAGGCTGCACATGGAGCCCAGCAACATAAAGGGGAAGGTAAAATGCAAGATCCTGGCAGGAACCACATCAAGACAGAGACACAGCAGGAATGGTCCAAGCTGCCTCCCTGCCCCTACTGAGTGGTACTCTCCAGAGCTTCTGGCCAGAAGAAGACACTCAGGAAGACTAACCAAGTGTCCCCTGGCTGCTTCATCCAGGACTTTGGTCCTCTAGACTGCTTTCTTTCGGAGGACACCAAGTCCACACTGGCAAATAGGGAGCTCTCAAACCCTCTGCCCCCTCAGGTCTCCTTGGATCCACATGCTGCGGTTGCCTGCAAGCCTATATCCCCCTTAGATGCTGTGGAATCAATCAGACCAGAGTCTACATGCTGGCTCTGATGCCTTGTCACGGTATGACCTAGGTCAAAATCACTTAACTTCTCTGTTCCCGTACTCGTGAGATAAATAGCGGTAACCACTCCAAGAGTGGTGGCTGCTGTTGTGCTGTTTATGCTTTCAATCTCTCCACAGGGAGAGTTGTCTTCTGTTTTCAAAACCTTTTGTCCCTCCCTGAGGGACGGAGGTGTAAACATCCCAGTCAGCTGCTATGAGCCAGGATCTTTCTACAGCTCCCACTGTTGGCCTGCTACACAGGCCCTTGCGGTGATGTCAAACTTCTGTTTCTTGGACAGCGCACTCCTCTTCTATGCCTATTGAGGATGTACGTGCACGTGTGTGTGTGTGTGTGTGTGTGTGCTGTGAATAAGCTTCTCTTTCCTGACCAGCCTGTTCAAGCCAGTCATTCAGAACCCCAACACACACACACACACACACACACTCCTGCCTTTCTTTCTCTGGTGTCTCTTGGGTGTAGTTTCAACGTGTCCTGGGAACCTTTATGGTCTGTGACATACTAAAGTAGCTTTCTCATTTACTGTGGTTTCAAAGCTTCTGGAGTATAAGCTCTTCTCTTACCTCTTTTGCTGTTTCTGTCCAGGCCCCTCTGTTCCCGCACCTCAGAGGTAAGGAAGAAATGGCTGTGACACGGAGCTGAGCAACCACCCACACTATAGGTAGCTCCATCTCTGGATGAGCAATGATGACAGAGCTCTATCTCTCCCAGAAAATTCCTCTGTGGCTCCCGACCCCACCCATGAACATGAAGAGGACAAGTGATGCGCTTGTGTTCAGTCAATGATCGCTTTACCCTCCAAGCGACAGAAGGACAGCTCATCAGTGCTGGTCCCAACAACGGAAAGACAAACAAACAACAGAAAAAGGGGAAGGGGATGTTGATGGTGTGTAGAATAAAAGGCATACATGTTTTTGTGAAATGGAATGAACTGAGTCCACGAGCCCCAGGGAGGGAGGCAGCTCCTTCCTAGTCAGTGTCTAATTTCTCATTTAGACACCCTGTAGTTCATCTACAGTTTCATACCTCAGTCTCAGGTGTTTTGGAATACTGTGTTAGTCCTAGGCACAATCTTAGGCCTAGCTTGGAGTTTCGTGGCCAAATAAATTCATAATCTATTTGGATTAAACAGATAGCAGAATTCCTCAGGGTTTTTATTATGCTAAGGAACGTCACCAACCTCTGAAAGGGGACACACAGTGAGGGAGTGGTTACAGCCGGCGCCTTTGTTCCCCAGTGGGAAGGTGCTAGTACAGAAATAGGGTTAGATGAGGCCATGAGAATAGAGCCCTCGTGATGGGATTAGTGTCCCTCTGAGAGGAGGAGCAGACTGGATACCTGCTCCTCCTCTCTCTCCCTCCCTCCTTCTCCACCCCATCGCCCTCTCGTGAGCATGCAGCGAAAAGACAGCCATTTGCCAGCCGGGCAAAGGGCCCTCAGCAAGAACTGGATCAGCCAGTACCTGGATGACAGCCTTCCCTGTCTTCAAGCTGTGGGAAGTATCTGTTGTGTAACCCACTCAGTCTGTGGGATTTTCTCGTAGCAGCCAAGCTAAAGCAGAATGTCTCCAAATATACTACAAGATGAAATCCTTCTGTAACAGTGCGTTATGGTTGTACCCAGAGTCTCACAGAACACACTTTGGGAAACATGACTCTAATTGGATCTTTTTAAAGGATGTATTTTATTTATTTGAACACACAGAGAGGTGGAGAAATGCAGAGATCTTCTATCCACTGGTTCATTCTCTAAATGCTAGCAATGGACAGGCAGTGCTGGGCCAGGATGAGCCAGGAATCAGGAGCTTCCACAGGGTTTCCCATGTGGGTACGGGGGGGACCAAACACTTAGGCCATCCTTCACATTAGCAGGACATAGGGCAGCCAGCACTTGAACCACATGGGATGCTGTGTCACACAATGACAGCCCCTTTAGTTTGATCCTTTAGAAATATTATTTCAAAATCAGAATTACAGAGAGGAGAGAAACAGAGAGATCCTCCATCTGTTAGTTTACTTCCCAAATGGTTGCTACTGCTTGAACTGGGCTAGACTGAAGCTGGAAACCAGCAGCTTCTTCCAGATCTCCCAAAGGCGTAGAGGGTCCCAAGGATCTGGGACATCCTCTGCTGCTTTCCCAGGCTATAAGCAGGGAGCTGGATTGGAAGTGAAGCAGCCAGGACACAAACTGGCACCCTATATGGGATGCTGGTGCTAGAGGAGGAGGCTTAGCTGCTACATGAGCATACTGGCCTCTAGTTTGGTTTTTAATATCGCCTGAAGGCTGTCTGCGAGTTGTCTATGTCTTAATAGCTGTGGATGGCGAGCAGAGGTCCTTTCTTTCCCCCAGTGTTGGGAAAGTTTCTGCAGGGAGCAGGATAAATGTTTTTATATCCTCATGAATCCTTTATACAGACCAGATACACACACTAGACTTTCAGTAAGTATTCAAAAGAAAGTCCTTTGCTTATGTGCGGAAGGTCAGATTTTTCCTGTGTTTTCCATCCTTATCTTCTTATCCAGAGCACCAAGCATTGCTTTCCACGGCTCCAGATAATTAGAAGAGAATTCACACGTTGAGATGAATGTTATATTATAGCAAAAAGGGAGGAATTATTTACTTACACATAAGGCAGTCTGTCTTGTCTTCTATAGGAAACACATTAGAAAGCAAAAGTTATCTGGAGGACATCCCTTCCCTCTGTGGGACTTCTAGAAAACATGCTGAAGAGCTTTCTTATTACTGGATTTAAATAAATGGATTTGGGAATCTCAAAATTCTACCTTTTGGCATATAAAATATTTTTTAAAACATGAATTCTTCTTAGTCTAGAATTCTGTGAGAGAACTGTGTAGATTTTAGCTATGTCAAGTTCTTTGGGCTTCTTTCGATGATCTGATTTTTAAAAATGTGTTTCAGGTAGGTAAGCTAAGAAAATAGTTCATTGATTCAAAGCTGAACCCTAGCCCAGTGATCCACTGAGCAACCCTAATCTTTTAGATGACAGAGCACAACACCATTTGTTTTTAAAAATCTCAAAGAACTCACCTGATAAACTGGCCACACCCTGTGGTGGAAATGTCACTTCTAGTAATAACTGCGGTGGAAGCCCTCAACCAGTCGGAAGCTGATTGTAAAGCAGGAGTTTCCTGAGCAGCAAAACCTTCGGGGAGTTAAAAACATCTGACTTCCCCTGAATGTCACTTCCTCTTTGGTTCCCACAGCTGAATGTTTTAAGAAGACTTATAATTAATTAATTAATTAATTTGAAAGGCAGATATACAGAAAGGAGATACAGAGAGAAAGATCTTCCATTTTCTTAATCTCTACTCAAATGACTGCATTGGCTGGAGCTGAACCAATCCGAAGCCAGCAGCCAGGAGCTTCCTCTGAGTCTTCCATGTGCGCGCAGGAGCCGAAGGCTTTGGCTGTCCTCAATTGCCTTCTCAGGCTACAAGCAGGGAGCTGGATGGGCAGTGGAGCAGCCAGGATACGAATTGGCGCTCATATGGGATCCCAGTGCATGCATGGCGAGGACTTTAACCACTAGGTTACCATGGCGGTTTTGAGGATAGTGGGTTTTTACTGACAGGATAGTATGTTTTTACTGACCAGGGAAAAGTCAAATTTGGTGTTGAAAAATTCCAGCGCTGAGATGCTAAATTTCTGGAAGATAGCCACAGTGTTAGTTTTGCTTTATAGTTCCAGTACACTTGCTAGCCTTACAGAAATGAACACTTTAGGTAAAACAACATTACATGATAGGCTAAGAAGAAGAACTGATGAGGCTGTGTGAATTAGCATTGCCATCATGCAAATTAGGCAATGTCTAGGGCAATTAGGAGTGATGGAATTGATTGATGGGGTCTCCCTGCCCCTCTGAAGAAAGTTCTTGTACTACGGAGAGGTGGGCTTCTACATCCAGCACTGTTGGCGCTGCACCTCTTAGTCGTCTGCTTTTCTCTTGCGTTCCCAGCATCCATGCCAAACACAAGTCTGGGCCACCTCTCGACTCCACCTCACTTTTATTAAGTCCTGTTTTCCTCCATCCAATAAAGGAACGAGGGTGGAGTTGTGCCTTCCCTGGCAGCCGGACATTTTAGGCTTGCTTCAGGTGCTACCTCCCAGCCCTTCTCTTCCCCAGAAGCTGTTTTTCCACTGAGGAGCTGCCCCATTGTTCTTGGGGCTACAGTCATCCCTAAAAAGACATTTGCCAGTTTGGGAGTTTATGGCAGTTGCATGTTTTCGGTACAGGAGTCAGTCCTCAGTCACAGAGTATTCATCACCTCGCTTCCCTTCTTCGCTGAGCCTGTGACTTGCACATCACACATGGCTGTGGCCTGTAGTTTGGTAGCCTCCTGAGGACACAGCTCTACTTCTTGTTCCCGCAGACCAGCGTGACATTTGGCTCGAGTTCTTCAGGGGTTGCCACACAAACATCACCTGTCTGATGCTGTCATTTCCTGACAATGATCAATTATTCCACACTGAGTTCCTCTCATGGCAACTCAACCAGTCTTCAAAAGGCAAATGTGTAACTAGAGTCATTCTTTTGGGGAACATGGGCGTAACGAAACTGGTGCAGTTCACCCAAATGAACACCAAATACGGCCGCTGTGTTTTGACAATAGAGGAACTGCCCCCACCCCCACTCACCATTTAGTGTTGCATGCCTGCACGTCTTCCTGTCCCTTCCCTACCTGACCGCCAGAAGGTGGGGAAGTGGCAGCACTTAGCTCTCACTTTCCACATCACTCACCGGCCTGGCCCCACAGCACCACAGCACCGACTGCCAGTCCGTACCCTCAGCAGCCCAGCAATGCAGTCATCTTTTCCAGATTTGATAGGCCATTGACTATAAAGCTAACTTTAGGAGGCTCAATTTTCCCATGGTTTCAATTACTTTAACAGTGAGCTGTGCAGGTTGCCTTGTGCATCCTTAGGAGACAATGTGCTGTGCTACTACAAACTACATTTCTTCTGATGTACCTTGAGGATCATTCATTCACTAATATAGGAACATCAAATATCCTACCTAATATTTACTTAACATCTACTCTAAGGATGTCATGGTGTTAGGTGTTCACTGTGATTTGTTTGTAATTCCATACCTGGGCCTTTTTTGGTGGACCCTACTCCCTTCATTAGAAAAGGGGTAAAATGAACCGTAATTGGATAGGAAGCATTATTGTGATACAAAAAATGTTCTGTGAACCTAAACTGTACTTTACAGTGCTACGTGTGAGGAGTGTTGGAGGGAGAAAGATCCCTTAAAAGAGCCATTTGGATGTCCAGAAGGAAGAAATAAGGAAGAAACATACCAAGCTTGCGACTTAGGTCTCCAGGTTATTGCTTACAATCCCTGATGACTAGGGATAGAGCGCCGCGGGCTTCCCAGGTGCTTAAATTTGCTGGTGAGCCACCCACCCCCTTTGCAAAACACTGCTTTCGAGGCACAATGTGGCTCTCATTTTGTGTCACTTTTCTTCCTCCACTCACATGCCTATAGAGACCTTTTCTTTCTAGTTCCCCATCCCCCGTCCGTGTATGGCAAATCTGTCACTTCACAGGCATGGCAATTCTATTTTTTGCTCACACCGCCCCAGTGAACCGATTCCTGCGTTTGTTGTTGTTTGCCCCTCAGCACGGCGTTTCATCGGCTACACACCCTCTAACAGCCTTCCTCCGTCAGTGGCCTCTACGGCTTTGAAACGGCTCAGGAATTTATAAAGGCCATCCCTTCGGTTCGAGCCCCTCCCAGCGTCCTCCACGGGAGGGGCCAGTTACACCGCAGGGTTTCCAAGCCGCCTGACTGGAAACAGTCAAATGTTTTAAAAAACAGAACCTAAGTGGAAAAAATCCTAGGACGCAAAAAGGCCCAAGTTAAGAATGGGCCGAGCGCGGCGGGCAGAAAGCCAGAAGTTGCCTCTTTCTGGAGGGGGAAGCAGCTTGCTCGCCGGCTGCTGCTGAGGGGCCTCCAGGGGTCGTTTCCCTCGTCCCTCACCCCACTGCTATGGGGGTGTGAGAGATGCCTCCTCCAGGCCTAGGAAGCAGCCCTCCCTGAGCTGCTTCCGGGACTGCAGCTTCTCTCCTCACACCCCCGGGAGCGGAGCCTTCTCAGGCCACAATTCTCTGCCACCCAAAAATAACCACGCAGATGTGAGAAAAACGGCCAGTGCCTGCGGAATAAGGCGGTGCTTCACTACAGCATTATCGCTTACAGCCACAACGCTCCAAACAGAACCCAGCCTCAGCCTTTTATAGCCAGTCCCTCGAGCCCCGCCCTAGCAACCGCTCCTAGCAACGCCTCACCCTCGCGCGGTGCCCTCTTATCGGCCTCCGCCAGGCCCTTCCTGTTCCCTTCCCCCACGCCAGCGCCGCTCCAACGCGCGGCTCACGTGATTGGCCCCAGGGGAGGGGCGGGACGAAGGGAAACGTGCGGGGCGGGGCGGAGAGAGGGAGAGGTCTTCGTCATCAAGATGCGACCGGTGGCGTCGGGTATTTCGGTGCGTTCTGCTGGTCCGGAGTAGAGGAAATGGCGGAGGCTGTGGTGCTGGTGTGGGTTCGTGGCCCCGGCTTCGGGTGCAGGACGGTGCAGTGTCGTTCGACTCAGTGCTCCGTGCAGGATTTCATCCACCGACTCTGCCAAGATCGGGTGAGAATCGGGCTTCCTGGGAGGGGAAGGGAGGCGAGCAGTTGGCCGGGCTGCGAACCGGGAGGGTCTGTCGCCTGCGTCTGTTCTTTAGGATTGCGGGTTTCGGAGACTGAGTTCTTCAGTTGTAAGGAATCAGACTGACCCTGCAACCTTCCTTTGCTTTCCTTTTGTCAGGATGATGGTTTGCCTCCCCCGAAGAAGGAGGAAAACGAAAAACAAAAACACTTCCCCTTGCAGTTGCGTAGTTCTGCCTTCAGTTTACAACGCTTTGGGGGTGGTTTTATCCCCACGAGGGGAGGCAGTCGGATCAGGTGATTTTAGAGGCTTACGTCCATATTGTGGACAAGATGATACGCCTTTTGTCCACTGGTCACAGCGTCCTGAGTTCCAGCTGGCGTTAACAACCCACGGGTCATTCGTGCTCCCCTAGGCTGTTTGCTTGGCTGAACATTGGCGACCTTACCTGCTAAGTCAGAGCGTTACAAGACTTGTCCCACAAAGTTCTGTCCTTAGCCTTTTTGTTTTTCCAGACCGTTAGTTTTTCTTCCTGTGCTTATTCACAACCCAGTCCAAACACGCACACACAGTGCTTAGGAGAACGGTTTTCCAAAATAGGGACTTTTTTCCAAAGTAGTGGAATTTTAATATCTTTAGAAATAAATCTTCAGGAGTACAATTTTCAGATTCACTGACAGCTGAGCAAAAGTGGAATCTGAAAAAAAAAATAATTCTGACCATGAGGAATGCTGGGAATAAGAATTTTTAAGTCTGCAGCTAGATTTAGAAATGGCCTCCGTTGCTTAAGAAATAGTACCATAGGAAATATAAAAAGAAAAACGACTTCAGAATGGGCATCTGGTGAGATTTCTGGAGCAGATTAAAATAGCCCACGTTCACACCCGTGCTATTTAAAACGAGACGTCCATCGAATCAGTGTTAGCTCTCGTGAAAGAAATCCAATCTGCCCTGCTCTTCAGCAGCCACCAACTGTTAAGTGGATAAGGAACTCTTTTCCCCTGAGACTTGCTACTGTTGTGAAATGGCCTACTGTGATCCATGGAGAAACCTTGTGCTCTTGTTGGAAGTTATTCCAAAAAAGAAGGAAACATCACGCTGGTGCTTTGAAAGCCTCAATTGCTCTGATAGGCACAGCCTTAGGCACAGCCTTGATTTTCCGGGGCAAGTGCGGAACTTGCAGCTAATGAAGGGTTTCAAGGACTACAGTCCGTGTGGTTTCCTTGGAAAGAGGAATCTACTGCACAGCAGAAACCTGTCACCTTTTTCAGCACGGCCCTGCTTTGCTCTTTGGACATGTGCAAACCCTGGTTCCACTGAGAAGAGCCCACAGTGATTGGTTTTCCTTTGGCAGGGTTGGGAGGGGAGGGTCGGTACATTAGACTTTGTTGGATTACAGGTTTGTCTGTGGCCAAAATGCTTCATAAATATGAAATGGTTGAAAGCAGTCAAATTGATTCTGAATTTTCTCAATAGTTTTCCTGTTAGTGGACTTAATTGACAAGAGTAATAACAAGTAGAAATGGCAGTTTGGATCAGCTGTCTTGTCTAAAAGGCGTTTCTCTTTGGAAATCGTGAGGCAGGATCCCTCTGTTTTCACATTAATGTCTTTGACTTATTTAAAATTTTAGAAATGCTATATCTGTTAGACATGAATTGTTAAAAGAACTAAAATGACCTTCAGGTGTTCTTTTGTTTTGTTTTGTTTTAAGATTTATTTATTTTGGACCCTGCATGGTGGCCTGCCTAGCGGCTAAAGTCCTCACCTTGAATGCGCCAGGATCCCATATGGGTGCCGGTTCTAATCCCGGCAGCCCTACTTCCCATCCAGCTCCCTGCTTGTGGCCTGGGAAAACAGTCCAGGATGGCCCAAAGCCTTGGGACCCTGCACCTGCGTGGAGACCCGGAAGAGCTTCAGGGTCCTGGCTTCAGATCGGCCGTTGTGGTCACTTGGGGAGTGAATCATTGGACATAAGATCTTTCTCTCTGTCTCTCACTCCCCAAGTGACCGCAACAGCCAATACTGCGCCAATCTAAAGCCAGGAGCCCACAGCCTCCTCCAGGTTTCCCATGCAGGTGCAGGGTTCCAAGGCTTTGGGCCATCCTCAAGTGCTTTCCCAGGCCACAAGCAGGGAGCTGGCTGGAAGGGAAGCAGGGCATCTGTGATAGAACTGGCACCCATATGGGATCCCGATGTGTATAAGGTGAGGACTTTAACCAGTAAGCTACCACACCAGATCCAGATTTATTAATTTATATGACCATCTTGGGGTTGGTGTTGTGACATAGCAGTTAGAACTGCCACCTGCGGCTCTGGCATCCCACTGGAGCACTAGTTCAAACCCAGGCTGCTTTACTTCTCATCTGGCTCTCTGCTAATGCACTTGGGAAAGCAGAGAAAGATGGCCCAAAGTGCTTGGGCCCATGTACCCATGTGGGAGAGCTGGAGGAAGCTCCTGGCTCTTGGATCCAGCCCAGCCCAGCCCAGCTCTAGCTATGTGGCCACTTGGAGGAGTGAACCTGCAGAAAGAAGGATTCTCTCTCCCCAGTTCTAAACTCTGCCTTTCAAATAAATAGATCAGTCTTTAAAAAAAAAAAGTAACAGGGAGATCTGCCATCCACTGGTTCATTTCCCAAATAGCTTCAACAGCCAGGTGTGGGCCGCACTGAAGCTGGAACCCAGGAACTCCATCCTGGTCTCCTACGTGGGCAACAGAGACCAGGCATTTTGGCCATCCTCCACTATCTTCCCAGTTACATTAGCACAGTTGGAGTCCTGACTCCTCTGCTTCCCATCCAGCTCCCTGCTTATGGCCTGGGAACGGCGGTGGATGCCCCAAAGCCTTGGTACCCTGCACCCACATGGAAGACCCAGAAGAGGCTCCTGGCTTTGGAGTAGTTTGGTTCTGGTCATTGTGACCGTTTGGGGGAACGATCTAGTGGGTGGAAGATCTCTGACTCCTTCTTTCTGTTAAGTTTGCCTTTATATAAATGTAAAATATTAAAAAACAGTTCTGGTATCATATGTGGTGATTTTACCTACTGCACTATGTCAGCCCCCAAGTTCATATAACTTTCTGGAATACTCTGTTTTCTTTTACAGCATCAAAAACTTATCCGGAAAGACAACTTTTATATTTACTATTTTTCAAAGATTGATCTGTTTATTTGAAAGAGCTAGGGAGCAAGGGAGACACTGCCCAGATGACTGCAATAGCCAGGGGTGGGCCAAACCCAACGCAAGAGCTAGGGACTTCTTTCAGGTGTCCCACATGAGTAGCAGGGCCCAAAATACCTGGACTGTTCCCCTGCTTTTTCCAAGCCCATAGCGGGAATCTGGGGCCGAAGTGGAGCAGCTGGGAAATGAACTGACCCTCCATGGGGGGTGTAGGTACCACATGAGGCAGTTTCACTCCCATGCCGTACCACCATCCCCTCTTCATTTTTTGATCCTAGAATTTCTGGTATGTGCATAGTAGGTTGGGGGCTGTATTTGGACAGTGGGTTTAAGTCGGGGGGTGCCAACAGAAGGTATAGCACTGCCTCCAGCTGCCCCTCCATGTGTTAAAGCTTAGATGGCAATGTTGAAAAAAACTCTACCCTTGTTTCTACCCTTCTAATTCCTCCCTACACTTTTCAGGATGTGTGCTGTTGATTTTAAAGGTGGGGACCACTCTTGATATTCTATTTGATTTTGACCTATTTTTAAGAAAATCAGAGAGTGGGATCTCTGAGCTATTAAACAAGGAGGAAGAAGTCCTTTTTATTTTCACCAAAAAAGGCTGACCATCCTAAATATCATCATTAAGCAATATTAGGAAATAATTGCCCCCAGACTGCATCATATGAAGTGACTTTTTTTTCCTTTAGTACTTAAGTATGCATATATTATTTCTTTCAAAGTCAGAGTTACACAGAGAGATCTTGCTTCTGCTGCTTGACTCCCCATGTGGTCACAAGCTGGAACCAGGAGCGTCTTCTCGGTCTCCCAGGTGGATGCAAAGACCCAAACTCTTGAGCTGTCTTCTGCTGTTTTACCTAGGCCATTAATGTGAAAATGGAGCTGTCAAGACACCAATTGGTGCCCATATGGGATGCCATCATTGCAAGCGGTGGCTTCAACTGTTATACCCAGTGTGGGCCCCTCTAAATACTTTTCATTTTCATTTCAACAGTTGTTAATTGAAGACACACTGCCTCCCACACTATCTGACTACTTCAATAAAAAAGTAGCCAGCTGGTCCCTGTAAGAAATTTGTAACATATGGGCCCAGTGCGGTAGCCTGGTGGCTAAAGTCCTCGCCTTGCATGCACCGGGATCCCATATGGGTGCTGGTTTCGCATCCCAGCTGCTCCACTTCTCATCCAGCTCCCTGTTTGTGGCCTAGGAAAGCAGCAGAGGATGGTCCAAAGCCTTGGAACCCTGCAGTTATGTGGGAGACTCGAGAAGCTCCAGGCTCATGGCTTTGGATCAGCTCAGCTCTGCCTGTTGTGACTACTTGGGGAGTGAACCAGCAGATGGAAGATCTTTCTGTCTCATCCTTTCTCTGTAAATCTGCCTTTCCAATAAAAATTTTAAAATTTTTAAAAAAAGAAAGGGGGGGATTTGTATCATAAAAAGCATTAAGAAAATCCAAACTTGTCTCTAGGATGTTCCAGTGGAATACTTCTATGTAAAATGCAACGGGACACTGGTAAATGCCCGCGACACAGTGCAGCATGGAGCTGTGTACAGTCTGGAACCCAGACTGTGTGGAGGAAAAGGAGGTAAGGCATGGCTGTTGATCACTTATTGAAACACATCTGTATTCCTAAGCAGTGTGAATTAAATTAATGGGCCTCATTGTCTCTGGTGTGCCAGCCTTGGTTTGCCAGGTTTGCCATTTAAATCCTTATTTACTTGCATAAATCCTTATTTACTTTTATTCTTTTTGAAATAATTCTGTGACTTGAATCCTCCCTCTGGCCAGGTAACTCTAAGGGAGCCTAGGTTATTAGATAAAGAGATGGACTTTGAAGAAATAGCTTCAAAGCAGTCAGGTCGAATGTTATTGTGGGGATAAGGGAAGAAGCACAGCTGTTTGCAGGTTGGGATAAAGGTCCTGGTTGTGTTGATATATTTTAGAGAAAAACATTAGAAGTGAAACCATGAATGGTTTCCATTATTTCTCCTAAGGCACTAATGCGTAATGCCTACGTTTTCTCAGAATCTTCAGTTGATTCCGTTTGGCTTTCACAGCTGACATCTCAGGCCGTAATCACCCTGCTGATGAAGTTGTACCCAACTTGAAGAATGAAACTTGTCCTCTTAGCTCATGACGACTTTAAAAATTTCCTTCCTTTTAAACTCATTGAAATATTTTACCATATGATTTTGGAGTTCTTAATTTGGGAATCCTGGGAGCTGTTTCACCAAGTCAAGACCTTTAAATAGTCTCGCTGTCCAGGTGCAATATTTCAGAAATTTAAAATGAAACAGATTCAAGTTGATGAGTCATCTATCTCCCTTAAAAAAAGAGAAGGGGACCTGGCGCAGTAGCCTAGTGGCTAAAGACTTTGCCTGGCATGCAATGCACCAGGATCCCATATGGGTGCCAGTTCTAATCCCGGCAGCTCTGCTTCCCATCCAGCTCCTTGCCTGTGGCATGGGAAAGCAGTCGAGGACGGCCCAAAGTCTTGTGATCCTGCACCCATGTGGGAGACCTGAAAGAGGCTCTGGGCTCCTGGCTTCGGATTGGCGCAGTTCCAGCCATTGAGAAGCTTGGGGAGTGAATCAAGACAAAGGATCTTTTTCTCTGTCTCTCCTCTGTGTATATCTGAGTTTCCAATAAAAATAAATAAATCTTTTTTTAAAAATTTAAAAATGGAAGAAAGTAGAATTTACTTTGATACTAGTTTTCAGAGATTTGCTCTAGCTAGCGCCAACCTTGGATGCATTCTAACCGGCTTTCTCCTAATCCATTGGCTCAGGTTTTGGATCCATGCTTCGAGCACTTGGGGCTCAGATTGAGAAGACCACCAATCGGGAAGCTTGCCGGGACCTCAGTGGGAGGAGGTTACGAGATGTGAACCATGAAAAAGCGTAAGTTACCCAGGTTTTTGTTGTTATTATGTAATGATTTTTTATAAATGTATTTGAAAGGTAGAATTAGAGAAAGGGAAGGATAGAAAGAGATCTTTTCTCTGCTGGTTTGATCCCCAGATGGACACAGTGGCCAGGGCTGGGCCAACTTGAAGCCTGGATCCTAGAACTTCTTGGTCTCTCACGTGGGTACAGAGACCCATGCACTTAAGTCATCCGCTGCTTTCCCAGGCTCATTTGTAGGGAGTGGGATCAGAAATGAAGCATCCAGGACATGAAGTGGCGCCCATGTGGGATGCTGGCATCACAGGTAGTAGCTTAACCCACTATGCTACAACATTGGCCCCCCTGTTTTTTAGGAGAAAAATAAACTTTCCTATCAGTAGTGATTATACATGTGCCATGCATTTGGGAAATGTAAACCTAAAATAGATACTCTGTTGTCACATTTAATCTTACCATAATTCAATAACTTTTTGAGTTTTACTATGTCTATCGCTTATGTTGGTAGTAAACATGGCACCCCTTTCTGGGGGAGTATGATATCACAAACGAGAGTCCACTGGTGTGTCCCAGACTTTTTATGTGGACATATACACAGTGTAAGCACACAGTTCTGTCTCCTTCCCCACTTTGCTTAGGATGGCGGAATGGGTGAAACAGCAGGCCGAGCGGGAGGCTGAGAAGGAGCAGAAGCGCCTGGGACGACTGCAGCGGAAGCTCGCCGAGCCCAAGCACTGCTTCACCAGCCCCGACTACCAGCAGCAGTGCCATGAGATGGCCGAGCGGCTGGAGGACTCGGTGCTCAAAGGTGAGGATGCAGGGGCTGTGTGTGCTTGGCAGGTGCCTTGAGGCCAGCACCCTGCACACAAAGATCAGCGGTCAAGTCATTTTGGGCTACAGACTTCCAAGAACCGGAAGGAAGCCTTGGGAATGTGTCCCTCACAAATGAACTCAGAATACAGCGTGTTTAGCCCCTTCCAAACATACCACAACACAAGCCCATACAATGTTTGTTGTTTGTAACCCCTGAGGTTCACTGACTTGTGGGGTCCAGGAAAGAACACATTTGTGCTTGTGTTCAGGGCTTGGCTAAGTCTTCGGATTTATACACCTCACTGTAGATTTATTGACCTCACCGTATTTGCTCCTAGGTTTAAGTCAGGTTGGTTGGTTTGTTTGATGGTTTAAGCTCTGTTTATTTGAAGGGCTGTTAGAGAAGGAGAATCTTTTATTTGCTAGTTTAACCCAGGTGTAGATCAAACCCAGGGGCCTGGCATCCCATCCGTGTGTCACATGTGAGTGGCAGGGGCCTACGCACCTGGGCCATTTTTTGTTGCTTTCCCAGGTGCGTCGGCTGCACCAGATTATTTATGATTCCTGTAAGCTCAGTGTTGATAACGGAAACGGCTGTTAAAATTTCTGGCTAGGTATGCAGGCTGCTTCGAGCAAGTTGGTGTCAGCAGAAATCGGCGAGAATCGGAAACGGTTTAACCAGTCAAAGGCAGAGCGAGGAGCCAGTGCAAAGAAAAGGAAATGCTTTTGGTAAGTGCATATTTCATTTCCAAATTCATCTCTGAGGACTGAGATGATGTATATTTTCCTTCTGTTGGGCGTAAACACAGTTTAAGTAAGGTTTGATGGAAGCTCAGAAAATTCTAGCGTGCTTCATAAATTCCAGCTTCATATATTATCATGTATGTACTCATAGTGGTTTATGCTAGAAGTGATATTAATAGAATCTAAAGGATAATTTTCCTCCTTACAATTAAAAATCATAAAAATTGTTTTAAATATTTTTATTTGCTTGAAAGGCAGCATTGCCGGGGAGTGCGTAGACATTCTTCCATCCACTCCCCAAATGGCTGCAATAACTGGAGCTCAGCCAATCTGAAGCCAGGAGCCAGGAGCTTCCTCTGGGTCTCCCACACAGATGCAGGTTCCCAAGGCTTTGGGTCGTCCTCGACTGCTTTCCCAGGACACAAGCAGGGAGCTGTGAGGGAGGTGGAGCAGCCAGGACACAAACCGGCACCCAAATGGGATCCTGGTGAGGATTTAGCCACTGAGCCATTGTACTGGCCCCTTAAATAAACTTGGAAATAAGTTCACTCTGTCTGTGAAAACAACCCAAAAAAAAAAAAAAAAAAAAGTTGATCTATTTAGTTGGAAGGTAAAGTTAGAGGGAGAGACATACAGGAGTTTGGATAGGGGGAGGGAGAGAGACCTTCCATGGTGGATCAGCCTGCAGATGACCTCAGCAGCCAGAGCTGGGCCACAGTAAAGCCACAAATCTGGAATTCCATCCAGATCTTCCAGGCAGGTCATCTTCCCCTGGTTTTCCGGCACATCAGCAGGAAGTAGGTGAGAAGAGGCACAACTGAGACGCAAAGCACTGGCCATATGGGATGCCAGTGTTGCCAGCAGGAGCTTAACACAGTGCTGGTCCAACTTTTAAAGTTTTCAAAAAGAAATCCTCTTGGATCTTTGCAACTGTGAATTTCAGTCTTACTGAAATTTTTTTCTCCTTAAATTGATACCTTTAGAGTATTGTGTTTCTTTTTTTTAAAGATTTATTTTTGTATTTGAAAAACAGTTATAGAGTAGGGGGAGAGAGAGATCATTCTTCTATTCACTGGTTTACTCCTCAAATGGCCACAACAGCCAGGACTGGGCCAGGCTGAATCCAGGAGCCAGGACATTATTCCAGGTCTTCCACTGGGTAGAGGGGCCCAAGTGCTTGAGCCACCTTGTGTGCTTTCACAGGCATGTTAACATAGAGCTGGATTAGAAATAGAGTAGCTGGGACACAAACTGGTGCCCATATGGGATGCTGGTATACAAGCAGCAACATAATCCACTATGCCACAATGCTAGCACCTGAGATCTCTTTGTCTGAAATGTACCCACCCTGCAAAGGTCTGTTTCCTGGACAAGCTGCAGCTCACCAAATAGAAGCTTGTCAGTGGTGGTAAACCCTTCTGTTGCTTCTGACAGGTCGGGCTTGGAGGGACTAGTGGCCGCAGAGGGGTCCAGCTCCGGGAGCTCTGATGATGACAGTGAAGAAGAACCTAGTACCTCTACAGTGGGTGCCTGCGCTCCAAAAGATAGCAGTGATGTTGAGATGGCAGATGCATTTCCCAGTGGTTCTCAGGGGGCAAGAGTGTTGAGTACAGACTTTGCATCCCCAGAGAAACCACAGATCGTGGGGCCTGACTCTGGGCAGATTGCCTCAGGAGACTTGCGTGTTGAGCTGGGAGAGGCTCCTGTCCAGGTGCACGTGGAAAGGGAAATGGCTGCTGAAACCCAGGAGTCCCTGGAAAGAAAGGAGACAGAGACTCAGGAGCCCACAGAAGGGCAGATGGCTAGGGCTGGCTCAGACACAGAGACAAAAGAAACGACTGAAGGGATCAGAGCTGTCACAGGAACACCTGGAGAAGATCAAGAAAATGTTGCCGCTGCCAACCTGGAAGAAAGCCAGTTGGCAAACAAGGTGAGTACTTTCTAGGGGCTGATGTCTGTGGAGTAAAGTCAATTTAATCTCTGCAGTAAGTCATTAAAGTGAACATGTGATTTGCCCATCAAGTGCTCAGTGAAAAAAGGCTTAATACTAAGAAATACAGATGATTCTTCTTCAAAAAGATTATTTTTCTTTCTTATTTGAAAGAGATGGGGAGGAAGCTCTTCCATCTTCTGGTTCGTTCCCTTGCATGCCTACAACAGCCAGCGCTGAGCCAGGCCGAGGCCTGGAGCCAGGAACTCAGTCCAGGACTCCCATGTAATTGTTGGGGGTTCAAGTACGTGAGCCATCCTCTGTTTCCTCCCAGGTGTGTGGTAGTTTTTCCTTTTTAGCTCCAGAGTTTTGCTGCTTGCTGATCTCCTTTGTTCTGTATTTTATCACATTTTAGCTTTTCTGATATTGTGTGTTTATTTCATATTAGAGCTTAATTGATATTGTTTATTCTTAACACATTCAGTAATGGGCAGGGGAAGGAATGTGCATTTGACATGGTGGTTAAGATGCCTCGTGGGATGCTCTGTGCTCCGTCCTGGGTCTGCTCGCAGTCCCTGCGTCCTGCTCATGGGCCCTGCCAGGCATCTGGGTTCCTGGGTGCTGGCTTTGGCCTGGTTCAGCCCCAGCTGTTGTGGTCATCTGGGAGTGAGTGGTGAGATGAGTGATCTCTCTTTGGCTTTAAAAAACATATTTTAGAAAAGCTTGATGGTTGCTGTATATTACCTCAGATGATGTTTTAGATTTGGTGAAGAAAGGTGCTCATTGTTCCTGTCACTAAATCACTACTCAGTTCGGCCTTCCTCATGTGAGGAAAATTGATGGGAATCTCATTAAAGTAAAGCTTTTGAATAAAGTGCGTGGTCTTTTTTTATTGTTACAAAGTCAGATATACAGAGAGGAGGAGAGACAGAGAGGAAGATCTTTTGTCCGATGATTCACTCACCAAATGACCACAACGGCTGGTGCTGTGCCAATCCAGAGCCCAGGAGCCTGGAAACCTCTTCCAGGTCTCCCACACGGGTGCAGGGTCCCAAGGCTTTGGACCGTCCTCGACTGCTTTCCCAGGCCACATGCAGGGAGCTGGATGGGAAGTGGAGCTGCTGGGATTAGAACCAGCACCCATAAGGGATCCCGGGGCGTGTTCAAGGCGAGGACTTTAGCTGCTAGGCCACGGCGCCGGGCCCATGTGCCTGATCTTTTCTGTGGTAATAAGGATAGGCTGGGTCTGTTTCACTGTTTGAATTTTTACTGGGAAATCAAAAGAGGAAAGAAAAAAAAGCAGTACCAAGAATTTGTTCAGGGATTCTCTATTTCTGTTAATGTTCTTAATATTTGTTTCTAAAAATATAAGTGAACATTTTTATTAATTACATTGAAAATAGATATAGAATAATCTAGATGATTCTTTAAAATTTGTAGCAAGCTATGACAGATAAAATGAAAATTCCCTGAAAAGCTAGACTATAGTTGATATCAAGTTAAATATGTCTTACATATCCTCTTTTCTCTTTTTCTCTCAGGTTCTTGGCCCAGAAACCCTGGATTTGTTGGCGTTCAGCTCTGCGGCAGAACTGGAGTCGCTGGGGTTGGAGAAGCTCAAGAGTGAGCTGATGGCCCTGGGCCTGAAGTGCGGGGGCACGCTGCAGGAGCGAGCCTCCAGGCTCTTCGCTGTCAGAGGCCTGGCCCGGGAGCACATTGACCCGGCTCTGTTTGCCAAGCCTGTGAAAGCAAAGAAGAAATGAGCCTGCTCAGAGCTGCTTTCCTGTTTCTTTGTGGTTACCCTGCCCATTGTGGACTCTCCGCCAATATTCCTACTGATATTAAAAATTTTCTAATAATCCAATTCTTACTTCCCTTTTCATAATGTGTTTATACAATTAACGTGTGAAACCCTCTGGCCCTGAAGTTTTCTTCATGAGAGTTGTTTTGTTTTTATAATAATAAATTAATGTTGAGCTATTCAGACTTTTGGCTTCTTCCTGTATCATTTGGTTAAGTTTTATATTTGTATTCATATATATATTATATATATGTTAGTATATATTAATATATATATACGTCCTGGACAGTGCCCCTGGAGAACGCATCTGAGGCAGTGAGAGCCACAGAGCAGTGTGTGGACGGAGCTGAATCCACACCAGATCAGGCTAGGGAGGCTTCAGGGTGCTCCTGTCTCCCTCAGCTGCTGGCTGTGCTGATCCAGGGCAATCTACCAGGTGGACATGGAGACAGAAGCAGTTGTGAGGACGGTGGCCTGAGAGTCCCAGTCTTGGCCTGCCCAGAGCAGTACTGGGAGACCTTCCCTGAGATGTCTGTGTATCTTTTTTTGTATATAAGATTTATTTTTATTACAAAGTCAGATATACAGAGAGGAGGAGAGAGAGGAAGCTCTTCCGTCCGATGATTCACTCCCCAAGTGAGCCGCAACGGGCTGGTGCTGTGCCGATCCGAAGCCGGGAACCAGGAACCTCTTCCGAGTCTACCACACGGGTGCAGGGTCCCAAAGCTTTGGGCCGTTCTCCACTGCTTTCCCAGGCCACAAGCAGGGAGCTGGATGGGAAGTGGAGCATCCAGGATTAGAACCGGCGCCCATATGGGATCCCGGGGCGTTCAAGGCGAGGACTTTAGCTGGTAGGTCACGGCACCGGGCCCGATGTCTGTGTATCTTTATGGGTGGAACTAGAAGGCATAACTGGTGTTTGTATAAAAGATGCATGAGTCATTTAAGACTAAAGCATCTTGGGGCCTGGTGCAATGGCTCAGCAGCATGTGTCAGGATCCCATAAGGGCACTGGTTTGTGCCCCGGCTGCTCCACTTCTAATCCAGCTCCCTGCTTATGACCTGGGAAAGCAGTAGGAGATGGCCCAAGTCCTTGGGACCCTGCATCCATGTGGTACACCTGGAGGAATTTCCTGGCTCCTGACTTTAGATCAACTCTTCTCCAGTTCTTGTGGCCACTTGTGGAGTGAACCAGCACACACAAGATCTTTCTGTCTCTCCCCTATAAATCTGCCTTTCCAATAAAAAGAAAAAAAAGTCTAAAACATCTTGAATTGAAAATGTAGCAAAGAACCAGAATCTAGACAAATGCCCAGAGAAAATAAGACTGTTGTTGAATATTACGTGGGACCCCGAGTCCAGCTATCCAGGCTTACCAAGTAGACCACTTGGTTCACTTTGTGATGCACCACATCGATGTCCATTGGCCTGAGCAGGCTTGTCAGGGTTCTGCCTGTGGCCTGGGAAAGCAGTGGAGGAAGGCCCAAAGCTTTGGGTTCCTGCATCCGTGTGGGAGACCCGGAGGAGCTCTTGGCTCCTGGCTTCAGATTGGCACAGCACCGGCCGTTGCAGCTCACTTGGGGAGTGAATCATCGGACGGAAGATCTTCCTCTCTGTCTCTCCTCTCTGTATACCTGGCTTTGCAATAAAAGTAAGTAAATCTTTTTTATAAAAGCTTTATTATTTTTATTGGAAAGGTGGATATGATCTTCCGTCCGATGATTCGAGCGAAACTGGCAGCGATTCATAACTGCAGAACTATTAACACCACTCGAGCACATATCTCAGAGCATGCCCCACATCCGGGACTTAGGGTGGGCGGGAAACCGGGTGGGGCTTCTCCCTCAATATCCCCCTTTACCTCAGATACGTGATGGAAACAATATGGACATAATAGCATTACCCACTTTCCTATCCCCCTAAACCTTTTTTTTTCCTTCTTTTTCCTTTAACTGTAATTAACTATGTAAAGATTGTCAACAACAATACAATAAAAAGAAAAAAAAATTTAAAAAAAAAAAAAAAGATTTTTTTTCATTACAAAGTCAGATGTACAGAGAGGAGGAGAGATAGAGAAGATCTTCTGTCTAATGATTCACTCCCCAAGTGACCACAACGGCTGGTGCTGCGCCGATCCGAAGCCAGGAGCCAGGAACCTCCTCCAGGTCTCCCACAAGGGTGCAGGGTCCCAAGGTTTTGGGCTGTCCTCCACTGCTTTCCCAGGCCACAAGCAGGGAGCTGGATGGGAAGTGGAGTGCTGGGTTTAGAACCAGCACCCATATGGGATCCTGGTGCGTTCAAGGCGAGGACTTTAGCCACTAGGCCATGCTGTCGGGCCCAAAAGTAAATAAATCTTTAAAAAAAATTTTTACGTTAAAAAAAAAAAGCTTTGCTCATGGCAGCTGGAGAAGGCTGAACCAGCTAATCCTCTCTCTGCTAATTCCTGTAAAATGAAAATCAATTTGTTTTCACTATTTTTGATGATATATTCACAGTTGATCAGGGTGTGAAGAGTCGAGGACTAGGGAAAAACGGATGAGATCACTATTTTCACATCTTCCTTATCTTCTTCCTGTATCTGGACGGAGGAGGGAGACGAGGAGAAGCCACACTTCACCTCACAACTGCCCGCCCTAGTACCTGGGGATCTGGAATGGCCACCCAATGTCATCACTGGGTCCCCAGTGTGGAGCGTGTTCTTAGGGTTCTGTTCAAGTTAAATAAGTCTGACATGCTGTCGATCTCACAGATCCAAGGAAGAGGAACTCCTTCCAAGGTCCATGGGCTGATACAGTCCTTCCTAGAGTCCCCATTTGCCCAGAAGTTTGCTATCAAGCTTCGTTGGGGTATTGACCAATTAGTTGTGCCCTCCATCCTCTGCTATGGTACCAGATATTCTCTGCAGGCTCCAATGGATCGCCAAGTCCATGTGCATTTGGGTATGCTGTCCACCTTTACCATCTTCAGTAACTTAGTAGACCCTGTTCAGACATCTGCTAGATGACAGGTCCTGCCACTCTGCCCATGGTTGGAGTTCTGAGTCCAGTGGTTTAGTTGGGGAGACCCTCAAAGAAATCTTGCCTGAGGTGATCCCAGACCTTATCCCTGTGTGCACCCACCAGTACTGGGTCCAGCCCAGTCTGTTCCCCACATCAGCCTACACACACATTGGTAATTGCAATTGTTAGGTTAGATCTGTCTCCAGCCCTATCTCTTAAGCAAACCAATGGTTAGGGAGGGGTTTTGTTTGTTTTGTTTTGTTTTGTTTTGTTTTCTGCAGACTGTAGTCTCCAAACTTGATTTTTTTTTTTTTTTTTTTTTTTTACTTATTTGAGAGTTGCCATGCACTGGTTCACTCCCCAAGTGTCCACAATGGCCAGAACCAGGTCAGGCTGTACCTTGGAGACAAGAACTCAGTCCAAGTCGCCTGCACAGGTGTCAGGAACCCAGTGACTTCAGCCATCGGCTTCTGCACCCCAGAATTGGGAGCTGGGGCCAGGCACTGACACTAAGCACTGCAGAGGAATGTACGTATCTGTCTCCCAACCACAAGGCCACACACTCAGCTTGCCACATGTCATGTGTGCCTGTCACTGATCCCAGTGGAGAACGGCCCAAAGCCTTGGGACCCTGCACCCACGTGGGGGATCTGGAAAAAGCTCCTGGTTCCCAGCTTTGGATCTGCTCAGCTCTGGCCATTGCAAGTTGGGGAATGACCCTCTGCCAACATAGGGTGGATTTTATCTGTTTTGTTAGTGCTTGGTTGATACAAAGTGCTTCATGAGTTTCTGTTAATGAATAAAAATACTACTGCACTAGTATGATGTATTTTATAAAGCAACACACAAATAGAGCTCTGAGGAAGGTACTGTGGCTCAACCGGCTAATCCACCACCCTTGGTGCTAGCATCTGTATGGGTTCGTGTCCGGGCTGCTTCATTCTGATCCAGCTCCCTGCTTATGGCCTAAGTTTCAGAGGATGGTCCAGGTACTTGGGATCCTGCAGCTGAACTAATCATGGCTAGTCAGCTCAGATCTAGCTGCTGTGGCCATTTGGGGAGTGAACCAATAAAAGGACGATCTCTGTCTTTGTAAATCTGCTTTTCAAATAAATAAATCTTTTTTTTAAAAAAGGGAGATGAAAGTATGTTCATCATGCCTCAATGGATCATATAGTATACTCCATGGGGGTGTATAAAATATTTCAAAAAGCTCATAAAAATGAAACTTAAAGATGTTTGTTTTGTTGTCTTCCCCAGCCCCCAACTCCCCCAAAACCCTGCAACTATTTACCTACTTGGAACTTCTGCTTCTAGACAAGAGTGCCTTTGTAAGTGGCTGAGGAAACAAAAGACTGAGGGAAGGGTGGGTGTTTGGGGGTGGACGTTAAGAAGCTGCTTGGAGGGCCCGGCGGCGTGGCCTAGCAGCTAAAGTCCTCGCCTTGAAAGCCCCGGGATCCCATATGGGCGCCGGTTCTAGTCCCGGCAGCTCCACTTCCCATCCAGCTCCCTGCTTGTGGCCTGGGAAAGCAGTTGAGGACGGCCCAAAGCTTTGGGACCCTGCACCCGCGTGGGAGACCTGGAAGAGGTTCCTGGTTCCTGGCTTCGGATCGGCGCGTACCGGCCCGTTGCGCTCACTTGGGGAGTGAATCATCGGATGGAAGATCTTCCTCTCTGTCTCTCCTCCTCTCTGTATATCCGGCTTTCCAATAATAATAAAAAAAAATTAAAAAAAAAAAAAAAAAAAAAAAAAAAAAAAAAAAAAGAAGCTGCTTGGAGCACAGGCAGCCCATAGCCGAGTGCCTGGGTTTGAGTGCTGGCGGCTCTTGATTCCCTCTTCCTGCCAGTGCACATCTGGGAAGCAGCAGATGATGTAGTTGGGTCCCTGCCACCCACAGGGGAGACCTGCACTGATTTTCTGGCTCCTGGCTTTGGCCTAGCCCAGTCCTAGCTGTTGCAGGCATTTGGGGGGGGGGGGGTATACCAGTGGATGGAAGATCTGTGTATCTTTCTACATTTAAAATAGATATAAACAAATAAAAATTTTTCTAAAAATCTGGGTGCAATGGCCAAGCGAGCCTGAATGGCAATTCTATGGGAAGATTCTGTAGATGACTTGCCAATCATTCAGGCCTTCCACCTGTTTCTATGAAGAAGACCACCTATGGCCTGCAGGGGGTGCTGTGCACTAGCAAATGCAAGCGGAACAAGGCCAGCTGGAAGGCTGCTAGGGAGAAGGATGGGAGAAGGTATACAAGTCGACCTGAAAAGCCAGACTTAACTCCCACCCTTCTCTGTGCCAGCAGAACCAGGGGCAGACGGATGGCTGGGAGCAGCTGGCCTGGATTTGATAAGACCATTTCCCCTGGCTCTCAGACTCTTGGATTTCACTGTAGCTTTTCACTCTACAGCCATGAATAAATCATTGACAGCTTGCTGAGGATCTTATAACATTTTCACTTCTCAACAAATGACTGTCCTCACCATTTGCTTTTGCTGTCTGCTGGAGAAACTTGAGCATCTGGATATTTGCAGCTGTTGCTTTCTTTTTGTACTATCAAAAAAATTTTTTAATGTGGTCTGTAGGTGTGTGTTACACTGCTCTGATGTAGTTATTTCTGACCGATTCTGACATGGTATGCCTTAATTGCAAACGTCTATGTTGGTGTTATGCTCTACTTGGATGATACCTGTAACCTGCACTGTTCTTACACTAGCTCACAAAGGGGCTCTGCCCAGAGCACATGTCCTGTATTTTGCCTTTTTAAAAAAGATTTATTTATTTATTTATTGCAAAGTCAGATTTGCAGAGAGGAGGAGAAACAGGAAAATCTTCTATCTGATAATTCCCTTCCCAAGCGGCTGCAATGACCAGAGTTGTGCCAATCCAAAGCCAGGAGCCAGGAGTCAGGAGCTTCTTCTGGGTCTCCCACATGGATGCAGGGTCCCAAGGCTTTGGGCCGTTCTCCACTGCTCTCTCAGGCCACAAGCAGGGAGCTGGATGGGAAGTGGGGCTGCTGGGATTAGAACTGGTGTCCATATGGGATCCTGGTGTGTGCAAGGCAAGGACTTTAAGCACTGAGCTACTGCAATGGGCGCCTGTATTTTTTTTTGTATGGCTAGGACTGCAGGAGAGAGAGAGAGAGAGAGAGAGAGAGAGAGAGAGAGAGAGAGAGAGAGAGAGAGAGAGAGGGAGAGAGAGAGAGAGAGAGAGAGAGAGAGAGAAAGAAGTGTGGCTAGGAAATGGAGGGTGGGGAAGGCGGGCAAAGCTGCAGCATTTGCCCTGACAGATCGGGAAAATGCAGCTGCTTTTCATTGCACCCATTCCTCAAGTCACCCCGGGATGATGTCTAGGCAGATGGAACCCTGACACCTTTCTTTCTGTTCAGTTTGGTGCAGTAGAGAAGCTCCTAGAACAACCTGGAAATCCCAAGTGAACACAGGAAGCCACAGGGAGGAGATCCCACCCGCTGGCAGACCGCAGTTGGCAGATCCATTTCCTTCTGGACTGGCCCTGGTTGGGGGTTTGGGAGAGCAGCTCCCTGTCTGGGGTGTCCTGTTCCTGCTGTACCTTAGGGGGCTCCCAGACCTGACCTGACCTGACTCGCCTCATTGTGCTGGCTGATGGACATCACCATGGGACGACATCAGGCTCGTGACTCAGAAGACAAATGTTACTTGACTAAACTATCACAATGATCTCTTTGCATATCATAGTTCTACATAAGACTGTCGAAAGGTTCCTTGGTAAAAACACATCCCAAGACTTCCACTGATTGGAAACATGCATTTTTAAGAAATGGATGGTCCATAGTTGAGTAGAGTGGGGCACAAGGATGAAAAATAAAGTTGTAATATGAGAATAAAATGTGTACTGTTGTGAGGTTAACAGGAAAGATGCTGATGAAGACCCAGTTAAGACGCCTGCGCCCCGTATCAGATGGCACCTGGGTTTTGTTCTGAGGTCTAGCCCCTGACTCCAGCTACTGCTGCAACCCTTGAGACGACAGTTAATGGCTGAAGTAGGTGCTCCCTGCCACCCACATGGCAGACCAGGATTGCACCCCAGCTCAGGGTTTTGACCGTTTGTGGAATTGTCATCAGACGGGAGTTCTGTCTCTCCAGGAGTCTCTTCCAGGTCTCCCACGTGGGTGCAGGATCCCAAAGCTTTGGGCCGTCCTCGACTGCTTTCCCAGGCCACAAGCAGGGAGTTGGGTGGGAAGCGGAAACACGAACCAGTGCCCATATGGGATGCCACCTCATGCAAGGTGAGGATTTAGCCATTGAGCCATCACACCAGGTCCTCCTAGCCTGAGTGTTTTTTCCCTCTTCTCGTTTCTCTTCTTAGTACAGCCCAGAGAGCAGCAGGGACCCAGAAAGACTTCTCCAGATTGTTCAAATAATCCCCACTCTTGGAGAGGCACTTGGCACCTCACCTATAGTGTGCCAGACTTTTAAAAATTATTATCAAAAATAAATTTATAATTTAAAAAAGTTTAAAAATTATTTTCAGTTTGAGAAGCAGACACACACACACATACCTTCTCAGTTCCCTCCCCATATGTCCATAACAGCCAGGGCTGGATCCAACAAAACCATGGGAGTCATCACCCAGCTGTGTGCCTGCCAGAGTGCACATTAGACAGAAACTGGAGAAGCCAGGACTCAGACCAGGCACTCTCGGTGTCCCAGGAGGTGCCTTAACTAAACCCTGTTTAGGTGTACTTAGTTTTCCTTTACCCAAAATGCAGAGGAAGACAAAGAAAGATCTTGCACTTTCGAGTCCCTTTTCCCCCTCCTGCTGGGAAGGAAAAGTCTCTGAACAGCTCTTGTAGAGCGGAAACACTTGTTTCTTAAATTAAGACAAAAACAAAAACAAACCCGCAGGTTCAGCAAAGCCAACCTGTAAACTGCCTGACACCAAGGGATGAGGGTGGGAACGGGGCCTTTGCCAGCTGTATCCCCTCTGGGTACCGCAAGGTGGCAGTGCCGGCCAGAGCTCGTTGTCCCTGAAGGGCCGCCAGGTGCTGGTGCCTTAACTTTATTCCTAATCCCAGAACTTTCCCGAAGCTGGTGTTCTAAGCCTCTACCTGGTGACCCCATGGAGTGACCACGTGGAGAGACGATTGAGGTAAGATTCTCGGTAGGTGGGTTATGGTAAAACATAATGTTCATAACTCCAGAAATTGTGCATCAGAAACAACAGAAAGTCAATTAAAAGTCTCACTTTTGATTGATAACAGTTTCCTCTGGGGCCGGTGTTGCTGGCTTAGTGAGTAAAGGTTCCACTTGCCACCAGCATCTCATATGGGCCTTGGTTCAAGTCCCAGCTACTCCACTTTTTTTTTTTTAAGATTTATTTATTTTTATTGGAAAGGCAGATTTTTACAGAAAGAGATCTTCCATTCGCTGGTTCATTCCTCAAGTGGCCACAATGGCCGGAGCTTAGCTGATCCAAAGCCAAGGAACCAGGAACTTCCTCCTGTGTGGGAGACCTGGAAGAAGTTCTTTGCTCCTGTCTTCGAATTGGCTCAGCTGTGGTCATTGCAGCCACTTGGGGAGTGAACCATCAGATGGAAGATCTTCCTCTCTGTCTCTCCTTCTATCTGTAAATCTGACTTTCCAATAAAAATAAATAAATCTTTTTTAAAAAATGTACCTTTCCAATAAAAATAAATTTTAAAAATCTGTGTTCTCTACAGGTTTTGACTGGGCCCAGGCATAATAATAAATAGTGATGTGTTGTCTTTTTTTTTAAAGATTTATTTATTTTTTGTTGCAAAGTCAGATATATACAGTGAGGAGGAGAGACAGAGAGGAAGATCTTCCATCTGATGATTCACTCCCCAAGTGACCGCAATGGCCGGTGCTGAGCCAATCTGAAGCCAGGAGTCTGGAGCTTCTTCCAGGTCTCCCACTCAGGTGCAGGGTTCCAAGGCTTTGGGCTGTCCTCCACTGCTTTTCCAGGCCACAAGCAGGGAGCTAGACGGGAAATGGAGCTGCTGGGATTAGAACCGGCACCCACATGGGATCCCGGTGCATTCAAGGCAAGGACTTTAGCCTCTAGGCCACGGCACCAGGCCCATGTGTGTGCCTTTTTTTTTTTTAAGATTTATTTATTTTTATTGTAAAGTCAGATATATAGATAGGAGGAGAGAGAGAGAGGAAAGTCTTTTGTCTGATGAATCACACCCCAAGTGACTGCAATGGCTGGAGCAGCACTGATCCAAAGCCAGGAGCCAGAAGCTCCTCTAGGTCTTCCACGTGGGTGCAGGGTCCCAAGGCTTCGGGCCATCCTCAAGTGCTTTCCCAGCCACAGGCAAGGAGCTGGATGGGAAGCGGGGCTGCTAGGTTTAGAACCAGCGCCCATATGGGATCCTGGCACATACAAGGCGAGGACTTTAGCCGCTAGGCCGTGGCGCCGGGCCTGTGTGTGCCCTTTTAAATTATTGTTATTTAAAAGGTAGATTTTTACAGAGAAAGAAGGAGAAAGAGAGAGAGGGGTCTTCTATCCACTAATTCACTCCTCAAATGGCCATAATAGTCAAAATGGAGCTGATCCAAAGCTGAAAACCAGGAGCTTTTCCCAGGTCTCCTGCATGGGTGCCGGGCCCAAGGACTACAGGCATCCTCCACTACTCTCGCAGGCCATCAGCAGAGAGTTTGGCACTTCAATGCAGGAAGAAATCGGGAGAGAAAGCGCCCATGTGCTGGTTGACTCCCAAATGCCTGCAACAAATAGGCCTGGCCAGGAGCTAAGAATTCAAGAGATCTCCCATGTGGGTGGCCGAAATCCAATTACCTGAGCCTTTACTGCTGCGTCCCAAGGCCTGCCCTGACCAGAAGCTGGAGGTGGGAACCTGAGCCAGAGACACGTTAGCCAGCAGCTGAACTGCCAGGCCCAAGGCCCAGCCCTCTTCTGTTCTTTATTTATTTTTGTAAGCATTTATATGCTTCTCATGTTGAGGGAGCTCTTTCAGAAATACTAAGTGATCCGTGCATCCACGTCTATGCAGAGCTGGGCAGAGGGACCTGCTGACCGCCGACCTCCCCTGTCCCCCACCAGAACAATTGTTTGTCAGTGTGATCATGTGTAGATTTCAGAGGATCAGACATGACTGTGTATACTTGTAATAAATCCAAGTTGCCACTATTTAAAAAAAAATACTAAGTGATCTAAACAATGCTACAAAGAGGGTTCTTGTTATTTTCCTTCCTCTTTACTGGAAACAGACACAGAGGGCATGCAGGCTCACCTGGCTCATGGACTGCTGGCTAGGGTCCCAGTGGGCTTGGCCAGTGTTCCATGCTGCCTGGGAGTAGATGCTGGGGCCATCCGGAAGTGGGGGGACAGTGGAGGCTGGGGGCGGGTGGCTCTGCAGAGCCTCTGACTGGGGTCCCAGCCATACATCTGCCAACTTCACTTTCTTTCTTTGAGGTACTGATTTCTCTTGGTGTCCTGGTTCGATGACGCTTGCGCAGCCTGGTTCCCTTGCCCAGGGCCCTCAGGCAGTCTAGCCAGGATCCTGTGAAGTGGCAAGGACGACGCTTTGCTTGCCAGTCCCCAACTGTGGCACAGGTCCCCACCCAAGAGGCTGGAGTAGAACCAGGTGTGCGGGGATTCGCACCACAAGCCACTGGCTGCACCTGTCCACTCAGCACACTAGGGCCCGATCCCCAAAGGAAGGCAAGGCTAAAATCTACCCCTTGCAGGGAAGCCAATGAGAATCTACATTAGTATTAGCATTACCTGGGCCAGCCACACTTATCACCTGTGCTCTGTTTACCAAACCTGTTTACCAAGCCGTGAACTCCTTGAGGGAGGGGTCCTCCCTGTTTGCCCAGCTCGTAGGTGGCTGATGACAGGCAGGTGGTCAGTAAATGTTGATTGAGAGAACAGTGAACAGGATCAGCCAGCTGCCCAGCAGTGATCCATCTCCTGGATGAGGAGATTGTGGGCCCTGAGCTAAAAGTGTTCAGAGTGTGGTCTAGGCTGGGCAAGAAGCCTGGGTTCCAATCCTGCTGGGCTACCCTGACATGACAGGCTACAAGACCCTGAATGAAATTCGTTTGCGTGTTTGGGGTTCAGCAACCCTTTCCTTTCTTTCATTTCTTAAGAAAGGTTGGATTCGTATTCATGTATTCGAAAGGCACAGTTACAGAGAAAGAGAGAATTGTCCATCTGCTGGTTTACTCCCCGAATGACTGCAACAGCCAGAAGTAGGCCCAGCCAAATCCAGGAGTCAGGAGCTTTTCCAGGTCTTCCACATGAGTCTAAGGGGCCAAGCACTTGAGCCATCTGCTGCTGCTTTCCCAGGCATATTAGCAGGGAGCTGGATCGGAAGTGGAGCAGCTGGGACAGTGTCACAGGTAGCAGCTCACAGGTTCTTATCAATGCAACTGTGGTGAGCCCAAGGAGATGGGCCTCAACCAGGCGGCTGGCTCCTCATTTTAGGGCCCTCAGAGGAGTGAACCCTAAATCCTCTCTCCTGAGTATGAGACCAGCCCCTGCTCCTGACCCTGTGTGCTGAGGATCACAGCGTGGGCGACCTGCTGCAGATTATAGTCTGTGCTGCTTCGCCGGCTCCTGACTCCTCTTCCTCAAACGACGCTGGTGCCAGTTTGAGAAGCCATGACAGCCCCATGCCAGCTGCCATGAATGTGGCTTCAAACAATCCCCAGCCACCCTTGCCGGGGTGATGGGACAGGGGGTGGTCCTGCCCAGCTCTAGAGTCCCATTTCCTCAAACTCCACAGGTTTTTTTGGCACAGCATTAGGACCTCAGTTTGCTCACTCCATGAGCTTCTGCAGGCTCTGGAGACAGGGTGGGTGGGACCTCCCCTGTTCCACAGGAGGTTTCCTCAAGAAAGGCTGGCTAATGTGTCCCTGGAGGAGCCCAGGAGCAGCCGAGTGAGTGCCCGGGTGATGGCCAAGGATACACTTCTGCTGCCAGCTCCCTGGGACGCAAGGCAACCTGCACCCGGGCTGCAGCGCACTCGAGAAAGTAGCCTGATGGTTTCGCCAAGAGCAAGCTCTGGTTTCTTTCTTTTTCTCGTTCTTTCTAACTTTCTTTCTTTTTAAACTTATTTATTTATTTGAAAGGTAGAGTTATAGAGAAGGGCAGAGAGAGGTCTTCCATCCACTGGGTCACTTTCTAAATGACCACAACGGCTAGAGCTGTGCCAGGCTGAAGCCAGACACTCCATCCTGGTCTTCCATGTGGTGGCAGGATCCAAGCACTTGGGCCATCTTCTGTTGCTTTCCCAGGGGCGTCATCAGGGAGTGGGATCAGAAGTGGAACAGGGTCTGGCAGAATGGCGTGGCAGGCTGAGGAGCAGCGCCCACATCCCATATGGGTGTCAGTTTGAGTCCCAGTTGCTCTGTTTTCAAGCCAGCTTCCTGCTTATGGCCTGGGAAGCAGCAGGGATGGCTCAAGTCCTTGGACCCCATGCCCTCATGAGGGACTCAGAAGAGTCTCCTGGCTCCCAGCTTCAGACCTGCCCAGCTCTGGTGATTTTGGCATTTGACGAGTGGATGGAGGATCTCCCTCTATTTAACTCTTCAAGTAAAATAAATAAGTCCTAAGAAAGAAGAAGAAGAAATGGAGAGCCTGACGCGGTGGCCTAGCAGCTAAAATCCTCACCTTGAACTCGCTGGGATCCCATATGGGCACCGGTGCTAATCCCGGCAGCCCCACTTCCCATCCAGCTCCCTGCTTGTGGCCTGGGAAAGCAGTCGAGGATGGCCCAAAGCCTTGGGACCCTGCACCCGCGCGGGAGACCTGGAGAAAGTTCCTGGCTCCTGGCTTCGGATTGGCGCAGTTCTGGCCGTTGCTGCCACTTGGGGAGTGAATCATTGGATGGAAGATCTTCCTCTCTGTCTCTCCTCCTCTCTGTATATCTGACTTTGCAATAAGAATAATACATAAGTAGCTGGACTCTATGCTTCGTATATGTTTGCAAGGAAAGAATCTTGATTGAATTTGAACTGTAATACTGCATCAAGGTGGAGGAATCCACCAGGGGGGAGGGGAGGGGGAGGGATGGGGGGATTCCCAGAGCCTATAAAACTGTCACATAATGCAAAATAATTAATAAAAAAAAGAATAAATAATACATCTTAAAAAAAAAAAAGAAATGGAGCAGCTAGGACTTGAATCAGCACCCATATGGAATGCAAGTGTTGCAGGCCACAACTTATTTCTTGATTTTATTTTTCCACACACCCTTTTTAAAGATTTATTTATTTTTATTATTTTTTAGATTTATTTTATTATTTTTATAAATCAGATTTACAGAGAGAAAGAGTGACAAAGATCTTATCTGAAACCAGGAGCCAGGAGCTTCTTCCAGGTCTCCCAATTGGGTGCAGGGTCCCCAGGCTTTCCTAGGTCACAAATAGGGAGCTGAATGGGAAGTACAGCAGCCAGAACACGAACCAGCACCGATATGGGATCCTGACACATGCCAGATGAAGACTTTAGCCACTAGGCTACTGCGCCAGGCCCTCCACACACACTTTTTGAAGTCTCTTGTGTTAAGTAACAAGATTGTTATATGACCCCAACTGTATGAGAAAGAGAACAGAAAGCAAGGCCGAGGCAGGCATTTGGTCCAGCTGTAAGACACTGGTGAAGATGTCCATGTCCCATACTGGAGTACCTCGGTTTGATACCCAGGTCAGGCCCTTGACTCCAGCTTCCTGCTCTTGTAGACCCTCACAGACAGCAGTAACGGCTCAAGCAGTTAGAAGATCTGCACTCCATTCTCATCCTGTGGGTCCCACCAGCCCAACCCTGATCACTGCAAACATTTTGACAGAGAAGCAGCAAACAAGAGCTCCCTCTCTGTCTCTTTGCTTCACTAATTAAATAAAACTAACTATGCAACTTTTATATTTCTGCAGGTATACGTAAATATTTTATGTTTGTTTACATAAAAACGATGAATACACAACAAAATGGTAGCAGTGGCTAATTGGCTTGGAAGAGTTTACAGGAGGTGGAGAATGTGACGAGGTTTTAGGGCAGGGAAGCTTGGTTTTATCACTGTTTAAATCTTCCACAGTAAAAATGTATTTGTTTAATTTAAAAAATGATACATAATGTTACTTAATAGTTTCCAGAATTTAAAATCAACTTATAAATAGGAGACTGAAAGATGTGAAGATCGCCTGCTGTGACAGTACAAGATAAGGATATAGATAGTGGAGGACAGGAGAGGCAGCAGCAGAAAAGCAGGTGATGCCCAGAGCCTCGTTCCACGTAGTAAGTCACTGAGACGTGGTCTAGAACTTGGGGAGTGAAGAGGAGAGATCTTAGCACCATCACGTGTGACTGAGTGTCACACACAGATTTGGAGAGATGAGCCCTCAGGCTACTGTGTCAGTGTGTGACCCAGTGAACCTGCATACTGCCTGTGTAAATCAACCACACGATGGCCCCTTGATACGATCAGGGGACACAGTCAACACGAGGTGTGTGAGGCCACGACTGTGGAACCCAGCACACTGTGTAGAACAACTTGCTTTCCTTTGCTATAAACAGAAGGAGTACACTGTAGAATCAAGATAGAGCGAGCACATAATCCCATCACAGAGTTGCTTCGCTGCTTTTTCTTTCTCCTGTTTTTTTTCCGCTTTTTCTTTAAAGATCTATTTATTTGTGGGCACTGGTTCTAATCCTGGAGGCCCCACTTCCCATCCAGCTCGCTGCTTGTGGCCTGGGAAAGCAGTCGAGGATGGTCCAAAGCCTTGGGACCCTGGACCCGTGTGGGAGACCCGGAAGAAGCTCCTGGCTCCTGGCTTTGGATCGGCTCAGCTCTGGCCATTGTGGTTACTTGGGGAATGAATCAGCAGATGGAGGATATTTCTGTCTCTCCTCCTCTCTGCAAATCTGACTTTCCAATAAAATAAATAAAAAAAATTTAAAAGATCTGCTTATTTATTTGAAAGAGATAGAGGAAGAGGCAGAATAGAGAGAGATCTATCTGTTGGTTCACTTTCCAAATGCCTACAACAGCCAGGCTGGGGCTAGGCTAAAGCCAGGAGCCAGGAATTCCATCAGGGTCTCCTGTGTGAGTTGCAAGGTCCCAAGTACTTGCACCAGCTGGATTGCAAGTGTGAACTAACCAGGACATGACCTGGTTCTCTGGTGTGGGCATTGCAACAGAGGCCTAATCTGTTGTACCTTGCTCACCCCCATAGTTGTTCCTTACCATTTCTTTTCTTTTCTTTTTTTTTTTTTTTTTAATTTTATGGTACAATTCTGTAGCGTCTGGGATTCCCCCACGCAACCATTTCTAAGTATTATGAATTATCCATGAATATATGTTCTATACTTTAATTATGGCCTTGGGAAGTGGGGAAGGCTGGAGCAGAGACTGCTGCTTTTGCTTCTAAGCCTGTCTGCGCTTCATCTTCCTCCCATGGATAGACTGCGGTGCATGACACACACAGGGATGTCTTTCAGAAAACTCATCAGCTCCCACCAGGGGCCTGCTAGGGCTCCAAAACCAAGAGGCTGGCCAAATGCTACAAGGACAGCTTGCAGTTGAACCACAGAGGAAGCCAAAAGTGTTTTCAGGAGGTGTCAGTGTTGGGTGGCTGGAGTGTCACATTCCCTAAGGCTTGCGCAGGGAGGGGGTAGAACACATCGGAGTGCATGGCAAAAGCTCGTTTCCTCTCAGCGATAGCTGTGGCTGAGCTGCTGATAACCCGCAGCGGCTGCTGGGGCCAGGGACTGTCCCAGCAGGACAGGGCTTATCCCAGCCATTCCCAAACGACCCCTTATTCATTATTTCCTATGCTGTTTACTCAGTGCATTTTTCCAATTACCTTCCTTCTCGCCTTATCAACCACTCTACGATTCGGGAATTAGGGAATCAGTTAATGACCCTTATTATCAATACGCAGTACCCACTGGGTACCCCCAGGGGCTTCACTGGAATTCTTCCAAAACAGGATGAACCCAGGGCATGAAGTGGGTTGGGGAAGTGTGTTCCTGAGGCGTGTGGTCAGGGACTAGCAGGGCCAGGAGAGGCACTCCTGCAGACACCGGGCACCAGGTTCTCACACACCTGGGCTTGTGCCAGCACCATTGGCCTAGGGGTAGGGTAGTGGGGTGGGGACGGTGCATATAAGACATGGCTCAGCTTTGCTGATGCTAAGCAGAGGGCAGGGGGCCAACACAGGAAACTTCTATCCGTCCTTTTCTTTGCCTAGCCTGGATTTGGTTTAGTTTGGTTTTGTCACCTGTATGGCTTGGTTGCTAATGTGTGATGAATCCTGGCTGTTACCTGACCTAACAGCTCATATCTCTAAATTCCCATTTCAAATTTCTTAGGAAAAAGCAGCTCCTTCATCTTCATCTGTTCTCTCTCTCTCTCAGCACCCCTTCATCACAGGCACCACACGTCATTACAGGATGGAACGGGAGGGTCTGTGTGGGTAGTAGGCGCTCCGTTGGGAGAGCAGCACAAGAGCCCAGCTAGAGCCCTGGGGGAGGGTGGCATCCAACTGTCTCAGAGGAGATGGCAATGGTCAGAACATCAGGGGGTCTGGTGCCGTGGCCTAGCAGCTAAAGTCCTCATATTGAATGCGCCGGGATCACATATGGGTACTGGTTCTAATCCCAGCAGCCCCAGTTCCCATCCAGCTCTCTGCTTGTGGCCCAGGGAAGCAGTCGAGGATGGTCCAAAGCCTTGGGACCCTGCACCTGCATGGCAGACCCGGAAGAGTTCCAGACTCCCGGCTTCGGATCAGCTCAGCTACAGCCGTTTGGGAAGTGGATCATCAGATGGAGGATCTTCCTCTCTGTCTCTCCTCCTCTCTGTATATCTGACTTTGCAATAGAATAAATAAATCCTTCAAAAAAAGAAAAAGGACATTAGAGAGGAATTTGCATGGTAGGAGAGAAATTTATGCTGAGATTTACTGGGTGAAAAGTATTTTTTTAAAAGATTATTTAGGGCCCGGCGGCGTGGTCTAGCGGCTAAAGTCCTCGCCTTGAAAGCCTGGGATCCCACATGGGCGCCGGTTCTAATCCCGGCAGCTCCACTTCCCATCCAGCTCCCTGCTTGTGGCCTGAGAAAGCAGTGGAAGATGGCCCAATGCATTGGGACACTGCACCCGCGAGGGAGACCCGGAAGAGGTTCCAGGTTCCCGGCTTCGGATCGACGCGCATTGGCCCGTTGCGGCTCACTTGGGGAGTCAATCATTGGATGGAAGATCTTCCTCTCTGTCTCTCCTCCTCTGTGTATATCTGGCTGTAATAAAATGAATAAATCTTTAAAAAAAAAAAAAGATTATTTATATGGCTCAGCATGGTAGCCTAGCAGCTAAAGCCTTTGCTTTGCATGCACCGGGATCCCAAATGGGTGCTGTTTCATGTCCTGGAAGCCCTGCTTCTCATCCAGCTCCCTGCTTGTGGCATGGGAAAGCTGTAGGACGGCCCAAAGCCTTGGGACCCTGCACCTGCATGGGAGACCCAGAAGCAGCTCCTGGCTTTGCATCAGTTTAGTTCCGGCCATTGTGGCCACTTCAAGAGTGAATCATCATCTGGAAGATCTTTCTCTCTGCTTCTCCTTCTCTCTGTAAATCTAATTTTCCAATACAAATAAACAACTTTTTAAAAAAGATTATTTATATATTACAGAGGGTGAGACAGAGATTTCTATCTGCTGGCTCACTTTCTGGATGGCCCCAACTCGGAGCCAAGAACCACATCCGGGTTTCTCACCTGGGTCCATGTACTTGGACAATCTTCTACTGCCTTCCTAGAAGCATTAGCAGGAAGCTGGATACGAAGCAAAGCAGCCAGGACTTGAACTGGTGCTCTAGATCAGGATGCTGGCATTGCAAGTGGTAGCTTAACTTGCTGTGCCACCATCCTGGTAAATAAACAGACAAAGGGCATTTGGGCACAGGGGAAAAAAGGATGAACCGACAGATAGGTGTCTGGGACCTGCTTGGAGAGGCCCGAATGCTAGCTAAGCTGAGGACCTGCTGACCGCAGCAGGGCACGGGGTGAAGGCCTGGCTGGGGCCTGGCGAAGAGCTTCCAGACTGGCTCAGGAGGAGTGGCTTCTGTCTGCAACTGGGAGTGAGGCAGGGAGCACTGTGCGATAGGCACAGAGATGCTGGCAGCAGGCTGGGGACTCCACGTAGCAGGCACAGCTCAGAGCCAGCGCCTGCTCTCCTGCCCCAGGATCAGGGTTCTGATTTTTTTTTTTAAGATTTATTTTTATTGGAAAATCGGACATACAAAGAGGAGGAGAGGCAGAGAGGAAGATCCTCCGTCTAATGGTTCACTTCCCAAGTGACTGCAACTGCTGGAGCTGAGCCAATCCGAAGCCAGGAGCCAGGAACTCCTCTGAGTCTCCCACACAGGTGCAGGGTCCCAAAGCCTCGGGCATTCCTCAACCGCTTTCCCATTCTACAAGGAGGGAGCTGGTTGGGAAGTAGGGCTGCCGGGATTAGAACCGGCGCCCACATGGGATTCAGGCACATACAAGGCGAGAACCCTAACCATTAAGCTATCGCGCTGGGGCCCAGGCTCAGGGTTCTTGGACGTTAACCTTTCCTGGAGTATTAAAGTTGTATGGTGGGGAGGAGACACGAAAGAATCTTTTTGGCAAAGCAAGAAATAGCAGAAAAGGGTCAGAGAGTTAAAGGAAAATGGAGAAGATTTTAATTTGATGGATCTACTGACCTATATGCCATGAACTCTAGAACATTAAATACAGTGTTGCTTAATTTGCATGCAATGTGATTCTATTCTGAGTATTCATTTAAAGAAGGAGAAAGAACTCTTTCAGGTGGGCCCTTGAAGCAGTGGGTTAGACAGCCACCTGTGACGCCACTTCCCACATCAGAGCTCCTGTTTGAGTCCTGGCTGCCCTTCTTCAGATCCAGTTCCCTCTTAACACACTTGGAAAAGCAGCAGCTAGTCACTCAAGCGCTTGGACCCCTGCACCCACAGGGGAAGCCCAGAAGAAGTTTCCAGCTTTGGCCTCACCCAGCCCAGCCATTTGTGGGGGCGGGGGGAACCAGTAGATGGAAGATCTCTGTGTCTCCCTTTGCTCTCTGTCATTCTTAAAGAAAAACAAAACAACAAAAACAAATAAAACAGTGTTTTTAATTCCTGCTAGCTGTTCTTTTCTCTAAAATTTCAGAGAAAGGCAGGAAGGACTTCAGGAAGAAGGAAAATTCTTTTCCAGTTGCTTTCTTCCGTCTCATCATAGGCAATTAGGAAACTAACACCCAGAAAGACCAGGGGGTCCACCTGTTCAAGTGATAGGATTTCCATTTTACCTGAATGTTCTTCTAGCAGCCTCCTTAACTCTCAGCTCCATAGTGCTGCTGCCCCTCACCCCCCACACTACATCCCTGCTTCTCAAACCTCAAATGCCCAGAATCTCCAGCAGCCTGATTCCAGACCCTGCCCCCTGCCACGTCAACCCAACAGGCCTGGGCTGGGGTCCAGGAACCCCCAAGGATGCTCCTAGGTTCCGTCAGGGAACAGACCCAGAACTGCCAGCAGGCAGGGGATGCCAGAACTGTGGCTGTGGAAAGCTCAGGACGCCAGCTTGCCCTGAGTCAGTCTGGATAACACTAAGGCAGAGCCACTGCCTGGCTCACAGGACAAGCTGAGATGTCTGGGTTATCCAAAGGCCATCTGGGTCGGAGGAGGTGCAGTTCTATCCTAAGTAAGCAAAACAAATGCCGTGCAAAGCCTTAGCGTTTGCACGCACGCGGCATCCTACAGTGACCCCTCAGGGCATTCACAGCACAGTCAAAAATAGGCACCAAATTTGAAACCCCTTAGCCCTACAGGTGGGTCAACAGTCTGGGTGACTTCCCCCTGGCCGTGTCTGGGAGGGGACAGTCTGGTCTAGACAGTTTTATAAGTGGTGGTCCCTGTTCTGCAAACATCTCCACTCCTGAAGCTGCCGGTTTACAAATGCACCACTTTTCAGGCCTGACCTGACCCCAGGCGCCTTCCTCTGCACGACAAAGGAAGGCTGCCCTCCACTAATCTGTCCATTGTCAAAAGCCTCCCAATCCACATAGGGCTGCTCCTCTTGGCTGTTAGCTAATTGCCCAATTACTTTATGTCCCCAGCAAAGCTCTTCGGGCTGCTAGGAATCCACATTCACGACCTCAGGGCTGGTGTCTTGGGAAAGCTCTGAGGTCTGGGGGATTTGCCCTGTCTGTCTGCTTCTCACGCTTCTCAAGCCCCCACCCAGACTCACCCCTGGGTTGGCGGAGTCTCCAGCTGCTGGAGGCCAATGGCCAAGCCTGGCTGGCTTCATGTGGTCAGGAGCAAGACAGGCTAAAAGTGGAAGACCTGACTTGGCATGGGTATCAGTCACCAACTGTGCAAGCACACGCTTGGGAAAGCGAGAATCTTTCTGAGCCTTATTTTTATTCTGCCCTAAAACTGGAGGGCAAGCGGATGTTCTGGAGCATTCTGCTGCCACAAAGGTGCAAGGGCAAGGAGGAGGGCAGGGCGCCTGCTGGACAGCCCTCTGGTGGTACTAACTGCTCCCAGATTCCCCTCCTCTCCCAAAAGAGCTCCCCAAGACTGAGAAGAGATCTGTTGCCCAGTGATAAACCAAGCCTCCAGGCTCCAAGAGGTTCCAAGAACATTGAAGAAGCAGCCAGGATCTGCCAGCAGAGGCTGGCCATTGACCAGTGGTTCCAGTAACCATGGAACCCTGAGAGGACTTGGACCTGGGCTTGGCTCTGTGCTAAGAGATTGCACTTTAGTTGGTTAGTTAACCAAGGCTAGCAGGGTTCCTGATCAGCCAGGGACTCCCTGTGAAGCTCAGATCAGAGTCTTCTAGGTGGGAGATGGCCTGTTTGTGGGCATCTGCCAGTCAGTCGGAGAAGGGACACTTCTGAATGGCTCACATCATTGTGAGCATCTAGGTACCAGGCCTTGGGGAGGGGGCTGTGGCATGCGAGAGCCCACTGGGTGTTAGATCCTTGGCACCACAACTGCCGGTGATCCAGTGATAAGCCACCAGGCTCCTGTCACCCAGCAGCAGGGTGGTGGACTACTGCATATTTACAGAACACCAGCCTCCAAACAGCTACCGAGGCCCCGGGGCCACTAGGCCTGGGGTTGCCTGTAAATGTGACATTTCTGCACCTTTTGGCCTGACTTAAGACCCAAATGTTTGCATCAAATAAGTCCTTTCTCTGCTAATCACTTGCAAAGAAAAACCACAGCTACTGTGGAAGTAGGCTAGCTACACTTGTCACAGACAGGACGGGAGTGTGACTTGGGACCGGATGCAACCTACGGCTTTAGGGGACATTCAGACTTGGCGATGGGAGCTCCAGGATGGGATGTGAATGACACAGTTCCCTTGGAAAGGAGAGGGAAGCCAAGAAGCAGCTGAGGCCATGAGTCTCTGACCCCCTCGCTTCTTTTCCCCCACGGTGGGCTGCCAGGAGCTCGGAGCCTGCTACCTTTCACTGGTGCGTGAGATTCTACTCCTGTGCCCTTCCCTTCTGTGTAGACTAGCTGTATGACTTTGGAAAAGTTTAGAGTCTCCATGTCTTCACCTAAAAATAATGGAAATATTGGGGGTGGGCATCATGGCACAGCAGGTTGAGCTGCCACTTGGGATGCTTGGGTCCTCTATCAAAGCATTCGTTCAAATCCCAGCTATTCTGCTTCTGATCTGCTATTGCACCAAGAGATGGTGGCCCAAGTACTTGCTTGGGTACCTGCTCCCAAGGTGGAAGACCTGATGCAGTTTCATGTTCCTGGCTTCAGCCAGGTCCAACCCTGGCTGTTGTGGGAACCTGGGGAGTAAGCCAGTGGTTAAGAGATCTCTGTCTCTCTGTCTTTCAAATAAAGTAAATCGGGCCCGGCACTGTGGCTTAGCGACTGAAGTCCTCGCCTTGAACGCGCCGAGATCCCATATGGGCTCCGGTTCTTTTTTTTTTTTTTTTTTAAAGATTTATTCATTTTATTACAGCCAGATATACACAGAGGAGGAGAGACAGAGAGGAAGATCTTCCATCTGATGATTCACTCCCCAAGTGAGCCGCAACGGCCGGTGCTGTGCCATTCTGAAGCCGGGAGCCAGGAACCTCTTCCGGGTCTCCCACGTGGGTGCAGGGACCCAAAGCTTTGGGCCGTCCTTGACTGCTTTCCCAGGCCACAAGCAGGGAGCTGGATGGGAAGTAGATCTGCCGGGATTAGAACCGGAGCCCGGGCCCGGCGGCGTGGCCTAGCGGCTAAAGTCCTCGCCTTGAAAGCCCCGGGATTCCATATGGGCGCCGGTTCTAATCCCGGCAGCTCCACTTCCCATCCAGCTCCCTGCTTGTGGCCTGGGAAAGCAGTTGAGGACAGCCCAATGCATTGGGACACTGCACCCGCGAGGGAGACCCGGAAGAGGTTCCAGGTTCCCGGCTTCGGATTGGCGCGCACCAGCCCGTTGCGGCTCACTTGGGGAGTGAATCATCGGACGGAAGATCTTCCTCTCTGTCTCTCCTCTATGTATATCTGACTCTGTAACAAAAAATAAATCTTTAAAAAAACCAGATAAAGTCAATCAAAATTTAAGCATTAAAAAAAAAAAGTAATTGGAAAGTCAAATATACAGAGAGGAAGATCTTATGTCCACTGGTTTGCTCCCTAAATGGCTGAAAAGGCCGGAACTGAGCCAATCCGAAGTCAGGAGCCCAGAGCCCTTTCTAGGTCTCCCACGCTGGTACAGGGTCCCAAGGCTTTGGGCTATCCTCAACTGCTTTCACAGGCCACAAGCAGAGAGTTGGATGGGAAGCAGGGCCTCCGGGATTAGAACCAGTGCCCATATGGGAACCCAGTGTGTACAAAGCAAGGACTACCATGCTGGGCCCAAAATTTAAACATTTTAAAAAAGGAAATAATGCTGACAACATCCCCGGTGCTTGTGAGGGTGGAGTTAATAATATGTACAAACATGGTCTGTAGCACTAGTCACCACTAAGTCCATGATTAGTGCTATTCTTATTTACCACGCCCCATCCTAAGCACCCCCTGACTAGGGACTCTCCAGGCCTGGGTCTCTGAGCACCTGCATGTGAATATGTGAGTAGTAATATGCACACAGTGTTCCTCATGCATTCACAATTTTTCCCTGCCTGCTACATGCATGGTTCCAATTTTAAGTATATGTGCTGCTGAAGTGAGCACTGCCATCCACGCATGAGCAAGTAGAGGGTGACATGAGTGACCTGTCGGTGACGAGGCACGCCCACAGGGCACAGCCCAGCATGCCTTCCTTCCTGCCTCACTGGGACTGCCCCCTGTGTACTGCCACCATTGACTCACCGTCATGTGGCAGAATACAGCATAAGACCATCCAGAGATAGCATAGGCTTCCTTTTGCATGTGCTCAACTCAAGCAGGGGCCCCTGGAAACAGCTCCCCTCCTGCACTGACCCCCACAGCCAGCAGGCCACTCCATCTTGCCTGCAGGGCTGCACCTGAAGCCAACACCTGCTCCTCAGATGCTGGGCAAGTACCTGCTCAGCACTGGGAACAGGGCCTGGCACAGAGGGAGCGCTGTTCCTGTTTCTGATACTTTGAGGAAAGTCCCAACCCTGGGAACGCAGACTTCAGGCAGAGACTCCTGGTAAGCAGGCTGTTCACCAGGGACCCAGTCCTGGGCTGAACACCTGCTGTGTACTTATTCATTCTGACAAATCCAGCCAGTCCAGAATGAGGATCTGAGGAGGCACTGGGGAGCTCCCACCCCAAGGGGCCCCCACCACTTCCTGTGTCTTTGGACAGGGCACACCTGTGGACAGCCTTGACCTCTGCTTTCTTGATCACTGTCCCTGTGCTGTGTCTGGAAATCACCTGGACATGACAGTGCCCTGACCAGAACCCCGTGGTGACTGGAAAGGGGCGCCCTGGCTGAGGGTGAGTGATCGCCAAAAAACCTGCCTCATTGCTTCTTGTGGGGTTTGCAGATTGCAGCTGCTCGGTCCCTGTCCTGGCTGGGGGAGCTCAAGGACTGTGACCTAGTACTTAGGGGCCGAGGTGGTACAGTGTAGCGAACAGACGGGAGTGTGCACAGGCTAAAGGGTGGCATGGGATGGCACCAGGGGCTTCTGTGACAGTGGCCAGAGTTGAAAGGGGAGCCAACCACTTTCACTGCTTCCTTCACGATGAACAAACCTACAAGCAGACTCTCCTACAGGAAGAGCCTGAAATAGCTGGCTAAGGGGTCTCACTTCCACACCACAGTCATTAGGGTAGAGCCAGGAAAGTGGAACCAGCACTAACAACATTTTTGAGACGGCACAGCCCGGGCTCCAGTGCCCAGTGGCTTCCACAGATCCTTGAGCCTTTTTAGACAGCTCCCTCCTTCAGGCTCAGGGACCTGTCTGGCTGCTGGGCTCCCAGGAGGTCCGGGGTGTGACCTCTCCCCCACTCCACCTCCCCCCTCTCTCCCTCCCACCACCCTAGGCCAGCCCAGGCCCAGCTATAAAGCTGGCCCAGCTTAGGCTCTCAGCACACCAGCCACACCCCAGACCCTCCAGGAGCCTCCTGGACACAGCACCATGCGGCCCCTGTGGCTCTGCTGGACACTGTGGCTGCTATCCCTGGCCCCGCCAGGGGCGGCGCTGAGCGGGGAGCAGATCCTGGCCAGCCTGCTGCAGCAGCTGCACCTCCACCAGGCGCCCGTCCTGGACAGAGCCGACCTGGAGGGCCTGGCCGTGCCTGCCCATGTGAGAGCCCAATACGTGGCCCTGCTGCAGCACGGCCACAGGGAGCGCTCCCGCGGCAAGAGGTTCAGCCAGAACTTCCGAGGTGAGGCCCCCTGCCCAGCTGCACCCTGGCCCTGTAAGGGGTAGGACGGGGAGGGCGGGACCAGAGCATCTCTGCTGTGTGGCTCTGGGGAGGCCCTGTGGGACTTTGGGTAGTGGCCAGGACCAGGGCACAGAAAGAAAAGCAATGCTCTGGGGTGGGGTTGTTGCAGGGAACAGCCCCCCCTGAGAGCACTGGGTGAAAGGCAGGCCTTGCTGGGGCCCAGTTTCCAGAAGGCCAGCATCGCCCTGCACACCTGGAACGTCTGCTTCCCTGAAATGTGCACATGGGAGTGACTGGGTGGGCACAGGAAACACTCAAGTTGAAGACCAAGTGACCCACTGTTGGGCTGTGGGCCCCAGATCTGCTGCAGCAGTTTCCCTGGGCTGGGAATCTCCTCCCAGGACGTCCCAGGGCCAGCATCCCACAGGGTATTCTCCACCTCTTCCTGAGAAGACTTTGTCATTCCTCCCACTGGGACTTTGTCAGCGCTCCTGCTGTGTGAGATGGTCAGCCACCTGGTTGTGTCCCCCCCACTCCGAGCGCCCCGCTGACCTTTCTCCTGTCCTCAGAGGTGGCCGGCAGGCTCCTGATCACCGAGGCACACACGCACCTGCTAGTGTTTGGCATGGAGCAGCGGCTGCCGCCTAACAGCGAGCTGGTGCAGGCTGTGCTGCGGCTCTTCCAGGAGCCGGTCCCCAAGGCCACCCTGCGCAGGCACGAGCGCCTGCCCCCGCACAGCGCCCAGGCCCGGGTCACCGTGGAGTGGCTGCGCATCCGTGACGACGGCTCCAACCACACCTCCCTCATCGACTCCAGGTAGGGGCAAGGAGGTGCTGGGGTGTAGGCGGGGTGCGGGCAGGGGAACGGGCTCTGTGTGTGCATGCTTGTGGGGCGGGGTGGGAGGGGTAGCCCAGGCCCCACCCCACCCTGAGGCTGCGCGCACTCTCTCTCTCAGGCTGGTGTCCATCCACCAGAGCGGCTGGAAGGCGTTCGATGTGACGGAGGCAGTGAACTTCTGGCAGCAGCTGAAGGAGCCCCGGCAGCCGCTGCTGCTGCAGGTGTCTGTGCAGAGGGAGCACCTGGGCGCAGGCTCCTCCAGCGCGCACAGGCTGGTGCGCTTTGCCTGGCAAGGGGAGGCTGGTGGTGTGTCGAGCGAGCCGCAGCTGGAGCTGCACACCCTGGACCTCAAGCACTATGGGTAGGCACTGGGATGTGAGGGCTGCGGATGCAGGGAGCTGGTTAGTCCAGGGTTCTGTTTCCTGGACTGGCTGCTGCTGCTGAGCAGCAAGGTATCAGAGCAGGGTTTTCAATGGTAAAAATTTTGTTATTTGAACATTTCATGAAAAACATCCAACAGTTTCCAGTGGACTTTTACGTTGTCATTGAGTCACACACATCAATCGTTTGTTGTTTACTTTATCTTCATGATGAATCTTTGAAAAATATCAGCAGAAAATATTAGCGGAATCCTGTGCCTCCCACTTTGGTGACGTCCTTTTTCTGGGGACTGGGTGCCTGTTTGGGGCAGTGGTTGTGTAGCACAACTAAGCCCTGTTCCTATGGGTTTTGCATCTATGGGTTCAGCCAGAGGTCAGAATGAAAGCACCCCTGTCCCAAACACGTGGGTACTTTGCCCTTGAGCCTTACTCCCTAAACAGCACAACGTAGACCTAGACTACAGCATTTGCATGGTATTATTATGAGTGACCCTAGAGATGATTTAACAGATTCGAGAGAGTTGTACAGGTTATAAGTAAATAAGGAACGTGAGCACAGGTAGGTTTTAACATCTAGGGAGTGTCGGGTGTATGTGTTGGGGATGTCCTGGAATCAAACCCCCCACGGATATCACCACAGAAGAGGTTAATAACGGGCTTCCTGGAGCGAGAGTGCCTGGGTTCCATCCAGCTCTGCCTCCTATTGGCTGTATCCTTCTGGTGCCTCACTAAATGCTGTGGGGTCTTTGGGCCTCTGATGCAAGACAGGTAAAGTTGGACCCTGCTTCAAGGTTCATCTGAGGACGAAAGATAGTTGTCCCCTGAGATGATACCTGGGAGGCACCTGGCTCCTGGTCCCTGGGGACATCCTAATACATAGTGGCCAAGGTGTGGACACTTGATCATTCATTCTCTATTGTGAATATCCAGCTTTTAAAAAAAATTATTTATTTTTATTGCAAAGTCAGATATATAGAGAGGAGGAGAGACAGAGAGGAAGATCTTCCATTCGCTGATTCACTCCCCATGTGGCCAGAACTGTACTGATCCGAAGTGAGTGCAAGGTCCCAAGTCCCAAGGCTTTGGGCTGTCCTCTACTGCTTTCCCAAACCACAAGCAGGGAGCCAGATGGGAAGTGGGGCTGCCAGGATTAGAACCGGTGCCCATATGGGGTCCCAGAGCGTGCAAAGCGAGGACTTTAGCCACTAGGCTACCATGCCGGGCCCAATATTCAGTTTCTTAAACTTGATGAGGGATGGATCACAGACCTCCCTCTCAGATGCACCTCTAAGTTTCCCCCTGAGCCCCCTCGCCTCAGCCTTCCCAGCTGATCTCTGGCCCTATCTCTGGTTGTCTCCGCACAGAGCTCAAGACAACTGTGACCCTGAGATTCCAGCAACCGAGGGCACCCGCTGCTGTCGCCAGGAGACCTACATTGACCTGCAGGGGATGAAGTGGGCTGAGAACTGGGTCCTGGAGCCCCCTGGCTTCCTGGCCTATGAGTGTGTGGGCAGCTGTCTGCAGCCTCCGGAGCGCCTGAGCCTCCAGTGGCCACACCTGGGCCCACGACAGTGCATTGCCTCGGAGACGACCTCGTTGCCTTTGATTGTCAACATGAAGGAGGGAGGCAGGACCAGGCCCCGGGTGGTCAGCCTGCCCAACATGAGGGTACAGAGGTGTAGCTGTGCCTCAGATGGGGCACCTGTGCCCAGGAGGTTGGAGCCGTAGTGCCCCTGTTGCTCCTGAGGCCTCTGACCAGACACAGGCATAGATGCAAGTGTTAACACGTAGGTTTTAATTGTACATTTAGCAAGTGACCCCGTCCCGATGTAGCGCCCCGTAGAGCTTTGGCCACCCTTCATCCTAAGCACTTACATGAGTGAAGAATATCAGTTGTGTTAGGGAATCCCAGAGAGCTAAGCAATGGACAGATTTTTGGGGATGGGGGCAGGGGGAGTTCTATTCTCTGGCTAATTAATTCTTCATTGAGCGTGGAACAACAATAACAAAAATGCTGCAATGAGAACCGAGGAAAGAAAACCGGTGCCCCCCATCCTATGATGAATTAAGAACAAAAGGAAGGAAATCCCTGCTTCTCCTAGATGGGGGATATCTCAGAAAACGACCTCATCCCCCCAAACACTGACCCTTCTGGACTTTTTGAAGTCACCCTAGTCCCCCCTTCCCTGAGAGGGCACTAGGACGGAGGAAGCAGACTGCCAGCTGAGGGAGATGGATGGGGAATCAGCACCTCCCTGGCTCTGGAGTCTCATGGGGCTGCAAGCTGGGAGCCCCCCCCCCCCAGCACATGTAGAAGACTTAGGGTCCCCGCTTTCTCTCACAAAGGAGGAGTGGGCTCCAGCTGGAAGATGCCGTGGGGCAGAGACCTGAGCCATCCCTGCAGACTCCCTGCTGCCAGTCCCATGTGGGGGATCCCATAATTACTGCAGGGACCACAGTGCCAGAAACCACTTGTCTTTACACGGTGTTTCTTTAATGTAGACGAAACACGTGCACATAGAAAAGCTGAAGAAATAAAACTAAATGACGTGTCACTCTGTATTTCTGGGATTATTCTTTATTTTTTTAAATGCAACTTTTAGTAGTTTTTAAAATACTTTTTTTTTTTTTTTTAAGAGAGGAGAAACCCAGAGAGAGAGAGCGTGCTCCTCTCTGCTGGTTCACTACCCAAACAGCTGCAACAGCTAGAACTAAGCCAATCTGAAGCCTGAATTTCTTGTGGGTTTCTCCCTCAGGTGAAGGGATCCAAGGTCTTGGACTATCCTCCGCTGCTTTCCCAGGCAGGGAGTTGATGGTAAGTGGCGCAGCCAGGACCCAACAGGCACCCATATGGGATGCTTGCCCTGCAGGCAGAGGCTTAAAGTCCCCCAGCTTCTCGGGTGCATCAAAGATAGGAATGATTGCGTTTGAAACTTTCATTTAGGATATTCTTATTTTCTCATACAAATCTCATTCCAAACATAGTATTACCTGCTCCTTGGGAAGCACTTAACACTGCACTGGTGGTTATGGGAATGGGTGTGTTGAATAGCGGTGTGGTAAGCAAGATCCCTTCACTAAGCATTCACTGTGAACTTGTAACTACCCTTCGTGACAGAGTTATTCCTGTTCAGGTCGAAAAACTGAGGCTGAGGCAGTGCAAAAGTGTCGACTGTCAACACTCCTTCCCACCCCTTGCCCTAGGCAGAGGACTTTGCTCATGACACAGTCATGGGGTTAGAATCTCTCATTGGAAAGCTGCCACATCTGGCAAGTTCCCTCCATGTACCTTTGAGTTGGGCTCTCTACCTTTCAAGTAGATGAAAATAAACATTTAAAAAATATGTTAACAAATAGAAATCAGGCTTAAGATGTGTCTTACTACACAGAAAAAATGCTGAGTTATACTCTAAAGGGTCACAGATTTCCATTTCAAAGATTTCTTTTCATTGGAAAGGCAAATTTACAAAGAGAGACAAAGATCTTCTATTCTCAGGCTCACTCCCCAAATGGCCACAATGGCAAGAGCCGAGCCAATCTGAAGCCAGGAGCTTCTTCCAGGTCACCCGTGCAGATGCAGGGTCCCAAACACTTGGGCCATCCTCTCTCTACTGCTTTCCCAGGCCACAAGCAGGGATGTGGATCAGAAGTGGAGCAGGTGGGAAATGAACTGGCACCTGTGATGGGTGCTTAGAGGTGGAGGATTAGCCAGTTGAGCCATCACTTTGGCCCCGCAGATTTCCATTTTCATTGGTGGGATTAAAGGCAGCGTGTGCTTTTTTATTGGCTATAATACCAAGTCTTTCTATAAGCATGGACTATTTGTATAATGACAAAACTAAATGCAAAAATGTATGCAAGGTAAGGCTCCCCCAAGAGGTTCCCGGGTCAGAGGGCTGGTAGCCAGTGGACCTGCCTGCCTTCTCAAGGTCCTGGCTGGTCTCCCGGGTGGCATCAGTTCTCACAAGAGATGTGTCTGCAGTTTAGAGATAAGCAGGGAGGCAAGGCCCAAGGCCTGCAATGGAAGAACCCAGGCAAGTGAAGACAGAAATGAAGCCTCAATCATTTTGGCTGAGGTGGATAGCAAGGGCACAGCGGTGGGCCAGGATGCAGGACAGAGCAGCTGCACCCTGGAATGCTGGGCAGTAGTGGAAGCCAGGTTGGGCAAGTCCTGGCAGCTTCGTGGCTGTGCCTACTGGCTCAGTACACTGACAGGCTAGGGCACGGGCACCCAGGGAGACTTGGGGGACATGGAGACAATACATCCTTGGCACCATGGCAGTAGCATATTGGTGTGTCCCCAGGGGCTGGGGAAACAGGTGAGGAGTGGTGGTGGTAACAGCAGGCCTCTCCTCTCCACATCTCTCAACATCCCCTCACAGGCACCTGCCTTGGATGCTCTGGGAACCACAACACCAAGAAAATGGACCTTCAAGGTCTGCGAGGTCATTCTACCAATGACTACAAGTCAAACAAAACATCAAAACTTTGTTCATAGAAAACTTAAGCTCTGGAAAACAACAGATCTCACTAAAGATCACCAAAATTCACCAGTTTCTGGCCAGCACTCAAGTCTCCAAACTTTTAGGGGTGCAAGAGCGACTTTGCTCCCTGTCCTAGGTGACCTGCGCTGGCTTGGGGGTTGTGCCACCACTAGGGTTATCAACAGAGTCTTCCATAACAGCCCAACATGCACACATCCAGCAAGCCATGGACCCGGGCTAGCCTCAGACCTGAGAAAGCAAGAGACCTAGAAGAGACACAGACCCAGGGCAACCATGGCCCTGGAAGTATAAGGCCAGAAGCGGGGAGCTGGACCCTTGACTCAGAGCCCGTGGGGCTCCAAGCTTCCGCCCGCAGGGTCTCGTCCATCCCCTCAACTGCCAGCCCAGCACATTCTCATACTTCAGCTGAGAACCCGGAGCCCCAGGAGGGATTGACAGCAACTTCCGGCCTCGGGGCTCACGTCAGCCGCCGGCGCCAGCGGCTTTGGGTCTTATCCAAGGTTCCTCCCACTAGTCCAGCAGGAGAAGGCGGGCCCTCGGCGCAGAATCGGTCGCGGATTGGTCCGCTCTGAGCCGCTGACTGAGGATTGGTTTCCAGGGCGTGGCGGGGCCACGTGGCCGGAGGCGCCGTCGCCGGCGCGGCCAGAGCATCCCGGGGTGAGCGTGGAAGCGAAGGGATTGTGCCAGGCTCACCCTAGTAGTGGTCAGAAGGTGCCCGGGATCTCCAAGATCAGGCCTTTCTCGCCGCGCCGCGGGTGGGCCCGGCACTTGCTGACGCGGAGCGGGTTCTTGCGGCTGCCCGGAGGCGCGGACCTGGCACCATGAGCGTGGGCTTCATCGGCGCCGGCCAGCTGGCCTGTGCGCTGGCGCGGGGCTTCACGGCAGCAGGTGAGCCCAGGGCGGCTGGAGTGAGCGGGCGGGGGAGCGGGCCCTGATCCGGATCGGAAAAGGGCTCTTCCTCATCAGCATGCATCAGTGAATAAATGGGGTGGGTGCAGTTTGAACCCCGTGGGGTTGACGAGGCGCTTGTTAAGAGCAGGTGCGCGCGTGAGACTTGGAGTAACCAAATCTGGCACTGTTTGGAACGACTGTGGTTCTAATTCGGCTTCCCCAGGGAAAACAATGGGAATGGGATGGAGCTGAGGGTGGGGGTCACGCTCCTTATCTGGCTCTAATTCTGCTAGGCATCCTGTCGGCGCACAAGATAATGGCCAGCTCCCCGGAAATGGACCTGCCCACCGTGTCTGCGCTCAGGGTAGGCGATGTCAAGAGGTGGTGGGGAAGAGGGTGGCGCGCCAGGCCAGGGAAGACCCGAGATGAGCTGAGTCCTGCTGGCCCATGGCTGGCAGTGACCTCCCACCAGCAACCTTGCCATCCTCCCACCCTCAGGGAGGGCCTCCATATGGGGGGTGCACCCCACTATGGGACAGGAGGCGGTACTGGAGAGGATCCACCAATAGCAACAACATATGGAAAGTACAGGCACAGGAGTACCCAACTAATGAGTCATTCTTCCTTGACCGCTAGTTGTGGGGTTTTAAAGTATGTAGTGCCCTGAGGCTGTTTCTTAGAATAATAGTAACTTTGTTATGCTGGGGCATGAATGCAGCAACCTTTTTTCTGGTTCACCCAGACCCTGAGCTGTGTGGCTAAGAGGGTGGCTAATGAGGCCAGGGACATAGTCCCTGATATTCCTGGCACCGGGAGACCTGGTTGCCCAGTTTGGGCCCACCTCTAGACTATATGGATTCTATGTAATTAACTGAACTAGTAGCTGGAGCTGGATGGGACCTGATCTGTCTCCGATGCACCCATTGGGTGCTGACATCTCGCTTTCCTCTGTGCCACGTTTCACCATGTGTGTCTTGGGTGTTAGAAGATTGGGGGCGGGCACTGAAGGGATAGCCTTTTCCTGGTTTCCATGGAGAAGTTTTCCAGGACTTAACGCCTGTGCTGACTTGTTCAGTAGCAGCAGCAGAACACTTTGTGTCCATTGAGGAGACAGGGCAAGGAATTGTAGGCAGCCGTTGGCAGAGTGAGCTTGACCAGGGTTCAGCAGCTCCAGGGCGGCCTGGGCTCAGCCAGGCTGCTCCAGCACCAGCCGCTTGGCTGTCTCGTCCTGCAGAAGATGGGTGTGAACCTGACCCGCAGCAACAAGGAGACTGTGAGGCACAGTGACGTGCTGTTCCTGGCCGTGAAGCCGCACATCATCCCCTTCATCCTGGACGAGATCGGGGCTGATGTGCAGCCCCGGCACATCGTGGTCTCCTGTGCGGCCGGAGTCACCATCAGCTCCGTGGAGAAGGTGCCCTTCTCAGTTCTGCTGCCCCTGGAGTGACCGTCAATGGGTGGGTGCGGGGTGTGGGTTGTAGGATGCAGGCCTCTCGCTCAGTCCCTGTCTTGCTGCTGTAGAAGCTGATGGCTTTCCAGCCGGCTCCCAAGGTGATCCGCTGCATGACCAACACACCTGTGCTGGTGCGGGAGGGGGCCACGGTGTATGCCACAGGCACACACGCCCTGGTGGAGGACGGCCAGCTACTGGAGCAGCTCATGAGCAGCGTGGGCTTCTGCACCGAGGTGGAGGAGGACCTGATCGACGCCATCACGGGACTCAGTGGCAGCGGGCCCGCCTATGTGAGGCCTCCCCTGCTTTCTCAGCCTTCCGAGAACGTGGGCAGTGGAGTGGGCTGGGGATAGGGCCAAGAAGGATGTGGCTGGCTGGCTGGTGGAGGCAGCTGACCCTGGGAGCTAGTTCTAGGGTCAGAAAAGGAAGACCCCAGGGAGGGCATTGAGTACCTGCTACCTGGGGCTCAGTGACTGTTTCCACAGGCATTCATGGCCGTGGACGCTTTGGCTGACGGTGGGGTGAAGATGGGCCTGCCGCGCCGCCTGGCAGTCCGCCTGGGGGCCCAGGCCTTGCTGGTCAGTACTTTTCCTCTTGCATGTTTGGGATCAGGGTGTGAGGTGTGGGTCCAGTGAGTAGATCAGAAAGCCACGATGGGGATTGGGCAGGTGCAGTGGGTGTGGGATAGCTTGTTCCATGTGTACCAACAATATCCTGTCCCCTCACTGTCCCTTTCTGCCACAGGGAGCTGCCAAGATGCTGCTGGACTCTGAGGACCATCCAGGCCAGCTCAAGGACAATGTCTGCTCCCCTGGGGGGGCCACCATCCACGCCCTGCACTTCCTGGAGAGTGGAGGCTTCCGCTCTCTGCTCATCAATGCAGTCGAGGCCTCCTGTACCCGAACACGGTAGGTCTACCTCGCTCCCCCTCTCAGTCCCTGGGCTGGGCACCATCTTGCAGACCCTGCCGTGCTGGGGCCTCTGAGTGGTGCCGGAGTCACCACAGCCTGTTAAACTTCGTGTAGTGAGGGGTCTGCAAGCCTCACTGAACTCTCACTGCATTTCTGACAGCCATGGTGTACCTAGATTTAGGAAGTTGAGATTCAGAAGCAGTTTTTCCAAGGTCAAACAGCAAATAAGCAATGAGAGCAGGATTCCACTTCTCACCTACGACTCCAGACCTATCATTTTCCACACTCTTTTCATAGGATTGCAGATAGCATTCATCGCTCTCCGCCTAGCTCAGTGTGAATGAGATAAATCAGACACACCGGCACTTAGTTGCGGAGGGTTGCTGAGGAGCCGGCAGGGGCGTTGGGTTTGGGCTGTAGGCCTTGGTGGAAGTGGAGCAGCAGGGCCTGGGGGCTCCCCACGCAGGGGAACTCTGGGCTTCACGTGGGCTTTGTCTGCAGAGAGCTGCAATCCATGGCTGACCAGGAGAAGATCTCCCCGGCGGCCCTGAAGAAGACCCTCCTGGACAGAGTCAAGCTGGAATCCCCGACCGTGTCCACGTTGGCCCCCTCCAGCACAGGGAAGCTCCTCACCAGGAACATGGCTCCGGGAGGCAAAAAGGACTGAGCAGCCCAGAGCCCCTGGCTGGGTGACGGATGCTGGAGGTCACACCCAGCCCTGCTCGCCACCCACCCACCGTGGGCATCAGGCTGGGGGACAGAACTCAAGCCAGAACCTGGCTTGGCAGGCATGCCAACGCTGCGTGGCCTACGCTGGAGCCCAAGGCAGGGTCAATTGGATGGTAGCAAAAGAGGCTGAAAAAAAAGCGTGTTCCTTCTTTTCTGTGATTCAAAAAATGGAGTGAGCAACTTAGAATCGTCACAGCCAATCAGAAGTGCACGGAATTCGACTGTGCTTACATTTCCCTTGGCTTTATAGGTATTCCAATTGCGAAGCATTATTCTGTGCTAAATTTTAACTCCTCTAGTAAAATGTATTTTTTATTCTGCTTTTCTCATGCTCCATATAGTCATCATTATGGAGGACCTCTCAAGTGTCATTAGTTCTGTGGGAGGGTCGCCCTCTACAGGGAAGAGGCCAGGATGCTGAGAGATGAGGGCCCAGGCCCAGAGGGCTCCCATCTCTGACGTTGGCCATTGCTCATGGCAGAACGGCGCCAGGCCCTCCGACCCAGGGGAAAGCTGGCTGTCCCCTACAGACCACATGGCTGTCAAACCTGCCCTCTCTTCTCTGGCCTGTGGGAAGTAGTGCACATGTGTACTGTTGTGCTGCCAGTGAGTGGTGGGGCTGTGGCCTTAGCCCTGAGCCCAACCTCCCAGAAGCCTGGGCTGGGTTGCCAGCTCCCTGAGCTCTTGGTGAGTTTCCTGCGCAGACTTACGTGGACCTGGTGCTCATCCACAGGAGTGTGCTGTCTGCCACACACCCAGGTTATTTTGACAGGCGTAGATGGCGCGAGTATTGGGACAGTGGGTTAAGCTGCCTATAGCAGCATTCCATATCAGTGTGCTGGTTTGAGTTCTGGCTACTCAACTTCTGATCTGGCTTTCCTGCAAAGGCAGTGGATGATGATCCAGTAATTGATCATCTGCCACCCATGTGGGAGACCAGCTTGGGTTCTGGTTTCCACCTGGCCCAGTCTGGCTGATGTGGGCATTTGGGCAGTAAACCAACGGGTAGAGGGTCTGTCTCACTCCTGTCAGCCTTTTGGATAAATATATAATTCTAAGAAAAAGAAAAGGTGGGTCCAGTGCAATAACCTAGTAGCCAAATCCTTGCCTTGCATCTGCCTGGGTCCCATATGGATGCTGATTTGTATCCCAGCTACTCCACTTCCCATCCAGCTCCCTGCTTGTGCCCTGGAAAAGCAGTAGAGGATGGCCCAAAGCCTTCGGACCCTGCACCCATGTGGGAGACCTAGAAGCTCCTGGCTTCAGGTCAGCTCAACTCTGGCTATGACAGCCACTTGGGGAGTGAACCAGTGAACAGAAGATCTGTCTCTCCTCTCTGTATATCTGCCTTTCCAATAAAAAAAAATCATAAAAAAGAAAAGGCATACACAATTAATCAGTGAAAGTTCAAGTCTTAGATCTTGGCACTTTGAACTCCACAGCCTTGGAAAAGTTCTAGAATGTTTCTGACTTCCAGGGTAGAATTGGCTCAAGAAAAAGTCAGGAATGGGGCCCAGCGCGGTGGCCTAGCATCTAAGGTCCATGCCTTGCATGCGCCAGGATCCCATACAGGTGCTGATTCTAATCCAGCTCCCTGCTTATGGCCTGGGAAAGCAGTCGAGAACAGCCCCATGACATCCGCATAGGAGACCCAGAAGAGGCTCCGGGCTCCTAGCAGCCGCTTGGGAAATGAATCAACAGATGGAATCTCTTCCTTTGTTTCTGCTCTCTGTATATCTGACTTTCCAATAAAAATTAAAAAATTTTTTAATTATTTTGACAGTCTTTACATAGTTGATTAGTGGACAAAGGATCTAGGGTTGCAGGAAAGTGAGTAAGACCATTGTTTCTACATTATTATTTGTATCTGGGTAAAGAAAATAAATCTTTTTAAAAAGTCAGGAATGTGATAGGCCCTTCCTCCCAATGGTGCTTCCCTTCCCCCCAGCTGCCAGGGCAGCTTGCCAGTTCCCTCCTACCATGACCAGACCTGGCAGCCCCGGGGTGCTCCTCCCCAGACAGCCGCACAGCTCACAGCTCTTTGTCAGCAGTTCACACACTCTGATTCTGGCCTCAGGCACTGGCTGTAATTGCTTTTTTGGGTTTTTTTCTCCCAGAAAAGTGAAGGAAAGCTGGAAGAGCTTTTAAATAAGTAGCCCTAAAAGATGAATAAACATGTCCCTGGAGCAGATCTGCACGCTGGGAAGAAGCATGAGGAAAGATGCTGGACACACTTGAGGGCAACGCCCAGCACGCCCACGCAGGTGCTGCTGCGCACCCACTAGGATGAGTTCAGTTACATCTTAACAGGCTCTTTCAGGGCAGTGACACCCTTCATGTACTACTGTCAGGGATGCAGACTGGTACAACCACTTGGGAAAAGTGGCAGCTTCTCCCAGGATAACACGGAGTTCCTGTAAGATCCAGTCATCCCACTCCAGCCACCCCTACCCCCGCCACCACCTCCTTCCCAGGAAAGAAGCCCACGCTCACACAAAGCCCTGCCGAGGCGCATGGCAGCATTGCTAAGGACAGCCTGTGTAGGGGGGAGGGGTGGCAGCCCAGGTGAAGCACCCCTAGGGAAGCTGCAGGGGGTGCTGGTTCGGGTCCTGGCTCTTTCACACTTCCAGTCCAGCTTCCTGCTGATGTGCTGGGTGGCAAGGGGTGGGGGCTCAAGGCCCTGGTTCCTGCCACCCACGGTGGGGACTCAGCTGGAGTCCCAGCTCTGATACAGAAGATGAACGATGCTGTCTCACTCTCACTTTCTTGCTCTTGCTCTTATTCTCCCTGTATTTTTTTAAAAGATTATTTATTTTTATTGCAAAGTCAGATATACAGAGAGGAGGAGAGACAGAGAGGAAATGCTTCCATCTGTTGATTCACTTCCCAATTGGCTGCAATGGCTGGAGCTGGGCTGATCCGAAGCCAAGAGCCTGGAGTCTCCTCCAGGTCTCCCACACGGGCATAGGGTCCCAAGGCTTTGGGCCGTCCTCACCTGCTTTCCCAGGGCATAAGCAGGGAGCTGGATGGGAAGCAGGGTCTCTGGGATTAGAACCAGTGCCCAACAAGAAAAAAAAAATTAAAGAAACAGAAACAATTAAAAAAAAAAAACTGGTGCCCATATGGGATCCCACCTCGTTCAAGGCGAGGACTTTAGCCTCTAGGCTACTGCTCCAGACCCTCTCCCTGCATTTTTAAGTTTTTTAAAAATAGCCAAAGGATGGGAACAGCCCAAATGTCCATTGGCCAATGAACAGGTAAGGAAAATACATTATATCTACACAATGGACTATCAGGAGAAGAGTTCATGGAAACTGAATTACAAGAGAAGTTTATTTTGCTACCAAAAAAAAAAAAAATTAAACCCTGTATATCTATACAGAGGGTCTCCCAAAAGTTCATGGACAATACATACTCCTCAAAAGCTGCATGGATGTGTGGCAGTGAACGTGTCTTTTAATTTCATTTTCCGTGAACTCTTGCAAGTGTCCTTGTGTGATCCAACAAGGAAAGGGAACAAGTGCTGCCCTGCCACACCTTGACGCGCCCGAGAGGCGTGCTGAGTGACGGAAGTGAAGCCAGCTACTCGGCCTGCAGCTTATTCTGTTCCTCTGTAATAAGCACCACACACAAGCGTGGGGAGACGGATATGGCGTTGCCAGGGCTGGAGTGGGAGTGGGATGTGTGCAGGGTTGCTGATCAAAAGCTAAATGATTCCAGACAGGTTACGTCATGCAGTAAGTCTATGGACAGCACTGCAGAAAGTTCATAAAGAAACAGAATTCAAAGGTCAGTTTATTGTGGTGTAAAATATGTTTGAAATTTGTGCAGTTTTCTAGTGCATTGCCATGAGCTTTCTGAAGTACTCTCACATAGAGTGTGAATTTTTTTTCTTTATTTAAAAAGATTGATTTGTATTTATTTGAAAGAGTTAAAGGGAGAGAGATCTTCCATCTGCTGCCTCACTATCCAAATGGTTGCAACCCGTGGGACTGGGCCAGACCAAAGCTAGGAGCTAGGAGCCTCATTTGGACCTCCCTTGTGGGTGCAGGAGCCCAATCACTTGGGCACTTTTCTGCTGCTTTCCCAGGTGCATTAGCAGAGAGCAGGATCAGAAATGGAGTAGCCAGGACTCGAACCTGGCACCCATATGGGGTGCTTGTGTAGCAGGTAGCAGCTTAACTTGTTGTGCCGCAACATCAGCCCCAAATTGTGTGCTTAAATAGGTAAATTTTGCCATGTATAAATTATATTCAGCAAGGTTTTTAAAAATAAAATGCTCAAGTCTTTTTTTAAACTTTTTATTTTTTAAACTTTATTGTTTTAGAGATTTATTTATTTTTGTTTGAAACTCAGATTTACAGAGAGGAGAGTCAGAAAGATCATCTGCTGGTTTACTCCCCAAATGGTCGCAAGGGCTAGAGCTGAGCCAATCTGAAGCCAGGACCCAGGAACTTCTTCTGGTCTCCCACCCAGGTCCCAAGGCTTTGGGCCATCCTTCACTGCTTTCCCAGGCCACAAGGAAGGAACTGGATGGGAAGTGGAGCAGCTGGGACACTGCCCTTCACCTCTGAATTGTAGTGAGGTATAAGCAGGGCCAGATTTGGCAAGGTGACTGGAGCCCTGTTCTTTTCCAGGGAGATGTCAGAGGGTCATTCCTTGAAGAGCATCGTTTCTGGTCCCCTCTCCTCAGGACCTCAGGCTTGGTGGAGAGGGAGAGTGGCGCTGGAGTTTGGGAAACACCCAGAACCTCTTCTACTACTGCCACCTCCTCACAGGACTGACCAGCCATGGGGTGTGGCCAGAGCCAGGACTGGCAAGTACCTGAGGTGGTACAAGGTGTCCACAGCTTGCCAGACCATGGGCAGAGGTCTAGACCTAGCTCTCTCATTCCCCTAGGTACCCCCATCTCCCTGGGGAAGCCTCCAAGTGGCAACTGCAAGGACTGACCCCCCTCCAGGGGTCAGCACAGCCTTTTCATGCAGTGCAGGTCAAGTGTGCCTCGGTGTCATGTGGCCCATGAGCCTGGGTGGGCCTGCCATTTAGACCCTCTGCTCTGAGTTGTTCCACGGTGGAGTGCAGCCCTAGATGTGGGAGATGGGGCAGGTGTGGCAGGGAGAAGCAGGCAGAGAGGGCTGAGAAAACAGGGAGTCAGGTGGGAGCTGGGGATGGGCCTGGATGCCAGGAGCCAGAGTCCTCAGCCAGGGATGGTTGGGTGCGCCGTGTAGGTGCTGTCCTGGGGCAGGCCCAGCGGCCGCCCTTGGCTCTGCTCTGCACTGTGTGTGTGGGAGTGGGATGGCACCTGGTCAACCGCTGCCACTTTTGTCCGTTGCCTCCAGGGAGAGGAGTCTGCTCTGCTGCAGTGCAAGCCTTACCCCAAGCTGAGCTGCCATCTTCATGCCAGCGTGAAGGCCCCTTCTTGCCTGGGTCACTGCCTATATTCCAGGGCAGCCCCACCAATAGCCCTCAGTGCCTGGGGGCTGCTCCCAGGGCCGTATATGGCTCTTCTGTCCTAGTTGCTAAGGACAGAGGGCATACTTCCTTTGAGGCTGACTTCCCCTCGCTTTCTTAGCTCATCTTATTTTCAATCCTGATTTTGGTAGTCCAGAAACTTGCTGTTTGCTGCTGTCACTCCAGGCCTTGTGGGAACAGATACACCCTCCTCCTTCCCCAGCATCCCGATGTGGCTGTTGCTAAGCAACGCTCCCCAGAGAGACTTTGGCAGGTCTTGTCCAAACAGCTGAAAGTCTTCACCTGCATGCTGCTTTCACCAGCAAAGCGTTTGGAGCCAGACCCAAGAGAACATCACCACAATATGTGACCAGCAGCATTTTAAAAAGGCCCATGCCAGTGTGGCTAGCATACTACTTGGAGTGCAAGATAGACAGACAATGCAAAATTAGATAAACTTGGGCTGGTGCCATGGCCCAGCAGGTTCCACAGACATCTGTGATGTCCCATATGGACACCATATTGAGTCCCAGCAGCTCCACCTCTGATCCAGCTTCCAGCCAAATGCCTGGGAAAGCAGTAGAAGATGGCCCAAGTGCTTGGGCCCTTGTACCAGGATGAAGCTCCTGGCTTTGATCTGGCCCAGCTCCAGGTGGTTGCAGCCATTTGGGGAGTAAACCAGTGGATGGAAGATCTTTTTCTCTGCATCTTTTTCTCGCTCTGTAATTCTATCGGTCAAATAAATCAATAAAAACAGTTTACTAAAAAATTAGATATACTCTAGAAGGACTCACAAACAAGCAACAAAAGGGGTTTGGAAGAGAGGCAGGAGAATGTGGCCAATGGAGTGGGGCAGGAGAGGAGTGTTGCTTTACACAACTTGGGTATTGTGTTGATTAGGACTCCTGCAGAGCTGTGGTTTACAGTATGTCTGGGTACCACTGGGGGCTGCCAGGCTGCCCTGGCCATGCTGTGCCCCAGCAGAGCATGTGGCCCAATGGGGACAGGCCTGGTGCACACCCTTGGCTTGTCCACTCTGGTCTCGAGCTGTTCCAGAACGCTCAAGGCAGAGAGCATCTCCCGCAGCCAAGACGAGTAGAAGGGTGGCCTGCCCACCCCCTTCTCTCCTCACCAGCCTGTCTTCTGTGCAGTTGGTCTCCAGGATGGGCTGGAGCCCCCAGCTTGGCTCCTGTGCCAACACTCCCCACACCTACCATGCAGGGTAATCTGCTGTTCACCTGTCTCCTGCCCTAATCTGGGAGCTCCAGGCGGGGCTGGCACTAGCGTTCATGCTCTGTCAATGGAACTGTAATGCTAATTGTCGATACTGGAAGGGAGACTAGCCAAAACACAGCTGTGCTGCTGCCCAGTCTACATAGCTGGATACATACAGCCATGAGTGCCAGCTTTCCTGCCCGACCTAAAGCGGGCCTTTGGTCTACCAGGTTGAGAGACTCGTGGGCGGCTCCCAGCCACTCTGGGACCTGGCGGCCCATGGTTTGGATGTGACTTGCCTCTATGCAGTGCATGCTCACCCACGACACAGTGAGGGCTGTGCTGGCGCCCCACGGCAGGGTGTGAAGTCCTGTCCGTCCTCTCTGTCGCAGGGACTCTCTGTCATGGCAGCCCACACCTGCCCAGCTGGCAGCCTGAGAGCCTCTTCAGGACTTGGAGTCCTGAGGACAACCTGCCAACTCCTGCTTCTCGGGGCTCCTTCAGGTGAGAGGGAAACATCCAGGGAATGTGTAAGCGAGGCCGGGGTGGCTGCAGCACAGTGCTTGGAGGGATTGTGGGTTAGTGTGCTGCTTGGCAGTGACGGCTGCTGCAAAAGGTGGTGTGGGCGGCTGGAGCAGCTGCACCTGAGGCCTGGGTTGACCTTGGAAGCTTGTTGATGGACTGAACACACTTCTATCAGGTCAGTTAGTATGATTCTGGTCACAGAGTCATGACCCGAGTTCTAATCCTCACTGGCTGTGTGACTTCAGGCAAGGAAAGAGTCCATTTCCTCTGCAACGTATTCTTATTTCACGAAGAATGGAAAATGCACCTTCCTGGCCGGGGCTTCTCATAAGGTGCCCATCTCGGGCTCCTCATAGCCTAGTGGCCCCTCAGCAGCTGAGTGGGTGGTCCTGCCAGTCAACTCTCCTTCCGCAACTCCAATGCCATGGCCTCTTTTTCCTAAGACCGGAAGCCAGCTCATGGCTCAGGCCCAGCTGCCCCTCGCCCCACATGTGGAAAGCCTCTTAATAAGCACATTTGTTCTTCCCACATGCTAGACAGTATTATACATGCAGGACACATGATCTCAGGTAGTCTTTATTTTTTTAAAAGAGATTTATTTATCTGAAAGGCAGTTATAAAGAGAAGGAGACAGAGAGAGATCTTCCATCTGCTGGTTCACTTCCCAAATTGCTGCAACAGCTAGAGAAGGGCCAGATTGAAGCCAGGAGACTCCTCCAGGTCTTCCACATGGTTAGCAGGAGCCCAAGCACCTGGGCCATCTTTTGCTGCTTTTTCAGGCCATTAGTGAGGATCCAGATAAAAAAACAATGGGGCCCAGCACTGTGGGCTAGTGGCTAAAGTCCTCACCTTGAACGTGCCGGGATCCCATATGGGCTCCGGTTCTAATCCCGGCAGCTCCACTTCCCATCCAGTTCCCTGCTTGTGGCCTGGGAAAGCAGTCAGGATGGCCTGAAGCCTTGGGACCCTGCACACACGTGGGAGACCCGGAAGAGGAAGTTCCTGGCTCCTGGCTCCGGATCGGCTCAGCACCGGCTGTTGCGGTCACTTGGGGAGTGAATCATCGGACGGAAGATTTTCCTCTCTGTCTCTCCTCCTCTCTGTATATCTACCTTTCCAATAAAAATAAATAAATCTTTAAAAAAAATGGGGCAATTGAGACACAAACCAGGGCCCATAGGGCATGTTGGTGTCACAGGCAGCAGTTTGGCCCACTATGCTACAATGCCAGGCTCCATTCTTTTCAATCAACTGTGTGTGGGGTAAGGGGTGGCAAAAAAGATAAAGCTGTCATCCATTGGTTCACTCTCCAAATGCCCACAACTAGGCTAGAAACTCCACCCAGATCACCCACACGGCAGCAGGAATCCAGTTCCTGGGGTTCCCACCTACCTCCCAGCAGCTGCTGTGGCAGGAAGGTGGAGTCAGGAGCCGGGGCATCACTGCAGGGTGGGGGCACCCTGGCCCATGTCTAAACTGTGCTCTGTGGTCATTCTGATGTAGGTATTCTCCAGTTGTAGCCCTGGGGAAATTGAGACACGGAGCAGGTACACGTACAGGCTGAGCACTGCCCTGTGCTGCCTCAGGTTGGCACTGCCATCCTCACTGCTCTCTCAGGGTGGGCACACAAGGGAACAACTGGGAAAACAGGCTGGGCGGGAAGCTGGGAGTGCAGCTGTGGAGCTCCTGGCCAGGACCTGGGACTGGAAACTAGAAAGGGGGGGTGGGAGGGGGTGGACAGTTCTTTAGGTTCCCAGGAGACCAAGAACACAAGCTGGGGTGGGCATGGCCATAACGCAGCCTTTGCCAGCGGCAGGCCTGTTTCTTTTCTTTGTTTTTTTCTTTCTCTTTTGTGTTTGTTTCCACATTCTCTGTTTTCCTTCCTGTATCTGGAGGAAGGGGAGAAACAAAGGGAGAAGCCACACCCAGTCTCCCGCCCATCCTGGGTCCCCAGTGTGGGGCATACTCCGAGGGTCCTGCTCAAGCAGTTTTGATAGTTCAGCAGTTCTGAATTGCTGCCAGTCTCGCCATTCCAAGCACGATGAAATCTCTTTAGAATCCACTGGCTGATAGAGTTCAACTTAGTGTTTCCACTTGCCCAGATTTTCACTGCCAAAACTTGGCTGGGGTAGTTGATTGATTTGTTCTGCCCTCTGTTGTGGTACCAGGTGTCCTATGCAGGCTCCAATAAACTGCCATATCCTCCATGTGCACCTGGATATGCTGTTCACTGCTTCGACTGAGCCCCTGAGGAGGCTCAGCTCTGACACATGCACTCCACTGCCAGACCATGGAACCTGCTATGCTCTTCACGGTTGGGGTTCTGAATTCAGCGGTTCGATGGGGGGATGCAGAAGGACTTTTTGATTTTAGGACAGTGAGCATAGGATTACAATTGATAGGATAACATCTGTATGAGAACAACTGAATGGATAGCATTTGAATGAGAACTCTTGGTGGGGTATACAAAAGAAGAGTTCCAAACAAGGGTTTGGAAATAGTTGATGGGTTCCGTAGATAAGCTCAACACCTCTTCCCTTATCCTATGTGACCCTCAGTGTACAAAAGTCTGATGCCAGTAGTAAACTTCGGCTATTGACCATCAGTCAATAGTCCATGTGTGTTAATTTCAGGCTCTGTGCACCAAATCCATCACTACAGGACAGCGAACAGGGGCATCCTCAAAGAAACTTCGTCTGAAATGATCCCAGACTGGATTCTTGTGTGTGCTTGCCAGCACAAGGTCTGGCACAGACTGTCGCCCCAATCAGCCTATGCATATACTGATGGTTGCAATTGCTGGGTCAGTTCTGCCTCCAGCACCATCTTCTACACAAACCAATGGGTGTTGGAGCCGAACCTGATCCTGCCCACCACACACTCGGCCCTCACACAAACCAGTGGGAGCTGCAGCCTAGGCAGAGCAATAAGTCCTACCAGACCTACCCCCTGCCAGTATGTACAGCAGACTGGTCCAGTCTGTCCCACATCCCATTCAGGTGTCATACATGTCAATGGGCACTGAAGCCTAGTTCAACCCAACCAGCTCCACCATGCAGCTCACACACATTCCAATGGGTGCCACTCTCTGTCTAGCCATGCCTGCCCCAGTCCTGGTTTTCCTGCTCACCAGTCAGAGTGGCAACCCAAGAGTGAGGTGCCCACTATTTCTCTAATGGGCCCATTCCCAGATCATGTACTCTCCAGGTGGTTCTACAGTTTGTTTGTTTTTTAAATCTTTATTTATTATTATTATTATCATGATACAGTAAAGAGGCTCCTGTGATTTCCCTTATCCCCTCCCCAATTCCCACCCCCCAGTTCCTCTATATCATTACTAAAGTATAGTTCTTCATACACAGTCATATGTCCATCATTGTGGGCATGGACAATGGCAGAGAGTTCAGCATCTTATTATCAAGATATAATAGTTTCATTGTAAGTCCATCTTTGTCTGGAAGTAGTGCTGCAGTTTGGCTTGACAGATTTAGCCCCCTGTGCCAGCATCTGCCAGCTGATGCTGTGGCAGAGCCCAACTAATTCACATCCACTCTGACTTATGCTTGCATTAGTAGGAACAGTTAACCCAGCCTGGCTTTTCCCTGGTCCAGCTCACATGGGGCCAACAGGTATTGTAGCTCTGCCTGGTCTGGTCTGCCCCCATTCCAACTCACCCTCTCCAGTGGGAGTGGTGATCCAGCAGGGAAGCCCCATGCAGCCCCACTACTGCTTTTGTCCCATCCACCACCCCTGGGTCTCATGTGTGCTGATTGGGTGCCGTGACCCGGTCTGGCATGGCCTGCCTCACCTCGGCATTTGCCAGTGGGTGCTGTAATCTGGCCCAGCCTGGCCCATCCCCAATTTGAGCACATGTTTGTGGGAGTTACAGCTTAGCCCAGCCTAGCAGGCACCCAGTCCCAGCCCTCATGTGTACTGGCATGTGTTGCGACCCAAAGTGGCCCAACCCACACGCCAGTCTGGTGCTTGGATTCGCCAGCGGGTGATGTGAACTGGCCCTGCCTGGTTTGCCCCCGACCTGCACCCTGACCATTCTCTGGCCTGGTCTAGGCTGCTCCCTATCGTGGTTCTTGTGCTCACCTGCAGGGACTGTGTCCTGACAGAGGGTTTCCCAAGCTCCTCCATCAGAACCTCTCCCAGTGCCAGATGCTATGCACAAGGGTGGGTCCATGGGCCAGCCCTACTCAGTCTACCTGCTGATCTAGGAGGAACAATGGCCTTTCCTGATAGACTTTCAACCCTTTCTGGTTATTATTGTTGGGTGTTACGGCCCAGTCTAGCCTGGTCCACACCCAGACAGAGCTCACACATGGTTCAGCAGGGGCAAAAACCTAGCTAAGCCTATCCTATACCTACCCTGGCTTTCACGAGCACCAGTGGGTGCTGGAGTCTAGTCCAGTCTGGTGCACTCAGCCCCAGTCCACACTTGTGCCAAGGGACACTGCAGCCATGTCCTGACCAGAATGTGACTTCCATTCCAGCCCCTACAATTACCAGTGGCTACCACAACCCAGCCAGGATGTCCCCTTAGCTCCCCAACCAGGGCTGTTCTCAGCTATTGATCTTGCACGTGGCAGTGGTTGCTCTGATCCAGCTTGGCCTAGTCCCTCACCTGTCATGACCTTTGCCTTTGGATGCTGTAGCCTGGCCTGACCCAGCTGGGCAGGCCTGTTTCTGAGGGCACTGGTAAGTCTACTCTGGCAGGCATAGACTTACTTCTTGTCTTTGGAATTAAGAGAAAGCAAAAAGGAACGGGCTTCTGTGGTATGCCTTCCACTCCCCACAGCGCTCCTGTGTTCTCAATGCCTGCAGCCACCACTGCCCTGCACCGTGCGACCACTGCCCCGCACCTGCTCCTGAAACCATGCCCAGCTGCCTCTGCACCTCGGCACTCCGTACAGTCAGGCATTTCTCACTAACATTATGTGCTCTGTTGTAGCGCTGTTGAGCTGACAAGGCTCTGGGGTCACACAGTGCATCCTACAGGATCCCACGGCCTTCCTGGGAGGCAGGGCTGAGAGGTAACCCCATCTCACACCCAGAAGCCCAGGACACCCCTGTAAGGCTACTAGGGGAGCTGGTGCCCAAATCCCAGCCTCTGGATCCAAGTCCTCTTTTCAGCTGTTCCCACCAGCTCACACCCTTAAACTGATCTTCAGCAGCCCATGCCCTGGTCCTCACTGCCCAGACAGAAGAAAGGCCCCTTCATGCCACTAGAGGGCACCAGGAGTCAACCAGGGCAGTCCCAGTGAAATCCTGGCAACCTGGGCCCTGAGGGAAAAAGGAATCAAAACAAGGCCCAGGTGTGGCTGGTAACTCCTAGACTTAGGGAAGCACCTGACTGCATCCCCACAGTTTCCTCCAGGACTGTCAGGCAGCCATACCCCTGCTGCCCGTGGACCTACCAGCCTTGTCCTAGGCCCAGGCTGCAAGTGTCTGCCGTGCCCCAACTCCTTGGGTCATCCGGCTCCATGCTGCCTGAGTTACTCTGCAGAGTTACGGCATCAACCCCCTGGAACCCCTGGGAGAAGTGAGAGAACAGTCTCCACCTGGGAGGACTGGGCTGAGGCAGCAGCAAGGTGGAGCTGGGCCTGGCATCCTGCAGATGAATGGAGGCTGCTGTTGTGCTCATCTCAGTCCCTGAGGAACCTGGGACACAGAGCTAAGCTGGGAGGATGTGCCGGAACTGGGTTCTGCTGTGAGTGGCCCTGCGTAGCCCCGGCTGCAGGTCCCATTCCCAGAGTTGCTGACCAGCGGCCTCCTTTTGGGAACGAAGGGAGTGGAGAGGAGCAAGCACATGGGGGGGGGGCTTCACTTCCAACTTCATCATCTTCAGCTCTGCAAGACCCTTGCTCATCCTGACCACAGACCCCCATATCTCTGTGCCCCGCCTTCAGCTGACCCACTTTCCTCCAGAAGCCCCTCCTCCTTCCTCACCACCTGTCTACACACGACGGACTCTTGTCCCCCTCCCTAGCCTCAGGGCTGGTCTCTGGGGACTCCATGGTGGGGCCGCCCCCACACCCACTGTAGGACCCACTACCCAACTCTCTCCTTGGACTTGGAGCTGACAAAGCCTTCTTCAGTTGAATGTTGCTGGGGCTAGCATCGTGGCACAGGGGTTCAGCTGCCACTTGGGATGCCCACATCCTGCATTGGAGCACTGAGGCCCTGCCACCCTGCCACCCTAGCCCACCCTGCCATACTAGTCCAGCCCTGGTTGTTGCATCCATTTGGTGAATCGAACCAGTGGCTAGCTGGGTGGAAGATTTCTCTTTCTCTGTGTGACTCCGCCTTTCAAATGAGAAACCAATTTTTATTCTTGTTTGAAAGATAAATTTACAAAGAAAAGGAGATACAGAGAAAAATCTTCTGTCTGCTGGTTCACTCCCCAAATGGCTACAATGGCTAGAGCTGAGCCGATCTGAAGCCAGGAGCTCCTTCCAGGTCTCCCACGTGGGTGCAGGGTCCGAAGGCTTTGGGCCATCCTCTACTGCTTTTCCAGGCTACAAGCAGGGAGCTGGATGGGAAGTGGGGCTTACTGGGACATGAATCTGTATGGAATTCCAGCTCTTGCAAGGTGAAGATTTTGTCATTGAGGCATTGTGTTGAGCCCAAGAAAGTATATTTTAAAAACAAAACCAAAAACAAAACAGAACATGACAAAAACTACAATTGAAGCTGATTGTAGCCAGCAGCTAACTAACATTTCCAGGAGTCCGGTGACTAGGCAGCACATACTTACCAAGATCTTATTTGAGACACATAAAATGTACATTGTTCACACACCAGGGCCCCAACGTAGCAATGTCCTTATTGGAGACATTTGGGGCCAGCCCTGAGAAGTGGAGCCCAAGGTGACCACAGGGCTAAGGGGGCAGTGGGAGAGGGAAGAGAGGAAAGAAGGCATGTTTAGAAGCTTGCCTGTACTCCGCCGTGAGAGGTTCAATGAGGTGTGTGGCCAGCAGCACCTGCTGGGTCCCTCCTGCGTACATGTATTCCTTGAGTTGCTAATTCGTTGAGGGCACCTTGAGCACCCTCTGTGTGCCAGCGCACGTCTTTGTCTCCTGATGTCTCCCCTGGCCTGCTAGTGAAGACAGGGCTGAAAAGAGATCACTGCCAAGTGCCGACGACAGGACAAGATGCAGAGGCTGAGGGCTCCCTGGAAGTAGCACTGGTGTTAGAAGAGCTGTGGGCCATCTGCAAAGATAGTCTGGGCGGCAGGGATGGCAAGGAGTGGCCCTCAGGTGAGTGACAGGTGCTCTCGGAGTCCAGGAGTGCAGTGGGTCACCCTTGCCAGTACGGGCAAGTCCTTTCCTTTCCGGTGTTGAGAATGAGGAGAGGAACACGTGTAGTGCTGGGGTAACTGTAGCACAAAGTTTGGGTTCTGGGAAAGTAGTGCAGCTATAGGAGGTGGGGCAGTCTCATTTCTGCCTGGGGAAGAAAGCTCTGAGAATGTGGAGCACCATGCCTTGTGCCTTGCAGCCGTCCTTCCGGGTCAAGGATGAGGGGGCTAATGGAAAAAGGTAACCCCACGGCTTCGGATCCTTGGCACCCCCGTGCGGCTGGGTGTTGCCTACTTGGTTGAAGATTGTCCTACAGCTCAGCTGCGCCCCCTGCCTTCCTGTTCACAGACTGCACCCTTGTGTGTGCACTTGGGCTGTAGGTGCTCACCACGGATTAGTAGGTCATTAATGGGATCTTTGAGCCAGGACCAGGAGGCATATGAAGGAGAGCCATTTGTGGAGGCGGGGCTTCTGGCTTGCTGAATCTGTGACCTGTTGGAAGCTGGTCAGATAACAGCTGCTGTGAGCAGCAAACCCTGGCTGAGCACTGGTGGACTTGCAGGCAGTCACCTCCTGCCTGAAGGCTGACCTCTTGTTTTTATCCACGTATAAGGCAGAGTTACAGAGAGAGACTTCCATCCACTGGTTCACTCCCTAAATGAATCAAATGGCTGAGCTGGGCCAGTCTGAAGCCAAGAGCCAGGAGCTTCCTTCAGGTCTCCCACATGGGTGCAGGGCACAAGAACTTAGAACATCATCTGCTGCTTTCCCAGGCACATTAGCAGGGAGCTGGATCAGAAATGGAACAGCCAGGACTCAAACCAGTGCCCATATGGGATGCTGGTGTGGTGGGCAAGGTTTAACCTACTACAGCATTGGCTTCCTGGTCGCTTCTTAAAATGACCCCCATGGTGTGGGTCAGAAACCACATGAGTGAACTCTTTGCTGTTGAATAACTTCTGTAAAGATCCTGTCTCCAAGTTGAGGCATACTGGGAGGCACTGGGGATTAGAGCTCAAACTCACACATGTGCATGCAGGACATGACCCCTAAGGCTGTGGTGAGCAGAGTCTGGTTCCTGGAGACCGAGTGAGGAGACAGCCTGGGGAAGTGGGGAGCAGTGGCAGGGTGAGTGGGGGCGGGGAGGGCTAAGATTCTGAGGTTGCCCATGATGGGGGCCAGATAATCTGGGGCACGGGAATCGGGTGAGCAGGGCTGGAGAGATGGCAGATGCTCCATCTGCTACTGGACAGTCACGAGCAGCCCTGACCCACTGACCACAAAAGGCAGAGCTCCAGCCCAGCTTTCCTCATGGCCCCTCCCCATCCCCCAAAGAAGTCTTTTCTTCTCTAATGTCTGCAATGTGCCTTTGACTGCTCCCATGTGGGACTGGGAGATCTGAACAGGCTGGGTTTTGCTATTGCACATACTCTGGAAGGGGTGGGAATTGTGGTGCCAGGCAGGAGGACCAACCCTTCCCAGGGACCAGCATCTTCCATGAATGAGGACCAAATCCAGAAGGCTGCTCCCAGGACCATGTTGAGCCTGCTCATCCTCTGGTGCTGTTCTGGGCAGCAGTGGGCAGGGGAGGAATGCAACACAAGGTTGTGCTCTCTCTGTCTCCCTCCCTCCCTCCCACTGGAGACTGACACTGCTCCATTGTTGTGGACACTAGCCCACCATTGGACGGGCATGCTCCTCAGGTGGCTGCTGGCTGGTAGATGCTGCCAGGGTCCAGCTACTGATGCTGCAGGGATTCGCACGTGGTGCAAATCACAGCTAGGTTGGAAGTAGAGTAGCTTGGGCTGGAAATTGGCATCCTGATGTGGGATGCCCACCTCACTGCAGCTCCACAGCTCCAGTCTAACTGTATCTGGCTTTTTGAACCTGATGTGATATGGATCATACTTTCTCATTGCCCCTGACCTCCCAGTTGACCTCTGACCCTGTGTCTGGTTGTCTCCCCATAGAGCTCAAGACAACTGTGACCCCAAAGTGCCAGCTGACTGCCAATGACCACACGTTCTGGATTCTGAATTTGCCTCCTCTGACAATGAGTCAGCTGACCTGTTCCTCATCAACTCCCTGGCCCTGTGTTCTCTGCACTTCTGTTATTTGACACATTATGTTCTAAGCACTTAGCCATGTGGGTACTGTGACCTCCAGCAAAAGCACCAAGCTCTCGTTTCCTGCCCTGTCACTGAGCGTTGGCCAGTACTCTGTACCAAAGACCTTGGATCAAATGTGGGGTGTGCTTCTCATATGGACTTAGTGAGACACAAAACATATTTGTTCTGTAATTTTGTATTTCTTTATTTTATCAAGAGTCCTAAAACTTGAGGACAGAAAGTTCTACAGTGAATAAGGCAAGTTGACTGGTGAATTTAGCAAAGGACTTGATTGGGCAAAGACTTCCTTAAGGTCTTGTTGAAGCCACATGGGAAGCCAGGGTTGAGATGCATTCTGATTCTAGTGCATGCCTAGGAGACAACATCTTTTTGTTGTTGCCATTCTAACTGCAATAGTGATGGGATTTCATTTCAACCTCTGACAGCAACAATTTAAAAAGCTATCAAGATGATCATTGCTACAACAAGAATGTAGGGTGTGCAGCCAGCAACTCTAGCCTGGCCTCTCACACGGGGGCAGTGTCCCAAGTACCACTGCCTTCAGGTGTGTCAGCAGGAGTTAGACTAGAAGTACAGATTTTGGGTAAAGGCAGCCACTTTCCATACTAGTATTGCAGAATGCCTAGAGTAAGGTGCTTTCAATCTGTGTCCTTGACCTGGGGCCCACCCTTTTATCTTATTTTTAGATTTATTTGTTTTCATTGCATAGGAGGACTTACAGAGGGAAAGCTCTTCCATCTGCTGGTTTAGTCTCCAAATGGCCACAACAGCCAGAGGTGAGTTGATCTGAAGCCAGGAGCCACAAGCCTCTTCTGTGTCTTCCACACAGAGTCCCAAGGACTTGGGCCATCCACAGCTGCTTTCCCAGGCCATAAACAAAGAGCTGGAAGGGGAAAGAAAGCAGAGGGACACGAACTAGTGCCCATATGGGCTGCCAGCATTTGCAGTCAGAGGATTAGCCAGATGAGCCATCACACCAGCCTCTCAGATACCTTGGGTTTGTCAGTCTGCTCAGCTTTTATGATCTGTAAATTCAACATCCTTGAGACTATTTCCTTCTGTCAACAGGAACAATCCCTGACTTGCACACAGTTAATGGCAGTTTAGGCTGATTTTACAACCGTGTGCACACTGACACAAGAGGTGCTGGCAGGTTCTCCACTCCCGTTCTGATGTATCCATCCTTCTTTTGATTTTAAAATAATCTTAGCACACTGGAGAACAAATGTGGAACTCTGCCAATTATGGAGACAGGGGCGGAGTGAGGACATGCAGGTTGGGGAAAAGATGGGACAGGAGCAGTCTAAGAAGCCAGGCCAAGTCCGGGGAGCCATGCCTAGGAACCTGCTGGGGTCAGGCGTGGGGTCTTGGCAGCAGGAGACTAAATTTGGGATAGAGAGGGAGGGAAAGAATGGGACAGAAAAGAACTGGGTGTGTGTGTGGCAGGGAGGCAAGAGAGCCATCCCTCCCCCGACATAGGCCAGCGCTGGGATCGGGGACAGGCAGTGAGGAGAATATTTTCGTCATCACGGGGAGAGATGAAAGCGGAAAGAAGGGAGAGAGGTCAGAGGAGCGGCAAGCTGCCCACGTGGGGAAGCAGGAGGCGCTTGGGGCCTGGAAGGAAGTTGGTCCCAACAGCTTGTTTTGCAGCTGTGATGCCTGGCCGACAGAGGGAGAGGTTTGGGCGGTCCCTAGGGGCAGTGAGAGGGCAGTCCTGGGGCAGAGACCTTGGGGCACCATCTGGCTACCTAGTAGGGCCAGGGGGCTGGGCAGGACTCAGCACCGCAGGGCTTGGCCCCCGGGAGCCTTCAACGCAGCTACCCGCGTGGGTGGCCGGACACGCAGCCTGAGGGGTCCAGCCCGAGGGGTCCACTAGTCCCTGCGGCAGGCAGAGCACGCATCCCTTCACCCATCGCCCCAGCTCCCCACGGCAGGCCCAGGGGCCCGTGGGGGATACTCAGTAAAACAGGGACCTCATGAATGCACTCAGACACCTTCCTAGTCCGCACCTCCAACCAGGCTGGGCCGGGGGTCTCCCACGAGTCTGGGCAGCTGAGGCAAAGAGAGCTGGCCCCGGCGGCGGTGTCCTCGCCCCTGGGCGCCAGCTGGCCAGGCCAGCCTGCACCCGGCAGGGAGGAGCTGCGCGGGCCGGGCCGAGGGGAGCTGGGCCGGGCGCGGTCGGCGGCGTCGGGGCCGCGCCGGCGCAGGTGGAAGCTGAAACTCCAAATTGGGCAAGCGGCGGCCGCGGCTGTGCGCATGTGTAGGAGGAGTCGGAGTTTCACTTTGTAACTTTTAAGTGGTCGGGACGCTTCCCAGACCCGCCGGGTGGGAAACGACTGCTGCCCTCGCCACCTCCGCAGGTAAAGTGGGGAGTGGGAGGACGCCTCGGCTGGGACACGGGAACTGCGCGACCCGGGGTCCACGTTGGGTGCTCAGTGTCAGCGTCCGCCTTCCCCACCCCCCAAGCCAGGGGTACTCCCGGGCGCAGTTGGGAGAGGGACTCGGCTTTGCGAACTGGCCTCTCTCTGAGGCCGCCGCTTTGCGCCCTGGCGACCGACCCTTCCCGGTTCCTGGGTCCTGCTGGGGCGGGTTGCAGACAGGAGTGGACCTCGCAGCCCAACCAGGAGCGCCTCCCAGGTGTTTTCCTGCTTCCAGCTTGGTGCGGGGCAGGGTTGGATGCCGGAGTCGCTAGACACGGTGGGAGAGGCTCGGCTGTTTGGTGGCCGCCCTCTGCAGACCCTCGGAGGCCTGCAGTCCGAGGCTGGGCACTCGGGAAAGGGAGGGTCAGTGGTGAGGGCGAGGAGAGCCTTGTCCGGGAACTGAGTCTGGGGAACCCCTTGCACTTGGTCACACTCCAAGTCAGGGTCAACCCTAGGCAATGTCCTGAAGGGCAGGGGGCCCACTGCGTGGTGGACCCAAGCTCCGCCCCCCGCTGCTGCCGCCCAGCGTCCCCTCCCCCACCTCCAAATCCCCTGGCATTTTCCTGCCCCTACCTGTTGAAGGTAAGCCAGAGGATGGCCGTCCCCAGTTCCTACCTGGTGGGTACATGGGGGCTGTGGGGAAACATCATGGGATCTCTGTGCTGGCTGCGGTGGCTTGTGGACATTCTGGGTCATCCCTAGTGGAGAAGCAGCCCTGCTTCCCCTCCTGCAGTCCCGGCTGTCCTCCCTTCCTTGCTATGACACCTGCCGGGGCGTCCTCAGGTCTGCGCTGCCTGCACAGGGATGTGGACAGAAGCCGAGGGGAGGTCTCCTTTTCCTTTCACACACCCCTGACATTTGCTTACTGTCTCCAGCTGTTCCTGGGGCCCCTGCCTGCCTGCTGCTGTGTTTCCATTGGCTGGAGGGATGCCTTAAAGGCACAGGAGTTTTTTGGGGATTTTGTTTTTAAGGCAGAGTTACAAAAAAAAAAAAAAAAAAAGAGAAATCTCTCACCCACTGGTTCACTCCCCATATGACTGCAACAGCCAGGGCTGGGCCAACCTGGAGCTGCTTCTGGGGTTTTCCATGTAGGTTCAGGGACCCAAGCACTGGGGCCATTCTCTGCCGCTTTCTCAGGCCCATTAGCAAGGAGCTGGATTGGAAGTGGAGCAGCCAGGACCCCAACTGGTACCCATGTAGGATGCTGGTGTTGCAGGTGGAGGCGTAGGTTACTATGCCACAGTGCTGGCCCTGGCACAAGTGTTTTCTTATGCTCAGTAGGGGCATACTCAGGGCTTCAGTGTCTCATAAGCGTTGCCTTAGGGATGTGTCCCTTGAGAAAAACCCATTTCATGGAATAGGAGAACAAGGCAGGGAGTAGTTAAGGCACTTGTCTGATCTACAAGTGGTGCTGAGATGGAATTCCAGAACCTGCTTGTGTAGCCTTTGTTAGGCTGCACTCTCTCTCAGGGCAGCCACAGGCTCAACCCCCATCCTCTGCCCTTCCCTGACTCCAGGGTTGCTGTTCAGGTTCCGGATAGTGTCCATGCCTCAAGGACACCTTTGGGTGTCCAACTTGATTATGCATCTAGAAGGTCAGAACGAGCTTGGAAGGCAGAAGACTGCTGGAGCTGCTAGTGCTGTGAGGAGACATGGTGGTGTTGACAGCCCTGGAACGTGAGCAGGGCCTTCCCTAGCAGAACCGTCTACTTCCTGCAGCATTCTGCCATGGTTTGTGGAAGGGAGGCCTGCGCTTGTCCAGTCTGCCACAAGGCTTGCTGCCTGCTCAGGTGGTCATTTTTTGGCTGACTTACTAGGCCTGTTTGGGAACAGCTGTGGGGTGCAATGCTGTCCTCTTAGCCTTCAAGGGCAGAAGCCTTCTGGGGGTTCAGAGAGTAAACCTTGGCTTTCCTACCCTCTGGATATTGGAGGAAGGGGATGCTGACATGCCTGCTTTCTGGAAGGCTTAGACGGTGAGTGGTATTCCCCGTGGATCTAGCACACCCTGGGGGTGTGGTGTGTGTCTGGCCTGGCTTGGGTGGTGTCTGCTTTGCTCCCCTCTGGCAGGCATGGTCCTCAGTTCCCAGCCACCGCCTCAGTGTGCCTGCTGGGGAGGACCTGCACGGTGTGGTCCAGGAAAGAGCCACAGCAGGATGGGGACTTTGTCAGGGGTGGGCTGTGACCATGCTGAAAGGCTTGAGAGACCCTGGGGACCCCTCTTCCACAACCTGGCTGGACCCTGGCCTCCGTCTCCCAGGCTGGCTGCCTCCCATTCTGTTTCTCATCAAGCTTGTTAAACCCACATGGTGGAGCCTGCCTGGGGGGTGGGGTGCAGCACCTCGGGAGGTGCTGAGCAGGATGATCTAGAGGCGCCCCAGGTGCCTGCTTGCCTGTCTGCCCCTCCCTCCTCCTGGCATGAAGCCTCCCGGACCATGGGCCCTCCTCCCAGCACCACCCACCACCGCAGCTGCCCCAAGGGACAATGCGTCCTCTGTGAGCATTTTATGGATGTTTTTCCTCTTCCACCCTTCAAGCCTGCCTTGTCTATTCAGCTGTGTTCCCTACCCCTGATTCTGGCCCTTGGGGGACCTCCCCAGCAGCAACTGTCCTGGGGCCTGCATGAGGCCCTGGGCCTAGGGTGGGGCCCCATTACCTGAGGCCCTTCTCTGGCCCCAGCAGGGCCCCTGGCCATGGCTGGGAGGCGAGTCACAGGGGCCCTGAGTGACAAGGGATGGCTCCTGGGGGCATGGGGTGCAAGGGGTGGGTGTGGAGACCAAGTCCTATGCTTTGGCAGGTGGCAGCGTGTAGGGCAGCTTCTGTTCAGGACCCTTAAGCTGTAGGAGGGTGGTTCCCATCTGCCGCTGGGCATCTGGGGGGTGGTTCCCATCTGCCGCTGGGCAGGCTGGGCTCGCAGGGGGCTGGTGGAGGGCGGGTGGCAGTTGCTGAGGCCTGGCCCCGAGCAGCCAGGGCGGGGGTGGTCAGCGCTGCTTTGGCTGTCTCAGCTCTTCCACCTAGGGCCTCCCACAGGCCCAGCCACAGCCCCTTCCTGCCCTGGCGTGAGCTGAGTGTGGGACAGGAAGGAAGGTCAGGCCTAGTACCATTGGGTGGGGTCTAGGGGAAGCCAGCTGTGGGGCTTCTGTTCAGAGCACCAAGTCTGGGACATCACTACTCCTGTTACCTAGAGTGTCACTATGTATCCTGCATGCCTGAGTGAGTGGCTCAGCCTTGCCCGTGGTCCTCCCTAGCCCTGGGGCCTGCCACCCACCCACCTGCACTTCTGTGGCACGGGTGCCTGCCCACGTGTGTTGTCAATGGCCCAACCTGGGGCGGTGTTTGCTTTGGCCTTCCTGAGGCCCTTGAGCAGGCTCTGGGTCTTCCTCCCTCTCAGTGCCCCAGGCCGCCCTTGGGCTGTCCCCCTTTCTTCCCCTTGGGCTGCCTATCTGAAGCCCTGTTCTGGTCTCTCAATGAGTTCACTCCTGGCACCATAGAAAACATGTGGTCTGGGAATCAGTGGGCTGTGTGGAGGCAGTCCTGCCCCCACTAGCTCCTTAAACCTGGGTAGGTTGTTCTAATAGCCTCGGTTTCTGGGTGTGTCAGATGGCCTGTTTGAGGACCTGTCTGAGGCTCCAAGCAGTCAGCCTTTGACGAGCTCACTGTCTCCTTCCCCGTAAGGTGGCATCTCTGTTTTTGTGTCTGTCTCTCCTGCAGTTCTTTGCTAACAGTTTTCCTTGTAACTGGAGGGATGCCAGAGCCTTGGGGGCCAGCAACAGCTTCTGTCCCTGCCACCCCTTCCCTCCCTGTTTGTTCTGCCTGCCCCGGCCACCTGCCACTCTGGGACTCTCCCCACAATGGAGCTATTCTCTGTGATGCTACCAGGCACGCAGGGGTCCAGTGGCCAGCTCTCCCCAGTTGCAGTTCCAAATCACCAGGCCCCTGCGGGATCTACCTTCTTTGACTGTGTCAGCGCTAACTGGGGAAACCTTGGGGAAGCTCCAGCCATGACCTCTGGCATTGCCCTGTTCTCCAGGGAGGGCAGGCACCATGACCAACTCGCCATTCCTGGAGCTGTGGCAGCCCCAAGCCGTGTCTATCCGGGAGCACCTGGGCCTCGGGGACCAGCCCAATGAGTCCTATTGCTACAACTCGGCCAAAAACAGCACTGTACTGCAGGGGGTCACCTTTGGCGGCATCCCCACTGTGCTGCTCCTGGACGTCAGCTGCTTCCTGGTGAGAGAGCCTGGATGCTTGGGGCCCCTCTTTGGTTACTCTGTTAAATCCCCCAGGCAGGGCCCTGGAGCAGTGGTGGGATGGACTTAAGCTGGGCTTAAGTCCTGGTTATGCTTTGTTCTGACCAGTTAGGAACATCAAGGTTTGAGTCCAGGAGAATTTCAGAGCCCTGCATGTAGCGGAGACACAGAGCCAGTCCCCAGGTTGCCCCAAGGCCCGGGAAGGGAATGGTGTGGGGGGTGGGATGGAAGAAAGGGACATGAATGATGTATGTGGAGTTAGAGTAGCTGCAGGTGTCAGCAGTACCACCTGTTTCCTGCTGGCCTCCCCGGACCCAGCTTCTCAGAGCTGACCTCTGAGCTCATTCAGGATAAACCTCCTTATTCCTAGAGATCTCTATCCCTCCTCCCCACCAAGCCCCGATTTAAAGTCTGTCATTGGCCTTCCTTGTACGGACTTGGCATTGGCTAGCCGACACTCTCTGGGGTTTAAGTACCCCTTCTATTCCCAAATGCTCGTGAGAGGGTCATGGCTCCTGATGCCATATCCAAATGTGGCACAGAGGCTTGGAGGGAGGAGAGAATCCTCATCCTTGGGGGACTGGGGCCCTAGGAGGTGGCAACAAGGGTGCCAACCACAAGTTTGCTGGCCTCCGACAGGGGAGGGAGTCCCCCTTCCTGTTTTGTGCTGGGTTAAGGTCTATGTGATCGCATTTCTTGCTGCATTGTTGCCCATTCATGCACCAAGGCGGGCCACCTACAAGTGGTCCACCTCATTTTCACAAGAAAGGGCTCTTTGGGCCTGTTGCTGGGGACTCTGGTCCGCTGTGGAGGAGAGCAGCGCTCTGTGCCCCAGCCGTTTGGAGGAGCAGGGCTAGGCAGGGGCTGTACTGGTGAATCTGGGAGGGAGTGGGCAGGCCCTGTTCTCCAGGGCTGGGGGGTGGCCAGGGTGGAGACCCCAGGCAGGCTGGGTGGGAACGGCTCCCACAGGGCTAATGAGAAGAGTCACACTGCCAGGTAGAGCTGGGTTCGTCCTACCTGGCAGGGTGTGGGGAGATGGGGCTGGGAGCACTGGGTGGATACAGACATGTGGCATATGTCCACACCCCACAGGTCCAGACAGCAGCTGGCCTGGATGGGTGGGAGGCACTCACTTGTCCTGTAGCATGACTCAACAGCCTCCCACAGACCAGCCCCAACTTCCTGATTGCCCTAGAGAAGTGTCCAGGGGAGTTCAGGAACCCCTGGGTGCCCTCCAGGATAACAGCCCTATCTTGAATACCCCAGTCTCTGACTGGAGATAACTCAGGGGTCTCTCCCTGCCTCCCTGAGTGGTGAAGGGGAGGGAGGCAGGAGCTGGCCAGAGCCAAGGGGAGAGCGAGGGCTGGAATCTTGGAGTTTCCAAAACCAGTGGATGAAGTGCAGCCCCTTGAATGGTATTGGGCCTGTTTTCAAGAGAACCAGCTGACCTGTTCCTGGGCCAGCCCAGGAAGGATGTGTTTGCTTGGGGCATGCTGCAGGCAGGCAAGGGCCTCCAGGGGCTGTTGTACTGGACCAAGGCGGGGCTCCAGAGCAGGCATGGTGACAGTGGCTGGTGTAGGGTGTGAGCAGAGTACTCGGCTACTGGGCTGGGAGTGATTCCTTGAGGTTCCACTGCTCCTGGGTGGGAGTGGAGGCTTGGCGGCTGTGACAGAGTCTCACGAGAAGCAGCTTGATTGACTTTGGGCTTCTTTTCTACTTTTAGATTTTAATATGTGGCTTTTCCATCATTAGAAGAAGATTCTGGGATTATGGCCGCATTGCCCTGGTGTCAGAGACAGGCAGGTAATGTAAACAATACTAAAAATAAAATAGTAAAACAAAACAAAACAAAAAACAGGCAGGTAAGAGGAACAGAGTTGCCTGCACTGTGAGTGTGCATGCGTGATCAGTGGGCCTTATGAGCAGGCCTGCACCTGGCACTGTGGCTCACTGACTGTGTTTGCCAGGCCTGGGTCTGCCGTTGTCCTCTCTGTTCCTCACCTCACCCCAGAGGTCAGCCTCATTGTCCTCAGCTCACTGTTTTAGGGCTCCTGGTTGGCCATGGCTGGGACTTTGAGGATACTGCTGCTTTAGGGCTTTCAGGGTAACTGAGGATGCTGCCCGTTCCCTGTCTCCCGAGTGTGTGTGTGTGTGTGTGTGTGTGTGTGTATCAGTGTTGAACCTGTACAAGGAACTTGCCAGGGGCTGGCACTGGCCAAGCGCCTCTGGGAGCTGTCCTGCCTCCTGGGTCAGGAGCCCTTCCCATCCACACTGGGCTCTGACAGCTCTTCGTTGCCTTTAGCTGAAGGGGGGCCATGAACTCTCGGTCTGCACAACCAGACTTTCCAGCTCCAGCCAGCTGTTTTGCATGTTGGATCTTGCGTCGGATACGGCAATTGCAGCACGTGGGCAAAGTCAGGGAGGACTCCAAGGGTGCTCGCGGGCAGCCTACCACTGTTACACTTGCTCCTGTGGTTGCATGGCCTGGAAAAAGGATCTGTAAATGCACTTACTTCCCTATGTCCTCTCTTCTGGCATTGGCGGCAGCCCACACGCATGACCTTGAAGTTGGGGGAGAGCCTTTTGGCACGTCTGCTGTATTTATGACCTGAGCAGGCCGGGCAGTGCCATCAGCAAGTGCACTGGGCATCGGGAGGCCCTGCTGAGCTGTGGCTAAGTCCCCATGCTGACCAGGGTCTGTCTCCTGGCCTCTGTTGCCCAAGGGGTGGGTGTGAAGGCCCTATGAGGTAGCATCTGTGTGAGTGCCCGGAAGGGGAAGGAGCAGCATGTCTTACGCCATCAGAGGTGGGACCAGGAACAGAACAGAGAGAAGTTCCTGATGCCCCCGAGGATCAGAGGTGCTACAATGCAAAACCGCTGCAGCTCAGCAACTCTGACGCATGGGTGCTGGCATTTTCTCACCTCTGACATGGGTGCACGTCTTGTGATCGCAGTTTAATGGTCATGGTTTTATTTCTTAATGGTTCCTAAGATAATAGTATGTTTTACACAAATGATGTCTCTGATTTGAAGAATTGCAGTAGTTACTCCCAGTTTTATTTGATACATTACAAAACTCATTGTGAACAGACAACACTTTGAAGCCACTCGAAGGACAAGTCCCAGGAGTTCCATGGTGGGAGTATGGGCAAAGTTGTGGATGCCCCGAGCCCCTGTAATTCATCCCATACGACACGGAGCTTGACGCTGCCCCTGGACACGAACATGTCCTGCATCTCACATATCTGAGTCATATTTCATCCCAATCATGGGAGGATGGTAGCTCGGGGTCCCGGGCCTGAGAGGCAGCAAAATACTGGGTGGGCATTATTAAGAAAAAAAATGAAGGACTAAACTATTATAACAATATGGGGAAAATCAGTCGGGGTGTGGGAATCCCAGACTCTACAGGATTGTACTATAAAATTCAAAATTTAAAATAAGAATTTAAAAAAAATCTTGTTGTTTTCCCCACTCTTCTCTTTAGTGAGTCCAGATACCAGAGATTGTCATCAACTTCCTCCTTGGGGCAACAAGACTTTGAAAACGAGCTGGTTGGTATCTTAGGGAAGGTTGTGGTGGATGCTGGGGAGGAAGGGCACTGGGCATGGTACTCGGGGAGGGGAAGGTGTTGACTTCTTGATGCAGTGGCTGACTTAGTCCTCGAGCAAGTGGCAGCTACCAGGGCAGGCTGCTGTTTGGATTGACAGAGACACCTTCGCTTGGAAGAGTCCCCGGTGGGAAGTGCCGCTGGGGCCATGAGGCTCTGTTAAGCTGGAGGCAGAACGGGCTACAGCATCCCCCAGGTTACTCCCAGCTCGAGTGGCTTTCATTGTGCCTGTGACTTTGGTGGCAGTTAATTATTGATTTGTCTGCTAGATTATGAGCCAGGTGTGGGCAGGAACCCTTCTTTATCTAGCCCTGTTCCTCAGCAGTTTGGGCCCAGTAGGGGCTTAGTCACTGTTGAAGGAATGATAGGTAAATATTTATCTTTCCCCGCCAGGGAGCAGCCCAGCTCTGGGGAGAGCTACTGTTGATAGACCGGAAGGACACAAAGAACCTCTAGACATCTGTTTCCCTCTCTGAACTGCACTCCAGTGGAAATAGTCTGGTGCCCAAGGCTGGGTTCCTATCTCTAATGCCACCACTCACACTGTCTCTTGAAAGTCACCAGTGTCATTTTCCCCAGGGCTGCCCTGATCTAGCTCTGAGTTGCCTGGTTGCACCCTGGGGCGTCTGTGATTCCTCACCTTGTAAGCTGGAGAGATTTTTAGCAGGAATGCCAGGCATCTTGTGAAGGGCTGGGCCCATCGTGATTGGGACAGGCGGCAGCTGGACCATGTGCAGGCAGAAATGCTGGTTTTGGGTGAGAGGTGGATCAGTGGTCATTTAGTGTCAGAGAGGAGATTGATGTCAGCCTCCCCTAAGACCCGGGTGTTGAAGCTAATCCCCTTTCTCTCTGCAGGGATGCTGCCCCTGGCTGACCGCCATCTTCCGTCTGCAGTGAGTACCCGTGGACAGCTGCTGCAGCCTCTGCCAGACCAGAATGGTTGGGATGTTTGGCCAGTCAAGGAGAGGACCAGGATGACGATCCTGAGATAGTCTTTTAGACATGTGTCAGCTCATGTCCAAGAGAGGACATAGGGGCTGTAGTAACTTGGGCTACCCCCCAGGTTAGGAACTTGGGAACAGGAAGCGTTTTGAGGACATGCAGTCCCTGTGGCAGCTTGCGCCCTTCCAGCTGCACGTGGCTCCCAAGGGCTCTTTAAGGTGCTGATGAATTTTACTGTACCCTATTCAGTGGGAATTGTGTGTTCATTTTTTCTTTATGAGATTTCTTTTTTTTTTTTTTCTTTGAGATTTCTTTATAATCTTTCTCTGCTTTCCCAGGCATATTAGCAGGGATTGGGCTCAGAAGAGGAGCAGCTGGGACTTGAACTAGTGCCCATATGGGATGCTGGCCCATGTGGAATGCTGAAAGGCAGAGTGACAGATAAAGGGAAAACCAGAGAAGGTCCATGCCCTTAATGCCTGCAACAGCCAGAGCTAGGCCCGGTTGAAGCCATGAGTTAGAAACTGTTCGGGTCTTCAGTCCAAGTGGCTGGCAGAAACTCAGGTACTTGGGCCATCCTCCACTGCCTTCCCTAAGCACATTAGCAGAGAACTGGACCTGAAGTGTGGAGTAGCTGGCACCCGGATGAGGGTGTGGGGTGCAGGGGCTTTAACTTGCTGCATCATGACACCCTCCCCATCACATGTTCATCTTTTATCATGCTGTGTAAGGGAATTTTTCCTTTAGACTGTCATTGTTCTGTTTAATGTTTAACAGATGGGATGTGGACAGAAGCTCTTCTAGGCTGCCCATGTCTTTTGAATTAGTGAGAGGTGGAGCTGTAAAATACAGTGAGCCCATTTGGTTTTCTCACAACTTGGTGCCTACAGAGAGATTCTGAAAGAGGTGTTTGGTGATGAGTGTGGGTTGGGTTGTCTCCCATAGAGGCAGGAGCTGGGAGTTGGGCCCCAGATGTGCGTCCTGGTCAGCCCTTTCTGTCCTGTTGCTTTGTGTCAAAGGCTTCACTCTAGGGAGTCTTATTTTATGTTGCACCAAGGGCAGGAAAGTGCTGCCCTTTAAGCTGCTGGCTGCTGTAACTGCAGGTACAGCCTCTTGGAAGGAGCTGCAGCAGGAAGAGGGTATCTTAGCCTTGCTGAGATGTATGGGTTGCAGGACCCTGAGGGCCTGCCTCTCCCTGGGCCTCTGTTTTCCCAAATGTCAGAGGGATCTGGGGATAACATGTACTTTCCCAAAGTCAGGTGAACCAGTACGAGGGAGGGGGTGCTACCCACAAGAGGTTTGCTGGGATTTGCTGCTGGGGTAGAGTCCAGTGGGAGAAGCCCATGGACTCAAGCCTGGGGCAGGAGGAGACCGGAGGAGGCCAGAAGGGAACTGGTTTACTGAGAAAGGGGAGAACATGGTAAGTCCCAAAGCATCGTGCTGTAGCTTGCAGCCCATGCAGCCCCAGGTAGCCCCAGGCAGCGGTTGTTCCTGAGCTGCTGTGGGTGCCAGGGCAGCAGTGGGCACTTTGTGGCAGACCCACCCAGCACGCTTCACACAGTGCTCTCCAAGCTCTGCCTTGTGCTGGGCTTCTGGAAGCAGGGCAGAGGGCAACAGCAGAGCAGCTAAAGCAGAGTCTTGTTTTGTGAATATGAAATTTTCTGGAATCACAGTTGGCCTAGAGCATCCTAGGGTAGTGCTGGGAGGGTGAGAGTGGAGCAGATCGCCTTCCATCTCTAGGGCCACAGAGGGGACATGGAGACTATGATGTGTCCACTTCTCTCCCAGCTGGCCTGAGGGGAGGCAGAGGACAGAGTGGGGTGGGGTGGGGCAACTCTCCCTGCTGCACTGGGAATGAAAGGCTGGTAATCAATCCACCATGGGACAGGGGGTATGGTACAGGAAGCAGTTCACCACCTCATCTCCATGTGGTTGGGAACCCTGACGCTCCCAGCCACCAGGCAGAGTGGTGGCAGTGCCTCTGCCCTGAGTGTGGAGAGGGGACTGGCTCAGGGACCCATGCTGTGGCCCCCAGAGTTCCACACATTTCTTCCTCCTCCATGTGTGGAAACACGGAGGGCGTGATCATAGCGCCTCTGCCTCAGGCTGCCCTGAGGGCTGGGTGGGGAGCATGCTTCATGTGCTAAGACAGCGTCTGTGTCTCGGTCAGCGACGACCAGATCCTGCAGTGGTGTGGCGAGGACGCCATCCACTACCTGTCCTTCCAGAGGCACATCATCTTCCTGCTGCTGCTGCTCAGCCTCCTGTCCCTGTGCGTCATCCTGCCCGTCAATCTCTCGGGAGACTTGCTGGGTGAGTACCCTTTTGCTATGGCTGCAGCGGGCCAGAAGCCTGGGCCTCGGGGCAGGGTGGGGTATGGGGGAAGGCACCTCAGGGTGACCCTCTGAGCCTTTTCAACTGGTTGAAGTGCCAGAAAAAAGTCACCCCAAAGCCGGGACAAGAGCTGGGCCCTTACTAGCAGTTTCTGATGGCAAACCCCAGAATTTACAGAACTGGGGACATTTGCAGAGTGTTTTATGATTTCCTGCCCTCACTCAGATTAGGAGATCATGGTCAGGGACCATGGAGGATGTCACTCAGTGAAGACCCGAGGGCAGCGTCACATCCCCAGGCACTCCTGGGAATCCAGCTCTGAAGTGCTATGCTGAAGCCACCCAGGATGCCTGGTCGGCCCCTGCCTTGGCTTTGGGAACAGCTTAGGCTGCTTCTGGTTTTCTTGAAACTTTTTCAAAACCAAACCAAACCTCTCAAGGCAAGATGAAGTGCCAGCCTGCCTTTGGCTGTATGATGGGTTGAAAGCAGTTGGGAGCATCTTGCAGCAGGCAGGAGCCCTGGGCGGCGGCTGCTGCCATCTCTGGCTGGTCCTGGCATTGCGTGCCGTGTCTTCTCCCAGCTCCATGCACCCAGGCTAGCCCATCCTCAGCCATGACCGTGTAGCTAAGCGTCTGTGTTTTTCTGCAGACAAGGATCCCTACAGTTTCGGGAGGACGACGATAGCCAACCTGCAGACCAAGTGAGTGTCCTCACTGGGACCCAGGAGGAGGCTGACCCCGGAGCCTGGGACAGCCAGCAGTGGTCCAGAGTAGTAGGCCGAGGAGTGCCTGCCCCTGCAGCTGGCATGCTCCCGGGCCATAGAACTCTGCAGGCTGTTGTTGTTAGGCGGGAGGGGGCTCCAGACAGGGAGGGTCTATGGATCTGGAGCTCATTTGTCAGGACCAGGTACTCCAAGTACTTGCGGAGGTCAGAGGGGTGCAGGCCCCGTGGCTTCTGTGGGAGGCACCTATTGAGGTGCAGCTGGTTGCCCCACGTCAGGGCCTGCTGGGAGTGCCAGCATGTGGTCCCGCCCCCATCCTTGGGCATCAGTGCTGATGTAGGCACTGTCCTCTCAGCAATGACCTTCTCTGGCTGCACACCATCTTTGCTGTCATCTACCTGTTCCTCACCGTGGGCTTCATGTGGCACCACACCCGGTCCATCAAGTACAAGGAGGAGAGCCTGGTGAGTGAGGCTGGGGCAGGGAGGGCCTTGCAGCCTTGACCCCTGTGTTTGTGATCCCACTGAGCAGTGGCAGGCTTCTTTCTGTTTTCATTGCCTGGTGAGTTGTTAGTTTGGGATTTTTTTCCCCCAAGTCTGCCTACTTGCCCCCTTGATATGTGGGCTTTGGGCTGTGGTTGGGAACTTTGGGCTGAGAGCAGCTCTTTGCGTGACTTTGTATGAGTGGCTTGCAACCCCAGAGCAGTGTCTCAGTGCCACCACACAGAGGAGACACCTGCCATTGCTTTGGAGGTGAACTGCTACAGCCTCCAGAGGCTACTTGCCAGTACATGCTGCAGGGCTCGCCCACGCCAGGCAGGGAGAAAGCCCTGGCCTCTTGTGTTTCCGTTGTTTGGATGGAGTGCATCGGCTGGCCCCAGCACACTGGACAGCTCTTGTGACCTCTCTCACTGGTGCACTTCCCTGGCAGGTGAGGCGGACCCTGTTCGTTACTGGGCTCCCCAGAGAGGCCAAGAAGGAGACTGTGGAAAGCCACTTCCGGTAAGCAGGACCGTGGGATGGAAGGGGTGCTGAGCCCCTTCCAGGTGGGGCCACCACAGTTCCATGGGCAAACACCTTAGGGGACACCTTGTGCCTTCTACCTAGTGTCAAGGTGACACCAGAGAAAGACCTGGTCCTGCCACCAAGGTATCAAATGCCTGCCAGGTGCTGGCATTACTGGGGCTGTGAGAGGGACAAGGGTAGGGTGACCCAGTCTCTGCGGGCAGCCACAGTGGCCCCAGATGACCCTGTGGTGTCTAGAGTACAGGTGCTTGTGTGTAGAGGGAGGTGTGAAACATGGGAAAAAGTGGCTGGCCCTGGGTTCTCAGTGACACCTGAGGGAGTCACCTTGCAGAGTGAGAGGTACATGAGCTGTTTGCATGCCAGCCCACAAGCAGGAGCCTCAGCGGGGGAAGGGCCCCAGGCCACGTGCACCTGTTGGCTTGGCTTCCCAGCGAGCAACTGCCCCAGCAATGCCTGCAGGTGGAGGGTGGTGCAGATGTTGTCCCCAGACACACACAGACTGGGAGAGAGGCCTAGAGTCCTCGCGTCAATAAGGTAAAAGGAGCGAGGGGCGAGGGGTGAGGGCTAGCAATCCAGGAGGCTCCTGGACCCTGAGCCAGAGGACTTGAAAGCTCACCTCAGAGTCTGAGGTTGGTTCGGTGCTTGTAGCCACTCATTTGTTGCATGGATTAGGAACTGGCTTCATGTTAACTTTATGCGGTTGATGAAGAGGGCACTCACTAAGTGTACTATTATAACTAGAATTGTGAGATGAATGTTAACAGTGCAGAAACTACTAATCATTGAGAGAAAGCCACTTACGTGTAAATACTCGATACCAAAGTTGTTTTTCCCAAGTCATATGCCTCACACCACTGGGAGCCCCTGGTTCCACTTAGTGCCAGCTTAGCAGGAAGGTGTCCCCTGCCTCCACACGGCCTGTGAGTCTCCTGTTCCTGTTAGGAAGCGTTGTGCTGAGCGAGCTGCTGGTATGTGGATTTACCTCTTGGTGGGGATGCTTCAACTGGGGCTGCCCCTCAGAGCTCTTACAGGGGCCTGAGATTGCCCTACTGATTTTTAAAATAATTTTTAAAAAACTTATTTGGTTTTATTGAAAAGGCAGATCAGATTTACAGAGAGGAGAGACAGAGAGAGGGATGCTGGTTCACTCCCTAAATGGCTACAACGGCCAGAGCTGAACTGATCCAAAGCCAGGAGTTTCTTCCAGGTCTTCCATGCAGGTACAGGGTCCCAAGGCTTCGGGCCATCCTCTGTTGCTTTCTCAAGTCAAAAGCAGGGAGCTGGAAGGGAAGTGGAGCAGTTGGGACATGAATTAGAGCTCATATGAGATGCTGGCACTGCAGGCATCAACTTTACCCGTAATGCCACAACACCAACCCTGTGTAGGTTGGGATTTATGTGATCCTGCAGCCAGGAGTTGTGTGTGTGTGGTTCTTTGTGTGTGGTGAGGGCCCTTGCATGATAGCTGTGGGCCTGGGCCCTGGAGCCACGCTGCCTGGATCCATGTCCTAGGTCAGACACTGGTCAGCTGTGTGACCAGGCACAAGCTGCTTCACCTCTAGGTGTTTCGCTTTCTGATCCAATGAGGATTCAGCAGGTTAGTACGTGTAATGGTACCTGGTCAATGTTAAGTGTGTATTTTGCTGATTATTTGATGTTTTCTGAGTTGAGAATCTTTTGCTTCATTCAACCCTGTAAGGATCTGTGACATTCAAAAATGTTACAGACTCAACAGGATTTCAGTGATGGCTAGGGTAGATTCTGATATGAGACAGGCCATGAATCCCCTTGCAGGAGGTGGGTGTCAGAGGGAAAAGCAGCCAGCTAATTGAAAGTCAAGTAGGTAGAAGCCTGGCCACCATCTGTTGGTTCACTCCCCAGTGGCTGCAATGGCCAAGGTCGGGCCAGGAGCTTCTTCATGTCTCCCATGTGACAGGGGCCCAAGCCCTTGGGTTGCATTCTGCTGCTTTCCCAGGCACATCAGCAGGGGACTAAATCAGAGGTGAACAAGCCAGGACTTGAACTGTTGCCCATATGTTATGTCAGCCTTGTAGGCAGCAGCCTAACCCATCCCCTTCACAGTGCTAGCCATGAGGGTTCCCTTTCACAATAACTGTCATTTGCTTCTGGCCACAGGGACGCATACCCCACGTGTGAGGTGGTGGATGTGCAGCTATGCTACAATGTGGCTGAGCTGATCTACCTGTGCCAGGAGAGGTAAGAGGGGCAGTGGGTGGGCCCGTAGCTTCCTTGTACCACTCCCATCCTCCTCCTTTGCTGGTTTGGGATCCACCAGCCAGCAGAGGAAGCCCTGTCCTGCCTTGAGGAAGCAGCCAGACTGCCCATTTTTTTCTTGGCTACTGATAATTGCACTGTAGACATGGGGTCCATGCCAAGGTACTGGGTCTGAAGTCTGTATCCTTCAGAAAGAAGACAGAGAAGAGCCTGGCCTATTACACAGATCTGCAGCGGAAGACTGGCCGGCCCACGCTCATCAACCCCAAGCCCTGCGGCCAGTTCTGTTGCTGTGAAGTCCACGGGTGTGAGCGTGTAAGGACTCTGTGCTCTCCGCCGTGGGAGTGGGCCCTGACACCTGCTGGGGCAGCCTCAGTCCACCAAGCTGTGTCTTGTGGCAGGAGGATGCCATTGCCTATTACACACACTTGAAGGATGGGCTGCTGGAGCGGATCACGGAGGAAGAACGCCAGGTCCAGGACCAGCCCCTGGGAATGGCCTTCGTCACCTTCCAGGAGCAGTCCATGGCCACCTAGTGAGTAGGGGCATTCCAGGCCTGGCCCACTGAATCCCTGCCCCCCCGTCTCTTGAGTAGACATGCTTCCTTCATTCTGTTGATGCGCCCAGCCCCTAAGTGTGTGACAGCAGTGGGGAGGGGACATGGGTGCATATGGAGTGGTGGCTCCAGCTGACACTCTGGTCCACTATGGTCTGCCTCCCTCACCCTGACGAGGCACATGCCAGCAGCCACAGGGTCCATCCCAGTGGCTCTGTGCCCTGCACTCTGCCGTGGGGGTGGTTACATCTCCTCCTCAGATGCCTGGTGGGAACACGGCCCCTCCTTTTGTCTGTGGCACCCCCTCCCTGCTCCTCTAATGGATGTCACACTTCCTGGGGAAGGCCCCCAGCTTGGAGAAGCCTAGAGCTCAGAGCTCACAAAGCGTCTTTACCCCTGGGATCTTGGTGTCACCTCACCCTGGGAGCAGCAGGTGGATGGGGTTGGGAGAAATATGCAGAAAGGAGGCCAGTCTGGTGCTTGTCCCCTCCCTCCTGGGCTCAGGCCTGGTGGCCCTAGGGACCATGTCCTGGTGGAAGTCAGTATATGAAAAGTGTTTGGTTTGTAAGAAAGATTTGTTTTATTTATTTGAAAGGCAGTTGCAGAGAGGAATCTTCCACATGCTGGCTCAGGCCCCAAATGGCTGCAATGCCCAGGGCTGGGCCAGGCCAAAGCCTGGGACTCCATCCAGAACTCCCACATGGGTGGCATGGGATCAAGCATTTAGATCATCTTCCAGTGCTTTCCCTGGTACATAGCAGGGAGCTGGAAGGAAAGTGGAGCAGCTGGGACTTGAACCAGCACTCCCATCTGGGATGCCAGCCTTGCAAACAGCAGCTTCACCTGCTGCACTTAATGTTGGACCCAGGAAGGTGTTCTGAATCAGGAGTTGGGGCTGGTGAGTTCCTTATGGGAAGCTAAAGAGGGAGCAGGGGCAACCCCCTGAGATGAGATGGTTGAGGCTGGGGTGTTGGGGAGGGGAGTTCAGGATAGCATCTGTGGTTTGGCACTGTTCTGGGGCTAGGCCCAAAAAGTGGAAACAGATGGTGAAGCTGCTAGGCTGGCAGCAGGATTGAGTGGACAGAGTTCAGGAGGTGGCCTGGAGAGGAGCAATATGGGGGTGCCTGGACCCAGCCTTGGGGAGCCTCACTGCCCTTCATGGAGGAAGATGCATGGGGTCAGGGTCTCTTGCCTGCAGGCCTGTCAGGTTAAGCACTGTCATCCCTGGGCTGTGCCACTGTGCCACGGGAGGTCCCTCCTCTGTAGTCTTCAGTGTAACAGGAGAGTAGTGGGGAAAACTCCTGCACCACCAAGCTGGTGTGCCCCTTAGTCTGTCTTGGCCACATGCATGCACAGTGTGCTGGCAGGCCAGGCCCCCAGTGCTTTCTGCATTCCTGCAGCATCCTGAAAGACTTCAATGCCTGCAAGTGCCAGGGCCTGCACTGCAAAGGGGAGCCCCAGCCATCCTCCTACAGCAGGGAACTCTGCACCTCCAAGTGGACGGTGGCCTTCGCTGCGTACCCTGAGGATATCTGCTGGTGAGCCCTGGGCTGGGTCTGGGTGAGTGAGTGGGTAGGTGGGTTGAGTGGGTTGTCAGCTGGAGTCCAGCTGCTTTACTCTAGCTTGCCTCCCTCCTGGGCCCCCTAGTGGGCAGAAATGAGATACAAACTACCGGCAAAAGGAAACAGTTGCAATTCATGTTCCTCCGGAATCTGCCAGTACACTGTGGCTCTTAGCTGCAGGAAATGCCTGCAACTGTGGGCAGGACCAAACGCTTGTGATTCCCTTTGGGGTACCCGCAATGCTGGCATTACCACTGTTGTACCTTGGGGCCATTGTTAAAGTAAATAACGGTCAGTTGAGCACAAGCACTGTGCTGCTGTGCCAGGAGATGTGATAACCCAGATGGTGAGCAAGTGGCTGATGGGTGGGTAGCATACACAGTGGGGATACGCTGGGCAGAGGTGTGAGTCGCATCCAAGACAGGACGGAGCAGGACAATGAGAGTCCTCATGTGCTGTTCAGAGCCATGTGCACTTGAAGACCTAGATTTTTATTTCTGGAATTTTCCATGCACATTTTTGGAACTCATGGGCTGTGGGCCACACCCATAGGAAGTGCCACTGCAGATTAGGGAAGGCTGCTGTGTAGCCAAGATGTTATCATTTCGATGTGGCAGCAATTTTTTTTTTTAAGTGAAGCTGGTTTTCTCGTTCTTTTTCATGCTTCATTTAGGGAGTTTATGCAGTTCACGCCCAAACAGTGACATTCCAGGTGTAGCTGTGGCTGTCATCTCAGACAGTGCAGCCTGAGGTCTGGTGGCAGTCTGGGGGTCTGGCTGGTGAGGGGAGCATGTCCATGTGGCCACTGGCAAGCCAGCCTGAGGCAAGGGCAGCCACCACAGGAGCCCTGGCATGGTGGCCCATGCAGCATGGCCTGAGTCCATGTATGGAATGGACAGGTTGCGTTTATCACACCGGGGTCCAAGTTCAGGGGCTCCCTGAGCTTGGGTTTGCTGTGTGGTTCTGCTCTCAGTAGGGGTGAGAGGCCCGAGACACTAGGCCTTGTGGGGGAGAATGTGTCGCTGGCCGCAGAGACTTGCCCGGGAACTGCACACAGGAGGCTTCTGTGGTCAGCTAGTCCCCAACCAGGCAGTCCCGAGGGGGGAGTGACCTGCTTTTCGTCTGAGCTCCCTGGCCTCTCTTTGGATAGAACATCCTGGAATTCATGGCAGCGATCTTGCCCTTTACCTCTGGTACCCATGCAGGCCCCCAGCCAGAGTCCCTAGGCTCATCCAGGGCCTGTTCCTATTGGACCTTTTGGTGTTTTGTTTTGTTTTAATTACGTCTGTACTAGGAAATTTCAAACTTGTTTTTGTAACCAAAACTTTAATCTCAAGGATTCTTAAAAAAAAAAAAAAAACAACTATAAATGACAGCATGAGAAAGATAATCTTGTCCAGTGACTTCAAATTCAGCTTTGCAACATCCCTTTAATAAACTGGCAGGACATCATTAAATTTCAAAATCTCAAAATTCCCAATACAGACTGTGTTTGGTTTTGAAGATTATTTTTATTGGAAAGGTAGATACACAGGGAGAAGGAGATTCAGAGGAAGATCTTCCACCTACTGGTTCACTCCCCAGGTGGCTGCAACAGCCAGAGCTGAGCCAATCTGAAGCCAGGAGCTTCTTCCAGGTCTCCCATGTGGGTACAGGGTCCCAAATGCTTTGGGCCATCCTCCATTGCTTTCCCAGGCCACAAGCAGGGAGCTGGATGGGAACTGGAACAGCCAGGGCATGAACCAGCATCCCTATGGGATCCTGACCCATGCAAGGTGAGGATTTAGCCACTGAGCCATTGCACCAGGCCTCAGTACAGACTGTTATATGCACAGCAATATATTCTACATCACAACAACCTAAGGAACTTTCCACCCAAGTGAGGATAAACTTTCTCAAAACTTACCTGATTCTATACCAACTTGACAACTTCTGCCCAGAATTTGACTGAGTTTTTTCAAAACCTCTCGTCTATTTTAATGGTGCAGCATTTATTTTGTCCTACTGGCTTGTGTCACAGCAGCTCTTAGAAGCTGCTTGTGTATCTATAGCTGTGTGCTGTATGCCAGCTATGAAACAAAACACATCTTGGTTCCCTTTTGACGCTGTTTCTACAGCATCACACTTTGTGTCGCTAGGCAGGAGTTAGAGATCGTCAATCTATGCAAGACTGAAACTCAAAACTAAATCCAATCTTGCTTAAGGGACATTGTAAAGTAGTAATTCTTGGAATTATATGCCTCATATTAGCTGGGAGCTGGATTGGAAGTGGAGCAACTGGGACTTGAACCAGTTCCCGTAGAGGATGCTGTGTCCTAGGTGGCTGCTTTATCTGCTGTGGCATAACACTGGCTCCCATCTGTCTGTCCTTTGGATGCCCTGAACCAGGGCACTTTTTGTCATTGGGCCCGAGTGTGGGTGACAAAGCTGCCTCACTCTGTGTCCTCCGCCTCTGCCCCTTGCAGGAAAAATCTCTCCGTCCAGGGGTTCCGCTGGTGGCTCCAGTGGTTGGGCATCAACTTCATCCTCTTCCTGGGGCTGTTCTTCCTGACCACGCCCTCCATCATCCTGTCCACCATGGACAAGTTCAACGTCACCAAACCCATTCACGCACTGAATGTGAGTGACTATTGGCAAGTGCTGGTGAGAGGACAAGGTTGGGGGTAGGGGTTGAGGAGTAGAGGACAGACAAGAACTGAGGGGCGTGATGGGGGGCAGGCAGGGGATGGACAGGGACAGAGGAGTGTGAAGGGAGGCTGAGCCTATAGGCCGTGTCCCTCAGCTCATGTGTGCAGCCTAGCTCTGTCCATTACAGACAGCACCTTTATAGTAATGTGAAAAATACATTAAAAAGGATTATTATTATTATTTAGAGATTTATTTAATTTTATTCGAAAGTCAGATATACAGAGAGGAGAAGAGACAGAGAGGAAGATCTTCCATCCGTTGATTCACTCTCTAAGCTGCCACAATGGCCAGAGCTAAGCCGATGCGAAGCTAGGAGCCAAGAGCCAGGAGCCGCTTCTAGTCTCCCATGCAGGTGCAGGACCCCATCCTCAACTGGGCCATCCTCAACTGCTTTCCCAGGCCACAAGCACGGAGCTGGATGGGAAGTGGAGCTGCTGGGATTAGAACCAGAGCTCATATGGGATCCTGGTGTGTTCAAGACAAGGACTTTAGCCAATAGGCCATCACGCTAGGTCCTAAAGGATTTATTTTTATTGTAAAAGGCAGTAACAACAGAGAGAAATCTTGCATTTGTTGGTTCACTCCCCAAAGGCCACAGTGGCAGAGCTGAGCCAGTCAAAAGTCAGGAGCTTCTTCCGGATCTCCCTAGCATGCAGGGGCCCAAGCATCTGTGCTGTCATCTGCTTTCCCAGGCATGTTAACAGGGAGCTGGATCAGAAGTGGAGCAGCTGGGACACAAACCAGTGCTCATGTGGGATGCTGGCAGTGCAGGTGGATGCTTAATATGTTGTTCCATGGTGCTTGCCATGAACAATACAGTAATAGAATCAATCGAATGTTCTGTGGGGCCATCTGAATGGAATGAGATATGTTTAGTCAACTAAATGAGCACCCATTAAAGATTGTATAGACTTTGCAGCAAACATAGCAGCTTCAGGTAAAAGCAGAATTGCCTATGCACATGGTGGGCTCCATGGGAGACAGGAACAAATGGGCAGCACTTCCATGTTTGGGGTGGCAGGGTCATGGATGACTCATCTTAGGCATTGGTTTCTGTCCATTATTTACACAGTCATATGTTCAGAAGGCTCAGCAGGTTCAGTGAGATAGCAGCTTCGTGCCCTGTAAATGGGCGTCTGCTTCACACAGACAGTGATGTTTCCCAGGAGCCTTGTGGAGACATCGCCCTCCATCTTCTCCCTTTTACCCTTGGCATTTGGCTGATGACCCTCTGAGAAGGCAGCCTAGCAGGGTGCCTGCGGTCCTGGTCTTTGCTATCCCCCACGAGGAGCTTGGAACCTGTTTCCTACCCCGGGAAGGTGCAGGCACCTGTTGCATCACACTGCCAGGTAGCCATGAGGACCACCCAGTAGATGGGTGGTGCTCTGGCCTGGCATGTGACAAATCTGCCCAAACATGGGACTGCTTGTTGGAAGCTGACAGGTCCGTTTCTTTGGTCGTCTTGTGACCTAGGATAGGCCTGTCCTCTGGAAGAAGGGTCTGTTTTTGTCTGTTTAGCACAAATCACATCCTTGTTTTATTGTTTCTGATTCTGGTTTCAATTTCTTTATAGCAAAGTTTTTTTTAAAGACATATACATTTTTTTTTTAAATTTTGAATTTTATGGTACAATTATGTAGGGTCTGGGATTCTCCCCCCAAAATTCTACCCCCTAACTGATTTTCCCCATATTGTTACAATAGTAGAGTCCTTCATAACAATTTATAATTCCATCAGTCTGTTATTTAAGTGTGCCCCAATATTGCTGGTACATACAATGTCAGACAGTGTAGCATTCCATTGTCTAGATATGTCCAACAGTTTCACTGGGAGTCCATCTTTGATTTGGAAGAGGAATGCATGTTGCATTGTATCTTCACATCTGGATACGGTGGTCTCTATTACTCCATCACTGTACATTCCCTCCAATGAGAAGCCACAAAATAGGTCAACAACAATATGAGGTTAAAACAAAGACAAAACGGGAAAAAAAAAATCACCATACAGTTGAAAATCAGTGATACAGAGAGAGAGAGAGAGAGAGAGATATTCTGTCGTCTTATCCTCCTCAGGTGGCCTAATAGCCAGTGCTGGGCAAGGCTGAAGTCAGGCGTTCATCCAGGTCTCCCATGTGGCAGGCAGTGGCCCAGACACATGAGCCGTCCTATGCTGCTTTTCTCAGGCAATTAGCAGGGAACTGGACCAGAAGCAGGGCAGCTGGGACTTGAACCAGTACCCGTATGGGATGCTGGTATCACAGGCAACAGCTTAACCTGCTGTGCCACAATGCCAGCCCTAGTAAAGTAAATATATATATGTATATATATATATATATGCTTGCAAAGCCACTAAAAACAGAAACATTTAAGACTTCATATCCTTTTATAAGTCTTTCCTCTTTTTAAAATGCCTTTACTCTTATCTAATTCAGTGTTATTAGCAGTTGGGCTTCATTAACTATTCTCCAAATATATAACTCAGTTTCTAAAGATAGAAAGTTTTGAAGAATTATTTATTTGAAAGGCAGGGTTGGAAAGATCATCCACCCATTCATCAGTTTACTCCCCAAACGGACACAGTGATCAGATCTGGGCCACACAGGAACCAGGGGTTTTATCTCGGTCTCCCATGTGGATACAGGGGCCCAAGCCTTGCACCGTCTTCTGCCTCTTTTCTAATAGGAAGCGTTAGTAGGGAGCTGGATCAGAAGTGAAGCAGCCATATGGGATGCTGGCATTGCAAGTATCTGATTAATGTGCCATGCCACAACACAAACTCCGCAAAACTACTTTTAGTTCATTTGATCAGTGAAAAGCAGTAAGTCAGGCCCAGCGAGATAGCATAGTGGTTAAAGTCCTTGCCTTGCATGCCAGGATCCCATATGATCATCGGTTCTAATCCCGGCGGCTCTGCTTCCCATCCAGCTCCCTGCTTGTGGCCTGGAAAAGCAGTCGAGGATGGCCCAAAGCCTTGGGGACCCTGCACCCGTGCGGGAGACTCGGAGGAGCTCCTGGCTCCTGGCTTCAGATTGGCTCAGCTTTGGCCATTGCGGCCACTTGGGGAGTGAATCAACAGACGGAAGATCTTCCTCTGTCTCTCTTCCTCTCTGTATAACTGCCTTTCCAATAAAAATAATAATAATAAAGTGTTTTTTTTAAAAAAGAAAAGCAGTAAGTCAAGTCATGTACATCCAATGACAGGTGCCACCAGCTTAAGCAAGAGTTGGAGTAAATGCCAGGGTCCTATAAGCTACTGTGGACCAGGGGAGCTGGGAAGGCAGGTGGGTGGGTGCCCTGGCCTGGAGCACTGGGTCTTCCTGTGGCCTTTGGCTTACAGAAGACATTGGCCTTCTGTAAGGCATGGGAGCCTCTAACCTGGGCCGGCAGTAGGTTGGAGTTCAGCTGGACATGGGATCACTGCATAGGGAAGAATCATCCAGATATACAGTGCTGGTTCTGAGGGGACAGGGTTTCCCTGCCCCTGACCCTGTACTCCCTGGACCTCCAGCCACACTCCCCACCTTCCCTTCCAGAACCCTGTCATTAGCCAGTTCTTCCCGACCCTTCTGCTCTGGTCTTTCTCGGCCCTGCTGCCATCCGCTGTCTACTACTCCACCCTGCTGGAGTCCCACTGGACCAAGTGAGTGCCGGGGCCCCTCTACTGAGCAGAATGTCCTCAGCCTACCACCCAGGGGCGCTGGGCAACCTGGCTGAGGCATGGGAACCCCACGAGTGGTCACCTCTGGCTTCCTGCAGGTCGGGGGAGAACCGGATCATGGTGACCAAGGTGTATATCTTCTTGATCTTCATGGTGCTGATCCTGCCATCCCTTGGCCTCACCAGGTACATGGCACTGCCTCTCTGATTTGGGACTCAGGATTATGTCTAGATAGTGGAAATGGTTTTGGAGTCGACTGAAGTCTAGCGTGACTGGGCTGGCTTGTGGATGCTGGGGCAATAGGAGCTTCCTTCCTTCCTTAACAAACCAAATGACATGTGGGAACATTCCCTGGAGACCTTCCCGCTAGGGAGGCTGCAGTCACAGGTTTGCATGTCGCCCGGAAGGATGCTGCGCAGTGCACGTAGCGTGGCTCAGCACCAGCGTGGGTCCTGAGGAATGGGAAACACATGGACTGCCCAGGAACACTCACTCATGGGGCTCTCTGGTTTTCCAGTCTGGATTTTTTCTTCCGGTGGCTCTTTGACAAAACCCTCTCGGAGGCGTCTATCAGGTTGGAGTAAGTATATCAGCCGGACTGAACTCTGCAGTCACAGGCCTGGGTAAGGGTCCCGGAAGGGCTTCAGTAGGGATAGGCAGTGGGGGGTCCAGGGCTTCCCAAGCCCTCTTGTAGGTACTGCTCACACTGTGGGAGCAGACCCACTGAGCGCTGCACCTGCCGTCGTGTGCTGAGGCTCCAAGGCTCTCACGTAGCCAGAGGCAGTCTCAGTCATTATCACTGAGCCCAGAGCTCAGGGGAGAGGGCACTGCTGAGCCCCCAAGACTCCCCTGGGAAGGGTGGCCTGGCAACAGTGTCACGTGACCCTAATGGCAGTGTTTTGTTGGGATTTCTGTTGATTTGCTTTCCAGGTTTATTTGTATTTTTCTTAAAAAGAGTTAGTATGAGAAGTGCACGAAGAGCTTTGACCTGGTGCTTCACTGCTGGGCTGGGCTGGGTTGGGCCGAAGTCAGGAGGGGGAGCTTCTTCCAGATCTCCCATGTGGCTGCAGGTCGTCCTCACCTGCCCTTTCCAGGACAAAAGCAGGGAGCTGGATTGGAAGTGGAGCAGCCGAGACATGAACCAGCATCCTTATGGGATGAGGGCAGCCTTTTACCTGATATGCCACAACTCTGGCCCCATGTTGGTGTTTCAAGCTTCTCCCATACTCACCTAATGGTGATAGCGCAATACTTTGTACATCTGTATTTCATTTAGCATTTTATAAAGGCAATTTAAAAAACACTTTTTTTCTTTGAAAGGCATAGTTTGAGAGGGAGAGAAGTAAAGGAGGAGAGAGAGAGGTATCTTCCATCTACTGTTTCATTTCCAAATGGCCACATTGGCTGAAGCTGGGCCAATCTGCTGCCAGGAGCCAGGAGCTTCTTCTGGGTCTCCTACATGGTGCAGGGCCCTAAGCACTTGGGCCACCCTCGGCTGCTTCCCCAGGCTCATTGGCAGGGGACTGGACTGCAAGTGCAACAGCCTGGTCTCTTATGGGAAGCCAGTATTGCAGGTAGTGGCTTAACCCCTCATGCCACAACATCAGTACCAACGACATTTTAAAATTTATATATATATATATAATTTGCAAGGTGCAGAGAGGCTATTTCCCCATCTGTTGCCTCCCAGGGTGCTCATTAGCAGGAAGACAGATTGGATACCGAATGGCTGGGCCTGGAGCCAGGCACTACAGTCTGTGATGTGGGTGTCCCAGGTGGTGTGCCAAAGCCTGTCCCTCAGTTCACCTTCCAACACCTATGAACACGTGCTCACTCAGCAGATGAGGCTCAGAGCGATCCTGTAACCTGCCCCAGGTTTCCTAGCTGGTTAAGAGAGCTGGGAGTCAACCTCAGCCCTGCCTGCAAAGGCTCCCCTGGGCTTGGAGTGGCTTCTTCCAAGGGCCACTGGATAGGGCAGGCTGGCAGGACAGGCTGAGGGAATGGAAGTGGTAGCTGCAGATATATTTCTGCCCTGCTGGCCCCTGTCTGGCTGCACAGTGGCTTTCAGACTGCCGGACCCGGTGGCTATTCTCGGAATTCATCTTCTGTGTGCTGTGCCGCACCTGACACCCGTGATCCACCTCCTGCTTCCTGAATTGCTGTCCACACCAGCCCTTGGCCAGCCTAGCCATGGCCTCTCTCCACAGCCCCTGGGAGCTTTCATTCATATCCTGCAATTCCAGACCTCAGTTGTCGGAGGGCTCAGCCCTCTTAGGTGACCTCAGCTGGACCCAGGCCCTCCATGCTGCTCCACTACTCCCCAGAATGGGAGTTAAAATGTGTGGTTAACACCACATGTGTCACCCAGTTGCCCCCTCCACCTGCCTGCCTGCACCTCACTGCCCTGCATTTGCAATTTTGTAGACTTTACTTCTTCTCCAGTACCCTGACTTGGAGCCCCCAACACGTGCTCCCCGTTCCGTAATGTCTTGCAGTTGCTCTTGCACAACACCTTGTGGTTCACGTGTCCCCACTACCCTGTGGAGTAGCACACGCCTGTGCCTTTGTATGGGAGGGTCCAGGACTCACCCTCGCCTTGCTGCCTCAGACATGGTGGCCCTCCTCTCAAACCTGGGTAATGTCTACCCAACGTGGCTTCCTGCCCTCATCCCAACAGAACACTTATCCTACTCTGGGCAAGTCCCCTGGTCCACTGTATGCCCCGTCGCAGGTGCAGGGTGGACATGGCCTAGGTGAGGGATGGGGCTGAAGCCTGTGGCTGCCCCTGCCCAGCCCAGGGCCCTACCTTTCCCTTTGCTCTCCACTCACAGACCCCGCCTGGGTCCCCAGGTGTGTCTTCCTCCCTGACCAGGGCGCCTTCTTTGTGAACTACGTCATCGCCTCGGCCTTCATCGGCAACGGCATGGAGATGGTGCGCCTGCCGGGCCTCATCCTCTATTCCTTCCGCATGGTCATGGCTAAGACGGCTGCTGACCGCAGGAACATTAAGCAGGTGCTTCTGGGTGGGGCCTCTGGGCTGGGTACAGGGGCTTCTGCAGCAACACAGCCTGTCTTCCCCCTGCCTCTGCTCCCACTCACAGGCTGCAAGGAGAGATTTTGGAAGTTCTGCATTTTTTAAAAAAATATTTTTATTTGAAAGGCAGAGTTAGAGAGGGGGAGAAAGTAAGGGTTTCCATCTGTTGGTTCACTCTCCAAATGGCTGCCACTGCTCAGCAAGAGCCAGGGGCCAGAGCTTCTTCCAGGTCTTCCATGTGGGTTCAGGGTCCCGAGGAGTTAGGCCATTTCCACTGCTTTCCCAGGCCATTAGCTGGATCAGAAATGGAGTAGCTGGGACTTGAACCCGTGTCTATGGCATGTCAGTCAGTGCCAGGCAGAGGCTTAAGTTGCTTCACCACAGTACCAGCCTTGGATTTTGCATTTTTACAAAGGTTTGTTTATGGGACCTGGTGCAGTAGCCTGGAGGATAAAGTCCTTGCCTTGCATGCACCAGGATCCTGTATTGGTGCTGATCGCACTAGGATCCTGTATTGGTGCTGATTCATGTCATGGCTGCTCTGCTTCCCATCCAGCTCCCTGCTTGTGGCCTGAGAAAGCAGTCGAGGACGACTGAAGACTTGGGACCCTGCAAACAGTGGAGGACGGCCCAAAGCCTTGGGACCCTGCACTTGCACGGGAGGCCCGGAAAGAAGCTCCTGGCTTCAGATCGGCTTAGCTCTGGTTGTTGTGGCCATTTGGGGAGTGAACCAGTGGATGGAAGATTTTTCTCTTTCTTTGTCCTTTTTTCTGTATATCTGTCTTTCCAAAAAAAATTTAAAATAATTTTTTTAAAGACTTATTATTATTGGAAAGCCGGATATACAGAGAGGAAGATCTTCCATCCGATGTTTCACTCCCCAAGTGAGCCGCAACGGGCCGGTGCGCGCCGATCTGATGCCGGGAACCAGGAACCTCTTCCGGGTCTCCCACGTGGGTGCAGGGTCCCAAGTCTTCAGTCATCCTCGACTGCTTTCTCAGGCCACAAGCAGGGAGCTGGATGGGAAGTGGAGCTGCCGGGATTAGAACCGGCGCCCATATGGGATCCCGGCGTATTCAAGGCGAGGACTTTAGCCACTAGCCCACAGTGCCGGGCCCTAAAATAATTTTTTTTAAAGAACCCACAAAGGTTTGAGAGACAGAAAGGCTCAGAAGAGGGAGATCTCATATCTGTTTATTTATCCCTGAGATTACTTTAACACGGCTGGAGCCAGGAGCCAAGATGTCTATCCAGGTGTCCATGGGGGTGGCAAGGGCTCAAGGACTTGGGCCATTGTTATCTTCTCTGGGCATGTTAGCAGGTAGCTGGATGGAAGTGGAGCAGCTGGGACTGGAACCCACACTCGATATGGGGTGCTGGTGTTATAAGCACTGGCTTAACCTACTGTGCTATGCTCCAGTTCCAGGGCTTTTGCATTTTCATGCTTTGTCCCGGCCACACACACAGATAGTTGAAACCCCCACGTTGTCTTCCATGCCCCCTTTGTGCATGTATAGGGTTACAACCATGGCTGTCAGAACCCTTAGGGGTTGGTGGTACTTGTTTTGAGTCCCTGAATGGGGTAGCATGGGGTTATTGATTTTCCTCCACCACGGTGGGCACTGAGTAGATGGATTGGCTACCTTTCTTTTGTCTGCTGTTCAGGTCCCCATTCTATGCCATGCAGCCGAGCAGGCCCGGGCTGGGGGTCTGAGCCGGTGTCAGCCTGATGCCCTGCACTTTGGGGAGTTGATTCCCAGTTTCTCAAGGACCACTGGGCAGAATGATTAGAACAAGGACACACGAAGAGAATCCACAGCTCGCTGAGCCTCAGGAGTGGAGCTGGACAGGCCGGGTGGGATGGCAGCATGGAGCAGGGCAGTGGCTGGCTCCTGTTCCCCCGTCCTTTCCTGCCCCACGCTTACCTGCCCACTCAGCCTGCCAGGAAGGTGTCAGTGGGACCAGCCTGTGTCACCCCCACTTCTGCCCCCAGAACCAGGCATCCGAGTACGAATTTGGAGCCATGTACGCATGGATGCTGTGTGTCTTCACCGTCATCATGGCCTACAGCATCACCTGCCCCATCATCGTGCCGTTTGGTGAGTGGGTGTGGAGCCGGGTGGCTGACTTCAGCTGGCCCCCACACTACCCCTAGGAGAGTTGCCACCTGGACATTAGGGAGCCCTCAAGCCAGTGGATCTCTTTTAAAAAATGTATTTTTTTTTTTTATTGCAAAGTCAGATATAAAGAGAGGAGAGACAGAAAAAAAGATCTTCCCTTCACTGGTTAACAAGTGGCCGCAACAGCCAGAGCTGAGCCTAGCTGAAGCCAGGGGCTTCTTCCGGGTCTCCCATTTAGGTGCAGGGTCCCAAGGCTTTGGGCCGTCCTCGACTGCTTTCCCAGGCCACAAGCAGGGAGCTGGATGGGAAGCAGAGCAGCCGGGATACGAACTGGACCAATATGGGATCCAGTGTATGCAAAATGAGGACTTTAGTCACTAGGCGACCACACCAGGTCCCCAGTGGGCCTCTTGTAGCCAACAGAACCACAAGCTGCTGGGAACCACAAGCTGCTGGGAACCACAGGCTGCTGGGAACCACATGCGACACCAATTTCACTGCATTCCTCCTATGTGCCTGCCTGAGGTTCTGTGCCAGGTGACTGCATTGTTCTAGGTTGTATTTTTTTTAAGAGCTATTGAGAAAGAGTTACAGAGAAAAAGGAGAGATTGATCTTCCATCTGCTGGTTTATTCCCCAAATAGCTGCCCCAGGGCCGGGGCTAGCCAAAGTCAGCTGCTTCTTCCAGGTCTCCCGTATGATAGTGCAGGGGCCCAAGCACTTGGGCCATCTGCTGTTGCTTTCCCCGATGCATTAGCAGGGAAGTTGATTGGGACTGGAGCAGCTGGGATATAAACTAGTGCCCATTTGATATGCTAGCATTGCAGGCAATGGCTTAACCCTCTCTACCACAATGCCAGGCCCTCCTGGTTGTTAACAACCAGTAAGGTGGTGGTGGTGTAAGAGTCGAAGCCCAGGCTGGCATTCTCATCCCAACCAGGTGCCAGTGCCCCGTGTGGGTGACCACACTGACTTCTCACCCATCCATTTGTTAGGAAGGAGAGCCAAGATTTGAATTTAGGGACTGTTTCATTTTAAGGGCTGCAGTCTTAGCGGCCAAAATAAAACATCAGGAACCAGCAGACTAATGGAAGACTCTAGAGAAACAGAGCATCCAGTAGACCCTTGACAGCTGAGGGTTAAGGCTAGGACAAACTTTACTTGACCTGTGCATTCTATTGTATGATTTGAATTATATATATATATATACATACACATACACACACACACACACACAATTCCTTGAAAATAACACAAAACATTTTAAAATGAAGAACCTGGCATAAAACGCCTCACATACCTTCCTGTCCCAGCCTTGGACTGGGGCCTGTGAGTGGCTGGCTGACAGCCATGCGTGTGGGAGTCTGGGGCAGGGGATTTGGCTCAGAAGGGGTCTGGGAGGACTGAGGCTGGGCATCCACATGTGACACAGCCTGCTTCCCAAGAGGAGCCTGGCGCTTCAGAATCCCAGGAGACTTGGGAAGGGGATGATGGGTACAGGGGCAGGTGGACCCGAGCAGCAGGATGTGCCTCCTGCAAAATTTCTGCGTTCATGTAGTAGGGCAGCACTCAACTCTAGCCATGTGCAAACTGAGGACCAACGGGCAGAGGCACGTGGGGGGCCTGATGAGGACCCCGCTCACTGCCCCTCCTCCTCAGGCCTCATCTACATCCTGCTGAAACACATGGTGGACCGGCACAACCTCTACTTTGTCTACCTTCCCACCAAGCTGCAGAAGAGGATCCACTTTGCTGCCGTGAACCAGGCCTTGGCTGCGCCCATCCTGTGCCTCTTCTGGCTCTACTTCTTCTCCTTCCTGCGCCTGGGTGAGTGCCTGGCTCTTGGCCTGGCTTTCCCACACCTACATCAGCCAGTCGGATCCCTCACTGTTTAAACAGCATCAGCTTGGTTTCCAATCAGGCTGCTTGGGTGTCTAATGAGAATGTGGTAATCTAGCAGGAGGGCCGATTGGTGTCTAATCAGAACATGATAAACCTAGCAGAGGGCAGGCTGGTTCCATGAAGAGCTTTAGCATGGAATGGCCTGCTCATGGCACCTAGATATAGGGGTAGAGATGGTCCCTTTCTTGGCACTGCACCCGAGGAGATGGAACAGCTGATCCAGAATGCTCCTTGGGAGTGGTGGCATTAAGACACACGTGACTCTGTCTTAGGCTAGGGGAGCCCCCATCCCTGGGCACCCTGAGACTAGAGAAGACTGATCCCAGCCAGGATGCTGGCAAAATGCCCTTGACTTGGTACCCCAGTGTCTTAAGATGAGAGCAGGGACAATGGGAAGGCACATACAGTGTGCTCCCGGCTGTGGAGACACCACCTGCTGCTGGGCTGAGAGGGTGGGGTGGGAAGGGAGGGCACTGTCATCCACTGTTTGTGCACCAGGCGCAGCCCTTCTGGACGGGGAGGGTGAGTATGGGTGGCAGCCACCCCCAAGGCTGGCATCCCTGTGTCCCCAGGTATGAAGGCCCCTGCCACCCTGTTCACCTTCCTGGTGGTGCTGCTCACCATCCTGGTCTGCCTGGCCTATACCTGCTTTGGATGCTTCAAGCACTTCAGCCCCCTCAACTACAAGGTAAAGAAGCACTTGCTGGGCTTCGCGGCGTGGCCTAGTGACTAAGGTCCTCGCCTTGATCCCATGCGGCCGCTGGTTCTAATCCCGGCAGCTCCACTTCCTCTCTGTCTCTCCTGCTCTCAGTATGTCTGACTTTGTAATAAAAATAAAATAAAATTAAAAAAAAAAAAAAAAAGAAGCACCTGCTGCCGCACAGCCTGCTGGGACCCAGGACGACAGTGAGGCTCCGCCCATTCTCTGCCACCTGCGTGTCTTGGCTCAGGAAGCCACCTTCTGGAGTTTATCCTTAGGGAAGCCACGGGTCAGGTGTGGGATGCGACTCCCTCCCCTCTTTCCTGCCACCATGGGCTGCTGCTGGCAGCCTGGTGCCAGCTGGTACTGTTATTCTCGAGGTTAAGTCTGTTTGGAGGCTGTTCATTTAGGGAGATCAGTTTTGTTGATTGTTCCAAGTCTTTGCTGTTATCTGCAGACAGAAGAACCAGCAAGTGACAAAGGAAGCGAGGCTGAGGCCCGTGCGACCCCACCATTCACGGTGAGCCTTCCTCACTCTCCCCAACTCCCCCCACTTCTCTCCACAGTGTCTGCTGCCTGCCCTTGCTCTGGCTGTTAACTGTCTCCAGCCAGATGGGCTCTGGCAACTGTGCTTTGATCAACTCTTGCTGGGGCAGAATTCCCTTAGTCACATGGCAGGCTAGTTCTCCCAGTGTGTGTACCCAGAACGAAGCCCTGGGCCCTCTGCTTGTTAACGCCTCGGTCATGGAACGGGTCATTAGCCCTGCCAAGGGGTCTGGCTGTCTCCTCCTGTGAATGTTCTGTGTGTGGGGGTGTTTGTTACTTAAGCCAAGACAGGTCAGCAGACCCTGCAGTTTGAGGCTTTGTCCCCAGCGCTGTGCCTGCTGGTGTGTGAGGGCACCACACAGGCTTCCCTCGGGACTTCATGAATGTGGTGCACCTGCTGCAAAGGAAGACACTGTTTGGAAAACACCAGGATTCCTGCCATCTCTGGTGCCCCCTGCTTCTAGAAAGGGCTGGATTAGACAGCCACGGGGTCCCCAAGCTGTGACCACTGCCTTTCTGACAGCCCAGGGCTGATGTCATGGACCGTGTTCTCTCCAGGGCTGCCTCCCCGTGTCTATCCTGGGACAAGCCACAGAGCTCCCTTCCTAGACCCACCTGTGGCTGGGTCAGGGCAGGTGTGCACTGCTCATTCTTGGCCTGGGTCTGCAGAGGAGTGGGGTGGGCTCAGTGTGCAGGGTAGGCAGCCTGAGCCTGGGGGTAGAAGGAAACTTCATCCACACAGACCCACTCAGCATCCCGGGTCCCATGCACCACAATCTGCCTGCCTGTGCAGACAGACTTCCTGTGTGAAAGCAGAACACTCCCTCAACCCTCCCCAACCCCCCAACCCTATGCCAGGATGTTGGTTTCCTGAGAAACAAAGCAAACTGCTCTGCCCTGCTCCCTCAGTGGGCTCACAAGTCTTACGGCATCTGACGTATTTTCTGCTTTGTCCTTGTGACTGGCGAAGTGTGTACTTGTGGTCTCTTTGGGCCCTGACCCCCTACCCTGATGCCACTGCCTTGCATGCGTGCTCCTGCTGGGAGCTGACTCCCCTCCTGTCCACAGCCTTACGTGCCCCGGATTCTTGGCAGTTTTGCCTCAGAGACCACAGCCCTGTCCCCGCAGCTGCAGCAGACCTATGGTGCCATCCACAATATCAGCGGGGCCCTGCCGGGGCCGGACAGTGTACCTGCCGACTTCCAGGAGGCCTGAGGATGGGTGAGTGGCAGGCAGGGTGGGGCCACGTGCATGGGAGCCCTGGAGGAGACAGCAGGTGTCTCCACCCCTAGCCGAGCTCACACCATCACTCCATGTTTTAAGCTCCACTGTTGTTACGAATGGCAGAGCCAGTAGGACCTGGGCTCTGTACCTGGGCTTGGGGGAGGTGGGGCAGGGAACTGGAACTACCTGCAGGGCATTATGGGCAGTAGTTGGTACCCCTCATTCCTGGCCCCAGCAGCTAGGAGGGGAGTGCACACAGCACCCTCTCCTCCTGGCTCATCACATTCCCAGCTCCGCTTCCTGCCCAAGCTGCCAGCTCTGCAGCTGGGGCCACGTGTCGGGGTTTGTCTTCCAGGCTGATGTACGGTGGACACTATGCGAGCAATGGAGCATCCTACGAGCAAGGGAGCCCCCAGCCTGAGTGCCCAGCACTGCCTCCACCTCTGCAGGTCCCCAACCAGCGGGTTACCCCTCCTGCAGCAGGCCACCCTGGGTCTGGATGGGAGGCCGGCCCACGGCCCCTCCAAGCTAGAATGTGGCGGGAGCTGGAGGGGTATGCCCCTGCAGCAGCCCCCTGAAGACCTGTTTTTCTATCATGTCTCCTGGGATAGATGCTGTGGCTGAGCCATGGCCACTCTGCAGCAGGCAAGGACAGCGAGGACCACTAATAAAGTGCCCACTGGGCTGGACGTGACATCCCACCTGTCTCAGTGCTAGGGGGTCTAACCCCTCCAGGGTGGGAGGGTAGTTGGGGAGGGGGGCGTCTGCTGCCCTGGGGGATTGTGATCACCAAAGGCAGGCCCAGTAGCCCCTTGGAGCCCTAGTAGCCCTCCCCTCCCACTGCCTCTGGAGGGGGTGCCCTTTCTAGGGCAGCACAGCCAGCCAGGGCCTTATCTCCTGCAGGGCCCTGATGCCCTGGCCTGTAGGCTGTGACCCCTGCTCATCAATGGGTTCCAGCCACTGGTATAACTCAAACCATTTATTAGCAAAGCCATGTTGTTACCACGGGTGTCAGCATGTGCCAGGGGTGGTGTGGTGAGTGTGGCAGTGAGAGGTGGGCTCTGGCAGGGGGTGGTGGGGAAGCAAACCCTCCAGACAGGGTGCATTACCGGGACGTCACTGCCGTTCCACCAACCCCACGAACTTCTGGATGTCCCGTGCCAGCAGCTCGGGCTCCTCGAAGGCGGCGAAGTGGCCCCCGCGGGCCATATACGAGTAGGAGAGGAGCTTCGGGTACTTGGACCTCACCCACTTCTCTGGCAAATGCATGATTTCACAGGGGAAGGCGGCGAAGCCCGTGGGCACATATACCTTCATCCTGGAAGGGACACACGACACACGGCCTTAAGGGTGGGGTCTGAGTCTGTCCAGCTACCAACACTCAGCCATAAAGAGAAGTACAGGTGGGGCTGGCCTTGTGACTCAGCAGGTTAACAAGCTGAGGTGCTCCATCCCCTGGCCAAGTGCCAGGCTGCTTAGCCTCCCATCCAGCTCCCTGCTAATGTGCCTGGGAAAACGGCCCATGGTGGGCCAAGTCCTTGGGCCCCTGTAGCCACTTATGGGGGGTGAGCCAGTAGACAGATGAGAACTCTGTCCACCTCCCTTTCCAAAGCCAGAACTTTTTTTTTACTGGAAAGCCAGTTACAGAGAGGAGGAGAGAGAGATCTTCCATCTGCTAATTCACTCCCCAAATAGCTGGATCCTAGGAGCTTCTTCCAGTTCTCCCTTGTCAGTGCAGAGACCCAGGACATGGGTCAGCCTCCTCTGTTTCCCCAGGCCATCAGCAGGAGCTAGACTGGAAGTGGAGCAGTCGGAGACTCAAACCTGTGCTCATATAGGATACCAGTAACTCAGGCTGAAGTTCAGCATGCTATACTACCACACTGGCCCCCTCAAATCTGTTTTGGAAAATATTTAGCCTCTCAAGGCCAGCCCAAAGGGCCTGTTCTTCCTAGGAGGCAACTAAGGAGGGGTGCGCTGGCAGCCCCCAATGCTCCAGCTGTCTTCCCTTCCCTATCTGGGATCTGAAGTCTCGGGGCCACCAGAGCCATACTAAAACTGGACCCTGAGCCAGAGCTGGGGTGTTGGGCCCCTGTGCATACCCGGGCCGAACTATAGCTATCTTGTCACCAGGCCACACCCCAGCTCCCTGGTGGGCTTACCGCTCATGCTTTTGGTTCATGAAGCCCTGGCCCATGTTCTCCTTGTAGTAGCGCTGGGAGGAGACGATGCAGCCTGTGGTCCAGTATAGCATGATGTTGGTCAGCAGGTCCTGCAGGGAGAACTTCCTGTAAAGGCAGAACAGAGAGTCCTGATCAAGCTGGACACAGTACAAGGCGGCCCTTTGTGGGCCATGAGCATGGGCCAAGGCCCCCTGCCTACTGGGCCTTGACCCTTATGTCATACCACCAGCTCACCAGACTGGGGACTGGGCAGTACAGTGCAGGCCCTGAATAGGACAGCTGATTCCAAAAGGAGTAAGTTCGTTTATTCCTCTCTACATTGAAAGGGGCACAGACAGGCCCTGTTACCACCTGTACCCCCTCCCTTACTGCAGTGGGGTCCAGACTGCACACTCTATGTACCTGCAACTGACTTCAGCATAGCAGGTGCCTGCACACTCCATGTACCTGCAACTGACTTTAGCATAGCAGGTGCCTGCACACTCCATGTACCTGCAACTGACTTTAGCATAGCAGGTGCTTCCAAGGAAGCCATCCCCAGGGTGCTAGGTCTCTCCAGGGTTGGGAGCCTTGCAGTGTGTTCATAAGCTACAGGGACTGGGGCCTCACTGGAGGCTGCCTGGACCTGCTGAAGCTCCTGGAGGCAGTGAGTGCAGAGTACTGGGGGCCTGGGATCTCATCTCAGTCATTTTACTCAGGCGTTCTAGGACTTGCTGTTTTACTCTGCTTTTCCTATGGTGAAAATAGGATCAACACCACTTGAAGACACATGGACACATCAGAAGTTAACACTACTCAAGGTCTAGGCCCATGTGTAGGACCTGTGTGTTTGGGCAGGAAGTTGGTGCCAAGTTCTCTGCTGTTAAAGGGATTACTGCTGTCCTACCGACTCACTGGTAATGCATTTATTAAACACACTGGGTCAGGTGCTGAGGCTCCAAAGATGCTGTGGGTTGGATGCCTGCCTGGAGGAGGAACATGGAGCCTGCAGGGAGGCTGGGTTGTAAGCCACTGACCAAGCTGTCCTGTCACAGAGGGGGGGTGGGGACAGAGGGGCACAAGTTTTGCATGTGGGGAAGTAGGAGGTGACTGATGACTAGGGCCACAGTAACTTGGCCTGAGGCTGATCACTGCTGGTGGCCTTGGGCCCAGGAGGAAGTGAGGACTACCTGGCAGGAAGCTCTCTAGGTTCTCCCAAAGCATCTGCTGACCTGAGGGGCTGGGCCCAGCGCCAGGTCCCGTGGGAGCGGGAAGGTTGAGTTAGCCCCCAAGGCCTCTGCATGCCTAGGGCTGTGCACGCCTCAGCTTCTATCCCCAGCCACGTGGAGCAGTGACACATGTCTCATCCAATGTGGTTTGGATTGCCAATAAAACCCCTTATGGTCACCACGAACAACAAACATGAATTCCGTAAGCCAGCTTTTGCCAAGGCAGCTGAATGCTTCCATCTCCTTGGCATCTCTGACTACAGCCCGAGAACCATCATTACCATCAGCTTGTGTCAGTGGTCATGCCAGGACACAGCCGTGTCTGTTCCCTGTTCAGAGCTTCAGGTGCCTTCTAGGGATGGGGCAGGAGTGGCCGGGGACCTCACATCAGGTTCCTGTGTACCTCAGAGAGGAGCAGGCCAGGCCCCTTACCACAGCCTGGCCCTGCTGTAGGTGATCAAAGTGGAGCACAGCCATGGCAGAGTCCCCATCCTGTCTGTGCCCTGACCCCTGATGCTCCCTGAAGGGATTGGGTGGAGAATGGGCCTTGGAGGTCAGTTAGGTCAAGGTTACTTCTCAGCCTGCCACCCTCTAGGGTCACTTCCACCAACCCCACGAACATGTAGTCCCTGGGCTTTCAAGCTCAGGAGAGGACATGGCTGCCCCTGGCAGCGTAGGGGTGCTCCTTGCCCCCTGGACTCACTCCCCAATGCAGGGAGCCAGCTGCTGAACCCACAGGGTACAGGCAGTCTCACCCTACCACAATCACCTCAAGGGGAAGCCTGGGCCAGTCTCCATGCTACCTCACCAAAACCCAGGGTTGCGTGTGAGGACCTGCGCGACAGCCAGCGACAGCTGCAGCTGCCTCACCACCCCACATAGCACTGGTGATGAGGAGGCCGCTGAGGTGTGAGGAAGGTGGTTGCCAGGGACCAGGGTTCCCACCAGCTCAGGCAGACACACTCACCTCTCCAGGCCTCCGTCCTCCAGGTCCCGGAACTCTGAATTGGTCCAGGTGGAAAACTTCTCTAGGATGTACGCGGCCAGACCCACGGGGGAGTCATTCAGTGCACAGCCTGGTGCGGGGAGCAGCAAGGGACAGACTTAGGTCTGGGTACCTGGGGACTGGCCCCTGGGTAACCTTTGACCTAGCATCCTCATCTGACCCATGAGGCTTCCTGGCACCTGCCCTACCCTGTCCTTCAGGCTGAGGGGCCTGTGGCTATGGTTCGCTTGATGAGTGGAACTGAGAAACAGCTTCTGAGGCCAAACCAGGGGTTGCTTAGAGATCCACACTGATTTGAGTGGTAGGTCACAGATGTGACACTGAGTGAGAGATGCTAGACTCCAGGTCCCATGCATGGATGGGGTCTGGAGGCAGGAGGGTGGTGCTGCTTGTGGGGGTGGGGTACAGTGCCTGGGACACCAGCCTTTCACCTGCCATGGGGGCAGACCCTGCGAAAACCCATCAGCCAAGGTGTTAGCAGGCTCTTTGGAAAGCTGGGAAAAGTGGGGTAGTTACGGGTGACTGTCCTTTGCATTTTATGCTGTTTGCATTTTCTGACGCATTTGATAAGCAAAGGGAAAAATGGCTTGATAAACTATTATGATCACATGAATGAGACCGCCATAAAAGCCTTGGAAATGGGCCACGTGAGTGCTGCCCATACTACAAATGGAATTCTGGGAGCCACGCAGGTATCTGATTCTGTAGAGGGAGGTGGATACTGTCCCCAATCTCTGAGCTGTTTTATAGCTGGGTGAGTTACTGACAGGTAACTGACAGGGTACAGATGCTTTTATTCACGAAGACAAATGAACCTTGTTACATGGAGATTTCACTGATTATTGCTCTGGGTTTTAACAAGTTTTGTATCTCCTAGAAAATCTGTTCTGTGGGACAGACACTGTGACATAGCAAGTAAAGCCACTGCCTACAGTTACCAGCATGGGTGCTGGTTCAAGACCTGGCCACTCCACCTTTGACCTAGCTTCCTGGTAATGCGCCTGAGAAAGCAGTGGAGGATGGCTCATGTCTGTGGAGACCTGGCAGGAGTTCTGGCTCCTGGCTTCGGACCAGCTCCCAGCTTTGCTGCCATTTGGGAATTAAACCAGCAGACAGGAGATCTTCTGTCTTTCCCTAATTCTACCTTTTAAATAAATAAATAAATAAATTCTGTGTTCCTGATCATCTTTTGAACTACTACTACTACCTCCTTTATGAGATAAATAAAATATTTGGCAATTGAATTTTACATTGTATGAGAATCAGGATTTGACAACGCCCCCACCCACTGGTTCACACCTAAATGCCTGCGATGGCATTTGGCTTGTCTCCCATGGGGGCAGCAGGGAGCCTTCTCTGTCTCCCAAGGGCTGTATTTGTTGGGAATGGGAGTCAGGAGCTGAGCCAGGTCCCAATCCCAGTATGATATGAGGCAAGGGTCTCTTCAACTCTAGGGCACACACACCTGCTTCTCTGGCACCTCCTTTTTTTTTTTTTTATCTTAGGTTTATTCCAGCGGGGAAGGAACAGGGTGGAGGGGAAGGGGAAGGGGAGGGGGGAAGGGAGGCCGGAATGGCACCTCCTTTTTGTGACTTATCCTTAACCATGACCTTTGTGGTACAAGTGGTACCTGGGTTCTACCTCACTGCATTCCCCTCCCCCAGGGTCCAGAGCTGCCAAGCCTGGGGCTTCCTCTTGTGCCCTGCCATTTCCTCCTTTTTCCTTCCCCTCCGCTTCCTAGACTGGACTTGAGCTCAGGGGTCAGAGTTGCTGCGAACTCTCAATCAGCTCAACAGACTTGGCAGGACCGGCCTGGGAACGTGACAACCACGTGGGACTTGCCTGTATGGGACAGTGCAGCTAGGGGCCCAAACAACTCTGCATTCCTTGCGAGCCATCTCCCCGATGCACAGTGCCCCACAGGGAGGTGGGAGTCTCTGTCCACCCAGTGGAGACCCCGGCTGGGCAGGAGCACTCACCCACAGTGTCCGGCTTGGTGCTCTGGATGTGCATGTAGCCACTCTCTCTCATCAAGCTGTAGAACACCTTCTCCTTGAAGGGGAACAGCAGCTCTATATCCCTCTCAGTGCAGCCAAAGAGGGCGGCGACACGCTGTCCCAGGGGAAGTGTCAGCGTGTATTTATTTCTTAGCACCAGGGCCATGTTCAAGTGCAGTCCTTTCACGTGGCTGGGGGCAGAGAGGGGGCCGGGTGAGCCTGAGCTGGTGGCGGGGGCAGGGGGAGGCAGGAGGAAAGCCAGCCAAGGGGGAGGAGCACAGTGCCAGCCTCCTCTAGCACCTGCTCCTGGGATGGATGCAGGAATCACTGGACAGGGACTAGGAGTGGAATATGGAGTTTCTGGAAAATTCTGGTTGGGGTTTTCCCAGCTTTGGCCCATCAAGAAGGTCTAATGTCCAGCCACCTCCTCCTATTACCCCCTCCGATTACCTGGCCCAGGAGTCACTAACTCTGAGTTACGCCCAAGAGAGAGAGACAATGCACCCCAAACCCAGCAGAATGATGGGGACCGTTCCTCCTCCTTAGGCCCACAGCACCCCTTCCTGGCTGGCCCCTGGCAAGGCTCTGCACCCAGGTGGGTCCCTGTGCCCCAGGGAGGTGCCTGCATCCTGCACATAGATCCTCTCCAAGGCTGTGCACATGCACATCTGTCACCCCTGCCCCTGCGGTGGCCTTACCTGGGCACAAGCTGGGCAATGTTCGTGCAAATCAGGGCCCCCCAGTCCCCGCCCTGGATGTAGAACTCCTGGAAGCCCAGGCGCTGCATGAGCTTGTAGAAGATCCTGGCAGTGCTCACTGAGTTGAAGCCTGGTGGCCAAGAGGAGAACTGAGTCACAGGCAGGGGACTCCTTGGTCCTTCTGTGGGATTCCTCTGACCACTCCCCACCTGAGACTGGGGCAACAGCAGCTCCCAGGAGGCAAGGAGCCAGCACCTGTCATGGCTGAGGGGGCACATGTGTACTAATAGGCTCAAGCTAATCCATGGAGGTGTCTGAGGACCCATATGGCATGGGGGGGGGGGTTTGGGCTGGGGCAGCCTAGGGCCCAGTCAGGAATCCCCAAGAAGGGATTCATGGAGACAGAGCGTGGGAGCTGGGCAGTGCCCGACAGGGCAGGCTATTGCTCTGTCCACTCCCTTGAGATGCAAAACCCATCATTGCCCCCTGAATCTGCCCCTCAGATGCCCCCCACCCAGACCCTTCTTCAGGAAGCATAGCCCAGTGGGAAAGCCTGGCAGATCATGGCTGAGGACAGTGTGGGTCCGGCAGGCTCCTGCAGCACCCCCATACCCTTCTTGGAGGGTGCCTCTGAGAAGCTGTAGCCTGGAATGGAAGGGCAGATGACTTCAAAAATGTGCTCATCGCTTAGGCCATGGCTCTTGGGGTTGGTCAGCAGTGGGATGATCTTATAAAACTCGAAGAAGGAGCCGGGCCAGCCGTGCACCATCAGCAAGGGCTTAGGAGTCCGGCTGGAGGACAGCTGCGGGGGCTTCACATGGATGAAGTGGATGTCCAGTCCTGGGGAACAGAGCACAGGTGGGAGAGGGGGAGGTGAAGGCAAGGAACACCTGGGAGGTCGGACACAGGGGCCAGGCCCTGCACCCCCTTGTGTCCCCAGAGTGTGCACAGTGATGCCCACCTCTGGTGGAGCTAAGCACAGTGGTAATCGAGTGGTCACTGCAGTCTAGCTACATGACATCTTCACTTGGCCCTCATGGGGACCACCTCCTGGTCACAGCAGAAGGACAGGGCCAGCCCATGTGAGCGGGTCTGCGTACCCAGGGTCCAGACAACTCCTGGCCCACAGCAAGGTTCCACGGACACTTATCTAACCATTTAAAAGTTGAGTCATCAGATTACAGCTTAGCAGGGTCTGAGAATACAATATGGTCATTCAGAATGACAGTGTGCATGTGTATTTTACTTAACACAGCAAACATCTCAGGCACGGGGGGCGGGGGGGTGGTAGGGGAGGTACCAGGCTAAGTCACTGTTTGGGATGTTTGCATCCCGTGCTGCACTGGCTGGTTCCAGCCCCGCTACCCTCAGGCTTCTGATCCAGCTCCCTGCAAACGTGCCAGGAAAGCAGCAGATGCTGACCCATGGACTCGGGACCCGGATGAAGTTCCCAATCCTGGCTTCAACCTGGATCAGCCTCGGCTGTTGAGACCACTGAGAGTAAACAGGTGGAAGCTCTCTCTCTTCTCTTATCACTCTGCCTTTCAAAAAAATACAGATAAATAAAAACCCACAAAATATTTTTTAAAAAGTAGTCCAACAGACAGTAGGTGGCAAAATTACCAAGTCATGTCCATTGCATGACTGAGTATCACAGTCATGAAAGCATGTTTATAAGGTGTGTATGAATTATAGGAGTCTGAAAAATAAGCCAGAAAATATTAAAAAAAAAAAGAGGCAGTTTGCCTGAGGAGCAGAATCAAGTGTTTTCTGTTCTTCATGTTACATGTACTGTGTGATTTTCCTATAACCAACAAACATGAATTTTCACTCATGATGTCCATGAGTGCCCAGTGATGAAGAACTGTAAACATTATTTTACTCATGACAGAGGGTGGCAGAGTAGTGAACCATCTGCTGGTTTGCTGTCCACATGCCAGCAGTAACACTGGCAAGGGCTAAAACCACGAGCCAACGATTCAACCTGGGTCCCTGACATGGGCAGCAGGAAGCTAATGGCAAGAGCCTCTCTACTGATGCCCAAGGTCTCTTGTTAGTGGGAGGCTGGCATGGGAGCCGTGCTGACTGCCGCACACAGGCAGTGGCCCACAGCGCCTACCCACCAAGATGCATCCTCAAGGTGGAGCATGCCACAGTCCACCGTGGGTTCCTCCCCTTTTCAAGGCTGACTGACACCCCGGGACCCAGTCAGTGTGCACCTCTCAGACTGCCTCAGTGTTAACCTAGAGACCCTTTCATGCCCCACAATCCCATTCGGGACACCACCTGACATCAGCTGTGTTGTCTCTTTCAACTCCTTTTAGCTGTGATAATTCATACTTGCAAAAGCTCTAAAGAAAACAGAACCTTCTTTGAACCAAAATAGAACCCTACATTCATCCAATTCTGACTTTTTTTTGGTCACTTAACAATGTACCCTGGGTGTCCTTCCATGTTGCTAAATTTATTCCCATTCTAAAGTTTTTTTTTTTTTTTTAAGTCGGTAATCTTATCTCTTTCAGAATCTAGTGCATGATGCAAGATGGTTTTCTTAATTAAAATTCTACTACATCAAGTTTCCACTTAGGAAACACGCACTCTTTTACTCATGTGGGCATCTCTAGGGGGAGTGCGAGGGTGAGACTTCCTTGTCCCTGAACTCCCTTGCTCTGCCTTCTGAATTCTGCATATCTCAAGTAAAACTTTTTCAAAGCCATAGGGTTCCTCTGTAGTCCCCCATAGGTCGATACAGACTACAGGATGCCAAGATAGAGCTGTGGGGTCAGAACGCAGCAGCTGAGCTGTGCCCAGGGAGGTAGCACTGGGCCCAGGAGGTGGCATGGGGACAGTATGGGTGGGAAGCATCTCAGCCAGAGGGCCCAAGCTGGGGTATAGGAAAAAGGGCAGTGCTGTGAACACTCAGGGAGACTGCAGGGTGTCCTGGTCCCCTCACCTCTGGCTACCTAGAACCAGGCACAAGTTCCTCCTTGGGGGCAGGGTATCAGGTTGCGTGATAAACAGTGGGAACACAGGGGTCAGGGCAGGCAAAGTGAGGCCCCTGGCAGCATCCAAGATGAGGGAGGAAGTTGGGAGCAAATGGAGGAAAACAGAAGGGGCCTCCTGGGACTGACCTCAGGCTGGGGAATGGAGGCATAGTGGGGGCAGGGCAGAGGACAAAAGACCCAGGCCCAGTGGAAGCACCCCTTGTACCAGGCCAGGACAAGAACTAGGGAGCCAACCTTGGGGAGTGCCCCAGAACTGTAGGTGGGTTAGGTCACAGTAGGCTACTGTTCCTGAGGAACACATACCAGAGACGGCCTCCCATGAAGCACCTGTGCTATAAACCCCTGCCATCCTGGGGGATGCTGGGTGGATTGGGGGTAAGATGGTCCAAGCTTCCAGTTTCCAACAAGGAGCCTTCTTTGCCCAACATCTTGCCTTTGACTCTGAGTATCTGTTCCTTCTTGCTTGGACCCACTTTCCCACATATGCCTCTGCATTTTCCCTCATGCTTGAAGAATGTGGGGAACAGGACCAGCACTGTGGAGCTGGGGTGGTAGGTTAAGGCACCAGCTGTGATGTGGCACCCCATAGGAATGCCAGTTTGAGCCCTTGATTCTCCACTTCCCATCCCGCTCCCTGCAAATGCACCTGCTAACGTAGCAGAAGGCAGTCAAAGCAGTTAGGCTGATGGTATCCAAGAAACCCAGGTGGAGTTCCAGGTTCCTGGCTGCAACCTGGTCCAGCCCCAACCATTTGGTCATTTGGGGAGTGAACCAAACAAATGGAAGGTCTCCCTCTCTGTAACTCTAGCTTTCAAATAAATAAATCTTCCTTAAAAAAAAAAAAAAAAGACTCACAAGGTTCCTCAGCCTACTTCCTCTCCCGGTGCCCTCGAGGAACCTAGAAGCTGTCAAAGGAGGGTCCTGTCCTGTGTGTCCCTGGCTGCAGAAAACGGCACGGGGACAGGAACTGCCCTGTCAACACCTGCTGGATGGACACAGAGTAGCTGAGGCATGGCTAAGAAGGAGCCATGCCAGAGGAAGCCTCTGGAAACAACTCGCAACAACCTGCAGTGACCCCTGCAAGGCTAACAGAAGACACCAAGATCCAGTGCAGGGCAGTCACAAGGGGTCCAATGTGGTCAGCCCAGCACGCCAGCCTTGTCTCTGGACTAGCTCCAGCAAGGGCGCCAGCTCCAGGAGTCTACTTAGCCTTCCGCTCACCAGGTGCCCCCATGGACCCAGCCTCCCAGCGTCTGAGGACAAGGTCACTGGCTGGCTAGGTTACTCCAGGCTGGGTTGGGTTCCCCCCTACCTTCTGACGTTGGAACTGTCATTGCACCATTACATGACCAGGCATCATAAGGAAGGGGCTGCCACCAGCTGGAGTGCAGAGCCTTCATTTCTTCTGGGGCCGGTGCTACACCATGGTAGGTTAAGCTGCCACCTGGGACACTGGCAATGCCATATGGGTACTAGTTTGAGTCTCAGCTGCTCCACTTCCAATCCAGATCCCCACTAATGCACCTGGGAAAGCAGCAAAGGATGGCCCAAATGCTGTATGCCTCTGGGAAAACTGGAGGAAGCTCCTGGCTTTGCCCTGGCCGGCCTTAGCTGTTGCAGCTATTTGGGGACTTAACTAGCAGATGGAAGATCTCGGTTTCTCTGTAACTCTGCCTTTCAAATACATAAATAAATTTTTAAAAAAGACACAAATATGGACAAAAGATTTGAACAGATAGTTTTCCAAAAAAGGAACACGAATGGCCAAAAAGCATATGAAAACATGCTTGGCGTTACTCATCATTAGGGAAATGCACTCACAGAGCCAGCACAGTGGTTGCCAAGGGCTACGGGGGTGGGTGGTGGGAATCGTGCTTAGTGGGTTTTAGTAATGGAAGGGAAAAAAGTTCTGGTGACAGTGATGATGGTTATACAACAATGTGAAGGTACTTAGCGCCAGGGAACTGTACACCTAAAAAAGGCTGTGATGGCTTTATATTGCATGTATTCTACAATTAAAAATTTTTTTTAAAATTTAGAAATCAACAGTATGAGTTTGACTTTTTTAAGAAAGATTTATTTATTATTTTTTTTGGAAAGGCAATTTACAGAGAGAAGGATATAGCTGGTTCATTCCCCGAATGGGGACAATAGCCGGAGCTGAGCTGATCGAAGCTAGTAGCTTTTCCTTCTGGGCTTTCTATGTGGTACAGGGTCCCAAGAAGCATCATCTTCTGCTTTCCTGGGTCACAAGCAGGGAGCTGGATGGGAATTGGGGCAGCCGGGACATGAACCGGTTCCACTATGGGATCCTGGCACTTGTAAGGGAAGATTTAGCCAATTGAGTCACTGTGTCAGGCATGACTTTTGATTTTCTTACAACATTTCCATGTCTCATTTTTAAGAGCTTCAAGGGTTAAAAAGTAGTTTTCCAGAGGGCAGTCTGATGACATAGCAGGCTAGTCCATCTATGGCACTGACATCCCAAACAGGCACTGGTTAGAATCCCAAATGCTCCACTTCTGATCCAGCTCCCTGTTCATGTTTCTGGGAAAGCAGCTGAGGATAGCCCAAGGTCCTGGGCCTCTGCACCCATGTGGGGGACCTAGAAGAAGCTTCTGGCTCCCAGTTTTGTACCAGCACAACTCCGGCTGTTGTAGCCATTTGGAAAATAAACCAGTGGATGAAAGCTTGTGCTCTCTCTTTCAAGTAAAATAAATAAATCTTTTAAAAACAAACAAAAACAACAAACAACAACAATAACAAAAACAGGGCCTGGCATGGTAGCCTAGCAGCTAAAGTCCTTGCCTTGAACACACTGGGATCACATATGGGCACCAGTTCTAATCCCAGCAGCCCCACTTCCCATCCAGTTCCCTGCTTGTGGCCTGGGAAAGCAGTGAAGGATGGCCCAAAGCCTTGGGACCCTGCACCCATGTGGGAGACCCAAAAGAGGCTCCAGGCTTCTGGCTTCAAATCGGCTTAGCTCTGGTCACTGCAGCAGCCTGGGGAGTGAATTAGCAGACAGAAGATATTCTTCTCTGTCTCTCCTCTCCTCTGACTTTCCAATAAAAATAAATAAAAGATATGAAAAAGAGATATGACAACTCTATAAAACAAAAAAAAAACAAAAACAAAAACAGGCTTTCCACTAAGGAGACTATAAACTCATTCTCAATGATACTGAGGTCACCTTCCCTGCCCAGAAGTATTGCACGACCACCTGGGACAACTGGGACATGAGGCTGAAAGCTGCTGACTGCCAGCGCAATTTCTCCTCCAAGTCCTAGTGTCGCAGCCTCCAAACCTCTGAGCAGAGCTGAACCAACCAAGGCCACAGCCAAGGCCAAATCTCCCTCTCTTTCCTCCCATGGACTGCCGTATCGTAGAACTAGAGTCTGTATTTCTTTGGCGTTGAGATTTTTCCTATTTTTCCTTGCAGCTCCCAAGTCTCTGGGCTTTGTGGGGACTTAGCACCACTCTGAGTCACAGCTTACAAACACATGCCAGTGACCTGTAGTGAACTCTGGGGGCCTCCCAGCTTTGTCTGACTCTGGGTCCCATCACACTGGAAGGCTGTGCCAGGGCGTGTGTCCCCCACCCTCGGCTGGGGTTTTGGACACCTACCTTCGATCTTGGTCTTGAAGTGAGGGTACGAGTTGAGAATCTCCACCTGCTTCTTCCAGTCAAACTCGTTCCTCCAGTAGGATAGGACCTTCTTCAGGTAGTTGGAGTTGAAGCCGTAGTGGAAGCGACTGTCCTCCAATGGCGGGGTCAAGCGGATCCTGTCGATCCTCTGGTGTAAGTCCTGGAGCAAAAGGCAGGACCCCAAGGGGAGAGGGGTGGGTGGGGTGGAGTGCAAGAGTAGGCACAGCATCCAGCAGCCCAAACTGGCCCACATCACTTGCCACTCCTAAAGCACGAGGATGTCTCATTGTAGACTGCAGGCTCACTTTCAAATAATTTTTTTTTAATATGGAGAGGCAGAGAGAGAGAAAGAGAGAGTTTCCACTCACTGATTTACTCACAAGGGCACAATGGCAGGGTTTGGGCCAGGGCTGAAACTGGTAACTAGGAACTCAATCCAGGTTTTCCCACAGGGATGGCAGGGACCGAAAGACTTGAACTGCCACTTGTTGTGGGCTAAGGAGTTGGTTAGTGCTTGTTGGTCTGGGCGGGAACAGGAACTGAGCTTGTGGCTAAGAACACCTAGACTAATTGGACTCATCTGTATCCAATATCCTGCTAAGAGGATGTGCGGGGAAGAGTATATAAGCAGAGGTGAAGGAGCAATAAACTGAGACTTCGCAGAAACTTCTACCATCACTGGCCTCCTGTCGGCGCTTCATCTCCAGACCCTCTCCCTGTCCATGTTACTGGCTCTGCTGGTCGGAGCAGCCACTGCTGCCTCCCAGGGCCTGCATTAGCAGGAGCCTGGAGTCAACTATGGAAAGTAGGTACTCTGATGTCGGCATCTTCAGTAGTCTGAAGATCGTCTACCTTTTCTGTTTTTAAATGCCTGCACACCACTCAACTTTAACTTGCCAAGTCTCCTATGAAACAAGGGTCAGCTGGGGGCTGATACTGTGGCACTGTGCATTAATCCGTATCCTGCAACACCAGTATCCATTTAGGTACTGGTTTGAGTCTTGACTGTTCACTTCTGATCCAGCTCCTAGCTAATACACCTGGGAAAGCAGCAGATGTGGCTTGAATCCATGGGTTCCTGTTACCACCCATCTCGAGAGACCAGGTATCCAGACCTGGCCACTGAGGCCATTTAGGGGAGTGAACTAGCAGATCGAAGATCTCCCCCACTCTGTAACTTTGTCTTTCAAATAAATTAGTCTTTTAAAAAGACTAATATCACAAGCTTTTTCCTTAAAGAGTCAGATGGTAAATAATTTAGGATCCCTGAATTAAACTATTCCATTCTGTCCTCATAGTGGAAGAATAGCTCGAGACAATAGGCAGATAAGTGGGAACAACTGTGTTTGTTCCAATCCAGCTCCCTGCTTGTGACCTGGGAAAGCAGCAGAGAATGGTCCAAAGCCTTGGATCCTGCACCTGTGTGGGAGACCCGGAAGAAGCTTCTGGTTCCTGATCGGCTCAACTCCAGCCATTGTGGCTACTTGAGGAGTGAACTGGTGGACGAAAGATCTTTCTCTCCTTCTCTCAAATCTGATCTGCTTTTCCAATAAAAACAAAAATTTTTTTTTTCAAGTTTCACTTGGGGGCCAGCATTGTGGTATAGTTAAGCCTCTGCCTACAGTGCTGGCATTCTATATGGGTACTGGTTCATGTCCTGGCTACTTCACTTCCCATCCAGCTCTCTGCTCATGGTCTGAGAAGGGACAGAAGAGGATGGTCCAAAGCCTTGGAACCCTGCCACCTGCGTGGGAGACCTGGATGAAGCTCCTGGTTTTAGCGAGGCTCGGGCCTTTCTGTGGCAGTCACATGGGGAATGAAGCAGTGGATGGAAAATTTGTTTCTCTACCTCTTCCAAATAAATTTTAAGAAAAAAAAAATCTTCAAACACAAAAACCTGTATGCCATACAATTTTCACATGTCATAAAATATTCTTGACTTTCCCTCAGACATTTAAAAACGTGACCCTGGGAACAGACATTTGCCTGCAACCCACTCAGTGGGCCTGGGTCCCAGTCTCAGCTCTGCTTCCAATCCAGCTTCTGAGCACCTGGTGATGGCTGAGGGACTTGGGGCCCCATCACTTCTGTGGGAGACATGAATGGAGCTCCAGCTCGCACTTAGCTCCCACACCTGGTTGGTGCGAGCATCTGGAAAGTGAACCAGAAGACAGGTTTCTCTATGCCTGTTTGCCTTTCAAATAAATGAAAATTTTAAAAAATAAAAATGTGGAATTACTCCTAGTCCACAGGAACAGGTGGCAAACTCCTGTTGGCCTAGAGGCTCCGTTTTGTTTACCCATGACACGAGCAGCACTCAACGTGGGGAGGTTGGCGCTCTGTCTCAATAAACATTACAGACCGGAAGGGAAGGGGCAGCTCCTCATGTGCCACTGTGCCCAGGGCCTGCTCCCCAGAGGAGCCTAAGAAGCCACTGTGGGCTCTCCCGCAGGGCTCTGCAGCCACCTTCAACAGCTAGGTCCTAACAAGTTCTAGCCCCACCTCCTCTCTTGGGTTTGGCTCAGCTCTATTTTTAGAACCCTTCTTCCTCATCACTCCTGACTTGCCCTTGGCATTTCTCACAGTACTTATCTCTGCTACTTTCTCTGCCTCTTCTCTCACTTACTGGATGGCACGTGCCTGAGGGGAGGACTGTTGTCTTCTCCCACACACTAGGTAGAGCAGGAGTCACTTCCTTCCAGCCTCTGGTTCTGTGTGCTGCAGACGGACCAAATGCCAAGCCCTTCTGCTCCTGGCCCTGCTCCCCCTTGGATGATCTGCTCTGCCTCTCTGAGCTCCCCTCACCGCCTGTGTGAGACAGGGACACGTCCTTACCCAACGGGATGGCTGCAGGGACTGTACTTGACCATGAATGGTACACTTGGCATCCTTAGGGCTGTGTGTTTCCCCTCAGGGTTTCCACCTGGCCCTGACAGGAACCTGCTCACTTTTTCCCACACAAGTTCCTGCCCAGGTTTTCAGGTGGGGCTCACAGGAGGTGAGAAGTGCTTTCTGTGACCTTTGAAGCCTGCAGCTGGAGCCAGCTGGCACTCCCTCTCCTGCCTGGGCATGGCTGGCCTTGGGCAGAGGAAAGGAGAAGCTATAGGGTAGGGAAGCTGGGCACACCTTTCTGGAGCCAGCTGCACCCTGCACCTGGGAGAAGGGGGAACAGAAATGCTCCCAAGAAAGGCTGTGCCCCTTGCTCTCCCAACACCACCCAGCCCAAGCCCCAAGCCTGGTCCCAGCCCTTACTTTGATCTCCTCGTCGGACGTCTCCACCTTGAAGGGACGGATGCTCTCATCCTCCCTGCCTGAGGGCCTTGATCCTGGCCCCCACCAGCCATCATCAAGGGGCAGAGTCTCCTCCTTGTCTCCATAGACAAATCGGTAGATGAAGAAGCCCAGCACCGAGGCGAGGAGAAGTTCCAGCAACATGGCTCCTACAAGGGGAGGGATAAGCCATCAGCTGCAGGGGACCACCCTGCCAAGCCTGGCTATGGCCCCTGGACCCTTCCAGAGTTGGAGACACCCAGTTTTTCACTAGCTCCTCCCTGGTTTCTCTCCTGTCCAACCCGATTTCCTTTATATGTGTCCTAGAAAATAGACCTCAAAAAATGCCTGACAACAGAGAGGCCTCACTCATAATCCCACTGAGTTCCCAGTTGTATGCTGGGAAAAGAGAGACCCAGGCTGGCTTCCGAGCGGTCCTGGGCAGTAGCTGTTGGAAGCAACATTTCTGAGGTTTTCTGTGTTTGAGGCCTTCTGTTCCAGAAGCTTCTGCAAGTCACACCCCCATGGGGGCGGAGATTTCTGTGTGTCTCTGCCCCTTCCTTGCTCCCTGAGAGGGGCCGGTCCCTGAGGTTTCTGTGAGGCAATGTCAGGAATCCCAGGTGCAGCGCACCTGTCTTGTGCCCTCATGCATGAAGTATAATTCATGCATGAGGGCACTTCAGAACCTTGAGGGAAAATCCACATATACTTTGAATTTCATTTTCTGTGCACTTTTCACAGCACCCCTGCTGGCAGCCATGCAGTTGGGGTAAACAACTCAGAAGTGTAAAGAGAATGGTTTCTCCGCTGGCAAGGCCGCAGGGAGCTTCCAGCTGTATGGCAGGGCCTGGTGGATGTTTCTCCAACCACTTCAATGTGGTTTCACCCCCTTTGCCTGGACATGAGATGGTTTCTGTAACTGTTGGAACTTAGGAACTAATGTCATTAATAATGTCTTGGTGAGTGGGCCTTTAACAATTTATGAGAATCAACGCACACAAGAGTACAATTGGATTTCAAAGCTCATACCATTCCTGAATATCTTACTCTGTAACCTGGCCCAGAGACGTAACATGGCTTCTGAGAAATGGCTTGATGAGTATCTCAAAAGTTGACTAAAATGATGGGAATATGAGAAATCCATTTGATGCATGACTGCACCCCTCAAACTGTTGTGATGAATGAAGTTGCTGTAAACTAAGGGTTAACCTGTTTGGACATGGACAGTGTACTGTCCTGGTTGCTCCCATAACCCTTTGGCTAGAGGAACGCAAGGATGTTTGTACTAACATTATAGAGACATGCTTTCAAACTGATTAAGGGGTTATACACGTGAGTGTAATGGGAATTCATGTTTCAAGTTTTTGTTACTGATCTGTTTTTTTCTATATATATTTTCTCCTTTCAATGATAAGTTGTAGAAAGAGAAATGTAGTAGGAGTGTATTGCTGATTAATATGTGCTGCCAGCTGAGGAATTCCTGGCTGCAGGGTCAGAATGCATAATGACCTGCCTTTAAGGACGTGATGTGCAGGACTGTCTTTAAAAGAAAAACACCTGCTTGACCCTAAAGTAAGGGGGTTTGTGTAAAAGCTTGTGACAATTTCTGTATAAATAAAGAAGGCAGCTTTCCTGAGCAACCATTATGAGCATCACAATATAGCAGTTTGGTCTGTGTTTTTCTTTCCCTCTCCAATTCCACATGCTTCCTCGAGCTCTAAACTTGGCTGGAGTAGGTCTCTGGCACACCCCCATCTGGTACAGCTCACCCACGTAAGCATGTAGTGCAGATAATGTCCGGTTACAGCCACAGCCAATTTTAGAATATCCGCGCCACCACAGAGAAACCCACACCCTTGGGCCTGGTCTCCTCCCAGGGTCCCTGGCACTGGCCATCTCCAGGGACTCACCTAAGTCATTCCACAGACACTCACCTGCCTTTTGTTGTCTCCCCCATTCTCTGTCTGCCTCCCTAGACATCCTTCTCAGGGGCGGAAGGGAGAGGAGGTCGGGCTTTGCAACCAACAGACAGTGAGAGCTACGGCTTGCACACCCTTGGTCACTACCTGCTCTGTGTTCTGCATCTGGAGGGACCCGAGACGTGCTCTGGCCCAGAGCTGCAATACTAAGCACAGGACCTGGGGGTCATCTCTAGAAATACCACCTAGAGAGGCCCAGCCAAGGTGCTCCACAGAAGGTCCGCTGGGGCTGGCACCTGCTCCCTTCTGGCAGGACAGTGGCAATTTGACTGGGAAAAGCTGTTGGGGGCACTGCATGAGTGCCCTGCCCTAAAATAATGACTGGTTTAAGGCCAGGAGGCAGCAGGAAGACAGGAGGTCACAGGTGAGGTGGATCTGCCTCCTTTCCAGGGCCTGGCCAGTCAGGTAGCACCCAGAGGACCCACGGGAATGCAAGTGATGGGAGTGAGAGCTGAAATTGCTACGGCAATAAATATAGTTATTGTTATTTTATAGGCTAGCCTGTTTTTGAAATTTTTTGGAGCATAGAAAATGTAGCTGTTTTAGCCGCTTTTATAATTTTTAGCTAGAGGAATTAAGGATGCTTTTATTAAAGAAAAATGTTTTTGATTATTGTTTTATTTATGGGGTTGCAGGGTCTATAGTTGTAGAGGGATTTAATATTTGTAATTTTTGTTTTTAGAATTATATTTTTTCCCCTTGTAAACTATTTTCCCATTGAATAATGAGCAAATTGTAGAAATTGAAATGTGGTAGGAATGTACTACTGATTAGCAGGTAATCGCATGTGCCTTGGCCTTGGAGTCCTGGCTGCCGCTCCATGGCTACTGTTGAAGAATGAATAATGGCTTGCTTTGAAGAATATGAATACAGTGTTTTAAAGAATTATCTCTGGGGACACCTGCTTAGCCTTGAAGTGCGGACAGAGTGACCAAATGTCTACATGCTCCCTTAGCATTGAAGTAAAAATAGAATAATTAGTTGCTTCTGCAGAGGCTTGTGAGGTGTCTGAGTAAATAAAAAGGACAGCTTCTTCTTGAGCTGTTGTGAGAACGCACCAAGTGTCAGTGTCTGTGTCTTTCTTTATCGCCGACTCCACACACCCTTCCCGAGCTCCGAACTCTCGGCTGGAGCTGGACTCTGGCAAAAAGCTGTCTGGAAGTGCCCTGATTTTGTCAGTGGTGCTACCGACCTCCCAGCTCCCATACAGTCAAGCAAGAGTGTAACCTGAGCCTGGCCCTTCCCCTAGAGCACCGACCTTGTCACCCCACATTTTCATCACAACAACTTTCATTAAGTAGCCCCCAGCCCTGCCTCTCCAGGTTCACTGTCAATTTCATGTCTTAGGAACCCACCACCGCCTTCCTCCTGGGAATTGCGCTTAGCGAACCCAGCCTGGAGCTTCCAACACTTCTCCCTCTTTGGGTTGTGAAATTCTGAACTGGCTCAAGGTCTCAGCGACTCATTGTTTACTGAAAGTTCACGAAGCAGGCTTCCAACATCTGCGTCAGAGATGTGGTCCAGGGTCATGTGGGTGTGTGTCCTTGCCCTAGTCAAGACAGATCGGGGCCACAGCTGTCCTCTCACAATCCTAGGTACCAACAGGCACAGCCCCAGCTCCTGGAGCACGGCAACTCATCAGTTCCTTCTTATTTTTAGGAATTCAGAAACAAATACTTGCACAGGCCTTTCCTCCAGCCTCAGCGGTAGCAGCAGGCATGAGGAGCGTATGGGAGGAGGGGAGGCAAGGCCAGGCTGCCCCCTGCAGCAGGAGCAGATGGGCACAGCTCACCCAGCAGCCAGGTGGGTGGTGACAGACACTAGCTCAACAAAGCAGGGACTGTGTCTGTCCCCGTCACCAGCTTCCATCCAGCCCCAGTGCAATGCCCAACACAGCAAAACATTTCACCAATATTTGTCATATTTGTGCCAATTGTGTAGACCCCGGTAGCAAACAGGCAGTCATCAGGGAGTAGCCCTCTTTATACCAGACCTCAGCATAGGCAGGCCAGAAGCCCCACCAGCACCTCCCCAGGGACACACCAGGGTAGCTCAGGAAGGGTGTGGAAACAGAACTGGAAGACACACTTATTTCAGTGCAACAGAATCTGAAGGCCATGCATAGTTCCTCCTCACACTATGAACCCTTTGTGGAGTCTTGGAGGACTCCCCACGGTCCACCTCTCCCTTCTGCCTGGCCGAGCGCTCTTACCTGTTGACAAGGGCGCAGTGTAGTCACCCTGTGCTCGCCTCCCAGGGAAGCAGAGCTGCGAGCCGTGGTCGAGGCAGGGCAGACTGTGGTGCCCGTCCCACTCCTCGCTGCCTTTCTATAACTACACAGTCCTGCTGACTCAGCTGACTGGATGCCCACACCACAGTTATCTCCCTTGGACTTCAAACAGCAAACTGAACTCTCATGGCCCCAGGGACACAGGGCTGAAAAGATTCATGCTCAGGTCCCACCTGAGCACAGGGGATCCAAGACAAGGAGCATTATGGTGGCTGTTGTCAGCACTGCCCTGAGTATTGTTCATTTAAGTGGCGGGCAAGGTAGCAATCATAAAGAATGAAAAAACTTTCTCTTGCGTTCTAGTTAAGAGAATCAGGGCAGTGTCTTAATGCCACTGCCATCAGATTAGAGAACAGGTGTTACTGCAGACTGCTAATGTGCCACGTGCTGGCAGCGGTTTGTTCACAAGTGGATAGTAAACGCACATGATGAGGGTGTTCCAGATTTAGCCCTGTGTTAGCAGCAGGTGTGGACTGTCCAAGGGCTTTCAGGAACCACTGCAAGTGTAAACCTGTCCACTAGGAAGCCACAATTCATAGAAGTTGACTTCCTTTCCACTTTTTTATGTGAAGAATCTGTGAAGGCAAAGACTTTGCTCCAACTCACACAGCAACAGTAAGGATTAGAGTTTGTGGTAAGGCACATTCACTCCCTGGCTGTCCCTCACCCCTCCTCCCATCCTGTTCCCCACCCAGCACCTGCGTGCAGCCTCAAGCCTTCCTACCAGCCCTCCGGAGCTCTCTTAGTAGGGTTGCTGCTTTATTCTCAGTGTGCAGAAAGCAAAGGCTGGGGGCCCACTAAGACAGAACCCTGCCCCGGCCACTTAGCTCCCGGACAAGGCAGACACAGCAGGGCTGTGGAGCCAGCAGGTCACACAAATTCATTGGGTTGGGGCTAAGAGACATTAAATGCCTCTGCTTAAGGTCACCAGGGGGTTACTGCTGAGCCCAAGTCTGCTGCTCCCCCAGTTCATACACACGTGCTTGCTCCCTGGCCAGGATGACCACGATGGGGGTCGGGGTGCCCGTTACTGGGGCTCCGGTTGCCTCCCCAGCAGGTTCCTGTCCCTCTCTCCCTCTCCTAGTGAAACAGTCTTCTATTTATTTTTTTAGCATCTGCACACAGAGTCTGTGCACCCACCAGCCTGAAGCTGGGAGCCTGGGGTTCCAGACCTGATGGTGCTGCCAGTCACTACCGGTAGAGTAGAAGGGGGTATGTGGTGTGGAGGGTATCACCAAAACTGGAAGCAAAGCAAAACACCCAGAGTAGCTCCTGGAGGATATACAACAGAGGAAGGGCAGACTTTGGTAAGTTACTCAGGAAAACTGCTTGGCAGTTTCTGCAAGAACCAGCTACACACCTCTGGGACTCAGCAGTTCCATTCCCAGATATAGACCCACGTGTGCCCATGTTTCTCAAAGTGTTCACAGAGCTAGACAAATGACCCTAAAGCCCACCCACAACAGACCACAGCAAGAGGCACCATTGACACATGACACACGATGCACCCAGCCACAACACAATGCTGAACTCAATAAGCCAGCTGCACAACAGCATGTGTGGTGGGGCTTGAGTTAGGTGTGCAAGCGTAAGAATACCAGGATTGGAAATGAGCTGGATTGGAAATGTCCCAAGATTGGAAACAAATGCTCACCAGCTGGGGACTATTAGTACAATGGAATGTTATGCAGAAGGTGGGGCAGTTGGGGGAGAAGCAGATGGGCCTGGTGCTGTGGCACAACAGGTTAGACCACTGTCTAAGATACTAGCATCTCATTGGAGAGTCAGTTTGAATCCTGGCTGCCTTGGTTTTTTTTTTTTTTTTTAAAGATTTTATTTTATTTTTATTACAAAGTCAGATATACTGAGAGGAGGAGAGATAGAGAGGAAGTGGAGCTGCCGGGATTAGAACCAGCGGCCATATGGGATCAAGGCGAGGACCTTAGCCACTAGGCCATCCTGCCAAGCCCGGCTGCCTTGCTTCTAATCTAGCTTTCCACTAAGGTGCTTGGGAAGGCAGCAGAGCCTGGCCCAAGTATTTGGATCTCCACCACCCTCATGGGAGACCTGGACACAGCTTCTGGCTCCCGGCTTTGGGCTGGCCCAACCCTGGCTGTTGCAGACATTTGTGGAATGAGTCAGTGGATGGAAGGTCTCTGTCTTTTGACATTTGTTTGTTTCAAGAAAAATAAACAAATTTAAAAAAGGGGGTTAGGCAAATATGCACTGGCATGACAAGACCTCCCTGTTTCATGGAACAAAAAATGCAGGCTCTGTCTGGGTGGACCAAAGAACACCCCCACCCCCCTCTGTGGCCACTTCCCTCAGTTCACAGCAACCCCCACAAGGACTGATTCCACTGGATGAACTTTTGTGCCTTCACCAAACGCATGTACTTTCTACTACTCCCACTGCTGCCTGTGCACACGCCCAGAGAGCTCACGTGGCCTTCGAAGTCCATGTAGCTGAATGCCTACTTCATCCCCACTCTGCTGGGTTCCAGCCACCCCTCATTGTCCTCTTTCAGTTATTCAGAAAGAGACAGTGATCCCACCCCACTGGTTTACTCCCCAAACATTTGCAATGGGGGTAAGGGGAGCCAAGAACAGGAACTCAATCCGGATCTTCCCTGAAGGTATAGCAGGGACCCAGTCACCTGAACCACTGTGTGTGCCCTCCCGGGACCTGCATCAAGAGGCTGCAGTTGGCAGCTGCAACCAGAACTCAGCCGGGGCACTTCAGCGCGGACTGCAGGGGTCCTGCTGCTCGGTCACATGCCCCCTCCCACCGCAGGTCTTTGTGTGCTGTTTCCTCTCCCTGGCTCCTTAACTTGCCCTTGTCTTTCATGTCCCGTTGAGCGAGCTCGGCACACCTCTCATGCCTCGCCTTGTCACCATTCACAACTCTGTGATCATGGACAGCGGCCTCCCCCACTGCACGTGGACTCCTTCTTCAAAGGACAGACCACGCCTGCTCAGGCTCTGCTGCATGCATGATCAGGACTGGATGCTAAGTATTTGTTGAACTTGAGACTGAACATAAAAAAAATCAACAGGAAAGGAAATTATCAGAATGTTTGCACAGAACAATGGCTGGATGTTCCTTGAGACTTCTCGTTCTGGGTTTGTAGAGATGGACTATAACATGCAGGCAGGGGGCTGAGCAGGTGGCATGGGGCACTACGGCAAGTCTGCCCGAAGAAGGAGACTGGAGAAGAGCATACTGGGAGCACCTCCAATAGCAGTTCTGGATTTAAAAAGCTGAGGCCTGGGCCCAATCTCTTGCGTGAGCTGGGAAGCTCTCCCACCCCCTAACCCAGGCAAGCAGCTGGACTCTCAGAACTAGGAAATGCTCCAAAACCCAGAGCAGGGAACTAGCTAACGGTGACTCAGCACTGACCGTTTGCCTGAACCTAGCCCAAAGCACACCAGGGATTTTTCCAGAACAAAGGTCAAAAAGGAGTGCACAAGCCGTGATGGCTGGGCAGGCCTGGCCCTGCTCACAGGGATTTTTCCCTCCAACAAGCTGCCATCTTCCTGACAGTGAATCTGGACTTGCGCTCCTGCTGGGGGATTTCTGCCACTCTGGCAGCAAGCTGTGGGGGCACACGGAGCAAGGGAAAATAATCAGTCCCACAGGGTGGCGTGCATGGGGGTCTCCCCAGGCTGGCTGGCCCTGTTCCCTCCTCAGCTCGTGGCCCCTCCATAGAGATAAACGGCATGGACAGACAGCTCACGGACAGGCAGAAGTAGATGGCTTGGTTCTGTGCCAGGGCAGGATGGGCATACGCTGTTGCCACAGGCTCCCCTAGTGGCTGTCCAAGCCATGGGCATCCTTGCCCTGCTCCCTCCAGCAGAGACTGCTCTGGTCTGCAGCCTGGCCCAGGACACACGGAAAGAACCCCCCTCCACACACACACACCCCAATCTTTGGACTCTACACCAGGCCAAAGGCCTTATTCATTGTTGTGCAAGCCCTGGAGCTGAGCCCCATGAGAACAGCCTGCAGCCAGCAACCGGGGGGAGAGGAAACTGGGCTCTGTAGGTAAGACAGAGGTAACTGAAAATAGAAAAGGGCTGTGGGGTAGGGCCGCCCCAGAAACTCCCAGCCCAGCCCATCTCTGTGTATGGGGAGAGACACACAGGAGGCTCGCAATCTGAGACTGGCCCTGCAGTGGACACTGTCAGGGGCTGGCAATAAGGCTGAGTCTGTTCGGAAACACAAGCTAGAATTCCATCAGGGCCCCAGCCTCTCCAGCCCAGGTTCCACCACCTGCTGAGAAGGGCCTGAAAGGATGAATGAGGACTGCACACACAAACCTGCTTTCAGGTGGGTGAGAGGCTGTCTTCAGGCTGCAGGGTTCAGGCATGCTTCTTCATTCTGCCTCCCCTGTGCTCTAGAGTAAGAACTCTGCCCAAGTTTTCCATAGGGTCTAAACCATGCAGGGCAACACGATTCACTGCCTAGAAAGAAAAGATGTTCATCCCCCTGTGTGGGCTTTCTTTTGGAGGCAGCCAACTTTTGTGGCAGGGGCCAGGACAGGCCCGCAGGAGACACAGACTGCATCTCCCCACCACTGGTGCCTTCTGGGCCTCCCTTCCCTCCCTAAACAACCGGCCCCAGCAGCTCCTCCACTGAGCCTGTAACCCGAGAGCACTGGCTGCTGGGTAACCCTCCAGCTTTCCTGTCTGGAGCAGCAGGGCAGGTGGGTTCTAGCAGGGCGCTGGGGACAGTTCTGAGCAATGCTCTGGGCTGTTAACTCACTGCAGGTTCATTTACTGGTGGCAATGTTCAAGCTGCAAAAACCACTCCAGTGGACATCTTCCCATCTCCGACAGCCTCCCAGCTCAGCTGGCTGCTGTGCCCTGCCTGGTGGCTACAACTGGGCTAGTAATTCTCTTATTCTCTGCAGATACCAAGTCCCCCTACCCGGAGCCAGAAGAGGCGTAGAGGGGCCTGGCTGTGGAGCACTGACAAGCCATCTGAGACTCCCCAGAGACAGACACTGAACCTTCTGCTCCTGGGCTTCCACAGCTGGCATGGCTCACAGTGCAGCCACAGGTAAACTGAAGAGATTCAGGAGGTCTCTGGGCCCCCAGGACTGCACACCCCCCAGGAAGTGCTGGACTGTGCCATGGGGTGGGCAGATTCTTTAAACTCATCACCCATGTAACACAGCCCCCTAAGAGGCAGGAGGTAGCTTTTTCTTTCTTTCTTTTTTTTTTTTTCAGTGTTAAAGACAATTAAAATGGGGTCTGGTGCAGTGGCATAGCATGTGAACTGCTACCTGCATCCCATATGGGCATTGGTCAAGTTCTGGTTTCCTGACTTTGGGTCAGCCCAGCTCTGGCCATTGTGGCCACTTGGGGAGTAAAGCAGTGGACGTGAGATCTAACTGTGCCTTTCAAACAAACAACTGTTTTAAAAAGAATTAAAAGGAAGCTTAGAGAGGCTGATTGGCCCGAACTGACCAGTCTGATATACGCTAGAAAGACCCTCAACCTTCTCAAGGCTGAAGGCAGCACAACGCTTCTGAGAAATGAGCCTGCAGTCCCAGTCTGGGTCAGCAAGAGAATTTTCTGGGAAGTGCAGAGGGCACTGTCCCCCATGACCAGCCAGCCCTCTCAGCTAGGTGTGGCTCTGCTGTGGGGTGGGGGCGATATAGGTGGGAGTGGGGGGATGTGCTAAGTTAGGGCTTGAGGAGAGCAGTGCCCACTGGTCAATGGGAAGAGGGGCAGTGAGGTGGTAGTGTGGTGGGCATGTGGTCTGGCAGCGGGGTCGGGCCGTGTGAGCATGGGTAAGATGACCTGGGACCTCGCCCAGGAAAGCAAACAAAGCCTGGAGGCAGTGACAGTGTTCAGTTCCATCACTGAGGTCCAATTGCACTTGACCGGCCAGGGGGAGCGTGTGTGTGTGTGTGTGTGTGTGTGTGTGCATATAAGTGCTGGAACCTAGTAGGAACCTCCTCACCTTCCCAGCCCAGTCCATGCACACTCAGCAGTCAGCCAAGAACCAGCAAAGGCAGTCGTAGGGAGTGACCCCAGGAGGCACCGTGACTGTGCCAGGACTCTCCAGCCTTGAGCCTGGGCCCACACAGGCCCTGTCAAAGCCGACTCCTCCCCAGCTACATGTGGCCTTTCTCCAAGTTCCCTTTTGGACTCATCCACAGCACCACCGGTGTGGGAGCGCCAGGAGCTGTGCAGGCAGCTGCGCCCAGTTCTGCCCTTTAACTGAGGTGCAGGCAGGCTGGCAAGGGCATAGCCTTACGAACAGCCAGACCCTCTCTCTAGGGCGATCCTCCTCCTGCAGCCGGTGCTGCCTGGCAGGGAGGAATGCCAACAGTGGGCTTCAGTGGGGCCAGCTTGTGCTTTGCAGGCTCAGCCACTTGCATATTCCTGTGTCTCTCAGGCACAACTGAGACGTGGAGTCTGGGCAGTCCCTTTCTTCATATTCAGGTGCCAGGTGAGCTGGGGCATGGTGACTCTTATGCTGGTGGCAGGAGAGGCACTGGGTATTGGTGACCCTGGGTGTAGTGGTAGATGGGTATCTTGAGACCCTGGGCTGAGACATCAGAGAGGAAGTAGGACATGGCAGGAATGGGGGGCACGGGACACACTCCATTGCTGCCAGTGGTGAAGCAGCCCCTTCCCTAAAGGTGCTTGCCAGCGGGCCCCTCTGCTGAGCAAGTGTTGACCAAGTGCTTGAGGCCAGCTGAGAGCACACAGGCTGTCCTGCTGGTGGGGCCCAGAAGCCTCAGCCACAGTTCCATCCTGTGGGAGAGCCCCCCTTTCCTAGGGCCCCCTGGCTTCCTGCGAGAATGCTCCAGTTTCTGCAAAGGGTCACCCACCCTAGTGTGGCCAGGAAGGTCACCGATGCTGGCCTATTCCTGCCCCAGGGTCTAATACTCACCCTGCCTTCAGCTGCCACGGAGCCGCCCCCTGGCCACTCCCCAACTCCTTGGGCCCATCCTCTTCCCGCTGTAATCCTGCATGTTTTCAGTTGCATAACTCGTCTCCTAAGTTTCCTTTGTTTACAGTCCACACCCACCCCCCAAAACACACACCCTGCCAGGTTTGTCTGCTGCTGCCCCCCCCCGGGGCAAGGAAGGGCTCAGAGCCAGCAGCCCCCTAAGCAGAGCCCACACCAATCCCTGGAAAGTTAGAGTCGCTGGAGGCCCTCCTCCGTTCAGGGGAAACTCAAAACAAAACTGTTTGCAGAGCACTCCCCCGGTTTTAGCAGCTGAGCCAGACCTCGCGGGGCGTGGAAAAGGCTGATGAAGGAAGCTAGCCTCACCCGAGAAAACAATGTTACACTTCAAAAATGTTTATTTTAAATTGGGCCGAGAGGCGGCAGGGCCGGCAGGCCCAAGGCCCAGTCCTTCATAATGGTAGGCACCGGCTCATCAAGCCCCTGCAGGGCACACGCTGGGAGTGCTCCTGCCTTCCAGCTGCACCCACAGCTGGGAGGAGCCGGCGTGGATCTAGGCTTGGTGAAGCCCACAGTTGACAACAGGAGGCGTGGAAGGGGGCACGCAATTAGTCAAAATTCAGATGACAACTCAGCCGAAAGGCCCCCACAGACCCCAAGTTCTCAGACGGGGCAGGGGCAAAAGGGGGGAGCTGAGAAGGAAGCCCGGGCCAACCAAGGGCGAGATTCTCGGGGGACCACCAGTGCGCTCGCGCACTCCTGCGGCGGCGGCGGCTCTCTCGTCCGGACCCTCCTCCCGCTCCAGCGGCTCGCAGCACCCTGGGCGGCCTCTTCCTGGCCTGCAGCCCGGTGGGGACAGCGGGTGGCCACGCGAAACGCACCAGGCCCCTGGCTCGGGCCACGACTCCGAAGCGCGAGGATGGCCTAGCTGCAAGTCCTGCTGCGCCTATCGACCGCGGCCCGGCCCCGGTCCTTGTCCCGGCGGAGCCCGAAGCGCACACACCGCCTGGGAGCGCCGTCCCTCCCGGCCCCAGGGCTTACGGTCTGGGCTCGCAGGCTCCGGCGGCGGCAACGGACGTGCGTTTCCACGGGCTCCCCGGGTCCTTCTCGCCCCAGCTTCCGCAGCCTCGGCGTAGTCCCCGCCCAGGTCCGACCCCGGAGCGGGGCGTTCCCTGGCCCAGGTCCCGCTCCGTGCCTGAGCCTCCTGAGAAAGCCTCTTCACCTGGAGCTCCGCCTCGGCTCGAGAAAAACGGGCTCCTCAAAGAGCCGCCCGCGTTCAGAAACTAGTTCAGCTGTTTGATTTTGCACCGCGGTCAGCTGAATCGAAAACGCAAAAGCTCAAGCTTGCTGTGTGTCTTCGTAATTTATAAAGGGGTTGTTTCGTGACACTTTGGGAGATTTAAAAGCAACCATTTGCCTTCCAACAGAGCCCGAGGTCAGGGCCGCTGAGATCCCCTCGTGCCCCCAAACCCAAGGTCGCCCATGATCTTGGCTTCTGTAACAGTGACAATCCCGGGACCCATCATGGCTCAGCTACGTCCTCCATACCGAGCCAACTTGCCCTTCCCACCTCCCACGCACTCAGAGCTGCAGCTGTTTCAGTAATAAACATCAAGATAAAGTGGACAGACCAAAGTTAAGAGGCCCCGTGCGCAGGGCTTGTTGTGGGAGACCTTGGCTTGTTTCCCATCCTTGCCCTTCAACCCTGCTGCTTATCCTATCTTCACTGAGAGGCGCTTTCCTGCCAGCAAACACTGAACTCACTCCTTTCACCTCCAAGCCTGTGGCCCCTTCACCAGTAAAGCTTTGCTTTCTGATTCACTCCCCAAAAGACTAGGCCAGGTAGAAGCCTGGGGCCTGGCACCCCATTAGCGTCTCCCACATGCCTTGCAGGATGCCCAGAGTGGGCCATCTGCTGCTGCTTTCCCAGGCACATCGCAAGTGGAGCAGGCACTACTCTAATTTGTGCTCATGTGAGATGGCGGGGTGGCAGTTTAAACTGTGTGCCATAATGCCAGGCCAAGAGGACTCATTTTTAAAAAATGATTTATTTTTATTGGAAAGGTAGATGAGATTTACAGAGACAGAAAGAGCTTTCCATCCGCTGTTTCACTCCGCAAATGGACACAACAGCCAGAGCTGAGTCAAACCAAAGTCAGGAGCCAGGAGCTTCTTCTAGGTCTCCTGTGCAGGTGCAGGGTCCCTAGGACTTGGGCCATTCTCTACTACTTTCCCGGGCCACAAGCAGAGTGCTGGCTAGGAAGTGGGGCCACCGGGATTAGAACTGGAACCCACATGGGATCCTGGCACATGCAAGGTGAGGATTTAGCCAACTGAGGCAATGTGCTGGCCAGAGGGTTCAATTTTGTTACTCCTAAAATGCAGTGATTATGAGAATATTCTAAAGTTAGAATATTCTAAAGCTGGTGATACTAAAATCCATTCAACATATTTGAAGCTGGTGAGTTTTTTGGCATGTAAATTATGTGTAAATAGCACTGTGTGACTTTTGTTAAAAGAAACACAGCCCTGAGAGAGCAACTTCACTCTTGTACCCTAGTGCCCTCTTCCTGGTTAATCATCCACTGAGCATCAGACTCTAAAATCTAAGGCAGGGCAAGATACTGCAAAACACAACTTACAATCAATGCACAAATAAGTCAGAGTTCAATGCAACTAGGCAAAACCCACACGTATCTTACTGCTTTTGATCAGAAGCCAAGGTTTAAGGAGTGGGAATAGTATGATCTGAGTAAATTCTTTTTCTTTTTTTTTAAACAAGGAGGCTGTTCCTCCAATGTAAACTTCCGGAAAGCTCCAAAGTACAGAGGGCAGAATGAAAAATAATGTGTTGGGGACAACTCGATAAAAAATGTAGATCAGGGCCTGGCGTGGTGGCCAAGTGGCTAAAGTCTTCGACTTATCCACACCCATATGAGTGCTGGTTCGTGTACCAGTGGCCTATTTCTCATCCAGCTCCCTGCTTGTGGCCTGGGAAAACATTTGAGGACGGCCCAAAGCCTTGGGACCCTGCGTGGGAGACCCGGAAGAAGCTCCTGGCTTCGGAATGGCTCAGCTCTGGCCGCTGTGGTCACTTGGGGAGTAAATCATCAGACAGAAGATCTTCCTCTCTGTCTTTCCTCCTATCTGTATACTGACTTTCTAATAAAAATAAGTAAATCTAAAAAAAAAGTATAGATCAATTTCTTATTCACCAAAACAAACATTTTTTCAAAAAAGTTTTTTATTTATATTTACTTTGTGGGGAGATGGAAAGAGAACTACCAACGCTGACTCAGCCCCTACACACCTGCAACACTCATATGCCCGAAACATACAATATGAACATAATCTTGAGAAACCCCCCCTCCCAAATTAAGTAACATCCTAAAAACCAGCTTGTCTTCACTCTGCAGAAATGTCAGCATCCTAACAGAAAAGGACACGTTCAGTGCTTCTGCTGAAAGGAGACGCAACCATCATGAAAATGAACTGCAACACTTTGTTCTAGACTGGATTCTGGGCTAGAAACAAAACAGCTCCCACAAAAATTATTATTGGGACAATTGGGGTGATTTGAAGAAGATAATTAAGTAATAGCATTATGTTAAATAACTTGATTTTGAAAGTTCAATTGTTTCCTTATGTGAATATTCTTGATTCTGTAACATTATATTGATTGATGCCAGCACAGTGGCTTATCCTCCATCTGGAAGCACTGTTTGTGTCCTGGCTGCTCTATTTCCCATCCAGCTCCCTGCTTGTGGCCTGGGAAAGCAGTCGAGGATGGCCCAAAGCCTTGGGACCTTGCACCCACATGGGAGACCTGGAAGAAGCTCCTGGCTCCTGGCTTCGGATCAACTCAGCTGTAGCAGCCATTTGGGGAATGAATCAGCAGATGGAAGATCTGTCTCTCCTCTCTGTAAATCTGCCTTTCAAATAAAATAAATCTAAACACATACACATATATATGTTGATATATTTAAAGAGTAATGGAAATCATTTCTGAAATTTGATTCAGTGTATCTATTCACACACACACACATAGTCTCAGGGTCCAGAGGTTATCAGAAACACCTGAAGGCAGAGTAGGTGGATGCTGGAACTTGCAGTCCGCCGGATCCCAGTGTGCCGCCACACTAAGGTTCTGGCTCTGACTTGCATTCCCTGACTCTTTGCCAAGGTCATTTCTCAGAGCTGGGTTTGCCGCAAGCAATCTTGAAGGACATGGCAAGAGAAACCAACAGAAACATGAAGGTTTGTGCACATGTAGTTTGCAAAAATTAAGTGTGACTTGATAAGGAGGAGGACAGACTGTATCTAGAATCTTGAGTTCAAAGACTGTTGGTGCTGGAGACCAAGGTCAAACCGCAGGCAATGGTCTGCAAGTGGGCCAGAGTCTGAGACCAAGGTCGAGGCCTGTGGATAAGGGTCCTGCAATTAGGCAACAGTTAAAGGGCACACAGGGCTGTATGCTTCAAGAGACCCCTGAGACAGTCACATACTGACTTCCTAGCAACTGACACTGGCTGGTTAATATTAATATGAGGTGTAGCTATTAACATTTGTGCCACATCAAGTCCTATCATTTGACTCCCCAAGCAGTTTAATAAAAGTCTGAGACAGAGAGCCTTTCAGGTCAGCCTCCTTCCTCAAAGAACTTGTCTCTGGCCACTCGCTTTTGTAGCCTTTATCTGTGTCTGTCTCTTATTTTCTCAACTGCACATCACCCCCTCCAGCCCTATTAGTGCACAGCGGTAGTTTGGCTTTGGTTTTTGTCATGAGCGACACAATTCTTTACCTCTGACCTAACAGTCTCATTTCTTTGGCCATCATCCATGAAACAGTAACAGGTTTACTTGTTAGCTTATGTGGAAAATAAGCCTTGACGGTGAGGTTAAAACAAGAGGATTACAACATAAAAACAAACACCCTGTTTCTAAAATGGGTAAAGGACTTGGGTAGATATTTTCGAGAGAAAAGAAAATGGTCAACAAGCATGAAAGTATGTTCAACTTTACAAATCATTAGGAAAAAAAAAGTCAAAAGCAGTATGATATCAGGTGGCAGCTGTTAGGACGGCTACCAGCAAAACAACAGACAGTATCAAGTGCTGAAAAGGAGACACAAACCTGACAATCTTGTACACCTGCTGGGAGGCAGAATGAAGCCAGCATGGTACGACAAAGACGTTTGTGGGTTTGATTCCGATGGCACATTTGGGGGAAAAAATTAAGGAGGAGTATATATAAAAATAAGCACAGAAGATGATTATAGAAAAAATAAAAATTTGCTTAAGAAAGAGACTGTAGCAATGATACATACATGGCTTGGCTGTGTAGTGGACAAGATTTATATATTCATAATTATGTGGACATTACTAATATAACCAGAATTTTGATTATTAACTGTACTGAGAGGGTGAAGTGGGATCACATAAGATACTTAAGTCTTGGGGGGGGACAGCAACATGGTTAGGCTGCCACCTGGGAGGATGACATTCTGAGTGCTGGTTCAAATCCCACCTGTTCCACTTGTTGTTAAGCACTCAGGAAAGTGGAGGGAGCTGGCCCACTATCCAGGTCCTTACTACTCACGTGGAACCCCGCCCTGGAATTCCAGCCTCCTGGCTTTGGGCTGACTCAGTTCTGGATGTTGTAGCCATTGGGGGAGTGAACCAGGGGATGAAATAACTCTTTCATAACTCTTTCAAACAAATAAATCTTATTTAAAAAATAAAATGTTCATTATTCTAAGTTCCAGACTGTGGGTCAGTTCCAACAGGCTGCTCTTTCCTTAATCTTTTCCTGCATTCTTGCTGAACCAAGGGGCTCCTACCCCATTTCTCTTCTCTGGAAACTCCTCATTCAGCCCAATACATTCTTTAGCAGAGACAAGTTAAAGATCACTGACTGCACCAGACTGTGCAGGTTCGGTATTGGGGCTAGATTCTCAAAAGTAACTAGCACCCACAGTTACGAAAGCATTATTAACTTCAAGATAGACAGATTACAAATCCACTGGGAGACTAAAGGGCTGGAGGCAAGAACACAGAATGCCCTGGAGACAGCATTTTATAAGAATGCCAATCGCACACATGTACCTGTGCTAATGATTTCTACAATCAAGAACATTTGTAGTTACCATCTCTACTTGCTTATAATGCTACCAACCAATCAGCTCACAAACTAAGTAGAATTCCCAGCATCCAGGAACTTGCCCATGCAAAAGTACAAGGTAAAGAGGGCAAGGTAATTTACATAGGCATCTGTTAGGTGATAGCTGACCTGACCAAATATCCTCCTTCTAGAAAAGTTTTAGATCTTATGTAGATGACTTGTTTTATAAAAAGATGCAAGCCGAGAGAAGGATTCACAACTCTGACTTTTCCAACATCCACAGAAAGAAGCATGTTCCTTTCCACACATTAGTGTTCCCTCGATTCTGGTACTTCTCTTAACCGGCCTTACACTAACTGCCCCCATCGCTCAGCTCCTCCCCAGCTTCTCTGAGATCTCTGACCACGCTCCCAGGATCTCAAGGGCCATATTTAATAACACAATAGCATGCAGGACAAGGGTCACTTGAAGGAAGTAACAAGTCTGCTAACAGCACACGGTGGCAATTTGCCACACTTGCTAAAGGGCCTCGTGAGCCCTCTATGGGTCTGCAAGAGGCACTGCATCGTGACCATGTCTTGAACGTAATGGTCATTTCGTTCTTATTTCCACAAGAATGCTGAAGAAACACATAGCAGTTAAAAAAAAAAAGTTGGCCAGCTAAAAAATTTCTGAAAGACAGAAGTCAACACTTCAAAACAATTCATATATGCAGCCTACAAAAGTCAGCTTAAAATATGTTCATAAAAGTATTACAGCATACAGTATTACTTCCTGATACAGGACTCAGGGTACACAGCCCAGCAACAGTCAGACTGTGACGATTAGGGATTTGATCACGTACATGGCATTTTAGAGAGAGGTATACCATCACTAGTTCTGTTACACCGCGAGGGGGTCAGCACTGTGGGTTAAGCCATTGCTCCTGATGTCAGCATCCCATATAAGATTCCTGACTGCTCCAACACTGATCCAGCTTTCTGCGAATGTGCCTGGGAAGACAGAGGGAGATGGCTCTAGTGTCTGGGTCCCGGCACCCACGTAGCAATCAGGATGGAGTTCCTGCTCCTGGCTTCAGCCTGGCGCAGAGCCGGCGGCTAGAGCTATCTGGAGAGTAAACTGGCAAACAGAGAATCTCTCGGTCTTTCTGCCCCCTCTGCGGCATCATCTTTCAAATGATTAAGCCAAGAGAAAACAGAATAACTTTTATCTTTTTCCCTAAAAAGAGTAATATTAGGGCCCAGTGGCGTGGCCTAGCAGCTGAAGTCCTCGCCTTGAACGCGCCCTGGGATCCCATATGGGCGCCGGTTCTAATCCCAGCAGCCCTACTTCCCATCCAGCTCCCTGCTTGTGGCCTGGGAAAGCAGTCGAGGACGGCCCAATGCATTGGGACCCTGCACCCGTGTGGGAGACCTGGAAGAGGTTCCAGGTTCCCGGCATTGGATCGGCGCGCACCGACCCCGTTGCGCTCACTTGGGGAGTGAATCATCGGATGGAAGATCTTCCTCTCTGTCTCTCCTCCTCTCTGTATATCCGGCTTTCCAATAATAATAAATCTTTAAAAAAAAAGAGTAATATTAACAGTAGCGAGTAATAAATAGCTTGAGATTTACTAAGTCCTAGGCATGGCTACTTTTTTTAAAAAAAGATTTATTTATTTTTATTACAAAGTCAGATATATAGAGAGGAGGAGAGACAGAGGGGAAGATCTTCCATCTTTCGTCCAATGATTCACTCCCCAAGTGAGCGCAATGGCCAGTGTTGGCACTGCTACGTTTTTAAAAAGACTGATTGGGCCCAGCGGCGTGGTCTAGCGGCTAAAGTCCTCGCCTTGAAAGCCTCGGGATCCCATATGGGCGCCGGTTCTAATCCCGGCAGCTCCACTTCCCATCCAGCTCCCTGCTTGTGGCCTGGGAAAGCAGTTGAGGACGGCCCAATGCTTTGGGACACTGCACCCGCGTGGGAGACCCGGAAGAGGTTCCAGGTTCCCGGCATCGGATCGGCGCGCATCGGCCCGTTGCGGCTCACTTGGGGAGTGAATCATCGGGACGGAAGATCTTCCTCTCTGTCTCTCCTCCTCTGTGTATATCTGGCTGTAATAAAATGAATAAATCTTTAAAAAAAAAAAAAAAAAAAAGACTGATTTATTCTCATCTGAAAGGCAGATTTAAAGATAGAGATGACAGAGCAACATCTTTCCTATGCTGGTCCGCTCCCTAATCAGCCCCAACAGCCAGAACTAGCTGATCTGAAGCCAGCAGCCTCTTGCACGACTCCACTTGGGAGCAGGGGACCAAAGACTTGGACCATCTTTCACTGCTTTCCCAGAAACACTGGCAGGGAGCGGGACAGGAAATGGATTCCAACTGGAAGCCTTATGGGATACTGACATTGCAGCCAGAAGCATAACCTACTATACCCCATCACCAGCCACACTAATTATTATTATTATTATTATTATTATTATTATTAAAGATTTGTTTTATTTGAAGGGCAGAGTTAGAGGGAAAGGCAGAGAAATTTTTCATCCTCTGGATTACTCCCCAACTGGCCATAACAGCCAGGGATAGACCAGGCTGAAGGCAGCAGCTTCATCCCCATTTCCAACATTGATGTAGCGGTCCAACTGCTCTCCCAGGCACAGTAACAGGGAGTTGGATCAGAACTGGAGCAGCTGGGAGTTGAACCAGTGCCTTTATGAGAGGCAAGTGCTGCTTTTGCACACAACAGTGCAGCTTTTGCACACAACAGCACCAGCTCATGTGCCAAAATCTTAAAATGCATCAGACCATTTAACCTTAACAATCCTATAATACAACTGTTGGCCTAATCTGCAGAGAAGAAAATGCAGACTTAGAAATGTCCCTAATGCTAAAGTCATATAGCATAGCAGTTCAAATGCTGGGCTGAGACGCCTGTGCCCTGTGAGAGTCCCTCGGCTCCATACCCAGCTATGATTCCTAATTCCATCTTCTTGGTCATGTAGAACCTCCAGACAGCACTGATTCAAGTGACTGGGGTCCTGGGATGTAAGATCTTTCTGGCAGCAGGCTCACTGGCTCAGCTGCTAACCCTTCGCCTCCAGGTGCTGAGATCCCATATGGGCACTGATTTGTGTCCCAGCTGCTCCACTTTCCATCCAGCTCCCTGCTTGTGTCCTGGGAAAGCAGTCGAGGATAGCCCAAAGCCCTGGGACCCTGCACCCACACGGCGGACCCGGAAGAAGCTCCTGGCTCCTGGCTTCGGATCTGCTTAGCTCTGGCCATTGTATCCATTTGGAGAGTGAACCAGAGGATGGAAGATCTTCATCTATGTCTCTCTTCTCTGCAAATCTTCCTTTCCAATAAAAATTTAAAATATATTTAAAACAAATCTAAACGAAAGAAAAAAAGTCTCAACAACCATATTAATCCAGGAGAAGGAACCAATGGACAAAAAATTCAGTGTTACTTGCTGTTATCTTTCTAATTCAAGAAAATAACCTTGCCATGGATATACAGCTCAGAAAATTTATGCAATAAAAACATACTGAGAAACAAAATTAAAAATTACTTTCAATATTAGGTATATTTTAGATTAAATGAACAAAGTAACCCCAGGCAATGAAACAGTGATTCTTGAGAAGTTAAAAATTTAAACAGAAACAATATACATTAAAGTAATATTTTATTTACCAACCCTTGAAACATGCCAAAATTCATATTGGCCAGTAGAACTTTCCACAATGAAATGTAGATCAATATTATTTGTATAAAAAAATATTTTAATGTAGTGCCTTCAGTCTGTTCTCAAGAGATCAGCATAAGAACATTACATTTAGGTGGAAACACCAAATATAAGGTAAACATCAAATAATGTCATACTTCTGGCTTACTGGAAAACCTAACGTGTGTCAGGCCTGACACCTTGGTTAAGTGAGGCAAGGAAATGGGTAGAGTCAGAGGTACACAAAGCGTTAAGGGTTCAGATAATCCTTTGACCTTCTGAGAAACTACAGATGGGAGATACGCAGTGAATATTTCTGTACCATGGTGGTTTCAGTCTATTATAGCGATTCTCATTCTGCTCACACAAACAACTACCGCTGCTTTTGGTCACTTGAAAACAGGATTCAAAGTCACTACTTACTAAGCTGAAGAAGATACTCAAATCCCTCACATCCAAAAATACAGTTTCAACTTGGAAAGATTAAGGTATACTTGTTACTCATAATTACTTTTAGATATAACTGAAACTATACTACATAATCAGACATACTACTGTGCATAGTTAATTCCAGTTACCATATTTTACAGCTAACGGTCATCAACAGCACAAACAGTATGCACCAAAAGAAATATGATAGCGAAATGTTACATTTAATTTTCTTTTAAACATAGAAGAACTAAGTGTAAGAAAGAACCTGCTTTTCTTGATAATTCATTTTAAAACAACTGATAACAAACTGACCACAGAAATAATTATATTTCACCCAGCATCAAATAATCTGGAAGAAGATTCTAAGATAGATGCATTTCTTGTTCAATTTCCAAAAATAAATAAAGGCTTTCTAATTGAAAGTATTTACCTTCCTCACTCTCTAAAGTAAACATTTTAAAACCTCCAAAAAACAGTACAAACAATGCTCTCTCCTTTGAATAGCTCACAGTTGCTTATTACATAAAGTGTTTTCAGTCCCAACACTTTCTCAAATCCTAAAGATGTTTACTTCCCAAGAACATAACAGTCTTCAGTTCAAACCATTTAGTCCGTTTCCATGGCAACACTGCGGGATTCCTTGGCTACCATGAGCCGCATTAGTTGACTGTGGAATTTCTCAATCTTCTTTACATCTTGAGCTTGGTCTGTTCTATACACCAAACACTGTTGAAATTTTAAAATTACACTTTAAGTAATGCTAAATATTGACAGTGTAGGAAACATTAAGTGAGTAACTACTAGAGTCCTTTCTTCCACTACTCTCTGGAGGTCCTGCAGGGGAACTGCATTCAAGTATCTAAGCCTCCAGCAGCTTCATTCTTCACTTATAGGATTTTACATGCTATTGTTGTGAAACAAACACTGAACCAACTTCATCAGAGCACCTAAAACCCCACCCCCACCATCAGCTAAGACCCCGGGGCGGTAGCCTAGAGGCTAAAAAGTCCTTGCCTTGAACTCTCCAGGATTCCATATGGGCACCGTTCTATCCCCAGCAGCCCTGCTTCCCATCCAGCTCCCTCTCTGTGGCGTGGGAAAGCAGTCCAGGAAGGCTCAAAGCCTTGGGACTCTGCACCCACGGGGGAGACTTGGATGAAGCTCCTGGCTTCTGGCTTTGGATTGGCTCAGGTCTGGCCGTTGTGGCCACTTTTGGGGACTGAATCTGCGGATGGAAGATCTTTCTATTTCTCCACCTCTCTGTATATCTGACTTTGTAATAAAAATAAATAAATCTTTAAAAAAAAATGAGCAGCTAAATAATATATTAAATCCTGCTGATGTCTGATGAGAACTCAAAGCTGAAAAGCAGGCTATTTTTCTGGGGACCTAGTTATAAGTAACTGGGGAAAAAAAGAAACTTCAGGATTCCCTTTTTCTATTTGTGAATGTGGGGCATTAATAATATGTTTTAATTTCTGAAGCTTCAAAAATTTTTTTTCTCATACTAACAAATTTAAGTTCGTTAGACAGTTAAGATCCACTTAGAGAGGCTGGTTTTGTGGTCCAGCAGTTTCAGCCACCTGCAACATTGGCAATCCCATATGAAGAAAAAGTTCAAGCCCTAGTTGCTCTACTTTTGATCCAGCTCCCTGCCAAAGCATCTGGAAAAGCAGAAGATGGCCTAAGTGCCTGGGCTGCGGAGATGCGCCTGGTTCAGCCTTGGCCACTACAGCCATTTCGGGAGCAAGCCAGCAGATGGAAGACATGTATCTTTTCCTCCCTCTGTTAACTCTGCCTTTCAACTAATTAAACAAATAAGTATGTGTTTTTAATAAGGACTTTTGCTTACAATGTCATAAAACTACATATTTTACAAGCTTCAAAAATATCTTACAGCTGGTAATCCTTGTCTTTTTAAATCCATTTTTCTTTAATCTTAACAGTTTACAAGTTTTAAGCAACCAGAGTTAACAATGCTTTAAAAAAAGTCAGTAGCTTAAAAAAAAAAACAAAACCCTTAGAATTAAATCTTATGCCCAACTAATCTGAATTTATTCATTTAAAGTCAACTAATTTCAAAAAGTTTTATCCATAAACCACTCAAATTTGTGTGGTAGGCCACAGTGATCTGTCATTCAGTTTTTAGAACACGCATGCGCTGGGAGAGGAACTGTGAACCCTTCCACTAGAAAAGACGCTAGCCCCACAGAAGACAATATTAGGTATTAGTTGTAGAGTCAGCTTAAAATTATGCTCACATGAGATGACAAAAAGTCAAAATCAGCGGATGGAAGATCTTCTCTTCTCCTCTCTGTATATCTGACTTTCCAATAAAAACAAATAAACCTTAAAAAAAAATAGAGATACATTTATTTTTATTGAAAAGGCAGATCAGATCTAAGGAAAGGAGAGAAAGATTTTCCATCTGATGGTTCATTCCTCAGATGGCTACAAAGTCCAGAGCTGAGCCGATCTAAAGCCAGGAGCCAAGCGCTTTCTTTGGGTCTCCCAAGTGCGTGCAGGACCCAAGGCTTTGGGCTATCCTCGTCTGCTAAGGACGGGACCCAGCACACAGCATAGATAACATGCCCAAGCATTCATCCCTAACAGCTCGGCTCATCAAAGGAACTTTTAGGTCATCAGAAAAGACAGACACTATAGGGGCCATGACGGTGGACTTGACAGGCTTGTCAACAAACCTGCACTTTCAGAAATCACTCTGGCCTGAGAAGGGACAGAAACAGGGACACAGTTAGGAGACCAGCAAACAGCACAGGCAAACGATGCAGTCCTAAACCCGAGGGACAGTGAGGATGGACAGTTCCTGAGGGGAATTCCAAATCCCCAGCACACGTAGGTGTGCAGTACCAGGGATCCAAAGGGAAGGACTGGGGGACATGAGATGAGAGAAAGGAAAGGATCTGAACTACTGCCCAGGGTTGTCAGCAGGCTGGTGACCTGCACCCAAACGCTGCCCAGAAGGGCCAGACTTGAGAGGCAAGATCAGCTCCACACGGGTAAGGCCAGCCTGGAGACAGAAAGGCTCAACTCTGAACAAGTCAGGAAGTCAAGAAAAACATGAGGCCAACATACAGATCTGCAAGTGGACAAAATTATAGGGATCCTGGACATGACTGGACCACTTCAGAAGCAGCATGACAAGACAACAGAGGTGAGAAGCCTGGGGAAACAAGCATTTATAGGGGCACATCCAGGAAATAACTAGTAAAGAATGAAACAAAAAACAAAAATAAAGTCAAGATGAAAAGCAGGGCCTGGCGGCGTGGCCTAGCGGCTAAAGTCCTCGCCTTGAACGCCCCAGGATCCCATGTGGGCACCGGTTCTAATCCCGGCAGCTCCACTTCCCATCCAGCTGCCTGCTTGTGGCCTGGGAAAGCAGTTGAGGATGGCCCAGAGTACTGGGACCCTGCACCCACGTGGGAGACCCTGAAGAGGTTCCTGGTTCCCGGCTTTGGATCAGCGCAGCACTGGCTGTTGCGGTCACTTGGGGAGTGAACCATCGGACGGAAGATCTTCCTCTCTGTCTCTCCTCTCTGTATATCTGACTTTGTAATAAAATAAATAAATCTTTAAAAAAATATATATATATATTTTAAAAAAAGATGAAAAGGAGCTGCAATTGCCAAAATACTCCTGAGAGTCTGTTTGAGTTCTGGCTTCTCCACTTCCAATACAGTTCCCTGCTATCATACCTGAGAAAGCAGAGGAAGGGACCCAAATGCCTGCGCCTCTGCACCCATGTGGGAGACCCAGATGAAATTCTGGTTTCCTGGCTTTGGCTTCCAGCCACTGTGGCTTTCTGGGGGAGTGAACCAGCAAATGGAAGATCTTTCTGCCTTTCCCTTTCTCTATCACTGTACCTGTCAAATAAATACACAAATCCTACCAAAAAATAATAATAATAATAAAAAGAAGGTATGAGCATGTTTCTGTGCAAAGGCGCATGCAGAGACCAGGTGGCAGGGGTCAGGGCATGAACGGGAGGCGAGTGAGCCACAGGGTGGGCAGAGGAGGGGAGACACACCGGCCGTCCACGCTCACGTCGGTAGGGCATGCTTCCCTCCTTGGACATCAGAAGGGAGCCCCGGCCCTGCTGACCTCGGGCTGTGCTCTCCACACTGCTCTTCCTCCGAGTCTGACAGCGATCACTAAAAGGCAGTCACATACTAATCAACGAAGCAAACTGTTTCCTTGGTGTCCATAAAAGGAGCCTCTAGAATGAGGTTCTTGCAATGAAATGTAAAATAAGCACCCTAACAGAAAATCTGCATAAATTCTAAGTAATCTGAAATAAACGGTTTAATGTAAATTTGAAAGCATGCAACAAATCAAAAATGTATACTTACAACTAAATCATCTGTCACTTTAATACACAAACTCCCATCAGAATGTCTATATTTGAGAACCACACGTGCCTAAAAAATGAAAATACATATTCAGCATCAGTGAAGATACATGGCATTTCTCAAAAATAATTTGGTCTTTAGGTGGGCTGCAAAGGACAGTTTTAGAATAAACACCCAAAACAGCTGAAGGCATTTTCATGGAAATGAAGGTTGTTTTTTTAAAAAGCCACTTTTAGTTTATTACAACTTGACTTTTTAAGATTTACTTATTTATTCAAAAGGCAGAGTGACACAGAATGAAAGAGGGAGATCTTCCATCCACTGGTTCACTTCCCAAATGCCTGTAACAGTCAGAGTTTGGTCAGTCTGAACCCAGGAACCCAAGGCTCTATCTGGGAATCCCATGTAGGTAGCAGGGACCAAGCATCTGAGTCATCTTCCTCTGCTTTTCCAGGCCATTAGCAGGGAGCTGGATTGGAAGTGGAAGGGTGGGCCTGGCATCATAGCTCAGCTTTCCTTGCAGGTGCTGGGATCCCATATGGGTGCTGGTTCATGTTCCGGCTGCCCTACTTCCCTTCCAGCTCCCTGCTTATCCTCTGGCAAAGCTGTAGAGGATGGCCTGCACCTGCACGGGACATGTGGAGGAAGCACCTGGCTTCGGATCAGATCGGTTCTGGTTGTTGTGGCTATTTGGAGAATGAATCAGCGGATGGAAGATCTTTCAGTCTCTCCTTCCCTCCATAAATATTATCTGCCTTTCTAGTAAAAAATAAAATAAATTTTAAAAAAGTAGCGGTGCAGACAGGAACTAATGCCCACATGGGATGCCAGCATCACAGGAAATAGCTCATTTTATTTGCAGTCTGTGAGAACAGAGATGTACTGAAAATCCCCCAAATACATACATGCTCAGGGAATGTCTCTAGAGACTATAAAGTGATTTGGCACTGCTGACAGTAAGAATTCATACTAACACCCTAGTCACACAGCAGGAACAGGAAAAGAAGGGGAAAAATGAGCAGAACTGGTTAATTAAAAAGCCCAGGTGAGGGGCAGGTCTTGTAGCAAGGCAGGTTAAGCTGCTGCCTGGGATGCCCATGACCCAATACTAGAGTGCCTGGGATGGAGTCCCAACTATTTGTGATCACAGCCTGGAAGTAGCACATCCCTGCTCCCCACAGAGGAAACCGAAGTGGAGTTTCCAGCTCCTGGCTTTGGCCTGGCCTGGCTATTGTGGGCATTTGGGGAGTGAGCTAGCATGGCAGAGCTCTCTGCCACTCTGTTACTCTGCCTTTCAAACAAAATAATAACCCTTATATATACATGTCAAAGTCCAGAAGAGGACATTTGGTCAAAGCAGTGAAGACCCTGCCTGGGAGGCCTGTACCCACGTCTGAATGACCGGGCTCCACCTGCAGCTGTGCTGTTACTATTCCTGGGGAAGTGCGTGGTGTGGCAGTGAAAACACAGCTTGGGACACTCACCCCCAGATCGGATCGCCCTGCCTGACCCGCTTCTGGCTAACCCAAGCCCTGGGAGGCAGTGGTGCTGGCTCACGTGACTAAGCTGCCACCCACGTGGAAGACCAGGACAATTCTCGCCTTTGAGCTTCAGTCGGGCCCAACCCAACTATTGTCGGGATTCCAGGAATGAACCTACACAGCAAAGATCCTTCTCTGTCTTTCAAATGTGAAAATAAATGTTTTCATTTCAGTGCTATGTGCACCGTGGGAGGCAGCAGGCGATAGCTCAAACACTTGGGTCCCTATCACCCATCCAGAAGATCTGAATTGAGTTCCCAGCTCCCAGTTTCAGCTTGGCCCAGCCTCGGCTGTTGCAGTATTAGGGATTGAACTAGCAGGTGAAGCTCTATCTAAAATAAATAAAAAGCAAAAATCCATGCCTTGGGAACCTACTGTGGTCCAGCTCATACTTTCCACAGATCTCAGAAGGTAAATATACCACAAAGTATCCACCAAAATTATGCCCTTATTAGGAAGGCAATACATGATGTTTTATTCTATAAAAGCAGAACTGGGCCTTGAAAAATCTCCATCACAAACTTTTCCAAAACTAGAATAATTCTTATGGAGTGTCATGCTGCAAAAATGCTTTTCAAGGCTTACTATTTCAGTCAGGCAGTCAGGATACTTTCTGCTTACTTGCTTTATGTACATATATATTTTTTAAAGATTTTTTTTATCGGATAGTTATACAGAAAGGAGGAGAGACAGAGAGGAAGATCTTCCATCTGCTGATTCATTCCCCAGGCTGCCGCAACGGCTGGAGCTGCGCCAATCCAAAGCCAGGAGCCTCTTCGGGGTCTCCCTCATGGGTGCAGGGTCCCAAGGCTTTGGACCATCCTCGACTGCTTTCCTAGGCCACAACACAAAAACACGACATGTAACATGCCTGGCCTACTGAAGGCACTCAACACAATTTAAAGTCCAGTCATCCTCCTTACTCATCTTCTCCCCTAGTAAGAAAAGTTTATGATGCAAAAGTTTTTAGGTCACTGCAATGCTGTCTAGGTAAAGAACTAAAAAGGCCTCTGCTGGTTGGGCATGCTCTGTTCACCATGATGCTCTATTATTTTTTCATCTTCCTACATTACTATCACAATTTTTTTCTTTTTTTAAACAAGATTTATTTATTTTTATTGCAAAGTCAGATATACAGAGAGGAAGATCTTCTGTCCAATGATTTAATACCTAAGCAGCTGCAATGGCCGGAACTGCACCGATCTGAAGCCAGAAGCCCAGAGCCTCTTCCTCCAGGTCTCCCACACAAGTGTAGGGTCTCAAGGCTTTGGGCCGTCTTCGACTGCTTTCCCAGGCCACAAGCAGGGAGCTGGATGGGAAGCAGGGCTGCTGGGACATGAACACATGTGGGATCCTGGCATATGCAAGGTGAGACTTCAGCCACTAGGCTACCGCACCTCTGCCCTACTATCACATTTTTACACTACTCTTAGAGGGGATGGGACAGCATGGCGGTGCCATGGCATAGTACATAAAGCCTCTGCCTGTGGTGCTGGCATCTCACATGGACACTGGTTTGTGAGCCAGCTGCTCCACTTGTGATCCAGCTCTCTGCTTATGGCCTGGGAAGGCAGTGGAGGATGGCCTGGGTTCCTGGGCCCATGAGGGAGACCCAGAAGCTCAGGGTCCTGGCTTTGGATCAGTTCAGCTCCAGACGTTGTGGCTATGTGGGGAGTGAACCCGGGGATGGAAGATCTGTCTTCCCTTTCTCTATATAAATTTGTCTTTCAAATAAAAATAAACCGCCATTGAGGATGGAAAATCTCTCTCTCTCTCAGAAATAAAAATAAATAAACCAAAAATATAGCCACCCTTATACAAGCTTTATATTTTTACCTGCCTTTTCAAATATTTAGTTTGTATCATGGGTACTTCTGGACAAAAGTCCTGTAGGTTCTCATGGTATACAGCCCGCATGAAGAAACAAACAGGAGGTATGGTGCAGTGGCATCACAGGCTAATCCTCCACCTGCCAGTGTTGGTATCCCACAGGCGTGCTGCTTCATGCCTCAGCTACTTCTCTTTCTTGTCTAGCTCCCTACTTACGGCCTGGGAAAGCAGCAGAGGATGGCCCAAGTGCTTTGGGCTGCTGCATTCATATGGGAGACCCGAAAGAGGCTGTTGGCTCCCAGCTTCAGATCAGCCCAGCTCCAGCCGCTGTAACCATTTGAGGAGTGAACCAATGCATGCAAGACTTCTGTCTGTCTCTTCCTCTTTCTGACTTTCAAGTAAAACAAATTTTTAAAAAGGAACCAAGCAGTGTTGTGAACTAGGAAACACAAACCACACTAACTATACTGAGTAGACAGCAGCCACGGGGTCATAAATTGCTCAATTTCAAAACAACCCAACACATCACTTCTGTGACCAACACTAAATGAGCGAAGCTAAAACGGTAAGTCATTTCATGGAACTAAGGTTCCATAGCTTCTTGCAGCTTACCAAGGCCTTTCTGTGGGTTGAAGCCTATAGTTAATCCTAACATCAACAAAGCTTGCTGCAGTCTATTGCTGCTGGCTGTGAGCAAGCGGAGGAGGGGCACACAGCTCCAGCCATCGGTACAGGTCTCACCCAGGAAGCCAGATGTACCAAATGCCACGAGTTTTTTTTCTGCCCTGAGGAGCAGCTTTGTGACGTGGGTGGATCGGCAGTAGCCTCCAACACCAGCTCTTTCAGCACTGGGCTGAAGGCCACCCCTGTGTCCCACCCCACGTGACTGGGACACAAAGGACAAGGACTGAGGTACAACGCAGACCACGAGGGCACCAGACCAGCCCTTGGTGCTCCACTGGGATGCCCGCCTGGTCTGTCAGGTGTACTCTCGTCATTTTTTCTTTAGAGCAGGCTCCGTATCACTCTTCAAAATACAAACGGGGGCTGGCGTCAAGGTTCAAGAGACTAACCCCGATCCCATATGGGTGCCAGTACGTGTTCTGGCTGCTCCACTTCCCATTCGGCTCCCTATTTAAGGCCTTAAGACCTAGGGACCCTGCACCCACCTAGGAAGAAGCGTGGAGGAGGGACAGGAAGCCTAGTCGCGGCGGGGAGGAGCCCAGGGCGGAGAGACACGTAGCCCATCTGAGCGGCGAGGGAGCTCAGGGGCTGTGGGGGATTGAAATGACCCCGACTGTCCGACCGGGGCCTCGCTGGACAGCCGGCTCAGCGAAGCAGCAACGACCGTCCTCCGCTCAATCCCGGCACCTCCCCGGGAGTGCTGAAGAGGGTCCGGGAGGACGAGCGGACAGCAAGGACACCCTGACCAGGGGATGAGGGGGCGGACGGCAGGGAGGACACCCTGACCAGGGGGTGCGGTGGCGGATGGCAGGGTGGACACCCTAACCAGGGGGTGCGGTGGCGGACGGCAGGGTGGACACCCTGATCAGGGGGTGCGGTGGCGGACGCAGTCCCGCCGGTCATTTACCTTCATGGGGTCAGCGAGGTAGAGCTTCTCGGCCGCGCGGCTGAACTCCTCCCATGTCTGGTACTGAGGCATGGTAGCCCGGAGTGGATCGGGAAAGGGAGAGAAGCAAGCCGCGGGGACCGCAGACTGCACCCGCTGCCCACCTGCTCTCGGGACCGCCGGCCGCTGCACCGTACCAACCGCCCAAGATGGTGGTAGCTCCTCCTCGCACCAACGCCTCGCCCCATTGGGTAACGCTGACCTCGCTCGTCCAATGGGCAGCAGGGATGCTGCCAGGCAGGGGGTGGAGCCCCGGGAGGTTGGCGAGCTGGGAGGCGGTGGCGGCGGCCACAGCGCCCCTTGCAGCACCGGAGGAGCGGCGTCCGTCCCGCTGGGGCGACTCCTCGTGCGCCCCGGAGGAAGGAATGGAGACCGTTCCAGGTTCCAGCTGTCACGGGCACTGGACGGATGGGGAAGACACAGCACGAGTGTAACCGGAAACTTTAATGTGGACCGGTGGCGCAACAAGGAGCCATGATCACTTACGTGACTGGCTTGGGGCAAAGCTCACAGAGGTGAAGAGGAATAAAGGTGGTTGTTGGGGATTGGGGAGCCCTGACAAGAGCAGGGCTCGGCGCTGTAGCCGCTGCACCCGCGTGGGAGACCCAGAAGAAACTCTTGGCTTGGAATCAGCTCAGCTCTGGCCGTTGTGGTCATTTGGAGAGTGGACTAGCGGGTGAAAGAGCTTTCTCTCTGTCTCTCCCTCTCTCTGTACATCTACTTTTCCAATAAAATAAATCTTTAAAAAGAAAAGACAGACCGAGGCCTTGCCTCACTGAGCTTACCACTGATTCCCGCGGTGTCAATCCCGGACCCCTGAGAGAGCCAGAGGACTCAGGTGGTACCATCAGGTGCAGTCTTCAAGCTGTGGAGCTGCAGTTACAAAAAGCCACCCGAGAATGTCTATTAGGAATTGCTCACACATACGCAATGGCAGAAACACGGAGATGCACACCTGGTCAGGAAGAGCAGCGCCTCCACAGCGTTGAGGTTAGTCCTGCTGCCCTTCCCGCCCCCCCCCACGTGTCTCATTTGAGCCTTGAAGCATCTCTGTCAGGGTGGTCCGTGAGCCTCAACACAGTTCCAAAAATCCCAAAGGCTTTGGGGAACAAAAGCATCTTGGTGACTCCTTCAGGGGAAAATTGAACCTGACCTCAACTGAGGTCATGGTCCTCCTAGGCATACCTGATGACGGGGCATACATAGCCCGGACTCTGTTGGTGGCATTGTGTGCTACACGGCAGCACGTGCCTCGTGTGACCTCTGTAGAATCCCATGGGCTGAGAATTCAGAAGCACCTGTGGCTCCAGAGATGCTGCACCACAGACTGGCCTGGGCTCTGCCCCGGACTGGGCCGTCAGGGGCACGGCTGAATCTGTTGGGCACAATGGGAAGCTGTGTGATTCATTTGGACTTTTCGAAACTATAGCTAGTAATAATATGGAGGCTGCATGGTTGGAGCAGAGCCTGAACAAGGACTCAGTCCCAGAGCCCCGTGCTTCCCTCTGCCTTCATTCATCCCACTCACTACCTGAACCCGCTCTCTTCGGATCACCAACTGGCCTTCTTCATATTGCTCATGCAACCCTTTCTTGATAATTCAACTACATTTAAGCCACTAGTCATTCTCTCATTAAAAAAAAAAGATTTTTATTTGAAGGGCAGAGTCAGAGAGAGGAGGAGAGACACAGAGAGATCTTCCATCCACTGATTCACTTCCCAAATGGTTGCAACAGTTGAGCTGATCTGAAGCCAGGAGCCAGGAGCTCTTCTGGATCTCCCATGCGGGTGCAGGGTCCCAAGGCTTTGGGCTGTCCTTGACTGCTTTCCCAGGCCACAAGCAGGGAGCTGGATGGGAAGCAGGGCAGCTGGGACATGAACTGTATGGGATCCTGGCATTTGCAAAGGAAGGAATAGCTAATTGAGCCATTGTATCCAGGCTGTGATGCCTCCTTTTATTCAACTTTTTTTTTTAATGACTACTGTTGGCAACTTATTAGCCACTCAGATACTGTATTTGCAATACTGTGCATTGCAGATCTTGTATGGACCAGTCATTGTGTGGGGCTATGTATTTTATAAGCTGATGAGGTCAGGGGCAGAGATAATAAGTTCACAAGCACCTATACCTTCAGGCACACTGGGTGTGACACACCAAGCCGGGGCAGCCTCACCTGGGAGTCCCAGGACCTGTGCTCACTCTCCCTTGGGTTGTCCTCCAGCTCCAGGTCTTTTCCTAAAGGACAGCAGAGCCTGGCCAAAGAAAGACTGTGTTCGAGAGAGCAATAACTGTTCTTGAAGCCTTTCCTTTTCTCGAAGCATTGTCTTCTAAGCTCCTGGGTGAAGCCGTGGTGGACTGAATTAAGCAGATAAAGGGTGCGGCTGCCAGTGGGAAAACGTGTCATCATGCTTATTTTCACACACCACATATTGATTGAGTGCACTGTGTGCCAGGAGCCAAAGGAGACTTTGTACCCTTGTGTACCGCTCCAGGTTTCATGGATTCAGTGCCACGCATGCAGGGTAAGACAAACCTTCCAAGAGAAGCCAACCAAGAAACCGGTTAGCTCAGTTGTGTCCCACATACAGAGGGCAGCGCGTGGGGCTGGGGCAGCTTTGCCTCAGTGTCCAGCAGAGGGCAGTGGTGTGCAGTCAGTCACACAGACACAGTGGCACACAGCTTAGGCGTGAAGGTGCTGATGGATTGGTTCACCTTTCTTGCATGAGAGGCTGGATTTCATTAATGCCTTATTGAGCGCCTATGCCGGGACTGTCACCCTAATAAGGGTGCTTCACTGACTTGCACAAAGATGTTTCCGGAGAGCTCCTCAAGGAGCGCAAAGAGGGAACGCGGATCAGGCAAGTCTACGCGTTCGGGAGAACTGAGCACGGATGGAGCTCCTGCTGTCCCAGGGCACGGGCTGGGCTGGGGGGGAGGGTGAGATCCAAGCATTGCCTCCCCTAGCAAGTGTTTTGGGGGAATCAGGAGATCTATCCATTACAAGGCAGAACATGCAGTACTGCCATAGTTCTCGCTTATATGTTTGTGGGTGCAGCACAGCTGAACCCCAGGGACCCACAGTGGGTACTTACTTCCCTGGATCCCAGTTGAGCCCTGGAGTTACCTGGGAATGGAAGGGTCGCCTTGGGCCTGGGGACTGAGCCCAGTGGTCAGAGGGAATGGTGCAGAGATGGAGGTCACACAGCGAAACCAAACCTCTTAAGGCTGGAGATAAGACTCCAAGCTCCCTGCACACACCTGTGGCCAAGGCTCCCCCTCCTCGTACATCTGGGAGTTCTCAGAGGCTGCTCTGACTCTGGCCTGGTTGCCTTCGCTCTAAGGCTGCTGATATTCCCATACTGTGGGCAGGTCAACAGACCTGGAAGGTGAAGTTCATGCCAAGCAGATGGAACACATCTCAAAAAAAAAAAAAAAAAATAGCAGGAGGAAAAGACTATGATATTTTTTTTCTCCCAAGGGTGTTGAGCAAGAGAGAATAGGCTCTGATTGAACCTGGGGATCTGAAAGGCCACCCTCAATGCAGCCTGCTCTGCAGGAAGCTGCGTTAGGCCAGCTCAAATGCTGCCCAAACTCTGCTGCTGGCTGCCCCAGAGACGAGCCAAAAAGCAAGGGCATGACATTCCACAGGGGCTGTCTTGTCAGTTGCATCTGAAACTGATTAAAATGAAATGCAAAGTCAAGTAGCTGGAAGAAAAGGTCAGGGTTTTAGCCCCACACATCCTCTTTCTCTCCTACCTTCCCTCTCTCTGTCCTCCTCTTGTCTTTCCTCCTCTACTGCGCTTGCCCTCTGGCCCCCGTCCCATCAGGGCTCCAATTCCCCTCCTCCGCAGGCAGCCCCACACTGCCCAGAAACCCCGCAGAATGGCCCCATTGTAGACCAGACAAACCAAAATAGCAGCACCTTCTGTTCTCTGCCTCAGGGAGATTCACTTAAAACCCCCTGAGTCCCAGATGTGGACGACAATGAAAGTTGTTGTTGCAAATCAGTATCCTGGAACCCAAGAGAGGCAGGTAGAGGGAACAGCCAGCACGGTGAGTCCGGTGGTAGAGAGAGAGAACAATTAGGCAGTCTCTCCATTAGCCCAATTAGCAAACTCTGGCAGGGATTTTGCGCTTTGCCAAATCAGCATGGTAGGGAGGTAGGGAAAGCAGCCAGTGGACTTGAGGGTGGGGGTTCGGGGAAGAATCCAGTGCTTTGCTGTTGGCATGGAAGGGCGAGCAGTACAACTAGTTATTTCTATGCTGGCAAACCACATCTTTATCTTTTTTTTTTTTCTAGTGTTCTGGATTTTTTAAAATTGTGCCCTGGAGCATTAGGATGAACTGTGTTTGCATTAATTAATAAATCAGATGACATTCGCACTCAGCAGTGGCTCTGCAGTGGCGGCACCCTGGGTGGCCTGGGAACGGTGAGTGTGGTGGCATCTTGATTGATCACAGCTGTCACTTCCTCAGTCACTCAGTCCAGCAAGTCAATCAGGTCTACCTGGTGAATAAGGTCGGGTCTGTGTGCATGTCTAGTTAGAGGGGGTGCTTATTGTCAAGGCCCCAATTCTGCTCCGCCCCCGTGCAGGTTAACAGGGACAGGGTAATGGGGTGGGGGGGAATCAAGAAAAGTTGTTGGGCCTGGCAGTGTGGCCTAGTGGCTGAGGTCCTCGCCTTGAACGCCCCAGGATCCCATATGGGCGCCGGTTCTAATCCCGGCAGCTCCATTTCCTATCCAGCTCTCTGCTCGTGGCTTGGGAAAGCAGTCGAGGACGACTGAAGACTTGGGACCCTGCACCCATGTGGGAGACCCGGAAGATGTTCCTGGTTCCCGGCTTCAGCACTGGCTGTTGCGGTCACTTGGCTGTTGTGAATCATCGGACGGAGGATCTTCCTCTCTGTCTCTCCTCCTCTCTGTATATCTGACTTTCCAATAAAAATAAAATAAATCTTTAAAAAAAAAAGTTGCATAGAGGAACTGGATTTTGGAAACCAAGGTCAGGTTATGGCATACGGAATGGCCGGACACCACAAGGGTATAAGAGAAGGCATGGAAGACAAGCTTGTAGGAAGCAGGTGCAGTCCCTTCTCCAGGGAAAGGTGGGGTCCTGGGAGTGGGGCAGCGGTCTTCATGGCAGAGACGCCCAGAATGGCCGGGGGGAGAGAAGGCGGAGGAGTGGACGGTGAGGAGGGCAAGCGCAGTAGGAAAGGTGCTCCCACCTCTTGGCTCCCCTTACTTTTTTAGAGGCCCAAGGGTTAGGAAGCGGCCTGGCTCAGTGTGGTCACTGGGACTGTAGGAAGCAGCCAACCAATAACCATGGCTTTCCTGAGCAGAGTCCTGGAACCTACTGGGCTCGCCAGGTGGCCATGGAAGGGCAGAAGGAGAAAGCAAATGCGCAGAGGAAGGAGGAATGACCAGTTAGATGCCTGCCCTGGATCCTCCCACACTCAATATTCCCCAGCTGCCCTGGACTCTCCCTTAACCCTGTCCCCAACCAACGTCTCTCTGCTCTTCAGCCCTCCTCTCTAGCCTTGCAGTCACTGCGTACGAGGACAATCATGAAACGTGCAAAGCTTTTGTCTTTAGTACCGAGAGCAGGTGGTCTGTACCTCATGCTTGTCCGGGGATAACGCTTGAGCTTGGCTGTTCATCTCCTGCTAAGCCCTACTGCCTGTCTTTACAAAGCAGGGCTGGCCTTTGCGACCCAGGGCCTGAGATGGAACTCTTCAGGCCTACTCTGTGAATAGGTGCTGATAACCAGGAAGACTGCATGAGGAGAAACTCCACCATCATCTCTACCTTTCTTTCTTTCTTTCTATTGGAAAGTCAGCTATACAGAGAGAAGGAGAGACAGAGTGGAAGATCCTCCACCCAATGATTCACCTCCCAATTGGCCGTAAGAGCCAGAGCTGAGCTGACCTTAAGCCAGGATCCTATAGCCTCTTCGGGGTCTCCCACACGGGTACAGGGTCCCAAGGCCTTGAGCCATCCTCTACTGCCCTCCCAGGCCACAAGCAGGGAGCTGGATGGGAAGCCAGGTAGCCAGGATTAGAACTGGCACCCATATGGGAACTGACACTTGCAAAGTGAGGACTTTAGCCACTAGGCTACTGCGCCGGACCCACTGCTACCTTTCACGTGGTTTCCGAACAGGAGTGGCAGTAGCCCAAGCACCTGGGCCATTTTCCACTGTTTTCCCAGGTGCTATCAGCAGGCTGCTGGATTAGGAGCAGAGGAACTGGAACTTGAATCTGGCATTGCGGTACCGGATGCCCACATTATAAACTATGGCTTAATCCTCTGCTGATCCACAATGCCCCCGGCTCTCCAGTTCTAAGAAAAGAATTCTTCTTTAATAACAGCCTGATGGGGTTTCCATAGCCCCAGAGATGTGATCCCAGGGGTATGTGGGGGCTGGGAAGCACGTCCAGCTTGGCTTTTGGGTGTGGGTCAACAGCCCCCTCCTGGGCATAGCATTCCTTCTGCTATTCCAGTTCCAACCCCCAGGCTCCTGGGATCCTTCCACAGGCACAAGGCTGGGCTCGTGTTTATGCAGGAGCTGATGGGTATTCTATATCCCCTCTGGACCCACCACACAATACCCGCCTATTCTCAAAGCACAGCTTGAAGTCACTCTAGCTTCTCAGGTTCCATAAGCGCCCAGCGAATTGCACCTGGCCTTTTCTCTGTCCCCTGGGGCTGCCAGGCTAGAGGCCTAGGAGCTGGCTGCCTGGTTTCCCCTCTGTCTGTTCCTACACATCCTTGTCGCCCCGAGGGGCTTGAGGTTTTGCCCCTCTGTACAAAGTTCAAAGCAAGTTCTGTGCAGCTTCTGTGCAAGTTTGGAGAGAACCATACCTGATCTGGGCATCTTCCAGAACTGAGCCACCTCTTGTCCCAGGCAGAGAGAGACTGGCAGCAGGTCCTCAGGGCCCATGTACAGGCAGAGGTAGAAAAAGTAAACTGGGAAGTACAAGGAGGCATAGATGGGGGTCCACACTGCCTTGAGAGCCCTGGCCCATTTCCAAGCTTTGCTCAGTGTTCAGCAAGCCCAGACACATGTGGTTGCCTGGCTGCCCTTGACCTTGGAGCTCACACAACAAGCACCAGCCGGTCTTTACAAACCACTAGCCTCCTGAGGTGGGGGTAGGGAGAGCTGGGGCGAGGATGTCATGTGATATTGCCGTGCCAGGTGGCTGGCACCACCACCTCTCCTCCATCCAGATGCTCAGGCTGAGGGGACTCCCATGGGAGGGTTGCTCTGAGGCCCCTGGCATTGACCTCTTGTGCCCCATCTTGGTGCTGGGCAGCCATACTGCTGCCGCGGGCCTGTACCAGCTTCTCCTCGTTGACGTGGGGCTTTTTGGACCAGGGCGTAGGTGAAGCAGAATTTTGGCAAGAGCCTTGGCAGTGACTGCCAGGAAAGGAGGCTGAAGGAAGATAATTAGACCTAGTAATTGGTTCCGTTTTCCTTTTCATGTTTTTTTCCCCCCACTGGCAATAGTGACTGTGACTGGGAGAAGAAGATACCAGAAGAAGATACTGGAAAGCTGTCCTCCAAGATGAAGGTTAAACTGTCCTTGTGCTAGGAACAGTGTCTCCTAGACAGTTGTGTCTCTCCCATGATCACATCTGACCCTGCCCATCTGTCTGGCTGTGAAATGGTTCTTAAACCCCCTTGCTCTCCCCGACAAAGCTGCCAGGGTGGACTTTTCCCAAGCTCATGTTCCATTATACCCCAAGTCTGGGACCAGGCATCTTGAAATGGATTCCAAGGGCAACTGTGAAGGCGTTGCTCGCCATTAGCTCCTCCAGGAAGGTCCTGCATCGCCTGGCATAGCGGATTTCACAGCCCAGGCTTTGTTTCTGGGTGAAGCTGACTCATCATTTCCCCAAGATAAGTTGGTTTCTGGGCAGGTTCCAAGTCTCCATCCCTCCAGTTGGCCACTTCGCCAGACCAGATGGCTCGCATTAGATCTCAATTTGCGACTCGCCACCCTTTGTGGGTATGTGTTCTGGATTCCTCCCAACCCCAGCAGCTGAGTCACTCCGAGCTGGGGACATTCTCACCATTCACTATGAAGCCATGGGTCTGATCTCCAGTTTCGGTAGGGAATCTATTGTCCTCACCCCTAACCCCAAAGTGTGGCCCTGGGAGCCTGTGGCTGGGCCGCAGGCGGGTTCCCTGGGAATGCTGGGTCTTGGAGAGCTGACCCCGCCTCTGGGACAGCTGCTCACTCAAAGCCCAGCAAAGGAATGACTAGGCTGGAATCATGAATGGGTTCTTCTGTTGCTTGATCTTGGAAGAAAGTAGAAGGAAGACATGACAGGTGGTTTGAGCTCTGGGATTTTAGTTTCAGGGAGACTGTCAGCCTTCTGGTTTCTCTCCTGCACAGGTCCCCTGCACTTGCTCAGCATCCAGTTTCTGAGCCTAGATTATACGCCATACATAGAGAGCTTAGGGCTCAGGGCAAGGAAATCAAGTCCGTCCTTGCCTTCCAGGGACTCACTGATTCATGTTTCAAACAAGCACAGTGACATGAGCGCCAGAGCAGAGGAGTGGCCAGGGACCCAGGTGGGGTCTGTTCCCAGCCCTGCTCTGGCACTGACAAGCAGCGTGTTGCTAGACAAACTCCCTAGCCACCTTGTGTATCAGTTTTCTCATCTGTCCTCACCTGCTACCTTCCTTAGAATTTTATGCAAATTCAGTTAGTTGGTTCATGAGTTTAATGTGCTCAGTACGCTGACCGGGCATAATGAAGCTGGGATACATTTGAGACATTTTAAAAGCTGTAGCTTCGTAGGGTTAATGCTTGAGGCATTGAAGACAAATGAAGGGGTCATCCGTCCATACTAGGATTCTGGGCTTTGTAGCGAGGAAAGCTGTGTTTGGGTCTAGGATTCACTATAATATATTTCTTTGAGGTGGGTGCTGCAGCATGGCGGGGTTAAGCTGCTACTTGTAGCACAACGTCGTATGTTAGACTGCAAGTTTAAGTCCCAGCTTTCTTGCTTTCTGCTTTCCAGCTCTCTGGTATTGCATTCTGAAAGGCAGTAGATGATTGCTCAAAATGACTCAGGTGCTTGGGCTGCTACCCATTTACACAGGATGGAATTCCAGGCTCCTGGTTTCGGCGTAACTCAGCCCTGGCTATCGTGGGCATTTGGGAAGTGAACCAGTTGATAGGAAGTATCTCTCCCTGTCACTCTGTTCTTCAAGTGGATCAATAAATATCTGTATGTGTTTATTTGATCTTAAATAATTATGGCTTGATTTACTCCTGTGTAATAGAGTAACGTCTTCCCTTCCCACCTCATTGGGAGAAAAAAAAGAGGAACTGGGTTTTGGATCTACTATGTACCACACCGGGCTTTAATCTAAGATTTAAGAGAACACATTTAAATAAATAAATAAATTATATATATGTATATATATATATACACACACACACATATTTCAGTGTAAACTGTAAAGCAGTTATGATTTTCTCTGTACTTTGCCTCACTCCCTGTGCTGAGCTCTGGATAAGTGAGAGATGACATAAAAGGGGCTTTGTCAATTTCAGTCACAGCAGGTAGAGCCTGTACTGCTGTGCCCCTCGACAACTCTCCTCTTTTCCTCCGAGTTACTCAGTATCCAGTTACTAAACACTGTGGACCCTGGAGGAGCTGAGGGACTTTGGAAGAGGAGGAACCGGAAGAGTGAGAAGCAAAGAAAGAGGTGCTGAAGGCTATGTTCAGGGGAGCACCGGCCTCTCCGGCGTGGACTCAGTCCTTCTGGATCCTAGCTCTCAGCTTGTTGCAGCCTTGACCGTGTTGCAGGGCTGTGTCCCTGCAAACACAGCACAAGCTTATGAAGGGTGGGTGAGGAGGGTTGAGGCAGGGTAGCCGACAGTGTGGGACGTGAGACAGGGCTCACTCACACGCACAGCCCCCAGGCGAGACCTCTGCTTTGCTGGCCAGACCCCGTAGGGGAGGAAGTCCATCCCAGCCAGCACACAATCCAGGCCCCAGCGGGACACTAGCCAACACTAACGGGATTACCATCCGCTGCCCTGACAGCCGCCAGGAAGTTGGGAAATGGAATTTCAAGGACTTTACCGCAAAGTCAAAGGATCTGTTTGTGTGGGATGACTTGGCTGAGAGCAAGGGCCGGCGGGCAGTGGGCTGGCGTCCCTCGAGCTACCTTTGTTGCTTGGCAGAACAGAAACTTGCAGACTGCCTCCTTGACTCTCTCTCAGCCTCTCTGGGGGCTCCTAGGCTGTGAGGTCAGGAGGGGAACCATCCAGGAAGACTTTAGCCAACACTCTCCAGGGACAGAGGAAGACAGCCATGAAGTTAGTGCCCACGTTCCTAGTTGGAGGTCATGCCTCATGACTTAGGCAATTAGAGGCTTCGGGTTTTTTGTTTTTTTTTTTTCAGCTCTACGAAGGCTTGGGTGAAGCATGGCGCATGAAAATTTCTTTGCAAAGGGCTTTTCATGGAAGCAATTACTACAGGCCCAGGAGCGAGGGCCCAGGGGGCAGCACAGCGGCTGTGCCTCTCCAGTTCTTTTGGAGACAGACAAGGGGCCTTTCCTGCGAACTTCTATTTGGTTCTAACATGAGCAGCCAGGCTCCCTTGGGGTTGGGATTTGCTAACGAAGAGGAGATTGCCAAGATCCCACCTGTGACCTTGCCACTGACTTGTGGCCTCACTGTCTTCCCACCGACCCGACAGCTCCCTACTTCCGGGGGGTCTGCGGGACCCCTCTTTGCAGCCGGGTGCTGTGTTTATAACATGACAGTCTTTACTGCTTATCTAGTGAGAGTGAGTAATCTACTTGGGATATTTAACTAAAACCAGACATTACCTCACTGGTGTCTTACCCAGTGTCTTCCCATTAATTCCGGTGATCCGGGGTCTTTTGCCACATGAAACAGTATAGAGACAGCAAAGAAAGGCCCAGACACAAATATGAAGAGCTCATCTGTATTCTAGTGTTTGCTTGCAAGCCGACTCTTTTCCCCGAAAGCGCCTGTTTGCAGACCCTGGCCAGGCCAACCGTGGCCCACCCTGATTGTAGTCAGGTTGTTCTTCCCCATGGGTCAATGAGGGTGTGTGTGCATGTAAGTGTGTGCACTCCCACGGGTGAGCAGGGAAGCGCTGCCGCTGCTGTGGTTGCCAGGCAACAGGAGGAGCACACAGATCCCCTCTGCCGGTGATTTCCTGACAGAAGTGTCAGACAGACGGTGACTTAGGTGGTCACATGTTTTGTCAGCAGCTGCCAGTACAGACAGGAGGAGGCATCCCACTTCTCTCCAGGTGCAGCGATGCCTGCCTGCCTTCTGCGGAAGGACCCAGATCTGGCAGTGATGACAGCCCACGCGGGTCATCCACAGAGAAAGGCCGTGGTAACCTCAGGCAGGCTTCAGTTTTGCAGTAGCAAAACAGAGGTCTTATTATTCCAGGTCTGTGTATCCCAGATCGTGATGTACTAGAGAAGATCAAAGAATAACTGCTGATTTGGATAGAAGTCACCGTGACATGATGACTATGTCAGGCAATGTCCGGAGCTGATGCTCAATGAGGGATGTAGGAGTGAATTTACATGGAGGCTGGGATTTCTGTGTTTGCAGAGCTTAAGAGAAAAATTAGAAAAGGCCACTGGGGTGAAATTTTGTTAGTTGTTGAATTTAAGCAATGGACAATGTGGTTTCAATATACTGTTCTCTCCACTTTTGTGGCTGATTAAGTGTGTTCATTGTTTTAAAAAAAGACATTATGTTAAAAGACAAACCATAAATTGGAAGACAATATTTAGAACACATGTGACTGGCAAAGGATTCCTATCCAAAATATGTAAAGAAGTCCCACAAATCAATAAAAAAAAAAGGGTTGGCATGTAGCACAGCCAGTTAAGACACCATTTGCAATGTCATCATCAGAAATGGAAGTGCCAGTTTGAATTCCAGCTCAGATCAAACTCCCTGCTCATGTGCCTGGGAAGGCAGAAGAAGATTGGCCGAAGAATTTGGATCCCTGTCAGCCATGTGGGAGACCAGGATGGAGTTCTTATACTCCAGGCTTCTGTCTGTGCCAGCTTGAATCTGTTGAGGCCATTTGGGGAGTGTACCAGTGAATGGAAGATCTCTGTTACTTCCTGTCAAATAAGTAAGCAAAAAAAAAAAAAAAATTTTTTTTAAAGTGTTTGTCTTGTGGGAGGGACTGTATCCCTGAGCTTTTTGTCATTGTAACCAGTGGCCAAGAGGAGCTCTGTATGAAAGAAGGAAGTTGGATTTCAGCTCATGGTTTTAGATCTTTGCAGTCCAGGATGAGGTGGGCCCACTAGTGGGGCACCTGATGAGGGTGCAGAGGGAGGACCACGTGGGAGGCCGGAGAGCAGAGAGTCAGGGAGCCTGTTCAGCCATGTCTCTGCGGTCTCTCCGTGTATGTCTACGTGGGCATACGCAGGGTCTGCTGTGAGAGGCAGGCATTTGGCCTGGAGATCCTGCTGATGATGCCAGTGTCTGCCCTCAGAACATCAACCTTTGCTCTCCAGCTCTGGAGAGATCGGCCCTTGGGATGTGGCTGTGATAGCTCCAGCACTGGGTCTCTGCCACTCATGTGGGAGATCTGGGTTGAGTCCCGGACTCCCAGTTTCACCCTACACGCTCAGGCGTTCAGGAAGTGTTATGCCTGAAGAGAGTTCTCTTCCTCAAACAAGTAGGGGCTAGCACTGCAGTGTAGCACATTGGGCCACTGCTTATAGTACTGGCATCCCATACAGACACTGCTTAGAGTTCCAGCTGTTCCACTTCCAACCCAACTCCCTGTTCTAATGCAGATGGAGAAACAGCTAAGAATGATCCAAGCCCTTGGGCTCCTGTACCTGCATGGAAGACCCAGAAGAAGCTCCTGGCTTCTGGCTACTGGTTTTGGTCTGGTATAGCCCTAATCATTGGAACCATTTAGAAGTGAACCATGAATGGAAAATCTCTCTCTCTCTCTCTTCTCTCTGTAACTTTGCCTTTTAATACTAAAACAAATATTTCAACAACAGAAAAATAGAAGTAAATCCTTTTCTTAAAAAAAAGCCACATGATTCATTACAGCAACGTCATGCAACCTGATCACTTCCAAAGGTCCCTTTGGGTTGGATTAAGTATTCATGCTTTTATTTCATGCACACGAATAATTTAAATCAATGAAAATATTTTTGAATCTCACTATGCTTATCATAAGGGTAAAAAAAAGAAGAGCCCCCAAACAATAGAAGAAAAGTTTATTTCTGAGGAAAGATATGGGAGTGGGGCTGGCCTTGAGTGTATCTGGAATGTTTATTTTCCTCTTCAGGGAAAAAAAATGTAAAAAAAAAAAAGCCTGGAGCAAATATTTCAAAAAAGTGACATTTTAGGTGTCTGGATAGTAGATACAGGATGTTTATTGCATTGTTGTTCTCTGTACTATTCTGAATGCTTGAAATATTTTGTGCTTAAAAAAATTTGTTTTTAAAAGATTTATTTGAGGCCAGCATAGTGGCATATCATACTAATCCTCTGCTTGCGGTGCTGGTCTTCCACATGGGCACCAGTCTGAGTCCCAGCTGCTGTGCTTCTGATCCGGCTCCCTGCTGATGGCCTGGGAAAGTAGCAGAGGATGATCCACATCCTTGGGCCCCAGAACCCTCATGGGAGACCTGGAAGAAGCTCCTGGCTCCTGGTTTTAGACCAGCTCAGCTGTGGCCATTGCTGCCATTTGGGGAATGAGCCAGTGGATGGAAGATCTTTCTCTCTGTCTCTCCCCCTCTCTGTGTAACTCTGCCTTTCAAAGAAAAGAAAAAAAAAGTCATAAGTCATATATATATATACATATATATATATATTTTCTTTAATTTGCAAGGAGAATTACAGAGGAGAGAGAGCACTTCCATCTACTGGTTTACTCCCTAAATGCTGGCAATAACTGGGACTGGGCCAAGCTGAAGTTAAGAACTCCCTCTGGGTTTCCCACATAGGTGGCAGGGGCCTAAGCGCTTGAGTAATTTGCTGCCTGCCCATGTGCATCAGCCAGGGGTTAGAACAGAAGTAGAATAGCTGGGACCTGAAGCAGCATTCCAACATGGATGTGGGCATCCTAAACTGTGGCTTAACTCACTGTGCCACACACAATCCTATTCAGAAACATTTCTGTATCTTTGCTTACACAAGCATCATTTCTTCTATTTTGTCAAATTCACCACTTAAGCCAATAACTGCTACCACCACTGAATCAGAACAGCTCATCTTTCATGGCTGTTTCTGGCATGTTCAAGAAACATTGAGTTTTTATTTCCATTAGTCCTTTCAACTTTCACCTCTTCCATCAAGGTTACCATATATAAAATTTAATCTATCTGCCAGAAATTCTGAATCTTGCTTTTTTTTCCCCCCCTGAATGTTGGCATCCTTCCTCCCTTGAAATCCAGTTTTACAATCATTCCCAAGCTGAAAGGCAGGGTGCTGGCTCCCTTCCAGTGTGGAATGATCCAGGATCCTTAACCATTTACTTACTGCCTGGAAGTCTGGCCTCGACTTCTCCAGCTGTGCTGCCCACAGTCTGTTCCCACTGAAGAGGCCATCAGCTACAAGTTCAGGTCCAAGGCCTTCTGTGTGAAGCTTTGGCCCTGACGACTATGGGAACCTTCCCTGCAGCGCAGCAGCACAGCCCGTATGCTACTGAAGGTATGGGCGCTGCTTTTTTTTTTTTTTTTTTAAGATTTGCTTATTTTTATTGGAAACGCAGATCAGATTTATGGAGAGAAGGAGAGACAAAGATCTTCCACCCATTGGTTCACTCCCCAGTTGGCTGCAATGGCCAAAGCTGAGCCAATGTGAAACTACCCCTCATACGTACAGGGGCCCAAGGCTGTGGGCCATCTTCTATTGCTTTCCCAGGCTATGTGCAGGGAGCTGGATGAGAAGTTGAGCAGCTGGTACACAAACCAGCGCCCATCTGGGATCCTGGCTTTTGAAAGATGAGGATTTAGCCCCTGAGCCACTGCTCTGGGCCCTACTCTTTTTGCTTTTAAGAAAGCAAGAAGACACCTCTACCTTCACATCTGCAGATCCTTTTCTGTTAGTGGTGAGCTCCATCCCTTTGGCCTGCACAGAAAGTGGAGGTGGGTTGAACAGATGCGGTTATTCACAAAGCTGCCACACACGGCCTAGCTCCAGTTCACGCTTGCTGTTTGTCTCCAGATGTCTCTGCAGTGACATCCACTGTCACAGAGGCTGGCCCTGGAATGCTGTTCTTTGACCTATGGTGAGGATCTAATAAAAGATAGATTCGTTTCAGCATCATACATTGTCAACGCTAAGATGTACATTTCCCCGACACTTTTATATCCCTGAAATAAGAATGCATCTTACAATCAGTGAAGGTTTTATTTTCTTTCTTCGTGGTACACAAAAGGAGAAATACATCTTACATCTATCTATCTACTGAACAAAGGAAGTGGTGCTTGCAACCACTGGGTCTGGGTCAGTGCAAAGCCAGAAACCAGAAACTCCATGTAGGCCTTCTATGTGGGTGGCAGAAACCCCAGGCCTTGAGTCACCATCTGCTGCCTCCCAGTTGCGTTAGCAAGAACATGGATCAGAAGCAGAAGTAAGACTTAATCCCAGGTATTCCCATGTGGGCTCAACCCACTTGTATCCCAATACCCACCCTATCATTTCCTTTGAGGAGAGTGCATGAAAAATGTGTATTATCAATAAACTATATGTGGATTTCAGCTGGTGTTTTTTTCCACTTATTTTTTTTAAAGCACACATATCTTCTAATTCCATACACTTTGTGTGTCTCCTCAAATACTTCCAACCTGCTTTCATTTCACTTGTACCAGGGGTCTAGGCAGACCGGAATCTTCCATTATTCTCTGTGGCCTTCCAGTGCCACTTGTCCTAACCCGTGAGGAGGGTAACAGCCCCAGCATTGGTCACCTTCCCTTCCAAGCCACCCTAATGACCCTCTTGCCCCTTCTGCCCAAATGACTTAGGCAGCAATCTCCTCGGGGGCTGTCACAATTTGCAGGATCATGGATAGCTCTGAGTGTGATATTATTCTCCATAAATAATTCACGGCTATAACTGTCAAAGCCGGGAGGGCTGTGTAAGTAGAGGGGGAGGGCACACATGTGCACACACACACACACCAGGACGCGCCTTCTCAGTGGCTTTGCGACGTGGTTCTCAGTGGTGCTTTGTTCCACACTGACTGCTTTTGCAGCTGTAACACAGGGCTGTTGCCAAGCTGAGTCCTGGGTATCCTGGGGCCGGCGCTGTAGAGAACTTTTTCCTGCTGTGTAGGCAGCAAGGGAATTGTGGGTTCTGTCCAAGGCCAAGCCAAAGAGCTGACGGTGACTGCAGGATGGGGGAAGGCAGTGATGGAGCAGGATGTGTGGCTGCTGCAGCGAGCAACCCTGTGAGTGCCTATCTCAGGCATTCCAGATGCCTCTCCCTCTCCCTGGCATGTCTAGGCACAAGGAGGTCAGCAGATCCTATTCTGAGGTGCTGGATGAGGGATGGAAGGCTACTGGGCTGCACACCTGCCTGTGGGTGGATGAAAGAAAAAGGCACTGCCTGCACTGTGCACAACCTGAACATTGTTTGTGACCTTCATTCAAGTTGCCCATTCGCTCTTGGATGCTTCATGTTTGCCAAAACCACACGGGGAGGAAGCTGTTGAGACAAAGGGGCAGCTGGGGAGCCAATTTCTATTCCTAGCCTGCCGCTGACCCTGACAAGTGACCTTGATCAGATCTTGAACTCCTTCCTCAGGATGGTTGTGTTTGAGTCTCACCTTGTGTCGAGGAATTCCTGTGAGAACTATTGGGTATTATGTGGGAGCTGAAGATCAAGAGACAGACAACTAACTTCCTGCTGTTGTTGGGGAGTGTGATGACGGATTGCTTTTGAATCTGGCATTCCTTGTCCTTGTCCTTGCCTTGCTCTGGCCTTTTCCTTGGTGACCAGGGGGTAGAATGTGTTTGGAACTAGCGATAAAAACAGCACACATGAGGGCCCAGTGCAATGACTCAACAGGCTAATTCTCCATCCTGTGACACCAGCATCCTAGTGCCAGTTCATGTCCTGGCTGCTCCACTTCCCATCCAGCTCTCTACTCATGGCCTGGGTGAGTAACAGAGGACGGCTCAAGTTCTTAGGACTCTGAGCCCACAATGGGAGACCCAGAAGAAGCTCCTGGTTTCCGTCAGCTCAGCTCTAGCCATTGCAGTCATTTGGGACAGTGAACCAGTGGATGGAAGACCTCCTTCTAGCTTCCCTTCTCTGTAAAGTCAGCCTTTCAAATAAAAATAAATAACAATTTTAAAAAAACCAGCACACATCTATACATGTTTAGGATGCACTGGGCACTGCAGCTTTATGCACCATGGTGCAGGAAACACAGGTCCAGAGAGCTTAAGTCATTCCCCAAAGTTGCACAGCTCATCAGCCAGGGCTACTCTGAATCCTGGCCTCCTGAGTCCGTGCTCTTAACCACAACAGTTATCCTCTTTAACAGCCGGTGCTTCGTCATTCGGGCATACTTGCTGTGAGTTCTGCACTGAGCTGGCGGATCTGACAGCCGTAGAACTGCAGCAACAGACGGGAGGCAGGCGGGGGCTGGATGCTGACGCGTTGAAACCAAAGCATTGTTGAAAAGCTGAGGAAAGAGAGGTCAGTGTGAGCTAGACTTCTGCAGAAATGTCATGAAAAGTGAAAGGCTTGAGTATTCCTGCTTTTTTTTTTTCTCTCTTCTACACAGAGTGTTAGACTCTAGGTTCATTCATAGTATCTGAGTGGATGCTGATTTCTGTTGGCTGTGGAAAAGAGCTTGGAGAAGGGACTTTTTTTTTTTTTTTTGGTTGCAGGAGCTGGAATCTTCTGTACACACGCTCTGGTGCTGATCACTGGAGATTTGAACTTTTGTAGTTCTGTGAGCTCCCACAGGGCAGTAGATCGGTCCAGCAGTAAGACTGCAGTGTCCTGCCCTGTCCCATCCCATCTTGGAGTGTCGATGCCATCCCTGGCTCCAGTTTCTTGCTTATACAGACCCTGGGAGGCAGGGGCGATGGCTCATGTGATTGGGTCCCTGCCCTTCATGTGGGAGATCTGGACTGAGTTCCAGGCCATTGTAGGCATCCGGGGGGAGTGAACCAGAGGATGAGAGCTCTGTCTCTGAAACAAATAATCAATGTTTTTCAAATGATCAAAACGCAGAAACCTGTAGGCTTCTCAAACATTTTTGGGCCTGTTTGGAACATGTTTATTATAGAGCTTGTGTCAGTATTTCTCAGATTTCTCGGCTTGGGAGCCGCTGAGACAGTAGGTAACACCTCACTGGAAGTAGATATCACTTACACAGAACTTCAAGTCCAACTGCGTGTACCTCCATTGCAACGGGCACCTTCATGGGGTTGGCATTGGTAGCCAGTTGTTCTTTTTGACGCTTGCTCATGTTTTCCTGTATGTGCCATGTTCCTACCCCAACTAGACTACGAATAGCTCAAATGCAAGTATGTCCTTGACTGGTGTATCTTCTTATTTCCCATGATCCCTAAACCACACCTATTTAGAAGAAAGTCAATAACTGCTTGTTGATTTAGTAACAGAGACAGACAACAGAGGGAAGAAAATGAAGGAAAGCACCCCGCCCTTGAAATGATAGCAATGGGCCTTGGTGGCGTGGCCTAGTGGCTAAGGTCCTTGCCTTGATCCCATGTGGCTGCTGGTTCTAATCCCGGCAGCTCCACTTCCTCTCTATCTCTCCTCCTCTCAGTATATCTGACTTTGTAATAAAAACAAAATAAATCTTTAAAAAAAAAAAGAAATGATAGCAATGATCAGTAATTTGCAATTGAGTACTCAGTTGTGCATTGCTACTCGTCAGTCAGTAGTCTTGGAAGACCGCTATGTGGTTCACAATGCTAATTTTTGTCTTGGCACTGCTCAGAGCTGGCTCTGCTGTTGCAGGCAGCTGGCTTGGGGGTGCGTCTCTTGGAAGTCACCTTCTTTTAGTACCCTGGGCTGCCTTTTACTGAACTGGACGTACTTGGGATGGATCCGATGGTCCCAGGCTTGATACCCGCATAGAGAATGGTAAATGCTGAGTGCCCAACACTGCAGGTGGAACTGAATGACTGCAGGGGATTCCACTGTTTGAAGGGGACAACTAAGCCAAGCATGTGGGGAGCTGGAGAGTAAAAGTGAACTTGACACCATAGAGGGCGGCCTCAGATTCAGTTCCCTTTCCAAACAGGCACCCCTCCCCTGCCCATGGGACCCTGTGGCCAGGCTCAGAGAAGGCACCCCGCGGCAGATGTAAGACTTAGAGGCTCTCACGGCCTACCTCCCGCCTAACTCCCATGTAGGGAGTGAATTCACCCCCTTTGGAGGAGGGGAAAGGGACCAGGATTCTGAGGAGGGTAAGGTCCTTGCCCAGCACAAAGAGGACTCTAATCCTTCCAGTCTTTGGCTTAGGAAAATTCTAGCTCCTGGGGTGGAGTGGGGAATTGATCTTGTTTGTTTTTCTATTTCTTCTTGGTTGAGTTCCAAGTGCAACGTTTTGTCCTTGATGTCAGAACCACTCAGGCTTGGTACTCCCTGCACCTGGGCTCAGATGCCACTGTCTCTGGCCACAGAGGGAAGTCATGGACCCCTCTCAGAGAGCAGGAACTGCGGCAGGGTGTGGGAGGCTCCCACAGGACACTGGGGGGTGTATGTCCCCCCCCCCCCAGCTAAGTCTGCTACTGAGAAGACTGGAAGGAGGGGGTGGTGCCATTCAAAGCCTTGAAATGTGATCAGATCTGTGCTTGTTTTTTTTTTTCTACATCCAAATGGATCTCCACCCACTGGCTGGCAACTGGTACCCAGGTGCTCCAGGCTGCAGCCCAGACCAACTTGACCCCTGCATGCCCATGTTCAGTTCTTTCTGTTTCCTCTCTAACTGCCTCCCTCCATGCCCACTGGCTGTGCACTCAGTGGGTCACATGGTCAGATGGCGGGAAGAGTTGAAGGTGAAGGGCCTCCACTTCATCTCGGGTTGAGATGTGCGGTCAGAATGCTCAACCCTGTATTTAGCTTTCCTCGTGTCTGCCAAGGTGGGCTCGACAGCCCATCTCAGCTCCTACCCAAGGTGCTATCTGGCACACCCTCATGGCAAAACAGAACGCTCCTTGGCAGGGAGTGTGTGGACAGCAGGTGCCTCAAGTCTTTGGTGCCAATTTGAGCCCTGCTGTCCCATCTCAGGCTACCTTTCCTGTATCCCCCTTGTCACTTACCCCAGGTAACCATTCGGTCCCTGAAGGGAAATGCTATTTGGGAAGTGGCTGTCTTTCCCCTGTACCACCAAGTTCTAGGCCAAGGGCAGATGGAGCAGGTGGTCAGATAGGCAATATTCCAACAGTGGTGCTGAAACCAGTTAGTTCAGGAGTGGGGCTGTCAGCCTCAGAGTAAGGGAATCATGCAGCAACAGCAAGTGCTCTTGCAGCCCACATGCTCTGAGAGGCTTTTCAGGCTGAGCAAATGGATTTGAGCTTGACCTCATCTCATGGTCCCAAGAGCTTGGATTATGTCTGCCTTAGAATTTCTTCACTTTGAACGGCTTTCTTTAATATACAGTGGCTAAGACCGTTCCTGCATGCACGTGGGATACCTGGAAGAAGCTTCTGATGTTGGTCTGGTGACGACTATTTGAGGATTGAACCAGCAAATGGAAGCTCTCTTCCTGTCTCTCCCTCCTCACCTCCTATAATTCTTTTTTAAGATTTTTTTTTTTATTGCAAACTCAGATATACAGACAGGAGGAGAGACAGAGAAGAAGATATTCCGGATGATGATTCACTCCCCAAGTGACCAGAATGGCCAGAGCTGCACCGATCCAAAGCCAGGAACAGGAACCAGGAACCCCCTTCAGGTCTCCCACGCAGGTGCAGGGTCCCAAGGCTTTGGGCCGTCCTCGCCTGCTTTCCCAGGCCATCAGCAGGAAGCTGGACGGGAAGTGGGGCTGCTGGGATTAGAACTGGCTCCCATATGGAGTCTCGGTGTGTTCAAGGCGAGGACTCTAGCCACTACACCACCGCGCAGGGCCTATAATTCTTTTAACTCTTTTTTTTTCTTTTAATAATAACACACTGGGGCCAGTGTTTGCCTAGAGGTGAAGGTGCCGGTCAAGACACCTGCATGCCATTTCCGATGACCTGGGTTGTTCTCTGACTGGTAAGTCCCCGCTGGGCTCTCAAGTGCAGCTTCTTACTGATACAGACCCTGAGAAGCAACAGGTGACCAGCCAGGGGCCATTGCACACATCTGGGAAGTGAGTGAGTGAGTGAGTGAGCTAGCAAATGGGTTCTCACTTGCTCTCTCTCTGTATCTCTGTCTCTCCAACAATAAAAACAATGCACTGAACTGTACCCTCAAAATTAACAACAGATCAAACCAAGAATAGCAACAAAGAAGGTTTGAAAGGAACCACTTTTGGCCATGAAAGCCTAGGAAATATTGACTATTTTCTATCTGCTTTACAGGAAGAGCTTATCCTATGCCATGTTAGCATGGTTCAGTGTGCTACCACACTGATGCCATCTGTCTCACACAGAGAAGCCCAGCCCCAAGCCTGCTACTCCTAAATTCTCTTTGAACTCTGCCTCTCCCAAGAGTGCTTAGCTCTGGTCCTGCCTCTCCCAAGAGTGCTTAGTTCTGGTCACATCTCCACCTGTTCTGTCCATGAAGATGCAGGTATTGGTGTGTGTGGACAGGGGAGAGGGTTTCAGTCTTGGGCTGCCCTTTTGAGTCCCTGTAGACCTCGTGCGCATGGCCTGGCAGGCTCGCCCTGTGACCTGTGTCTTGACTTTGCTGCATGAGAAATGAGGATGGGGAATTCTGACTTTGAAACAGAGGGCAATGAAACACAAGGAACTCTACCATGGCAGGGTGCTTGTTGGTGGGTCGGGGGTGGGGGAGCTTTTCAGGTATCTTAGGAGAGACACCCACCATGAATCACAAGCACCCGTGCTCCCTGCCAGGCTCTGTGCATCTGGGCTATGTGTGTGAGGTTCATGAGCAATGATTTTCACACTGAGTATCCCACTACACTGGGCATCCATCCAATGTACCATGCTCTCATGCCTTACCTGTTAACCCAAGTGGTGCATTCCAAGGCCTGGTCTGGGGCTCATATTTGACTTGCATTTTCTCTGAGTCGTGGGGACCACACTGGCTTATAAAATCTAGCACACAAGCCAACATCTCCCTCCCAAACTCCCCCACCCCCCTTCCCAGGGCAGTATTGTGGCCTTGAGAGCAGACCTGACTGCCTGGGTCTTGGCACCTCTCCAGCAGCGGGGCTCCCCTCCCACACTGGCCGCCTTCAGCACTCTTCGTGGTCTTCTTCAGCACTCAGCCCTTTGGGCCTCCAGGAAGCGTGAGGAGAGTTAATTATTTCTCAGGACTGACTCACTGATGCGGGCGGGCTTTTTTTTTTCTCTTCCAGAGAATTCTGTCAGCTGAGCAGAGCCCTGCTGCTACCTCTGATGAGGGAGCCTTGGTCAGTCCCGCCAGGGAGGCCCCGGATGGGGTTGCAGACCTGGTTCCCATTGGGGAAGGGTTGGTGGCTGAGGGGAGAGCTGTCCCTCCCCACTTCTGTGAGAAAGCAATTCCCCAGGTTCTCACCCACCAGGCTGCCTTTCAGCTAGTTCCCTGTGGGGCCAACACTCCCCTTTCATTTTGTTGATTGGCGATTGTGTGTCCCTGAATGGAACTTAATGTCTTTTGAAATTATCTGTTCTTCCAAAAATGTCTCTCTGTGGTTTAGGTTGTCACGGTGTCCCTCACGGCTGACGGTGGACAATGCCACATCCGGGGGAGAGAGATGGTCCCCTGACAGAGGCCGCCCGCCCTCGGAGGTCCACTGGGGCAGAAGAGGAAAGGAAAGGCAGGGAGTCTCTGGGGGCAGGGGGAGGCCAGGGAGACAGACTCTGCCCTGTCAGTGTGTGGGGTGGGAACGGGAACCACGGCAGGGTGGCATAGGTTTCTGTGAAGGTGGCTTCCCACACAGGAGCCCTGCCTTCGCCTGGCTTGTCTTCTGTCCACATAGCATAGACCATTTTGGGGTAATGGCGGAGCGTACCCTGAATCAGTTATTTAGTGTGGCTACGGTGTGAGACTCACCATGGTGACCTGGCAGGTTGAAGTTAGTGGCTGTACCTGAGTGACTTGACTACCCTGGCCCTTCTGCTCTTCTTCTGCCTCCCTGCCTTCTGCCTCATTTTCCTCAAGCACAGCTCAACCCTCTTCTGCTGCGGCTTGGGAAACATGCTCCCAGGGACCTCACATGAGTAGGAGGTGATTGAAGTGTAGGGCACACTCGATTATCCCCTGAAAACGACCCATGTCAGGTGCACTGCTTCTTCAGACAGGCCAGAGGCTGGGCATTGCTATAGGAGACGCTTTATACAAAAGGAGCCAGGTGAGAAATGGTCATCACAGGAATCCATTCCAGCCACGCTGCAAATTACATAGAAACAATCCCCTCCCCAAACAAAAGGAGTCAACAAGTATCTATAGGACAGTTACTACATGCGAGGAAGTACTTAATATACTGTGTCACTGAGTCTTCTCAATAACCCTGTGATTTATTTCACTAACAAATGAACAGAGGTTCAGAGAGGCTGAATATTCACCTAGTGACTGAAGTCCTTTCTTTGTGTGTGCTGGGATCGCATATGGGAGCTGTTTTGTGTTCTGGTGCTTTACTTCCCATCCAGCTCCCTGCCTGTGGCATGGGAAAGCAGTTGAGGACAGCCCAAAGCCTTGGGACCCTGCACCCATGTGGGAGATCCAGAAGAAGCTCCTGGCTCCTGGCTTCAGATCAACTCAGCTCTGGCCATTGTGGCCACTTGGGGAGTGAACCAGCAGGCAGAAGATTTTTCTCTCTAAGTCTCCTCTCTCTGTAGATCTAACTTTCTAAAATAAATTTTTTTTTTTAAGATTTTTTTTTATTGTTATTATTGGAAAGCTGGATATACAGAGAGGAGGAGAGACAGAGAGGAAGATCTTCCATCCGATGATTGACTCCCCAAGTGAGCCGCAATGGGCCGGTGCACGCCAATCCGAAGCCGGGAACCAGGAACCTCCTCCGGCTCTTCCCATGCGGGTGCAGGGTCCCAAAGCTTTGGGCCGTCCTCGACTGCTTTCCCAGGCCACAAGCAGGGAGCTGGATGGGAAGTGGGGCTGCCGGGATCAGAACCGGCGCCGATATGGGATTCCGGGGCGCTCGAGGCGAGGACTTTAGCTGCTAGGCCACGCCACCGGGCCCACTAAAATAAAATTTTTAAAAAAATCTTTTACAAAGAAAAGGTTTCCAGGGATCACAGGAGCAGGTGAAAGGGAGGCCTATCAGTGTTGAGAATCCAGGCAGACCTGGCCATTAGCAAGGGTGCCATGGATCCCTGAGTGAATGTGTCTAACAGACTCCAAGATCAAGGCTCACCCGCTTCCCTGGAAGCATGATTTGAGGGCCTGGAATCTGGGTTAGTCAGAGCCGACAAATATCCATCAGGAGTGCTGTTCCATGTGCTGGGTTCACGGGAATGAGCAATACAGGTTGCAGTTGTTTATCTGCACAGAACTCACGTTCTAGCCAGAGCAGATACTTGCCGGTCAGGTTAGTTAGGGCTGTTCCGTGGCAGCTTATGTGTGGAGCAGGTTGGGGATCAGGGAGAAAGTAAGCATTCTGGGCCTCCTTGGCTAGGGGCTGCCCTATGCAGGCTGGAGCAGGTACCCCGTGCGTTGTCTGCTGGCCCTCTACCACCAGCACTGCCCACTTCCACAGCGGCAGTTGTCTCTGCTTGTGGCCTCTTCCCTGGCTGTGGTGGTCATTCCAGAGTGGGCTCCTGGCAGCATCATCTAACAGTAAGAGATGCAGCTTGGGTGGCTCTCAAAACACACAAAAAACCAGGAACTAAGGCATGGCCTGTAAACCATTTTCCTCATTTAGTTTTTACCATGTGGACTGGGCACTCCTGATCTGTAGATGTTCGAGGGTGAAGACCTTTAATATAGTACTAAAATGAGTCCAGCATTCATCTGCTCAACAGTATATGTGATGTGGAGCTGCCTTGTGCCAGGTACCATGTTTAAACATACACTCCCTATTCCCAGGACACTTACCAGCAAGTCAAGTCAAGATGCGTGCGCCCGGGCCCGGCAGCGTGGCCTAGCGGCAAAAGTCCTTGCCTTGAACGCCCCGGGATCCCATGTGGGCGCCGGTTCTGATCCTGGCTGCCCTACTTCCCATCCAGCTCCCTGCTTGTGGCCTGGGAAAGCAGTCGAAAACAGCCCAAAGCTTTGGGACCCTGCACCCATGTGGGAGACCTGGAGGAGATCCTGGTTCCTGGCTTCGGATCAGCGCAGCACCGGCCGTTGCGGCTCACTTGGGGAGTGAATCATCAGACGAAAGATCTTCCTCTCTGTTTCTCCTCCTCTCTGTATATCTCACTTTGTAATAAAATAAATCTTTAAAAAAAAAAAGATGTGTGCGCCCTATGTGTTGGCACACAGAAAGCAGTTCCCTAACCTGGCCTTGAGGAAGGATTCCAAGGGAGTCTGTAGGGCATTCCAAGGGGGTCAAGTTGTGGCCAGTTGGGTATAAAGTCAGATGAGGAGTTTTTTATACATGCAATCCCTCTATCCATTTTAATATGAAACAGTTGTCTTTCTGAAGCGGCTATGATTCTTATTAAGCTGACAATGATCTTGCTGTGGTCGACAGGCAGACTATGGTGTTTGTGTTTAAGAGATGCTTGGAGCAGAGGGCCTTGACCAGTTAGAAATTCCAAGTTCTTCTCCCTGTTCCACAGTTAGACTTCCTACAAGAGAGAACAAGGGTTTCTTGTCTCATGTCAAAGAATTCCCAGGGAATTCAATCTCAGGCAACAATGATGGCTCTTTGAACTTAGCAGAAATCCCAAACTACTTCTGGCTTTCCCCAGCATCACCTTGGCCCTGGATGCTATCCTCAAAGCTGCCTTATGATCCAAGGCAGCTGTAGTAGGTCAGCCATCACGTTTGCATTCCAGGCAGAAGGCTGGAGGTAGGAGCTCAAAGAAACTGTCATAGGGTGATTTACTCATCGGAGCCAGTTTTCTCTAGCTGTGTCTTGATAGTCCTATACATAAAGGCCTTAGAGGCCAGGAAAGCTTGAAACTATAGACTAACTGGTCACACTGTGCCAAACAAACTTAGAGTTTTCTAAATAGGAGAGGAGAGAACAAATTTTCTGCGGAAACCTGCAGCCTCTGTCAGTAACCTACCTACTTACCCCTCAACCCCCAACATTTTGTAAGTTAGAAAAAATGGTAACCCCACTTTACCATTGATTTAGGGACTAGTGATCAGTGCTTCCATCTCTCTAGGGAGAACTCCAAGGAGCTTAGAAGGGTCCCCTCCCTTGTTTTCTTTCTCCCTTGGCCTGTGCACCTCTCTTGTGCACATCACAGTCTGAGACCACTTGAAGAGTTGGATGTGGACAAGCGGAGGAATGCCTCGTTAGCAGGTGAGCCACCCTCCCAAGTCTGGCTGACTTGGCAGAAGTGGGGATGACAAGCAACCACAGGAGAGGGCCCGAGTGGAGCTGACTGCCCCATGCCTTCTGCATTTCAGATTGCCTCTTGGAGTTTGCGGGCCACGCTGTGACAGTGCATGGACCTGGTGCAGGTCTCTCAGTCTGGGGCACAGGACCCTCATTCCTATACCCTCACCACCCCTAAAGCAGAGGGAGCGCTCACTAGCCATACCTACAAAATCCTTCCCATGGCTGTAGCCAGAAGACCCCACCGGCTTGAAAGCTCTGGGCAGTGATTTCTCTGCACTGCAGTCTGCCTTTCTGTTCTACTGGAAGCATATGAATGTAGGGCAACGATGATAAGGAAACGTGGGAGAGGAATGAGCTCGGAATTGGAATCCCAGCTCTGCCCCTGGCCTTTAGTGTTACCTAGTAACTTGTTTTGCTCCCCCAGGTGTCTATTTCCCCAGGTAAAATAGGAGTGGTAATGACACCTACTTCCCAGAGTTGCTCCAAGGATTAAACAAGATAATGTAGGTGAATGCATTTAGCACAGTGCCCAGAGTACAATAGACACTCCATAAAAGATAGTTAAGTTTACATCTGCGAAAACAGAATGGTGATAAATGGCAAAGGGCATGGTGGAGACTCAACCCCTAAACAAAGCTTCCTCTGAAAGGAGAGAAACTCGCAACCCTGGCATCTTGGCTGGACGCCCAGGAAGGGATGGGCATTGACTGAGGCAAAGTCAACCCCAGCCCAAGACACCATGCCCCTGGGGCTAAGGGCCACTCCTCCTCTAAGGGCAAGCCTGACTCAGCCACCAATTCACTTTTTGTCCTGGGGACACTGCACTTAGAAAAACATGATTGATTCTGTGGTTCCAGTTGCAAGGGAAGGGAGAAAGACCAAATTTCACGGCACACAGCATTTTTGCCTGCGATTCCTTCTATTTAAGGAGGCACTTGGCAATCACATTCATTAGAGTCTCTTCTTAAAGCTATCTCAGAGATGGTCTAATCCCAGTTTTTTTTTAAATATTTATTTATTTTTATTACAAAGTCAGATATACAGAGAGGAGGAGAAGCAGAGAGGAAGATCTTCCGTCCGATGTTTCACTCCCCAAGTGAGTGCAACGGCCGGTGCTGCGCCGATCCGAAGCCAGGAACCAGGAACTTTCTCCAGGTCTCCCACGCGGGCGCAGGGTCCCAAGGCTTTGTGCCGTTTTCGACTGCTTTCCCAGGCCACAAGCAGGGAGCTGGATGGGAATTGGAGCTGTCAGGAATAGAACTGGCGCCCACATAGGATCCCAGTGTGTTCAAGGCAAGGACTAGCCGGTAGGCCACTGTGCTGGACCCTAACCCCAGTTGTATAAAGGCAGAACGCAGAAGTGACTGGATGAAGAATGAGTGGCCAAATGGCAAACATTAGAGGTCATGATCCCTGAATTTCTAGCAAATTGCTCACCTAAGCAAGCTTCAGCAGTCTGTTCCACAAATGCTGGGCTGGGGTTGGGGTGCCCTCCAGTCTCCACTGTGCAGTCAGTCACTCACAGCTACCAGAGAATTGCAGACACGTCAAGCTGGGCCCCATGACTGTTTTCCCTAGCAGCTTAGGACAGGAGGTGAAAAGTGACTTTTCCAACCAAATCACAAGTGTACTGCTGCCAGCAAGTCCTGGAGCAGGATGCTGGAACCGTTCCAGCGCACGCGTCACACTATAGAGTTTTGGATGTCTAAATGGAAGGGGGAGGGCAGTGCAAGAGGTAGAGGCAGCCCCTTGATTTTAGGGCCCAAGAGAAATCTTGGCAGAGTAGGGCTGCGGTGGGGCTGCAAGGGAGGTTGAAGCACAGGTAAGAGGAACAGGCAAGGTCTAGGGCCTGCACAATGGCTCAATTGGTTAATTCTTCCCCTTCAACTGCCAGGATTCCATATGGGTGCTGATTTGTGTCCTTATTGCTCCACTTCCCTTCCAGCTCCCTGCTTTTGGCCTGGGAAGGCAGTCAAGGATGGCCCAAAGCCTTGGGACCCTGCACCCACATGGAAATCCAAAGGATGCTTTTGGCTCCTGGCTTTGGATCAGCTCAGCTCCGGCTGTTACGGGCTTTTCAGAAGTAAACCAGTGGGTGGAATGTCTTTGTCTCTCCTTATCTCTATAAATTTGATCTGACTTTCAATAAAAATAGATACATCTTTTAAAAAAATGCAGGGTCCAGATGAAAGCAGAAGCTACTCACCCCGCTCATGCTCTGTGCAGGCCCTGACTGCTCAAAGACTTCACACATCCTAGCATTAACGCCTTTCTTGCAGTGGCCCTAGGAGCTGGGAATGGTCAGTGCTCGCTTTTGCAGAGACAAGCACTTGAACTTAGTCTGGCTTCCAAGTTTGGGCTCTTTATTATTGTCCCCTGGGTTCATGTGATGAGAATGTAGAGCACACGAAGTCCTTTTAGTGTAGGGCCCAGGTTCTTGAGACTTGGAGGGCTGATCAGATCCCTAACTGATGGCTGCTGGAACCCTGCTCTCTCATCTGGGGAACTCATGTCTTTAATCATGAAGCGTGGCCATCTGTCCCTGACCCGTGGAGGCAACGCACTCTTGGCGTATGCCCTGCTGCAGTGGCCAGCTTTCAGAGAACAGGACATTTCGTGAGTCAACCTCAAACTGCCCAGGGAACATGGTGAACCTCCTGGGCCCGATGGCTGAGAGAGGTACTCAAGAGCTGGTTGCAGGCTGTTTCTTGGCTAAAGTCAGCAGCAACCTGAAGCGAGCCCCAAAGCTCAGCTCTGACTTCAAACCTTCCTTGTTCCAGGAAAAGGGTTTGTCAGATTCCAAAGAGCCCATTGCATGCCTCAGTTGACCCAGCATGGAAACTACTTGTGTGGCACAGCTCCCTGGGGGAGCTAGGAAGGCAGACCCAAGCGCAAGCCTTGGAATGGTTCTGAGGGGTGACTTGGATTTGTCTGCTGCTTGCTCATTACCTGCTGGGGGAAAACTCTAGGTAATCAACTGTCTCCTGTCAGCTTTGCAGACAGGCCCCAGCAAGCAGCTTGGTGGGAGGTGTACTTAGCTGGGAAAATTAAGCTGACATGCCGTGGACCTACGAAAGCTTGTGCCATGCTCTGTCCATTCTCCAGGCTTTCTCTGGTTCTTTCTAAGACCTTTCCAACCAGAACTTTATGTGACATATACAACAAGCTGCACGCAAGGTGCAGAGCCCCTGGAACAGAGCTGGTGGTGATCCCTTAAACTCACTCCTACCATACCTGCTAGCTTCCAAACACACTGGAACTCCACCAAATGTGCTGTAATAGTGTGAGACATCCATTGAAAGGGTAGATGACAACATTTCCTTTGGAGATTGAGAATTCGTGATTGTGCTGATGGCAGAATTCTGGAATTTGTGACAGATACTCTTCCCAGAGATTGAGAGGGGGAAGACAGGGCTGAAGGCCCCACCTCAATTGAACCAAAGGATGTCTACACTTTTTGTTGTCTACTTTGAGGTTAGGGGCAGATTTCACTGAAAAAAAGGGTCTTGTTGCAATAAAAATATTTTCCCTCTTTTTTTCTTTGAGATTTATTTATTTTTATTGAAAAGTCAGATTTACAGAGAAAAGGAAAGATAGAGAAGAAGATCTTCTGTCTACTGGTTCACTCCCCAAGTGGCCGCAATGGTCAGAGCTGAGTTGATCTGAATCCAGGAGCCAGGAGCTTCTTCTGGATCTCCCACATGGGTAAAGGCTCCCAAGGTTTTGGGTCATCCTTGACTACTTTCCCATGCTACAAGCAGGAAGTTGGATGGGAAGTGTAGCAGCCAGGATACCAATTGTCACCCATATGGGATCCTGGTGCATGCAAGGTGAGGATTTAGCCACTGAGCTAACATGCTGGACCCTATAAACATTTTCAAGAGGAGCAGTTGTTGGCTTAGTGGTTAGGAAGCCCATGTCCTACAACAGAGTGTATGGGCTGCACTCCCAGTCCGGCTCCTGACTTCTACTTCCTGAGATAGCGATGAAGGCTCAAGTAGTAGGGTTCCTATCACCCCTAAGAGGACTGGATTGAATCTCCCAGCTCTGGCCCTGGCCCAGCCCTGGCCATTGTGTGCATTTAGAAACTCAACCAATAGATGAAACTGTTCTCTTTCCTTTTTTTCAAATGAATGAAACTTAACAAAAAAAAAATCTTAAAAGAGTAAAATTCACATGTCTGTCAAACTTATGCACGTTCATTTCTCTGCCAACTTAATCATAACTCCAGTAATGGAATCTCTTTAAAGAAAAATATTTTGGCACAGTGAATGAATCTTCAACCTGTGGTTCTGGCATCCTGTATGGGTGCCAGTTCAGGTCCCAGCTGCTTTGCTTTCTATCCAGCTCTCTGCTAATGTGCCTGGGAAAGCAGCAGAAAATGGCCCAAGTGCTTGAACCCCTGACACCCATGTGGGAGACCTGGTGGAGTTTCAGGCTCCTGGCTTCAGCCTGGTCCAGCCCTGGCTGTTATGGTTATTTGGGGAGTGAGTCAGTGGGCAGAAGATCTCTCTTTTTCTATGTCTCCCTCTTCCTCTTGGTCTGTAATTTTGCATTTCAAATTACTTAATTAATTAAAAAATAAAGAAAAAAATTTAGGAAGCCTCATCTGTATCACCCTCATTCCTTTCAGTAGCAGCTGTAGAGTTTAAAAAGAGAGGGCAATCAAGGAAGTCAAGTATCCTCCGGGTACAAACAAAAGTCTGTACATTACAGGACACTTGTGAATGCATCTGTACTTCAGCAATGCCATCTGCTTTGTTGTCTCTGAAAGGAAGACGAATAACATGAATCCTGAGCCAGTAGACTCTTGAAGCTCTCTTCCCTGTTTGAAATATCCATCCAAAGTAACACTTGTGCATAGGGATCTATGTGCTCCATAGCTTAAAGAAATAAATATATTTCTTTAAATATACGTATTTCTACAGGCACCAGCATTCAACACAGTGATTAAGCCACTGCCTGGGGCATCTTCTCTGAGCCCCATCAGCTCTGTTTCTGGTTCCAGCTTCCTGTTAAGCATAGCCTGGAAGGCAGCAGATGATGATAACTCAAGGACTTGGGGCCCTGCCACTCACGTGGGAGATCCAGATTGAGTTCCAGACTCCTGGTTTTGACCTGGCCTAGTTCTAGCTGTTGTGGGCATTTGGGTAATGTACCAGCTGATGGAAGATCTTTGTCTCTCTCCTTTTCAAATGAGTAAAAATAAAATAAATAGATGAAAAAAAGGTTTAAGAAATCTAGTCCTAAATTGCCTACAACCACATAAACATTCTTCTTGCCTCTTTCAACCCAAGGCAGTAGCAACTGCTGCCTGAGGGTCAAATCCGGCTGTCTATTGGGCCCTTCCTGTCTTCTCATGGGTAGCATGAACTTCTGACCACAGTGAGCCAGAAAGGAGCATCTCAACCTATTTAGGTGGTGGCCTCTTTTAAAGTGAAATGTGAGCCCAAGGCTCCAAACTGTCACTGTCCTGAGAGTTCCCAGGAAGGCTTTTGTACTGTAACCTGGATGGCCGTCCAAATGGCCTTGGCTGGTCTCACCACCCTGTCTCCTCCCACTCCCCAGCTAGGCCTCCCAGAGGCTCCTGGTGCTATCTATGGGCTGTGAGCACTGTCTTTCACTGCCCTTTTCAAATTGCCAGCTGGGTGCCAAGTTGTGGCTTCCCAGGGTGAATGAACCCTGGGAGATGTTCAGCAGTGTGGGAAGGGTGTGTGTTCACCAATGAGCACAGTAGGGCAGAGTGATTTGGAAGCCATTTCATTTTTCAGTTCATCAAACTCCCACTCACCGGGAAACTCGACACCAGAGATGTGAAACCTTTCTGGAGTTGTGACATCCTAATGTCACTCATTTTATCTCATCAAACACCCACCCCTCTTAAAAATGCCATGAGCCACATATTTATATTTCAGATTAAGGTGAATTAAAATTGGAAAATTACACAAGGATTTTCCAGCACTCTAGCAAAAAGGAGATTTACCAGGGATGTTTAGTAGTCAAACTATATACAGGGAAGACATTTGACCGCATTGTAAAGGAGGAAGGATTTGCTTGTTGCCCCCACACTCCCCTGATCCAGCTCTGTACCCCACCCACCCCGTTTTGCCTCCTGGGTTATTCTGACTTTCCTTCATGGTACCTCATATAGAACTATCCCTTACCAGCCCCCTAAACTCCTGCTCTGGAATTGTTTCCTCTTAGTATTCCTATAACACTTATCCAATGTTAACTCCTTCTGCTGGAGGCTCTTTTATTTGCTTAAGTTTTTGTTTATTTGAGAGAGAGTTTTCTTCTACTGGCTCACAAGCCACCATGAATAAGGCTGGTCTGGGACCAAAGCTGAGAGCTGGGAACTCAATCCGAGTCTCCCACATGCATGGCCTGCCACCACTGCCACCCAGGACCTGCATTAGCAGGAAGCTGGAGTCATAAGACAAAGCCAGGAATGAAACCCAGGCTCTCTGATGTGGGACGTGGGTTTCTTAGTCACTCAGCTAAATCCTATGCCGGATATTTGTAATTTAGTTAGAGATAGTATCATACCCCCAAGAATTAATTTGCAGTGGAATTTCTACAGATATTGGAAATGCCCGGGGGAAGAGTGAGGCATTGGCCCATTCTGCAACATGGTAATCTCTCCCTTAGCTAAGCCATGTCTTCACTGAGGTGGAGGGGGAGGGAAAAAAAAACCCCACAGAATAAGAAGGCAGGTGACATGAATCTATCTGAGTTAATTTATTATTTAGTAACCTCTACTATGTGCATGGCATTTTGGTTAGAGGCTTGAAAAATAAAGATAAATGAGATACATTCCATGTTCTCCATGACCCCTTGGTCTGTTGAGGTGGGGGTGCATCTAATACCATGATAAATGCTTCCTTGGTAGTAGTGGTGAGTGAATATGGGCACACAGAAGAGAGGGTAATTAATTCCTCATAAAGAAAACTGCATACATGAATTAGTGCTTCCATTGGCCTTGAAGGATGAGAAAACATCCAGCAGGCTGAGAAAGGGAGAAGACAGAGTGAGACCTATGGGGAGAACCCTGAACAACTGCATAGGCCATTGCTGGGGACACCTGAGTAGCTGGAGTGTCAAAATGCAGCAGCAGGGATCCAGATGCAGAGCAAGGCTAGGGTCAGATTTTCGAAGGGCCTTCAATGCCTCACTGAGGAGTGGGAGGGTGGAGCTGGACAGAACAGACCCTGAGGATAGAAGAGAGGCAAATGATTGGCTCCTCCAGGGCTGGGGTGAAGGAGAGAAGTCATGAGGGATATTGCTTGCTTGGGCTGCTAAGTAATGATGGTGCCGATAATTACAGATGAAAAGGACAGGGGCAAGGACCCCTGGGACAGAGTCTTGAACCTGCCGTCTTGTCTGCTGGCTTAGGAGATGGGCATGTGTTGCTGTTCCTGGGGAGGATTCTTCTCTGGTTTACGTGTTGGGTCTCCTTACAGGTCACCAGTGCTCGTCTGTGCCAGGCCAGGTCCATCACACATCTGTCTGGCTCTTCTTCCAACGCATCACTTCTTCCATCAACAGGGCTCTGGAGGCTGCGGCTGCCTTTATCCAGAGGCGCTGGCTTTTTTTCACCCACAGGCAGCCCTTGCCCCACACCTGCTGCTTCACACTCTTGACCTTGAGCTCTTCTCCCTTCACTGTTTTCACTTGTTTTTCTCATGTAGTGTCCTTGCTTGGGGAGCTGATTCTTCTAGAGAGAACTTATACTTTCCTTCTTGCTCATTTCAGCGTGAACATTGTTGAGTGAAAATCGATGTTCGTTGGTTGAATGAAAACCAATGAACTAGAACTCTGTAGTGGAGAGAAAGTAGTTTGGGAAATGTTTGAGCAATTAGGAATTCATCTGTACAAACTTGAACATGTACATGCTCTTTGACCTAGTAACCCCAATTCCTCAAATTATCTGAGAGAAAGAGTAAGCGTACAAATATGTTTGTTCAACTTTATTGATCTTGTTTATTGTAGTAAAAAAGCTAAGAAATAACCCAAAAGTCCCCCAAATAATGAATTAACTCAACTAATTATACATATAAAATAAAATTAATGATTTTTATTCATTTAAAATGGTTGGTTAAAATAATGATTAATTTAAATGATCCATAAAAAGCAGTGATTAATTCTATTAAAGTGACAAAGTATGTCAACATTTATTGACCACTGGAAAGCTAGGAGGACATTCAGGATTTACTAATTAAAAAGAATAATTATGGGCCTAGCACGGTAGCCTAGTGGCTAAAGTCCTAGCTATGCAGGTGTCAGAATCTCATATGGGCACTGCTTCATGTCCTGGCTGCCCCACTTCCCATCCAACTCCCTGCTTATAGCCTGGGAAAGCAGTCGAGGACGCCCCAAAGCTTGGGAACTCTGAGAGAATTAGAAGAAGTTCCAGGCTTTTAGTTTCGAATTGGCTCAGCCCTGGCAGTTGTGGTCACTTGGGGAGTGACCAGTGGACAGATCTTCCTCTCTGTCTCTCCTTCTCTCTGTAAACCTGACTTTCCAATAAAGATAAAAAAATCTTTTAAAGAATAATTACTAAACTTATAATGAATAATTATAATGAATAATTATTTAAACTTATAATGAATAATTATTTAATTATTTAAGTCTGTTCTTCTGTCTGAATTTGAGAGATACAGAGATAGAACGAGAGCTAAGTCCTAACTCACGATCGCAACACCTACAATGGCTGAGACTGGGTTGGGCTGAAACCAGGAGTCCAGAATTCCATCCAGGCCTCTGCTATGAAAGACAGGAACCCAAATACTTGAGTCATTACCGGTGCCTACCAGGCAGGACCTTAGCAGGAGGCTGGAGGCAGGAGCTGGAGCTAGGAATCACAACCAGCTAGCGTCTTAACGGCTAGCTAGGCTGAACATGAGCTCCCAACACACAACATTCAAAATTACTTTTCTTCCTGTTGTTTTTATTTCCTCAACTTTTTGCAGCAACTGTGTTTAACTGGGGGCCAAACATGGCTGTTCTTTCTCATGTACCAGCCCAAGGTACTAGCTATCTTCCCTGGAGGGCAACAACGAGGAGCAAAGGAACAACAGGAAGGACCTGCAGGAGGGCTAGGCAGCAAATCACCCCCCATATGCTAGAGGACTCTGCAACAAGACACCCTCAGGCTTTAGCCACAGAGAGGCTCCTCTAATCATATCTTTCCACATTGCCCCACTCCTCCTTTATATATATATTTATTTAGGAAAGTCAGATTTACAGAGGGAGAAGGAGAGAGAGAAAGATCTTCCATCCACTGGTTCACTCCACAAGTTGCTGCAATGGCCAGAGCTGAGCTGATCTGAAGCCAGGAACTAGGAGCCTTCTCTGGGTCTCCCACGTGGGTACAGGGTTCCAAAGCTTTCTCTACTGCTTTCCCAGGCCACAAGCATGGAGTTGGATGGGAAATGTAGCAGCAGGGACACAAACTGGCACCCAAATGGGATTGCGGCACATGCAAGGCAAGGATGTAGCCAGTGAGCCACCTTTGTTGGGCTGTCCCACTTTTCCTAAAATCTTAGCTCTTCTATAGTCTCTCACAGAAAGTACTCAAGATCTCATTCCTTACCCTAAAATATTAATTTTTAGCATTTATGGATTTATTTGAGAAGTACAGAGAGAGGGACACACATACGAAAGAGAAATTGAGATCTTCCGTCTGCTAGTTCACTCACCAAATGCTTGTAATGGCTGACGCCAGGAGCCTGGAATACCATCTAGATTTCCCAGGAGGGTGGCAGGGACCCAAGAATTTAGATTATCCTCTGTTGCTTTCTCAGATGCACTAGCAGGGAGCTGGATAGAGAGTAGAGGAGCTGGGAATCGAACCAGTGCTTATTTGGGATGCTGACTTTGCAGGCAGCAGCCTAACTGATTGAGCCACAGCTCATTGAGCTGCCACCACCACCCCAAATTATTGTTATTTGCAAATTCTTTATGCTCTGTGCAATTTACTGTCCAAATCGGACATGTTGCAGCAAGAAGAGAGAAGTAGTATTCATGGTGAGAAGGGTCAGGTGAGGGTGACTGGATGTAAAGGCTCAAGAGTGGCAGAAGCTAAACAGGTTGCTGGGCAACAGATGTGAATAACATGGTCAGACCTCACTGGCAATTGCACATACGCAAAATGCAATGCTATCATTCCGCTTGCACAATTGAGGGAAGGGGCAAGACATGACCCAGTGTTGGTAATGAGGCAGAAAACAGCCTTTCTCAGGCACTGTTGATTGAGGTGTGAAAGGCTGTGCTCTTTCTGCAGAGCTGGGGCATGAGGGTCCCCAAGCTCCACGTGTGCTCGCTTGTGAAAACATTGTTTAAAAGATTTATACACGTGTATATTTGAAAAAGCAGAGTGACAGAGCTCTTTCATCCGTTTGTTCTCTCCCCAAATGCCCACAACAGCTGAGGCTGGGCCACGCTGGAGCCAGGATCCTGGAACTCCAGCCAGGGCTCCCACACAGGTGGCAGGGCCCCAAGGACTTGCGTCACCTGCTGCCTTTCCAGGCACATGAGTTGGAAGGGAAGCACTTCAGCAGGAAATACAGGAATCCCAAAGGTGGCTTAACCTGCTTCACCGCAATCTGGTCCTCTGTGGACGTCTTTTAGCCTCAGAATATGTTCCTCCAGAAATTCTTCTTCAGAAAACAATCACTATGCTTTTCCATAAGAAGTGCCATCAGTTTTATGAGGAAATTTTAGGAAAGAATACATTTCATTTTCTAACAGTAAGGACTTTTCTCCCTTTATTTATTTATTTTTAAAGATTTATTTATTTTTATTGCAAAGTCAGATATACAGAGAGGAGGAGAGACAGAAAGGAAGATCTTCCGCCCAATGGATGATTCACTCCCCAAGTGATCACACCAGCTGGTGCTGCGTTGATCCGAAGCCAGGAGCCAGTAACTTCCTCCAGGTCTCCCACATGGGTACTGGGTCCCAAGGCTTTGGGCTGTCCTTGACTGCCTTCCCAGGCCACAAGCAGGGAGTTGGATGGGAAGCGGGGTTGCGGGGATTAGAACTGGTGCCCACATGGGATCCTGGTGCGTTCAACGTGAGGACTTTAGCCGCTAAGCCACCACACCGGGTCCAACTTTTTCCTTTCAATTACAGAACTCAGTTATCAGAAATAGGCAAGCCTGTGCTCAAATCACCACTTAGTAGCTAAATAAACCTGGGGAAATGCTTCAACTTCTTTAAGTCTCATTTTCCTGTTGTGTGAAATGGGTCACAAATAAAGCACCTTCCCCGGCCTCTTGCCCCATCAGGACCCACTCTTTCCTCTTTGCAACCAAACGTCTCAAGAGGGCGGACAACATGCGCGCTCTGAAGTCTGCTCCAGCCTGACTCTGGCCCTCAGCACTTCAGTGAAACCAATTTTATCAAGGTCATCAAACAGAGCCCCGTTCAGTGGACAGTCCTTAGCTCTCATTGTACTTGACCTTGGGCATAAATCAATGCAGTTGAGGGCTCCTTGCTCTTTCATACTCTTTCACTCTTTTGGCTTTGGGATGCTATATTTAAAAAGAAAAGAAAAAAATTTATTTATTTATTTATTTGATGGAATTTAAAAAAAGACACAGAGTAAAAGATTTTCCATCTTCTCCTGCTTTACCTCCTAAATGGCTGTACCAGCCAGGGCTGCACCAGACCAAAGCCATGAGCCGTTGCTTCATCCAGCTCTCCCATGTGGGCCACAGCAGGCCAAGCACTTGGGTCATTTCCTTCTGCTTTTCCCAGGCCGTTAAAAACAAACAGGATTGGAAGTACAGCAGCAGGGGCTTGAACTTTTGCTCACACAGGGCTACAATGATGGGCAGCACTTGCGAATGGGCCACCAACTCAGCAGGTCACAAGCCCTACCACAAGTGGGTCCTGGATGTGCCATCTCCCTGCCTCCCTTTAGGACCCACAGTCCCGAGAAAACCTAGCTGGCAGTTCTGGCTGCCTGGTTACTTGCTGAATGGTCAGGCGTTCTGTGTATATCAGGGCCTAATAGCATGCCAGGAGCTTTCTAGAGAGGCATTTAATTCTCTACTGCAGATAGCATGGCCTTGCTCCAGAAGCCTGTGGAACTCCATTGTGATCTCACTTTGGGACTTGTTGTACATTCTGGATGACGTTCTTCCCAACACTGACATCTGTGGTAACGCAGGGCTTGCCAGATCCTATGGCCCAGGGAGCAAAGTGTTTTCTTGCTCTTGGTTACACTTGAAATTGACAGGCCTTCCTGTCACCTGGTGTATGAAGTTGAAATGATATGCATGAATTTGGAATATGCTGTATCTGGCAGTCAAACAGGCTTCCTGCTTTAAAATGAAAGTGCAAGATTTAGCCATGAGACCTTACGTTGGGGAAATGTCTCAGTGTATCCCAGACCACTGGACCTTTGAAAGTGTCACAGGAGACAGGCACAGTAGCCTAGTGGTTAAAGTCCTTCCTTGGTGTGCACCAGGATCCCATATGGACACTGGTTTGTGTCCTGACTGCTCTACTTCCCATCCAGATTCATGCTTGTGGCCTGGGAAAGTAGTAGAGGATGGCCCAAAGCCCTGGGATCCTGCACCCACGTGGGAGATCCAGAAGAAACTCCTGGTTTCAGATCAGGTCAGCTTCAGCCTTTGCAGCCACTTGGGGGAGTGAACCAGCGGATGGAAGATCTTCCTGTCTCTCCTTCTCTCTAAATCTGACTTTCCAATACAAATAAATAAATCTTAAAAAAAATAAAAAAATAAAAAAAGAAAAAAAGTGTATTGGACATAACAGACTTTTGCTGTTGTTTTAAAAGTTAGAGCTTTTTTTTAAGATTTATTTATTTTTATTGGATCACTTCTTGGCTTTTTGGCTAAGATCAAGTGTATTTATTTTTATTTGAAAGTCAGATATATAGAGAGGAGGAGAGACAGAGAGGAAGATCTTTCTTCTGATGATTCACTCCCCAAGAAGCCACAATGGCTGGAGCTGAACCAATCTGATGTCAGGAGCCTGGAACCTCTTCCAGGTCTCCCACACGGGTGCAGGGTCCCAAGGCTTTGGGCCATCCTCAATTGCTTTCCCAGGCCACAAACAAGGAGCTGGATGGGAAGCAGGGTTGCCGGTATTAGAACAAACGCCCATATGGGATCCTGGTGCTTGCAAGACAAAAACTTCAGCTGCTAGGCTACCACGCTGGGCCCACACTGGTCACTTCTTGCTCAGCTGGTCTAGTTACCATGAGGTCATCAATATCCAGCCAGACCAGGTCTCTTGAGAATCTGTTGAGCTAAGGCCAAGAGCATTACCACAGTCCTGAGGCAGGACTATTGACTATACTGTCTCCTTCAAGTGAATCAACTGTTAAAAAATTATTGGGGGCCCAGTGCTGTGGCCTAGCAGCTAAAATCCTTGCTTTGCACGCACCGGGATCCCATATGGTTGTCAGTTCTAATCCCGGCAGCTCTGCTTCCCATCCAGCTCCCTGCTTGTGGCCTGGGAAATCAGTCAAGGATGGCCCAAAGCCCTGGGATCCTGCACCCACGTGGGGAGACCCTGGCTCCTGGCTTTGGATCGGCGCATTGTGGCCACCTGGGGGGTAAACCATTGGAAGGAAGATTTTCCTCTCTGTCTCTCCTGTTTTTTGTATACCTGCCTTTCCAATCAAAATAAAAATTAAAAAAAATTTTTTGGGGCAAGAATGAGAAAGCATGTACTCAGTGGCTCTCTGGGTCACGTGTTACCTGTCTGAAAATCACGTTAATTTTTTCCAGCAAAGATGGCACAGTGGTTGAGCAGTTGCAGATGAACTTCTTAGTACTGATCTGACTAATCTACTGCCACCCTCCAGGATCAGTCTAACAACTGCAGAGTTCAGATTGGTGACCAAAGAGTAACATGCCAGGGACCATCAACTCTGTACCCATTAGCAGTTGTTTCTGTGGGAGTTACTCTCCTCCGGACAAGATGTGTGCTACTCTTTTGAATGTACTGGGCCTGGTGCAATAGCTTATCGACTAAATCTTCGCCTTGCATCCGCCAGGATCTCATACAGGCACTGGTTTGTCCTGAGTGCTCCACTTTCCATCCAGCTCCCTGCTTGTGACCTGGGAAAGCAGTAAAGGACGGACCAAAGCCTTGGGACCCTGCACTCGCATGGGAGACCGGGAAGAAGCTCTAGCTCCTGGCTTCAGATTGGTTCAGCTCCAGATGTCGTGGCCACTTGGGGAATAAACCAGTGGATGGAAGAGCTTTCTCTCTGTCCCTTCTCCCTATAAATCTGACTTTCCCATAAAAAATAAAGAAATAAATCATCAGTGGCAACAAATGGGGCACAGAATATCTACAGCACAAGGTAACAGTGACATTGCTGGAGTGTTCATCAGAGGTGATCTGAAAGTTTCCCAGTGCAACGGAAGGCAGCCGAGAGAATGATTTGTCAGATTTTTGAGAAACAGGGTGTAGGGAAGAAACAACCACAAGGACAGTGCAATTGCATGGCTTTGTGAAAGGTAATCAACACTTTGGAAAAAAAAATTAATGAACTATCAAAAAAGATTAGGTGGTAATTTAAAAATTAGTGTTAAAGCCAATAGACCTCCCTGGCAACATGTAAGGAGACAGCTGGCAGAAAAGGAAAGCTGAGTAAGAGAGTGCCACTGAACAGTACATTACAGCACAGGCAGATCCTGAGTGCCAACAGAGGGGCACTGATGGGAAAAGGAGAGGTCTCTGACACATGGGATGGGAATAACTGAGAGGGTGTGCCCACCCTTCCCTAGTAAACATTCACACTCAGGTAATGCCACCGGCAGAACCTGCCACCACCAATACCCAGGGCTGCTGCCTGGATGGTAAGTGATCTTAACTCCCAAGTGCCGTCTGAGCATCCACTTTCTTGGTCCTCTGCTGGTGTCAAGAGTCTTCTGTGGAGTTCCCAGGGAAGCAGACGGGGGCGAGTAGATGTTAGCCCAGAAGTGCTCTCGATAGCAACACCTGTAGGCAGGTAGGACTGTGTGCAGGAGAAAACTGGTTGGTCTTCAGTGCAGCACTCAGCGAGGCGGCAGCTCCATGAGAGGTTCTGAAGCTACTCGGTAAGCCTTTAAGGTCATCTCAAGGTGGGGCATGGGGCCATGCTTTGAACCTCACATTGATCAACTATTGGCTATGAACTCTCAGGAGCTGGGATGATCTTGGCATAAAGAAACATTCTTCATCCCAAATGAATTGAGCAATGAGGGCTGTCAGCATTCTCAACACCAGGGGAATAGTCTTTAGGCTGGACAGAGTCAGAACACCCACTGCAACCTGATAAACAGATAGAGTTGACAGCCTATCTACTACACCATGAGGGAACCATGCCACTTCTATGCTATCCTCACCCCATTCCCCAACACTTAATATCTTCTCTTACAATACATAGTTTCCCTATTGATCATACGTATCGTTTCAAATCAATTTCCTCTACTAGAATGTATATCAAAGAGGACAGATATTTTCATTCATTTATTTCACTAGGTAAGGACCTAACACCTAACAGAGGCTGGAAAACCTTTGAATACTTGAACAAATAAATAAATACCTAATTCCTTGGGCTACTGTGAGGATTAAATTGTGTGGATGGACATAAAATATCAGCACAGGCCTGACACTCAGTAACCACTCATTACCTATCATTATTAAATTTACAGAGTTTATAGCCTTGGGCCAACATGTTGATTATAATGGTTTCCAGATCATAAGATTTTGGCTATTTTTCATTTCATGTTTTAGAATTTTTATATTTCTTAAAATTTCAATGATGAGTCCATTCAATTTCATAATCAGGAAAAGAAAATGGCAAATTAATCATCTAAAAGAAAACATGGGTCTGGCATTATGGTGCTGTGGGTTAAACCATTTCTGCAATTTCTGCAATCTCATATTAAAGTGAATTTGAATCCCAGCTGCTCCCAGCTGCTCCCAGCTGTTCTGCTCTCTAGCCAGCTCACTGCTGATGCTCCTGGGAAGGCAGTTGGTGATGGCCCAAGTTCTTGGGCCCCTGTCACCCAAGTGAGAGGCTCAGATGGAGTCCTGGGTGTCTCATTTTGGCTTGGTCTAGCCCTGGCTGTTTGTATCCATTTAGGGAGTGAGCCCACTGATGGAAGATCTTTCTCTCTCTCTCCCTTCTCTGTAACCATGCCTTTCAAGTAAAAAGATCAAGCTTTATGAAAGAGCATTTGCGTGGTGTTTGTGGGACACTAGGATGAAAATTCCTGGTAGACACACTTGTCAGAAAAAGTACCTGATTTGACAGTCAGTTTCCAACAATGCTGTCTCAGATTCCATCTCCAAAGGCTAGAGCATCTAGAACCATTCCTGTTACAGAGCGAGCATTTGGTAAATACTTGTTTGCAATGAGGAGATATCTGTGCTACTGCTGAAAACAGTACTGGGTTAGGTACTGCGGCTTAGCCAGTTAAGCTGCCACTTGGTTATGACTGCATCATCCCCCCATCGGAGAGGCTGGGATGAATTTCTGCCTCAGCTTCCAATCCAGCTTCCTGCTAATGTACTTAGGAGGTAGCAGATCATGGCTCACAGACTTGGGTTCTTGGGAGATCTGGCTGGAGCTCTGAGCTCTGAGCTTCAGCCTGGCCCAGCCTCCGCCAGCAGCTGGAAGGATTTTTAGGAGTGGATTTGCATGGACAACCAACATGTCTCACTATGTATGTGTGTGTGTGTGTGTCTTTTTCTCTGTGTGTCACTGTCACTTTATCTTTTAAGTAAATAAATATTTTTAAAAGATTCATTTATTTTTATTGGAAATGCAGATATACAGAGAGAAGGAGAGACAGAGAGGAAGATCTTCCAGCCGATAGTTCATTCCCCAAGTGGCCACAACAGTTGGAGCTGAGCCAATCTGAAGCCAGGAGCCAAAAGCCTCTTCCTGGTCTGCCACATTGGTGTGGGGTCCCAAGGACTTGGGCCATCCTCAACTCCCCTCCCAGGCCACAAACAGGGAGATGGATGGGAAGTAGAGCACCGGGTACAAACCAGCATCCATATGGTATCCCAGCAGTTGCAAGGCGACGATTTAGCCACTAGGTTGATGCGCCAAGCCCGTAAATAAATATTTTTTTTAAAAGAAAAAGAAAGCAGCATTGTTAGACTGGGGGAATTTCAAATGTGTTCTAAGAAGATAATAAACAGCTGTTCCCCACTCTGAACTGCCAGTGACCTCACAAAACTACTTCCAGAATAAATGACCTCATCCCTATAAAAGATAGCTATCCTTCTCAAAATAAGTATCAGCTGCCTTTTTCTGAGGAATTGACAAGGTGATTCTAAGATGTACATAAATACATAATGGAGCCTCAGAAAGGTCATTTAAAACATAGAATTAAGGGGGGCAGAGTTATAGTGTACCAGGCTAAGCCTCTGACTGTGATGCCAACATTTTGAGTCCCGGCTGCTTCACTTCCAGCTCCCTGCTTCTGTTTTGGGAAACCAGTGAAGGATGACCCAAGTCCTTTGGACTTGTGTCCACATGGGAAACCTGGAAGAATTTCCTGGCTCCTGGCTGTGATTCAGCCCAGTTCTAGCCATTGTTGTGATTTGAGAAGTGAACCAGTGGATGGAAGTTTCTCTTCTCTCTGATTCTCTCCTTTGCTCTGTAACTATGCCTTTTAAATAAAAATAAATCTTTTCTAAAATTGGAATCAAAATGTAAGTTGGGCCTGGCTCGGTGGCCTAGCGACTGAAGTCCTCGCCTTGAATGCACCAGGATCCCATATGAACGCCGGTTCTAATCCCGGTGGTCCTGCTTCCCATCCAGCTCCCTGCTTGTGGCCTGGGAAAGCAGTCAAGGACAGCCCAAAGCCTTAGGACCCTGCACCTGCATGGGAGACCTGGAGGAAGTTCCTGGCTCCTGGTTTCAGATTGGCACAGCACTGGCCATTGCGGTCACTTGGGGAGTGAAACACTGGACATAAGATCTTTCTCTCTATCTCTCCTCCTCTCTGTATATCTGACTTTGCAATGAAAAAATAAATAAATCTTTTTTAAAAGGTGAAATGTAAGTTTATTTTGGTGCAAGAAATCTTAAAATTCATGTTTTTCACAATATGCATTTTCCATGAACATTTTGGGGACTCCTTGAACAAAGAAAACAGAGTTAATTAAAACACTTTGGGAAAAGAAGAGCAAATTTGGAGGTCTCACACTTCCTGATATTAAAATTTACTACCAAACTACAACAGTTAGTGTGGTGTTGGAATAAGATCAGATATGTACACCAATGGAGCAGGACTGGCAGAAGCATACTCTCCTCTGCAGCTGATTTTCAGCAAAGAAGCCAAGACAGTTCAATGAGGAAAACAACTTTTTCAACATATGGTGTGGTGACATCTGAACATCATTATGCAAAGGGATGAAGCTAGACCTCTATGTCAAGCTGTGTAAAAAATAATTCAAAATGGATTATAGACCTAAATGTAAGAGTGACGCTATTAAACTCCTAGAAGAAAACATAGCTATAAATCTCCATGACCTTGGATTAGGCAATGGTTTCTTAAACATGACACCACAAGCATAAGTGACAAAGGAAAAAAATAGATTGTATGTCATCAAAATGAAAATCTGAGGAGCCGAGCAGTTTGGTGCAGCAGTTACATTATTACTGGGGATGACTTTCTCCCATAGAGAACATGGAGGAGTGCCAAGGTTTGCACTTTTGTTCCAGCTTCTTGCTAACATGTTCCCAGGGGTGGAGCAGCAGGCTGTGACTCAAATACCTGGGTCCCTGGCACCTCCTTGGGTGATCTGGGTGAGCGGCCAGGTGTCTGGTCTTGACTTGGCTCAGCCCTGGCTGTTGCAAGCATTTGGGGAGGAAACCGGTGAATGGGAAATCTTTGTCTCTTTCTGCCTTTCAAGTTAAATGAACATAAATAAAAAACTTAACAGAAGTAAAAAAGCATATTGAAAGAAAGGAAAAGAAAAAAAAATTTGCTCAGGGGTTGCCTCGGGAGGGACAGTTTTGCCTCAGGGGTCTTGGCTTTAGTCCTTGGCCAGGCCTTTGGCTGCAAAGGTGCATCAATGCTCCCAGGGATCAGATGGAGAAGAGGCCTGGGAGTCCCCAGTCAGCAGGAGCAGAGTTGGATGGAATGTGATTGTGGACTTACCACGGTGTGCTTTGGGACTTGGCTGCTCTTAGTGATCTTGTGCCTGGAAATAGCCCGAGGTGGCTCAGGAAGCAGAGAAAGAGATGCCAGACTATTCTTTGGCAGGGCCCAGGGCCCAAGGTCCCAGGGCTCAAGGTCTCATGGCTGTCAGGAGACCGAGGGGCCAGCTGTCTCAGAGGGATACCATTGCTGCTGCCGCTTTAACCTCAACTCTTCTCCTTATGCTGTTCCGTTTTCCCACCAACCTCGGTTGCTCCAATAGCAATGGAGCTGCTGCTCCAACCATTCATACTTGCTGCCCTCCCCCTAGAAATCAAGTCAGTTTCTATTTTGTGCTTTGAAAAAACATTTTGGGGTTTCTAAGGACAGAATCAAGAAAGTAAAGACAGTTGACAAGAGAAAACAAACAGTCATAGATCAAATAAGTAGGTTATGTTTAAAATATGACTCTTTTCAAAGAGATTTGTAAATTACTTTTTATTTATTTGAAAGACACAGTTACAGAGAGAGAAAAAAGAGACAGCCTCTAGCTACTGATTTACTCCTTAAATGGCCACACCGGTCACAGTGGCCACAGTGTAGGGGCCCACACTCTTGGGCCATCCTCCTCTGCTTTCCTAGGTCAATAGCAAGGAGCTGGATTGCAAAAGAAGCAACCAAGACACAAACCACTGCCCATATGGGATCCTGGCATCATGAGCAGCAACTTAACCTGCTATATCACAACCCTCGCCCTAGACATAACTTAAAAGAACAGCTTTGACTCAACAATGAAAAGTACAATTTAAAATGGGCAAAGGATCTGAATAAACATTTTCCCAAAGCTATACAAATGGGCATTGAGCACGTGGAAAGATGGTCAACATCTCTAGTCATAAGGGAAATAAAACCAAAGCCACAACAAGTATTTCTCTTTAAAAAAATTATTTATGTGAAAGGCAGAATTAGAGAGAGATCTTTCATTTCCTGCTACTCTCCCCAAATTCCCGCAACAGCCAGGGTTGGGCTGAAGCCAGGAACCAGGAACCAGGAATCTCTTCCAAGTCTCCCATGTGGGTGCAAGAACCCAAATCCTTGGGCCTTCTTTTTGCAGGTGCATCAGCAGGCAGCTGGATTGGGAGTGGAGCAGCCAGGTCTGGAACTGCTGCCCATATTGGCCTCAGGAACAAGATCAACCTTTGGCAAGGATGTGGGAACATTAGAGCCCTCATTCTTTGCTGGCTGGGAATGCAAAATAGGATAATTGCTTTGGAAAACAACTTGACAGGTGATAGTTCAAGTAGTTGGGCTCCTGCCACCTGCATGGGAAACCCAGATGCAGATTCCGGCTCCCAGCTTTGGCCTGGCCCAGCCTTGGCTGTTGCAGGTGTTTGAAAAGTGAAACAATAGATGGGTGCTCTTCCTTTGTCTCTCTGCCTTTCAAACAAATAGAATGAAAACCTGCAAGCAAAACAAGACAGTCCCTAAAGGCCACACACTTTAGTATTCCATTTACATGACATATTCAGGGTAGACAAATTCACAGAGATACAAACTAGATTGGTGGTTGCTAGGGGGCAGGGGGTTGGGGGTGGGAGAAACGGGATGTAAGTCCTGATGGGTGCAGATTAACACTGATGGTTGCCTGACTCCATAAATATACTAAAAAAATCAGTGAATTGTATGCTTGGCAAGGCTGAATTTCAGGCTGTGTGACATACACCTGAATAAAGCCTCCTTTGGAAAAGCAAAGTAAATAACACCAAGTGGTCTGGGCACTGGAGGTTGGACTAACGCAAAACTTCAGGGGGACCTAAGTCCCTACGGGGGCACACAGCGGCTTGGCTACTCCGTAAGGCAGATGCCCATACCCATGTGACACAGCTGGTCCTGTGCCTGCCACCAGGCTAAGTGGCTTCCAGAGGATGAAACATTCTGGCTGCTCTGGAACGGCTTGATTGAGTTCTTTTACACAGCCTCCTTTGCCTTCCAGAGCCTAAGGCTGCAGGGCCCTGATGCCAGGCTCTGTGGGCCTGTATCTAGACCCCCACAGAGCTCACACACGTTGCCTGCTTCACCCAACCTGGTTCAGCCAAGACACCACCAAAAAAGATTTCTGAGCTTCCTTCACCCTGCAAGGCCCCAAGTTGGCAGGTCATGGCTGGGGCTGGGACTCCAGAGCTCCCCAGGTGATCAGCCTGATCTGGGAACCTTTGAATAGAGTTCACTCTCCCACCCAGCACTGCAGCTTCCCTGCCAAGAGGCTGACTCAGCTTTTCCAAGAAGCATTCCCCGACTCGCCCAGCTGAGGTAGGCGCTCCACCCAAGTGCTCCCGACTGCTTGCTCATCACCTCCCTCCGTGTCCGGGCGAGCCAGGCCTTGCCAGCTCTCACTCTCCCCAGGGAGAGGAGACACTTTTTGCATAAGGGGCTGTGACCCACTAGATGTTTTGTCCCCAGGGTCTGATTCAGTATATCCGTGGCAGGAATGGGTCAATGGCCATCAACAGAAATCTCCCCAGGTACTGCAGACCAGGCATCGCCAAGGTGATAATCATGCCTGTTCAGCACTTGGCCCAGTGAATTTAGCAGGGGGATAGTGTTTATTGGGTATTCCGTAAAGGGCATCAGACTTGGATGAACAGAGCAGGTCTGAAGCCCCACCTGGAAACTTGCTGCCCTGTGTAAAGATTGGACCTGCTGCTTTTTTTTTTTTTTTAAGATTTATTTTATTTTTATTACAAAGTCAGATATACTGAGAGGAGGAGAGAACTGAGAGGAGGAGAGATAGAGAGGAAGTAGAGCTGCCGGGATTAGAACCAGCGGCCATATGGGATCAAGGCGAGGACCTTAGCCACTAGGCCACACTGCTGAGCCCTGGACCTGCTGCTTTCATGAGGGAATTGTTCTGTTTATTGCCAAGGGTCCGGTGTATTTCCCAGGACCAAGAATGAGCTCTGAGCTGGACCCTGTGTGTATGAGTGTGAGAGAAGTGAAGCTGAGCTAATTAGTCCTCAACCACTGAAAACCTGCAGTTACCCATGCATCCAGCCAAGGGCACATTCACATGAGGAAGGGCCTGCACCTGCAGTGATGTCAGAGAAAGACTCTATTTGTCTACCACCCACACATTTCCAGTGCCAGCTGCCTAGAACTTGCTGAGCTTACGGCCACACCTGACCCTGTGCCTTTAAGACATGCCAGGGAAGTCCTCACAGTAGATATGAAGAGTTTGCCTGGAAGCCATTCCCATATTGGGGTAGCAAATGATAACGATGCTGCAAAAACATGTCTTCCACCTCCACGCTAAATACAATTCCAATGCAACTGTAGCTTTTCTTTCTTCCTCTTTGCCAGACCATGACTATCATGTTTTTCTTTAGGATCCAGTTTGATTTTTCTGCCACAATTTGATCATCATTTTTGACTGAAATCATTTAAATTATTCCCATTCCTTTAGTCATTGGGTGTAGTTTGTACATTGATTTTATAGGTTGTTTAGTAATTGGATCTTCAAGTGGATGTTATGCACTGGTCAAGCCTATCAGTGGGTACTGTGACCTGGTATGGCTTGGGCTGCTCCTTGCCTTGGTTCTTGCACATATCTGCAGGGACTTCAACCTGACAATAGTGTTCAATGCATGTGGCAAATATATTATCATTTAACCTAAGGATACAGAGGTCTCAGCTATTCAAAAATCTTACTTTTGAAATTTTCTTTTAAAATATGCAAGTCTCGGAGCACATAGTAGACCTCTTCCAGAGCTGTGGGAGAGAACCATGTGACAACAGGGGCCCTGAAGTCTAAACTCCTTCAATTTCACGTAAATGTACCTCCACATCCAACAAATGCCTACTGAGTGTCTATGGCAGGCCAGCTGCCATTTCAGGTCCTAGGAATAGAGCAGTGAACCAAATAACTCAAAGTCAATGACCTTGTGAGACTGTAATCTAGTCTGGCTAAAACAGGTATGTCTTCCCCTTTTGGAGGGCAGGGACAATGGATGCATTGACTGCAACTTCCTGACTCCCAATAAATATTTGTGGAAGGTAGAAATGGACGTGAGAATGAATGAATGAACTTTCAGACTGAAAACTGTTGTGCTGCTGGGTCTTGGTACATCAACAACAAAGTCCCGATACAGATGACAAAGTTGTTGCAAAAGCCCATGCTGATGATGACATGGGTGTTGCACCACCATTTTCCAGCACCCAGCGGGACACTGGTTCTGACATGCACTAACCTGGGCAGGCAGTCAGGGACTCCTCCTTTCTGGAATGCTATTGGCACCACAGCTTACCCACCTCCAAGGCAGCTCCTTGCCCTGATTTGAAAGGGAAAAACAAGGAGAGCTAGGTGAGAACCCATCCCAGTCCTGCGTCATGGCCTTCATCCACCTTCCTGCCCGCTGGCTTCCCAAAGCTGCCAGCCATGCATCCATGCAGGTGCCCACATGTTGCGCCATTTGCCCTGGCAAGTAACCTCTTGCACCTGCTGTCCCTTCCTCCATAACTCCTCTGGCTTCACACAAGGATGGAACCAGCCCATGTTCCTTGTCACCCAACCTGGAATATTACTTGCATCTGACTGTCTTTCTCCTCCAATGCTGGTATGACAGCATGCAGGCACAGCTTTGCTTTGCACTCATTCTGGGATATGAAACAGTTGTGGAAATCGTATAGACTCTAGTCAAGCATTGACCTGTCTTATTTATTTTGTATGTGCATTATCTTTTAATTTCATGTTCCATATACTTTTTTTGAAGTCCTCTTGTATGTTGAGATGCAATTCTTTAAATTCTATATTAATTTACTTGCATTTCTTTGCAAGACAGAGAAGACAGGGATCTCCCATAACCTGGTTCACGTCCCAAATTCCCTCAATAGCCAGGGCCAGGCTAAGCCAAAGCCAGAAACTAGGAACTCACTTGCAGTTGGCAGGGAGCTACCACTGGCTTCTCAGGATACATAGTAGCAGAAAGCTGGATCTGGGAATGAAGCTGGATTCAAACCTTGGCACTCTGATATAAGATGCAGGTATCCAAAGCAGTGCCCTTTGGCCCCCATTTAAAATTAGGGACGATATTAATAAAACCTGGTTAATAGGATGACTGTGGGCATAAAATTAAGCAATAATAATAAGAAAGCTCAGCACCATACCTGGCACTGGTAGCTTGCTCTCACCATGGGTGTCTTTCTCACCTGTCGCCCTGTCCAAAGCAGGAGCCGTACTCTGAGTTCTGCTGCCAGCCCCTCTTGCCTGCGGGGGACCTCACTCCTCTAGCACACTCACTGGCCCCCGCTTGTACAAACTCCTCTCAGCAGGCTCCTTCCCATCACCACTTACACACACTCAAGTTAATCCAGTTTTACACAACGACAAGATCGAGAATGAGCCTGCCCCCACCTGCCCCTCCATCTGCCCTGTTCGCTGCACAATGCCAAAGCATGGTTCTCTCTCCCTGTACCTCCTTCCTCCCCTTCTTTCTGTCCCCACCTGCCATTGTCTCAGAGCTGGCAGGATAATCTTCCGAGTGACTGTGTTGGTTGTTTCTCCCCCGAAAGCTGTCCTTCTTTGCCTTCAGGACATCACATCTTGCCTTTACCTCCCACTCCCCCAGCTGCTTCTCCATCTGCTGTGTGGGTTCCTCTTCCTCTGTGAGTCCCTTGACCTCTGCCCCCTCCTCCTGAGGGCCTGTTTTCTTTTAGTCTGGCTTTTCTCATTTTGGGTTCTCTCCTGCGATTCCAAGCCTTCCATATCATCTGATGTTGAGAAAGAGTAAGTCAGTGCCTCTGGTCTAGATTTCTCTCTCTGGTACTCCAGACTCACAGAGCCAATCATCCGCTTGCCTTTTCCGTGTACCTGCCTTGCAGCATCCTGCCAGGCCATGTGTTCAAAATACACTCCTTGGGACCAGCGTGGTGGAGATAGCACTCTAATCTTCTTCCCAGGGTGCAAGCATCCCATATGGGCACTGGTTCATGTCCTGGCTGCTCTATTTCCCATCCAGCTCCCTGCAGTTGACTTGAGAAAGCAGTGGAGAATGGTCCAAGGCCTTGGGCCCCTCCATCTACTTCTGGGGAGACCTGAAGAGGCTCCATGCTCCTTGCTTCAAATCAGTTCAGCTTCAACCATTACAGCCATTTGGGGAATGAACCAGCAAACGGAAATCTCTATCTTTCCCTCTCTTTCTTTATAAAATCTTTTTTTTTTAGATTTATTCATTTTATTACAAAGTCAGATGTACAGAGAGAAGGAGAGACAGAGAGGAAGATCCTCCGTCCGATGATTCACTCCCCAAGTGAGCCGCAACAGGCTGGTGAGCGCCGATCCGAAGCCGGGAACCAGGAACTTCTTCCAGGTCTCCCATGCAAGGGTGCAGGGTCCCAAAGCTTTGGGCCGTCCTCAACTGCTTCCCAGGCCACAAGCAGGGAGCTGGATGGGAAGTGGAGCTGCCGGGATTAGAACCGGCGCCCATATGGGATCCCTGGGCGTTCAAGGCGAGGACTCTAGCCGCTAGGCCATGCCGCCGGGCCCCAAAAATTTTTATTTAAAAAATAATGTTCTTCCTCTTCCCCCATCACCTTACTATTCCTCGTGGCTCCTGCTTTGGTAACTGGCACCACTTGGTCACTGAAACTGGGAACATGGAATCTTCTTTTACTCCTTGCTCTTTTTGTTTTGTTTTGCTTTAATCCGAAAGCCAAACGTACATAAAGAGGGAGAGACAGAAAGATCTTCATCTGCTGGTTCACTCCCCAAGTGTCTGCAATGGCCAGAGCTGAGCCGATCTGAAGCCAGGAACCTCTTCCAGGTCTCCCACATGGGTGCAGGGTCCCAAGGCTTTGGGCCATCCTCTACTGCTTTCTCAGGCCACAAGCAGGAAGCTGGATGGGAAGTGGAGTAGCCAGGACACGAACTGGCTTCCATAAAGGATGCTGGCACTTGAAGGTAGAGGACTAGCCTCTTGAGCCACAGCACTGGTCCCTTTAATTCATGCTCTTGTCCAGTGATTCCTCCTGTAAATCTCTCAGATCTGCTTGTTTTCCTAACTCTCTCTGACCTGGTCTTCTGGTTCTCATTTTCCCTCCCTACCTGGCTTCAGGCTATATCCCAGATTCCAGAGCCTGGAGGTGGTAGCAGAGGGGCTAGAGGAGCAGTTGGGCTCCTCGTGACTTGGCACCAACCCTTCCAACCTCAGGTTTTTCCTTTTTTGTGCCAGCTGCCATTTACTGGCAGGCATACTGCCCCACTTTCAGATGAAGCTTTGGAGCTTTGAGTGTGAAGCTGTATGGCACCGGCCATGCTTCCTAACAGAGCAGAGGGAGAACAGCTCTTGCTGCAAACAGGCTCAGCTCCTACCTTTGCGTGGCCATTCGGGGAGTGAGCCAGAGGATTGAAAAATCTCTGTCTGTCTGTCTCCCATTCTCTGTAACTCCAACTTTCCAATAAAAATAAATAAATCTTTTTTTTTTTAAAAAGTAGCCAAAGCTGAGCCAGGAGCCAGGAACTCCATCTGAGTCTAAGCACTTGGGCCATCGTCTGTTGCTTTCCCAGGCATATCAATAGGCATGACCTCCGTGATGGCCTAATAGCTAAAAATCCTCACCTTACATGCACCAGAATCACATATGGGTGTCAGTCTGTATTCCAGCTGCTCCACTTCCCATCCATCTCCCTCCTTGTGGCCTGGGAAAGCAGTGGAAGATGACTCAAAGTCTTGGGACCCTGCATCCATATGGGAGACCAGGAAGAAGTTCCTGGCACCTGGCTTCAGATAGGCTCAGCTCTGGCTGTTATGGCCACTTGAGGAGTGAAGCAACAGACAAAAGATCTTCTTCTGTCTCTCTTCCTCTCTGTATATCTGATTTTCCAATAAAAAAAATAAATAAATCTTAAAAAAAAAGAGTGATTGGATCAGAGGTTGAGTTAGAGGCTGAGTTAGAAACAGAGCAGCAGGAACTTGAACTTGCCCACTGAAATGGGATGCCAATGTCACAAGCTACAGCTTAACCCACAGCACTATACCACCAGTCCTGAACTCACCCTTTTCCAAGAGCTCATGCTCGTAGTCGCCATTCTACTCCCATGATGACGGCATTAATCCATGCATGGGGGCAGGCTCTTGTGGCCTGTTTACCTGACACTGTTGCACTGGAACGGAGGTGGGGGCACCGAGATAAGTTGACAGACTGTGATAGCTGGTGGACACCTTCAGACTATCACACCTCCTTCTCGATATAGAAGAACGAAAGACGGGGGAAGCCACGACCCAGAGATGCTGAGGTTGGAACAGAAAGAGCTGAGGGAGGGGACTGGCAGATTTGATCCTCTTTAAAAGGCAAAAGTTTGGGGCCCACACCATAGCACAGTCTGTTAAGCCAATGCCAGCACCCAATCATTGATTCAGTCCTGGCTGTTCTACTTTCAATCCAGCTCCCTGCTATTGCACCTGGGAAGGCATTGAATGATGGCCCAAGTGCCCAAGACTGCATGCTTCTCAGCTGAGCTGATCCAAAGTCAGGAGCTGGGAACTTCTTCCAGTTCTCCCACATGGGAGCAGAGGCTCAAAAACTTGGGCCAGCCTTCGCTGCTTTCACAGCCACATCAGCAGGGAGCTGGATTGGAATTGGAATAGCTGGAACTTGAATTGGTGCCCATATGAGATGCCAGCACTGCAGGCAGATTTAGAATGCTATGCCACAGTGCTGACCCCCAGCCTGGCTATTGAAGCCTTCTGGGGAGTGAACCAGTGGATGGAAGACCTCTCCCTTTAACTCTCCCCTTCTTTCTCCATCACTCTGTCCTTCAAAAAATAAATCTGAATAAAAGAATAAAAGGATTTCTACTACCCCTTTGCTTGCGTTGTCCACATTCCTTTGCTCCCTCTTCTTCCCCACCCCTGCCCACCACCCGTGGCATAGACCAGGCTTTCTGGCAGGGGAGTAGAACAGTGAGCCTGGCAGATCACAGAAACCTTCAAGCTAAAGGTACCAACTTAGCTAAAGGCTCTGCCATTTTGTTTCCTTCAGCTGCTTTCTTCACACAGGAAAAGTAGATGACTGAGGAAGGACAAAAATGTTACTCACTGACATTTAAAACCTTCAGGATAGAATTGCAGGCCTCTGGGCATCAGATGACATTTGACACAGCAGATAAAACATCGCTCAGGGTGTCTTACCTGGATTGGCGTTCTGGCTCTGCTTCCCATTCCAGCTTCCTGCTAATGCACACCCAGGGAGGCAGCTGGGGTTGGCTCAAGTGCCTGGGTCCCCGTTACTTTCTGGGGAGACTTACACTGAGTTCTGGGTTCCTGGCTTTGGCAAATCTAATCTCTGCTTTTGTGGATGTTTGGGGAATGGACCAGCAGATGGGAGAGATCTTTCTCTTTCTCTTTCTACACGTCTCCCCTTTCTGTCTCTCTGCTTTCCAAATAAGTAACAGTCAAGAAAAAACAAATAAAGATTTAAAAAAGAATGGCAGGCATGTTTCTCAAGTTAGAAAAGATATTACACTAAAAGCAAAAATGCAAATCTTTCTGTGAGTTGCAAGTTTTGCTATATAGGAACCGCACACATATACACCAGCTCTACTGTGCAAATATTTTCCTTGCTGTGGGGTCAGAGCCAGGTCTCAGCCCGCCTCAGGCACACACAATCTCACATCCTCCCGGCAGCCTATTTGTTCTCAGAGTAGCCTTGATATCCATCTCTCTTCCGTGTGCTTTTATATTCCATGTGTTATTTAAATCGAAACCATGTTTTTTTTTAAAATCCTCCCTGATTTTGTGCAAAATGACTCTCCCCTGCATTGCCAATGGTAATAATAGCAGGCACTTAACTTGTGTTTACTGGAGCCAGGCTTCTCACTACAGACTTGGCATAGAATTGTCACCATCCCCTTGCCCAATTAATTTAAATGTATACTTTCATAACTTGGCAATGAGGAGTTAAAAATCCATTACAGAAAGTTCACATATTCACAGAATGGTTTGGGACGTTTCTCATGGAGCCAGGTTATCTGGGTCTCCTGGGCGTCAGCGCTGGTCTCTTAAGCTGCAACCTCAGGAGGGCAGCCATGTGGGGGATGGGACCAAACCGCACACTCCTTCCCTTCTGTGCTGAGGGAAGCATAGTTTTTCCAAGCTGATTGAGAGTGACCAGGTGACACGGTCATGGCCAGAGGAAGACACTGCTCTCTGAAGGGTCAGCAGACCTGTTGCTTCTGGAATCAATGGGAGACTGAGATGAAAGGAGGACCATTCTCCCTGGCTTGCCGGCTCTGAAACCAATCATGACATGAGCCCCAGAGGTATGCTGCCAGGCAATAAGTCCCGGAGCCATCGCTAAGGTCTTCCGGTGGATAGCCTGCGAGAACCTGAGTCCTCCCTGGGAACTCAGACTGGCTTGCCTACTTATGCTCCTCTTGTCGGGGTGACAAAAACAGATCCCTATAGGAAGAGACCACCTCCCGTCCGTGTTTCTGATTCCTCAAGTCGAAAGTAATTGTGCTTTCCAGTTAGAAATGTATGGTGCACAAGGTCAAAGGAACTTGCCAAGGACAGCCTCCCACCGCCTGTGGCTGTTCCCATCTTTGGACGCGGCTATATATCAAAGGAAAGAGGCTTTTCTTTCATTTCTGACACGGCCTCACCCTTCTCAGCAGGTGCCGTAATGGGATAAGCAGGCGCGGCCGGTGTCCTTTGTTTTCTGAACGAGGGCAACGGGACTTGTGCTGGAAGCGCTGCCACACGACACCACATCAGAATGTGCTGTTCTCATTTATTTTTTAATACAAACCCATTTTTGTATGTGGGCACTGGCAAGGTTACGAAATTTTGGGCGACAGCGGTCATATAGGAGGTGACACACAGCAAAGGGATTTTGTCTTCAAATTACACAGAATGCAAAACCACTGTGGCGCATGACATAGCTCCCGCATTCTTTCCACATTTATCCATCGGGCTCCAATGAAATGGATTGCACATTCTGTTTTTCAAGTACGTGTGTGTGTGTGTGTGTGTGTGTGTGTGTGTGTGTGTATACAAAACCTGGGTAAGGCTGTGTCGAGGAGGGTTGTGAAAGCCACGGGCAGGGAAAGGGAAGAAGACCAGCAGTTAGCCTGCTCCTGCCACCTGAAGTCTCTTTCAGCACTGCAAAGCCATGTATGTGCAGGACCCAGCGATGAAGTGCAGAAAGCAGGTGTCAGGAACAATGTGGGCCGCCTTTACTATACAGGGCTCCAAGGGGATTCATTTATCTTTGTGGACTCACACACACATGGAAAAGAGTGGTCTTCTAGGCAGAGAAATCTTGCCATTCTGGACCCACGCACTGCCGAGAAACCCACAGATCTCTAATATGAAGGGAGAAGGCTATTGGGAGGATCTAAGAGGCAAAGACAGCATTGAGACAGATCAGACCTCTCTTGCCCCCGAAAAGGGCTACAGGGAGAGAGTGATCAGCAGAGGCGGGTCATTGGAATGCGACACATACATGTAATGTTGAGGCAGCCCACGGAAAAAGTAAAACCTTGAAATGGGTACATCATGGACCCTCCTTGGCTCCCCACAAGGCTGGCCTTTGCTGATGGGGCTGGCTGAAGCTCTGAATGAGGATGAGGCTGAAAAAGCCCCATGACTTTGAGGCAGCAGCTGAAGAGGTAGTGCATGCATGTTTTCATCCATTGAATTTTTACAACATCTGGAGCATGATTCATGTCCAAAGAGGGATAAGAACTTCTGATGATACTAATAGCCCTTGATGACCACTGCACTGTGGTCCTCCTGCCAGAAAAACAAATGGCCAGGGCCTTAAAATTTCTGTCAGGGTGGAAAAAGGCATTTGGCCAAATGTGGTCTCCTCTTGGAAACTGTGGTCACTTTTCCAAGCTATATTTGAAATTTACAAGTTCATACTTGCTCTGTTGATATTTCAAGGAAATTGGAAAAAGTTTCAGAAAAGTCTCTGGGAAGACTTAAAACTTTCAAGATCATAATTTGTGAGCAAAAAATGAATGTTGCAAATATATGCAGAGAAAAACAGGAAAAATCTTAATAGTTATGCACCTAGTAGTAGAAGTACTACTGTTATATATTTGATATTTTCTTTTATGAACACATATCACTTTTTTTTTAAAGATTTGTTTATTTATTGAAAAGGCAGATTTACAGAAACAAAGAGACAGAGAGAGGAAGATTTGTCAACTGGTTCACTCCTCAAACGGCTGCAATGGCCAGAGCTGAACCTACCTGAAGCCAGGAGCTTCTTCCAGGTTTCCCATGCAGTGGCAGGGTCCCAAGGGTTTGGAACATCTTTCGCTGCTTTCCCAGGTCACAGGCAGGGAAGTGGAGCAGCCATCACACAAATGGGTACCTATACGGGATCCCAATGAGTGAGGATTTAGTCACTGAGCCATTGTACCTGGCTCACCTCTTTTTTTCCTTTTTTGCTTTTAAAGGAGGTGCTGGGAAATACTTTCCCCTCTTTCTTTCTTTCTTAAAGGTTAATTTATTTTTTGTTTTAAAGGTAAAGTGATAGAGAAGAAGAGAGAGAGACAGAGAGATCTGCCGTCTGCTGGGTCTCATCCCAAATGACTATCATGACCAGAGCTGGGCTGGTCCGAAGCCAGAAACCAGGAGTTTCTTCTGGATCTCCTAATGGGCGCAGGAACCCAACTCCTTAGACCCTTCTCTACTGCTTTTCCCAAACCATTAGCAGAGAGCTGGATGGGAAGTAGAGTCACCTGGACTCAAAGCAGCACCCACTTAAAATGCTGATACCACAGGTGGAGGGGGAATTAGCTTGTGTGGGGCCCACATTACTTCCTAAGATGAAAAGATTTATTATTTATTTGAAAAGGAAAGTTGTGGGCCCGGCACGTGGCCTAGCGGCTAAAGTCCTAGCCTTGAATGTCCCGGGATCCTATATGGGTGCCAGTTCTAATCCCGGCAGCTCCACTTCCCATCCAGCTCCCTGCTTGTGGCCTGGGAAGCAGTCGAGGATGGCCCAATGCATTGGGACCCTGCACCCGCGTGGGAGACCTGGAAGAGGTTCCTGGTTCCCGTCTTCGGATCGGCGCACACCGGCCCGTTGCGGCTCACTTGGGGAGTGAATCATCGGATGGAAGATCTTCCTCTCTGTCTCTCCTCCTCTCTGTATATCTGACTTTGTAATAAAAATAAATAAAATATTAAAAAAAAAAAAAGAAAAGGAAAGTTGCAGGAAGAGTGAAAAAGAGTGAGAGAGATTTTCCATCTGTTGGTTTACTGCCCAAATACTTGTAACAACAAGACTGGGTCAGACTGAAGCCAGGATCCTTCAAGCAAGTCTTCCACATGAGACTGGCAGGAAATCACTTCTTGGCCTTTTGGCTAAGATCAAGTGAGAGTGGAAGGGATCCAAGAACTTCATCCGCTGCCCTTCCAGGCATATTAGCGAGAAGCTCAGTTGGAAGTAGAGCCCTGGGACTAAACTGGCATTTTGTTGTGGGATGTCAGTGTCATTAGCAGAGGCTTAAGCCACTGCATCAAAATACTGCCTCCCACAACCTTATTTTTATAATCAGAAAACCTTATCAAAACTTTTTTTTTTTTTTGTATTGGAAAGTCAAACTTACAGAGAGAAGGAAAAACAGAGAGGAAGATCTTCCATCCGCTGGTTTACTTCCCAAGTGGCTGCAATGGCCAGAGCTGAGCTGATCCAAAGCTGGGAGCTGGAGCTTCTTCCAGGTCTCCCACGCGGGTGCAGGTCCCAATGCATTGGGCCGTCCTCGACTGCTTTCCCAGGCCACAAGCAGGGAGCTGGATGGGAAGTGGAACAGCCCCAACATGAATTGATGCTTATATGGGGTCCTGGCACATGCAAGGTGAGGACTTTCGCCACTAGGCTGCCATGCTGGACCCCAAAACACTTTTAAGAATAAAAAATGGGAGCTGGTGCTGTGGCACAGCAAATTAAGCTGCCACTTACAACACTGACACCCCACACGGGCAGCAGTTTGATTCTGACTGCTGCACTTCCCATCCAACTCTCTGCTAATGCTCCTGGGAAAGCAGCGGAGGATGGCCCAAATGATTGGGCCCTTACACCCATGTGGGAGACCCAGGTGAATCTTCTGGCTCCTAGCTTTCACCTGGCCCAGCCCTGGCTGTTGCAGCCATTTGGGGCAGTGAGGCAGCAAATGGAAATGTTTCTTTCTTCCCTTCTCTCTCTCTCTGTATCTTTTTTAATTCTGCCTTTTAAATAAAATTAAAAATTTTTTTGAGAAAAGAAAAAATTTCAAGAGACTTCTTGCAAAACCAGACAGTTGGACTCCACCTTTGCTACACACTAGCTATGTAACCTTGACATTGTAGCTAAGCTTCATGAAATAAGATAAATATTAAACACTTACAATGACACAAGGAGTATTGCAGATGCTTAAAACAAATGTCCATTAGCAACATTATTCCAGCACAAATGATGTTCAGAACTCAAAGCAGTATTCAGGGAATTCAGGTATAGAATTCTATTCTGAGGAGAAATTACCTGAACTTTAAAATGAAAAAAAAATATGGTTCTGGAACAGGCATTGTGGTACAGAGGCTTAAGCTGTTGCCTGGAGTGCTTGTCTCCTATATGAGAGTGCTGATTTGAGCCCTGCTGCTCTGCTGCCAATACAGTTTCCTGATAATGCACCCTGGGAGGCAGCAGGTCATCACCTGCTAACCCATCATCAAGTAACCCAGACGGAGTTCTGGTGCCTGGTACTGGCCGGCTCCACCCTGACTGTTGCAGGCATTTGGAGATGAAAGATTTCTCTCTCCTCTCTCTCACAGGTTCTCTATGTCATCTTATCTTTCACATGAGGAAAAGAAAAAGAAGGTGTTAAAAACGAGCTGGCTGAATAGTTTTCTCATAGCTCCTGAGGACAAGAATTCTTTTACCTCCAATTCCATGGGTTCCATAGTAAGGAGAGGGACAACAGGATGAGAAATCGATTGAACTGACTGGGTCCCAGTGGCTGGCATCAGAATCTGACTTCCTTTTGCCACCCACTGGCATCCAAACAGATTTAAAAGTGTGAGGTTCTCATAGCCATTTGTCAGGAATCCCCACACCCGGGGTCAGGTGCAGTGACGCAGGCTGGTATACTGCAGCTGCCATGACCACAGCTGTTGGCCACCAGCCCTGGTGCGAGCTATTTCAGATTCTACTGAATGTTCCTTGTTCCATTTGCAAAGCTTCAAGAAATGCTTTGAACTATTCAGGGACCCAAAGGCCCTTACAGCCAGCATTCCTGGGAGGCCAGCCTTCTGCTAAGCTAGCCTCAGCGAGGGGGGAGCAGCAGTGTGCTTATGTTGAAAGACCTGGTTATGTTTCCCTCCTGCTGGGGAGACTTCACCTACCCCCAAACCATAAACCAGGGACCAGTGCTAGAAACCCTGAGGGGAAGATTTTCTGCTTGCTCGTCTGGGCTTCTTAGCTAAGCAAGTCTCCTTCCCTGCAAGGCGAGTGGTGAGGCCGTGTCTACACCATTAAAGACCGATAATACAGGTTGGGGATCCATTATCCCAAATGTTTGGGGTCAGAAATGTTTTGGATTGGAAATGTTTTGGGATTTTTGAAACATGCAATTTATGCTTTATACATCTAGTCTGAAGGTAATTTCATATAGTATTTTTGATAACTGTGCATGAGACAAAGCTTTGTGGTATAGAATTGTTCAGTGCTCAAAAAAGTTTTGGGTTTCAGACTTTCGGATTTAGGATGCACAGTCTGTAGTAGCTAAGTGACTCCGAACCTGACATGGCTCTAGGTAACTCTTAGAGCACAGTATTTACACCTATAGCAACCATGCACAAGGCATTTATGCCCGCAACATCCGCAGCCCGAGGCATGCATGCACACATGCACAGTAGGGACAGCTGTTACCACGATTGTGTAGGGCATGCTTTCATGTCCCTGTGATGTTACCACCACCACGCCATCCATACAGGCCTAAGCATGCCCTCTGCTTTCTCACTGATAACATTTCTGAGATAATTTCCTCCATCTTAAAATGGGCAAATATGGATGTTTACAATGTCAAAGGAACAATCTTGCTGAATTCTTTTCCTTTTTCCTCCACCTCACACCCCTCCCTGGTTCCTGGGTATGTTTCTAGATGATCCTATATCCAGATTTCACATCTAACCTTTATGTCCTGTCCCTACAGGCAGAGTTGTTGCCTCAATTTTCTCCTAAAAGCTGTTAAAATTTTCTTTTGTGGCCTAAGTAACAAACATACTTTCAGAGTGACCAAAAGATAGAATAGGGTAGAGAACTGGCCAGAATTATATGCATTGAATTTTTTAGTGTAAGAAGAGCCTTGAGGAGTCCATTATTCATTTATCTCACAGGCATCCACGGGCAACAGCTGACAAATACAAAATGTGCTCCTCACCTTACCAGTCGGTCTGTGGGGACCCTCGGGCAGACTAGCCAAGCCGCCCCTTCCTCTGTTCTCCCTTCCACTCCCAGCCAGCCCTCAGCCAACATATGGGAGCCTGTTGGGCTTACTCCTTTCTTACCAATGATGTCCAAGTCATGTTGACAATGGGGGATTTACAACTGCCCCAAATGGAGTGCTGTGTTATCTTTTGGATTATTCCAAGTTTGGGGCCTGTTAAAAGTTTTGTAACTACATAAATATTTATCCAGCATTTTTTGGTTACTATATAAACACAACAAACATGACATCGGACACAAATGCTGTGAGTCACATATAAGTTCTCCAACTCCACAAGGGGTAAACTAATGAAATACTTAGGACCAATCATTTTTTATCTTGAAATATTTCTACTCCTACTTTTGTGTTGGGTTTCAAAAATGCTACAATCTTTTCTTTCCATATAATTGTTCAGACCTCACTCACTGCCCATTGGCCAGCTTGCCTGGGCATCTTCCCAGATCACAGATATGGCTGTGATTGTGCATGGTACGGGCCAATGCTTCCCTCCTATGAACACACCAATGCTAACAGCTGGAAGTTTTGGTGGAAAATGCTATTCTGAGCTTTATCACTTTTGAGGTCAAAGGATAACACTTTTCTGTTCAAATGACAGGTTCTGTTTGACACTTTTGGATACTGGGTAGGAAGAATGCCCCAGATATTAACTCTTAAGGACAGACTCTAGGGAGGCATGCATTGTGTAAGGAAAACACAATGTGATATATTATTGTGCATTCTTTTCTGAACACCCTCTCTGTGTGCCTTGCAAATAACTCTCCTTGCCCAAGGGATGAACTCTGTGTGTGTGTGTATGTGCATGTGAAGTTTGTGTTCTTCAGAGTTTCTGAGGTTGTCCTCTTTCTACTCAAGGAAACACAGACATATCACTTTGGTCTTGGGAGATGCTTCCTGGCGAAACTTCAGACTGCTCTGTAGAAAGCAGTTGGTCCAGGGAAAGAGTAGCTGTGTGGGTTTGGCCCTGCTGCCTCAGCCCTGGCAGGAACCCATCTTGCCCCGATTTGCTGTCACCACCTCTGGTGCGTGCAGTAAGGCGGGCCCCTCTTTATTGCTCTGCAGGAAATTAGATGGGAGCCAAGAAACAGATGGCTTTGCTGGACTTGATGGGACATCGTAAAAGCAGGCAAACCTGTAGCTTCAGCTGGGAGGTGAACACTGCAGGAGTTGGCTTAGCGTGTTCCACACCATGCTAAGTGTCACCCCAAGGAGGTAACCCAGACAAGCAGTGGAAAAGTCCCTGTGAACACTGGTGGAGTGAGCTCACTGCAGCTCTTCCTAGCCTGATGCAACAAGCCCTGGGGCTTCATTTCCCTCAAGGATTTAGCTAGCAGGCAATTACTGTTGTTAGAATATTATTATCCCCTTCTATGCACAAACAAATGTTGATAGCAAATGGTTTAATGACTTGCTCCAAATTTCATAGCATACCAAGATTATACTTAGAGAAAAAAAAAGCTGGGATTTCTCAATTTCAAACCCATGCTTTAGCCATGAGACTCAGTTCTAAATAGACATGCTTTAAATTGCAGAGGAATAATGTTGCAGAAGCTAATATCTTCTAGAGCGTTTCAATGGAAGTTATGGAAGCTCACTGCTAATATTGTAGCTCCTTACTTCTCCATAAACCGTCTAAGAGGTGACATGCCATTGTTTGCTGAGGTGTAGAGAGGTTGCTAGCTTAGCCAAGAACACAGTTTTAGAGGCAGGACCATGGCTAGAAGGCTGAGATCTTTTGACTCTAGATAAGACTTTTCCCTTAATGTTAAAAAACCACCCAGGGGAGTTCTGAATGAGCATCACGTATATGGGCTGTTTTTGCACCATGCTGTATGGACTTGCTTTACCTGGAAGTAGTTCCCAGAAGTCTCTCCTTGGAACACTCTTGGGTTAGAGTTGGTCAAAAGAGAAATTTGCACAGGATTTGGAAGACGAAAGTAAAATAACAGACCCTGCTCTCTGAAGGTCACTGTGGTCTGATGTGATGACAGGCAAAATGCAGGTACTGATGGGTTCCAGTTATCCTTTGTTTCTCTAAAAAATATATATTAATTTGAAAGTTGGAGAGAGAGAGAAATTTTTTTCATCTGCTGGCTTACTCCCCAAATGCCTACAACAGTCAGAATTAATCCAGCCCAAAGTCAGGATCCTGGAACTCAATCTCCCACATGAGTGACAGGGACCCAAATGCTTGAGCTACCACCTGCCTCCCAGAGTGCACATTAGCAGGAAGCTGGATCAGATGCACAGCTGGGGCTTGAATCAAGCATTCCAACATGGGCTGTGGGTGTTCCAAGCAGCTTCTTAACCATTGCACCAATCACCCACCTCATGTTCCTCCTCATTCCAGGCCAAGCAGCTCTTCAAGGAGAGCTCTTCAAGCAGCTCTTCAAGTCCTTCTTCCAAGGACTTCACAAGCTGATCCTTTAATCCCGACCAGGTATCTTCCCTTCCCTGGCTTTTCTTATGATCACCTAATACAAGTGCATCCTTTCCTTCTCACTCACAGTTCAGCTTCCTCAGCCACGCCCCTACCAATAGAATAACCAACATGTTACTGCGTGGGAGCTGTGGGAGAAACAGTCTCTTTTCTCAAGGGACTTCCAGCTCACTGGGGAGAAAGAGCAATTTAACACAGCCAGTTGGGGACTCACAGCAGCTTATGGTAAACTGACGAATGCACAGCATAACTCTCGCAGCCTGAGTGGCAACCATCTTGCAGTGCCAGGGACAGGAGAAAAGGGCCGGACACAGTTGGTGCTGTGTGACTGTTGGTCCCCCTGGGAGCAAGTGGAGGCAGACTTCTTCCTCCTCTGCTCCAGGCCTCACACTACTCATCAACACAAGAATGGAAAGAAAGCTCCTAACGTATTGGATCATATGTTGAGTACTGCTGAAAGCAAATGCTGACATTGAAGATTTCCCTTCCAGCCAACAGAAATTCCCCCTGTCCACCACACTTGGGTAACTTGAGTTCTGGAATTCCAGCCTTGGTTAACCCAAATCCGCAAATTTGCAGGAGTTATGCAGTGCAGTGAGAATACTGTTTTTCTATTATGCATTCCCAATATGTTCTGTCCCCAATCGACACCACTGAATTGATTTCCGCCCCACAGGTTTAACCATCTGCGTGCTGATCACCTCCTGATGGGTACAAAAAGAGCAGATTAAGATGTGCTTTCCTATTTTTCTCACAACACAAATGTGTTCATCTTAACTTGGCTGGAAACTTTCACTCTCTTACCTCATTTTATTGGACTTCATTTTCTTTCTGTTAGAAAGAATTACTGATACCCACCTGTTCAAAGAGCTGTGAATATCAAGTCTTGGCTACATATCCCAGTAAGACCGCTGAATGGAAGGGGATATAGAAGTACAGATAACCCTGGGTTAAGTCCAGACAACAGGCCCGGGGAAGTGCAAACTTCAAGGAGCTCCTGGTGAGCTGAGGCTTTATTTTGCACATGCGTGTCTGTGTCCCTGGAGTGTTGACTTTGGAACCCTAAGCATACAATGAATGACATCACAGGTAGCTCAGGAGAATGCGGATTTATTTTTAGCTATGACCCTTGTCTGCTAAATGACCTGAATTTTAAAAGAAAGAATAAAGAGAAGAAGAAAGAGAGCTAGAGAAGGTAGTAGAAAAATGAGATTCCTGCTTGTTCTTAAAAAGCACCCAAGTGAAACTCTAGGACAGATTTCTTGTTTCTTTTCAACCAGAAAGGTGTGGATAGGAGAGACGCATGAATTGTGGAGGCTCTGCCTTCTTAGAAGTCTGCCCTTTCCCACCATCATTTGTTTTGATCATGTGGTCCAATAGGCTACAGTAGAGGCAGTGATCTTTTTTAGATACTGAGCCTTAGGCTCAAATCTCATTTCTCCTGGACTTCATACAATGGTGCTTCCAAACCATCTGTCCAGTCTGTTATGGCATTGCACAGGCTGACATCCAAGGGATTCCTGTCCACTCTGTGCTTCCATGTTGTGTGCAGACAAAGCAAACAGTAGGATCAACCAGAAAGCTGGGGCTGCTAAAGAAAAAAAAGAGAGGAAATAGCAGAGTGTGCCAGATAATGGAGAAGGGGGCCACTCAGGGAAGGACAGAGCCCCAGCAGGAACCTTAACAGTGGCCTGAGGACAGACAAGTGACCAAGATGCACAGACATAACCATCCATTACTTTGCAATCATGGTTGACGTCCTGTATGGTAAAATGTGAGTCCCATGTTGTCCAGCTCATTGACACAGCTTCTGTTTCAACGCAGGGGACAGGAAGAGCCCACCTGGCTGGATAGCATGGGGGATTATCTGAGGAGCAGATCAGAACAACCACAAAAGTAGTACAGTGTCACAGCCTCAGCTGGGATGCCAGGGTCCTAATCCCAGCTGCCAGTAAATCACAATGGCACCTTCCACAAATCACTTGGGCAGTGCTTCCTTATCCGTAAACAGAGGAAAGTGAACCAGGTTAGCAGGCTAAAACGAGGAGACTCCCTACGAGTTGCCAGAGGACTAAGCTGGCCAAGCCTGACCCAGGTCTCTGCCTTTATCCCCTGTGGTCTCTGCAAATCCTAGCAGGGGAGGAAGTACCCTCCACAGGAGTGTGCTTTCACAGCCTCCGCACAAAACATGTGCCCACCCCAAACTCCAGCTCCCAGGGATGGCAAGATGGCACAAATCCAAAAGTAGCATCTCTCTCCCTCCCACCTCACTCTCCCAAACCTACAAATCCTGAAACTTATTTCAATAGCTCCGAGACTTTGCTCTATCCTTGCATTTGCTGATTCCATGAGAGAATAGGTTTACAGACTATCTATGCGGTTACCAGCCCCACAGCCCCATATAACCTGGAGGTGAGTTGCCTCAATTGCTGGGGCACCTGTGCTGCACACCAGAGAGATCCAGCTCTCTTCTTACTGTTCCAGACCTGGCTTTGTCTGCTATGGACAGGGGAAGTGAGGGGTCACCAGCCGTGCTTTGGTGGTGGGGAGGGGCGAGAGGGAAGGAGTTCTTGACAACCAGCTTGTTCTGAAGCCAGAGATGTGGGACTCTCACATTTCACCTGTGCTCCTGATCTGTGGGTGACAACATAGTCACAGCCACATTGAGCCCCAAGAAAGGCTGGGCAGTAACACCTCTGGCTGGGCAACAATGTGGGCAGAAACTCCATGCTAATGAAAGAAGGGGAGCAATGACTTGAGGAGAGAGCCTCTTGTCTGCCACTCTAAGGAACTAGAAGACTGTTTCAACTGAAATGAAGGATTCAAAGACCGTGGACCAAGCATCAAACATGGGGAGAAAGGAAGAGAAGGTTTCACTTTTGGGAGCTATGTGCTTCCTGTTCATTTTTTTGAGAGACAGCTAATGCTCTTTTCTGTTGGTTTACCCACCAAAGGCTTACAAAGGCCAAAACCAGGATTCAGGAACTCAGTCAAGTCAAGCAGGAACCCAACTACTGGAGCCATCACTGCTGCCACCCAGGGTCCACAGTAGCAGGAAGCTGGAGGTGGGAATTGAAGTTGGGAATGGAATGCAGGTGCTCTGATATGGGATGTGGGCATCCTAGCTGCTAAGCTACCTGCCTTCTCTGGGGGATGTATGTTCACCTAAGCAAAAGAAACCAGCAGCAGAGCCCAGCTTGCTTCTAGGTAGAGCACCTGCTATTTTAAGGACTTCTGCTTCAGATGAGCTGCCCCAATGTTCACACTTAGCACTTTTAAAAAACAAAGTAGCATGCATTACAGTGAAATTGTACATGTGGCTCTGTTCATATTAAAATGGGATGTGTGGGAAGTCAGGAGTGGTTTCCCCCTTTGTTTCTCCTCTTACCCCAGGAAAAACAAGAAGAAATAGCAAATTTGGAAGCAATGAATTCACCCAATTTTCTCTATGCCTTGGTCCTTTCTACCCTGATCAACCATGTACTCATTGAAAAAAATAACAAATAAATGATTAAAAATAAAAAAAATAATAAGCTTTAACAAAACAAAACAAAGCAAGAACACCAAAGGCTGCTGTGGCTAAAACAGGGCGCACCCAGAGCTCCAGCCACTGGCTCGCAGTCTGGGCCGTTGCTGTCCTGGCTTCTTCCGGGCTGATAATTCCTGTCAACTTCGAAGTTTTCTTTTCTTTTTTTTTTTTTTAAAGATTTATTTTATTTTTATTACAAAGTCAGATTACTGAGAGGAGGAGAGATAGAGAGGAAGTGGAGCTGCCGGGATTAGAACCAGCGGCCATATGGGATCAAGGCGAGGACCTTAGCCACTGGCCATGCTGCCCAGCCCAACTTGGAAGTTTTCTCCCCCAAAAAACAAAGCTCCGAGGAACCCAATTTGGGACCCCCTGAACTATGGCAGACAGGATCCAACACTACTAAGGACGTTGATATCAAAGCAAAACTGGGGTAATTGTGAACCTGGCAATCATGAGATCATGTTCCAGATCAGACATGTGGCTCACATGACCTGAACTCAGGTTCCAGATCATAACTTCATTATTACAGGGACCTGTTTTTCTTCTTTTCCCCCAAGATTTAATTAATTAGAAAGAGTTACAAAGAGAAGGGAGACAGATCTTCCATCTGCTGGTTTACTCTCCAAATAGCTATGATGGTCAGAGCTAGGATGGTTCAAAATAAGGAGCCAGGAGCTTCCTCCAGGTTTTCTGTATAGGTGCAGGACTCGATGACCTTGGGCTATCTTCCACTGCTTTCCCAAGCCATCAGCAGGGAGCTGGATTGAAAGTGGAGAAACTGAGGCACAAACCAATACCCACACGGGATGCCAACTCCACAAGCAGAGACTTCATCACAACACCATGGTGCCAGACTGTTTCTTATTTTTTTTTCTTATTTTTTAAAAGATTTATTTTTTGTATTGCAAAGTCAGATATACAGAGAGGAGGAGAAACAGAGAGGAAGACATTCCATCCCATGATTCACTCCCCAAGTGGCCATAACGGCCAGTGCTATGCCAGTCCAAAGCCAGGAGCCAGGAGCTTCTTTCAGATCTCCCATGTGGATGCAGGTCCCAAGGCTTTGAGCTGTCCTTGACTGCTTTCCCTGGCAACAAGCAGGGAGCTGGATGGGAAATGGAGCTGCCAGGATTAGAACCAGGGTCCATATGGGATCCTGACGCATTCAAGACGAGGCCTTTAGCCACTAGGCCACTGCAATGGACCCAGACTGGTTCTTAATTTTTATTTATATAGTATTGGGGGAAGCTATATATTATGATTGTTTTAGCTAATGTCACAAACTCTAAATATAACATGGTCACTGTGGAAAAATACGATTTGATTAATCAAGTACTTTCATGGAGAGACAGGGCCTATCTGGCTCAGAGACAGCCATAGGACAGTACTACACAGACTTGGGTAGAGGGCATGGCAGGTGTTCCATGGTGAATGCCATTGACACCCAGTGATCAGCGGTGTTCTTTCCTCCTAGGGTGGTATGACAAAGGAAATAAGATCTGAGGAAGAAAAGATTGAGTATAGCAGCTCAAGATTATGTTATAGATGACATCAAAGGAAGTTTCTAAAGGCTACAAGGAATCCATATCCCTCTGCACAGATGTGAGATATTCAGGGGAGTGGTGGGGGCTCAGCCTAGCAGTTAGGACACTGGTCAACATACCATACAAAAGTACCCGGGTTTGATTCCTGTCTCTGGCTGCTGACTCCAGCTTCCTGGAATGCAGACCCTGGGAGGCAGCAGGGACAGCTCAAGGGATTGGATCCTTGTGACTCACTTGGGACACTTGGGTTATATTTTCAGTTTCCAAATTCAGTGTAGCCCATTCATGTCCATCAAGGGCACTGGAGAAGTAAAACAGTGGATGGGAGTGTGCTTGAAAAAAAAAATAAGATATTGAATACAGGCCAAAAATAAACTCTAGCAGAAAAAAATCCTAAATCCAGTACTTCCAAATTCCTTATTTGGAACCAGGGACATTGCAAAAGTAATTAGTTAAGGTAAGGTCATACCAAGTTGCAGGGGTGGATCCAATATAACTACCGTCCTAATAATAAGGGGAAATTTGGATATGGGCCCCTACACAGAGGAATACTATGTGGAGATGAAGGCAGAAATAGGGTGATGCAGCAGTAGGCAATGGACAGCAAGATTCTTGTCAAATCTCAGAAGCTAGGAGAGAGGCATGGAGAGAAATCACCCCCATCCTCAATCAGCCAACACTTCGGGAACTTCTAGACCCCAGAACTCAGAGACAATCCATTTCTGTTATTCTGTGCTGTGCAGGGTGGGACATTTTGTTACATCAGCCCTAGCAAACTAATACACTTAAGTTCTTTATGATTTAGCAAAGAGCTAAACCTCCTGTTTAAATATTAAATGTTGCAACTGTGATATCTATAGGTTTACAGTCAACATTTGTGATAATGAGACCTAACACAGATTCTACTTTGTGTTTTCATTGGTTGTTGTTAATCTCAAATAAATCCTTACCCCTTCAGGCTGTGTGAAATGGTCACGATCCTAATATTTACTCCTCTTTATGTGTTATAACAGTCAGTGAGCATAGTGAAAGAACACCAGAGCTATTCCAAAAATTCATGGCAAAAGACATGTTGTGAAAAAACTATATAGGAGTTCATTTTTTTTCTCACCAAAATAAATATATCTCTTAATGCCATTTTTTCTACAAACTTATTGAAGTACTTGCATGCATGGGAAAGTGTTTCCAAATTGTAAAGCACTACATTATTTTGTAAATATAGTTTTCATCCATTAAAGCAGTGGTGATAACTGCTTAGGCTTCTAATGTCCTGTGCATATTAGCATGTCAAATGCTGGATTTGCAAATATCATCAGTACACCTGTTGACTCAGCAAAGCCAATTTTATCACTGACTATGGGAGGGGAGAACACTACCTCCTTGTAAGGTCTTAGAGAGGAAGAGGTAAGGCCAGAATTTACTGAGAATTTCACAATTTCATTGAAGGCAGTACTATATAGGATCAGGTAAGCATTGTGATCTAATTTTTTAGTATTGATGGAGACAGCAAGGTGAGGATTTTCAAAGAGTCTTAAAGAACATTAACTAATGAGGGTTTTGGTGATGTTGGATGTTCTTGTGAAACAAAAATGACAATAATGTTGCCTGGGAAAGCCTCTTGGAAACATGAAACACTTGTAATAAGTACAATGCAATAATAAAGGCAGGTTCTGGTCCTTGTGTGCACACAGCATGGGAACAGGAGAGATGGTCCCTGTTCTCTCACATATTAAGATTGGTAGCTGGCTGGAGTTCCTGGCCGGTGTCTCTCCCCTTGGTGTTCTGTGGCTCAACTTACTTTTCTCCATCTGGGTTCTTTCTCCCTAGAACAAGTGGCCTCTTTTGTCCAGAACTCTTTCATCTTTGTCCAAAAATTCATTTCTTCCTGCCTTAACACTCACTGCCAACTTTGTCTAAGCAGGCTACATAACATTACAGGTTCTTCATTGTTACAAGAGTTGCTTTAGTTTAAGAAGATTTCATCCCAGGTGGAGAACGCTCAGTAGAGGATTCTGGAGGAAAGGGGGCTTCTCAAGATGGACTGCACCTCCACATGTGTGTCCAATGGGGCTTCAAGACCAAAAGCAGAGGAGGCTATTTGGACCATGCAGCTTTCAAACCAGGGAAAGTCTGTGTTCAGGATGGTAAGGGTTTCTTTAACATGAAATACAGGAAGAGGTCCACTGGTTTAGAACTCAGATTAAAGGCCTCCATGTGTGGGCCTGGCAATGGTAGTCTAGCAGCTAAAGTCCTCACCTTGTGTACACTCGGATTCCATATGGGCACCAGTTCTAATCCTGGTGATCCCTCTTCCAGTCCAGCTCCCTGCTTGTGGCCTAGGAAACCAGTCGAGGACAGCCCAAAGCCTTGGGATCCTGGACCCGCATGGGAGACTTTGAGGAAGCCCCGTGATCCTGGCTTCTGGAAGATCTTCCTCTCAGTCTTTCCTCTCTGTACGTCTGACTTTCCAATAAAAATACATGAATGTTTTTAAAAAATGACCTCAATATGAAACTGACTTTCAAGTCTAAGTGGCCCAGGTCCAACTAATCTAGATCCAAATTCCTATACCCACCCTGCTTTCAGGTCTCCTTACCCCGAAAGGGCTCCTGTTCATGGTTCAAAAGTTATTCTAAAAAGCTGGCAATTTCCTCCTGGTGCAATCCCAAGTGAATGAATGGTTCATTGTTAAGGAAGTCATTCCACTGAACGAAGTGATCTCTCCTTCAAACCCGGTTGGGAATGCTGGACTCAATGTTGTAATTAAGTCAAGTGTGTGTCTAGATTTCTTGTCATGTATTGCAGTGCCACTAGACACTTTCAAAATATGGGTTTTTAGAGGTTCCACCATGATTTCTCTTCAGTAAAATGAATTTATTATCTAGATGGGTATGTAGTAAAGGTCAATATTACCTTATTTTGCTGAGAAGATTCAGACATCTGAGATTTTTGAAAACCAAGATATTTTATGGGGAATAGGAAAAGTAACCAGCAGTTTCTTGAATTGCTGAGTGTTTGCTAGAGTTTAGACTACATCTATAATTATACTTTTAGTGTACGTCTAAATCCTACTTACCTACTTATAATTCCTGTTGATTTGTGACTGAGAAATAAAGATATAATTTACTGGCTAAGCCAGTCCAATAATGAGTGGAACAAAACAGGGTATTCTAGAGAAGTAATAAGCACTTGTGTTTTTATTTCTTTTTTTTTTAAGATTTATTTATTTTTTTATTGCAAAGTCAGATATACAGACAGGAGAGACAGAGAGGAAGCCAGGAGCCAGAGGCTTCTTCAAGATCTCCCACGCGAGTACAGGATCGCAAGGCTTTGGGCCGTTCTTGACTGCTTTCCCAGGCCACAAGCGGGGAGCTGGAGGGGAAGTGGAGCTGCCGGGATAGAACCGGTGCCCATATGAAATCCTGGCAGGTTCAAGGTGAGAACTCTAGCCGCTAGGCCATCGCACAGGGCCTTTTTTTTTTTAAGATTTATTTTAGGGCCCAGCATGGTAACATAGTGACTAAAGTCCTTGCTTTGCATTTGCCAGGATCCCATATGGGCAGCGGTTAGTATCCCAGCTGCTACACTTGCCATCCAGTTCCCTGCTTGTAGCCTGGGAACGCAGTCAAGGACGGCCCAAAGCCTTGGGGTCCTGCACCCGCATGGGAGACCTGGAAGAAGCTCTTGGCTCCTGGGGAGCAACTGGAACACAAACTTGTACCCATCTATATGAGTTGCCAGTACTGCAAGTGGAGATTAACCTCCTAAAACAGGCAGTTTGTAACATCTGACCTTAGGTCAATTAGGCTGTAAGATGGCCTGTGCATAAAAATGCTGATTACCTCAATATATTAACTCCGCTGCAGAAGTATGTTTTACCTCAGTATAAATATTGAAGCTGTGTCCACCCCACTTCATTTTCACAAATAACCCTAAAGGATGTTAAGGTAGATTTTAATAAACCCTTTCCAATGTGAGGCAACTGGATTTCAAAAGAACTTGAAGACTTGCCCATGGTTATATACCAAGGATGTGGAAGCCATGAAACCAGGTCTGGAAACCTGGAAACCTGGAAACCAGGCCTTCTGAGTTTAATGTGCATGCCCTTTCTTCAATGCACATGTTCTTCATCCGGGAACCAGAAAGCAATGGAGAGAAGTGCACTATGGCCTGGGTGAGATATTAACTCAGGAGTGGTGAGCTCTGTCTTTGTTGACAAGTTATTTCCTGTGAGATAAATATTATCACAGTGTCTCAGTAGGGCTCAAGGTGTGACTAGCTCTCAAACTAGTGAAAGTAGGATTTAACCCCAGCTGCCCCATCTGCAGAGTTCCCAAACTTTCCCTCCGTTCTGGAAGCATTAACTTGTTTTTCTTTCACCCTTCCTCCCCTCTTTCTCTTTCTTCTTTCCTTCCTTCCTTCATTCCTTTCTCTCTCTCTCTCTCTCTCTCTCTCTCTCTCTCTCTCATCTTACTCTTACATCTATTTTGGGTCCAGCATGATAGCGTAGTGGCTTAAGTTTTTGCCTTGCATGTGCCAGGATCTCATATGGATGCCTGTTTGTGTCCCTGCTGCTCCACTTCCCATCCAGCTTCCTGCTTGTGGCCTGAGAAAGCACTCAAGGTTGGCCCAAAGCCAGACCCTGCACCCGCATGGGAGACCCATGCACCCGCATGGCTCCTGGCTTCAAATTGGCTCAGCTCTGGCCATTGTGGCCGCTTGGGGAGTGAACCAGTGGGTGAGAGAGCTTTCTTTCTGTGTCTCCTTCTCTCTGTGAATCTGACTTGCCACATAAATAAATAAATAAATAAATAAATAAACAGTTTTTAAAAACTATTTTATTTGAAAGGCAGAGTTTAGAGTATAGAAGAGGAGAGAGATGTTCCATCTGCTGGTTTAACCCCCAGGTGGGCACAAGAGCTGGGGCTGGGTCATCCTGTAGCCAGGAGCCTGGAACTCCAGCCTGGTCTCCCACCTGACTGCCAGGAGCCTGAGCACTGCCTTCCCAGGCCCATAAGCAGGGAGCTGGATGGAAAACGGGCACTGAAATTGTTGCTTAAATCTGAGATGCCAGCACTGAAGGCAGCTGTGCCACGATGCCAGCCCCCATGTTGCTTAAATCTGAGATGCCAGCACTGAAGGCAGCTGTGCCACAATGCCAGCCCCATGTTCTTGTTTCCATTTATGGTTTTCAAAGAGAAGTCTATTCAAAATTCCAACCAAATGAAGGCAAAGCTGCTCTGATTCAAGAGTCGTGAAGGCACCAGAACTGCCAATGAGAGTGTTGAAGAGGGCGTGAGGTCCACAGTTGACCTGAGGAATTCCAAAGGCAAGCCAGTGGCCTGTTGGTTCAGCTGGAATGTTCCAACCGACCTGAAGGGTTGTAGAAATTTCCCTGGACCTCCTCTTTCCTTCTTCCTGTCTCTGTCACAACGACATCTGAGGGCCACACCACCCTCTGGTTCCAAGACTTCTGAAGACATTTCTGTCAGGAAATCATCCAACTCTAAACAGGGTTATATCTCTATGGAGATTGTGGCAGCACCAGTTCCTTTCCTTCAGCCTTCCGAATGTGATCGATCACTGCGCTCTTCTGACAACACTGTGAGCTGTGCCCCACAGAGCACAGCGCAAGAGCAGGATTCTCTTGTGGTGAGCTGTGAGCTCCATGTTTCCCTAAACTCCCTTCTCCAGTCTGGCCTGACAGCTGCTCCTGAGAGGCCCCTGGGTTACCAAGAGCTTGTCGCGCAGGAGCACCTGGTTGAGGAGCAGGTCCTGTTTAGTGAGGGGTGGCCTAGTCGGCGCTATGCTGCAGGTGTCACCTGTGAAGAGAAACCTGTGTGAGCAGGTACACAGGGTGCGTGCTGGAAGAGAAGGGGCCTCTCAGTACTGGTGATTTCTCCCATAGCAACAAACTCTTCCTTTAAGAACCCAAACTGCAAATCCGAAGCATTTGTGGTCACTTTCAAAACTTCCTAAATTGGTCACTTTAAGGTACCCTGGTGTGGCCCTAGGTTCTCATGGCTGAGACAACATTCTTCTTCCAGCCTGGGACCTCTGTTGCCCTCATGAGCTCTCCTTCTTAACCCCTGTTTATGGGGCCTGGGTGGCCATGTGGTCACACCTCTAGGCACTTTTAGAGGTCCTGTTTTCTTTCTCTTTTGCTAATTTTCAAGGAGTCAAACTTCTCAGAATTGATTAATAAACAGCTTGACGAGGCCTCATGTATATTATGTGCCCGCGTTTTTTGCACATTGATTTTAAAACCACTCAAATGCCTTTTATAAATTATTATTCTTTCATATTGGCATGAGATGGGGATGGCATTGTTGGGTAGTGGGTTCACTGGCACATAAATCCCGGCTACTCCACTTCCCATTCAGCTCCCTGCTGACAGCCCTAGCAAAGCTGACAAGGATGGCCCACATAGCTGGGCTCCTGCCACCCACACAGGAAGCGTGAATGGAATTCTAGGCCCCTTGCTGCTTCCCACTTAGTCCAGGCGTGACTGTTACTGCTATCTAGCTAGTGAATTAGTGGATAAAAGATCTCTCTTTCTCTTTGCCTTTCACATAGATAAGCAATCTCTCTTTAAAAAAAAAAGGGTTATTTTATTTTTATTGGAAAGTAAGATATACAGACAGGAACAGAAACAGAGAGGAAGATCTTCCGTCCAATGATTCACTCTCCAAGTGACTGTAATGGCTGGAGCTGAGCTGATCCAAAGGCCTGAAGCCTCCTCCAGGTCTCCCACGTGGGTGCAGGGTCCCAAGGTGGGGCTGTCTGAATTAGAACCAGTGCCCATATGGGATCCCGGCGCATGCAAATTGAGGAACTAAGCTGATCCAAAGCCAGGAGCCAGGAGCCTCTTCCAGGTCCCCCACATGGGTGCTGGGTCCCAAGGCTTTGAGCTATCCTCAACTGCCTTCTCAGGCCACAAGCAAGAAGCTAGATGGGAAGTGGGGCCACTGGAATTAGAACCGGCATCCATATGGGATCTCGGTGCATACAAGGTAAGGACTTTAACTGCTGGGCTACTGCGCTGGGCCCCTGCACTGACATTTTTGAAGAAGGGCCATACTGTTTTCTATAAAGGATGCACCAACTTAGAATCGCACCGTCCCTGCACAAGGGTTCTCATTTTTTCCACATACTCAACAACGCTTTTCATTTTCTGTCAAATTCTTTTTTATTAACTTCTTAGGTCTTGGCTGTCTTTTAGATAGGGAAATTACCAGCTTTCAGACATGTGAATTAGTGGAGATGTTTTCAATGTGAAGCAATCAACTAAGCAGGTATGCCTCATCTTGCGCAGTCATCACGGTTATAAAAATCATATTGTAACTGTGTAGAGGAACTAATTAAGAATGTGTATAATGAATTTTTTTCTTTTTTCTTTCTTTATTTTTTTATTTTTTTGACAATCTTTACATAGTTAATTTGGGTAAAAAGGTTCAAGGGCTATAGGGAAGTGGGTAAGACTATTATTTCCATATTGTTTCCTTCATGTATCTGAGGTAAATGGGGATATTGAGGGAGAAGCCCCACCCAGTTTCCCACCCATCCAAGTCCCGGATGTGGGGCATGCTCTGAGATACTTGCTCAAGTGGTTTTGATAGTTCACCAGTTATGAATTGCTGCCAATCTCACCACTCAGAACACGATGAGGTCATCGAAGAATCCACTGATTGACATAGTCCATCATAGCATCTCCATTTGCCCGGCACTATAGCTTAACTGGCTAATCCTCTATCTCCAAGTGCCAGGATCCCATATGGGTACCAGTTCTAATCCAGGCTGTTCTACTTCCCATCTAGCTCCCTGCTTGTGGCCTGGGAAAGCAGTAGAGGATGGCCCAAAGTCTTGGGACCCTGTACCCACGTGGGAGATCTAGAAGCGACTCCTGGCTCCTAACTTTGTATGGGCGTAGCTCTAGCCATTGTGGCCATTTAGGGAGTCAATCAGCAGGTAAACGATCTTTCTGTCTCCTTTGCCCTGTAAATTTGCTTTTCCAATAAAAATAAATAATTAATTTTAAAATAGATTTACTATAAAATAATGCATATTCATTGTAGAAAAATTGGAAATTAGTGAAAAGTAAATAAAAGTTATCTATGAATTTGCTGTCCAGAGGTTGTCATTTTGATACACATTAAGTATACTTATACACACATTTATCAATGTGTGCACACTTTTAAAAAAGATTTATTTATTTTTATTGGAAAGGCAGATATACAAAGAAGAGGAGACTCAGACAGGAAGATCTTCTGTCCAGTGATTTTCTCCCCAAGTGACCGCAATGGCTGGAGCTGAGCTGATCCAAAGGCCTGGAGCCTCTTCCGCTGGGTGGGAAGTGGGACTGCTAGGATTAGAAACAGCGCCCATATAGGGTCGTAGCACATGCAAGGCAAAGACTTTAGCCACTAGGCTACCACACCAAGCATACGTTTATTTTTGAAAATACTGACACTGTTCCATCCTTGCAATAGCCTGGTTTTCTCACTTCTTAATATGGTCAGAACATTTGCAAATGTCATCACACCCATAAAAATTCATCTGGTACTTTCACTTTAATAGCTATCTAGTAAGAAATCTTAAAAACATAATCACTCTCCATAATCTGTTTGGGAGCTCTACATGTACTAGATTTTTGGGAGAGATACTATGGAGTTTCAAAAAAAAAAAAAAAAAATTGCGTCTGTTTTTACAGGAATCTTGGGAGATCCCCAAGGCTGTTATCTCTATTTCCACAGACAGTGAAAGACACTAGAGAGAGTTCTAGATTCCCTGGTCTACTGACTTTTCTAATGGCAGGAATATTAGGATGCATTTTTCTGGGAATGAGATTTACAGAGTAGATCAATACAAAACAGCACCTAAACTGTCAGGGAAAGAGGAAAGTTCACAATTTAGACACAAGCTCCTAAAATAAACAAAAGGGTCCTGGAAGATTGTTGCTGTATATTTCCATGAGCAGCTTCTGCTTTGAAACAGCAATCCCAATGATGTTTTGGCATTGTCAGGTTTGGGGGGTTCGTGTCTTCATGGATTTTTTTTTTATAAAGAGATTAATAAATTTGGCAGTGTTCTTGGGATCCTTCTGATGTGCTTGGGGAGGATGTTGTCACTGCTGCGGCTTTGTGTATTTTTGGTCTTACAAATGATTTACCACTGACTAAATTTGAAATCCAAATTGTGAATTTGGCTCTGGTTGTTGCCAGCTAACAAATGCTATGATACTGGAAAGAAGTTAAGAAGCTATCTTACTCTGTTTGAATATCTAACTTTATCCAGCATTATCACATGGAAACTCCTGGATTTACGGTAAAAAAAAAAAAATGATGGTTTAATTTATTTAAAACTGTATTTATCGATTTAAAAAATCCTTTGAACTAGAAAGACACTATACCTCAGCTCTTCCAGCCCTCTCAATTTCCAAATAAGGAAACAGAAGTAATAAGAGGGTAATAACTTCACAGTTGTTGTTTCCCATTTATTGACTCAGTCATCCACCCACATACTCAACTAAGTTACCAAGCAGGAGTTAATGCAAGGTCCTCAGATTGCATAAGATTAAGCTACTGTTGCTGTTATTACTTTTAAAGATTTATTTTTATTTATTTGAAAGGCAGAATTACAGAGAAAGACAGACAGAAATAGGTCTTCCATCCATTGTTCACTCCCCAAATGTCTACAATGGCCTGGGACTCAGGCTGAAGGCTGAAGCCAGGAAGCAGGAACTTCTCCCACATAGGTATAGGGGTCCAAGTCTTTAAGTCACCCTCTGATGCTTTCCCAGGTACTTTAGCAGTGACCTGGATAAGAAGTCAGGACTCAAATTGGTGCCCATATGGGATGTGCTTCAGATGGCTACCTAACAGCAATGGCAGTCTCATTGCTGTTATTAAAAACAACAACAACAACATTTTACTTATTTGTGAGAAAAAAAAAAGATTGAGTGGCAGATTGAGAGAGAGAGAGAGAAAAATGAGAGAGGCTGAGTCAGGCTGAAGTTTGGTGCCAGGAACTCCATTCTGGTTCACTAGTGACAGGGACGGACCCAAGCACCTGAGCCACCATGTAATGACCCTGGAGCACACATTAGCAGGAAGCAGGATTGAAAGTGGACTTGATCCAAGGCACTCTGGTGTGGGATGCAGACAGGCCAACCCCACTATTGCTGTTCTTCAGGAGTTAAACTCCATCAGGCAGAGGGAGACAGCTCTACAATCAAACTGCACGATAGAATGTGGTGAGGACTTCTTAGCACTTTGGACTAACACCAAACACCAAAAAAAGGCAGATGGTTCTACTTCATGACATTGGAAGGCCTTACAGAAGAGGAAAACTTTGGACCAGGCCTTAAAAAAATGAGGACTTTGTCATGTAAGAAGAGCAAAGGCCAATTTGGGGTGGGTAAACAGTACAAGCAAAGCCATAGAGCTTGTATGGTGGGATTATGGAGAGGCTGCTGACTGAATGTGCAAGTGTGTGGGGAGTGGGGACCAGGGAAGAAGGTGCAGGTAGAAGAATCACAGGATATTGTTCTTTAAAATTCTTGTCTGGGGTCTGGGCAATCAATGGCTCAATGGCTAAATCTTCAACTTGCAAGAGTCAGGATCTCATATGGGTGCTGGTTCATGTCTTACCTTCCACTTCTCATTCAGCTCCCTGTTTGTGGCCTGGGAAAGCAGCAGAGGATGGTCCAAAACCTTGAGACCCTGTACCCGTGTGGAGACTGAGAAAAGGCTCCTGGCTTCTGGTTCTTGGCTTCAGCTTGGACCACTGTGGCATTTGGGGAGTAAACCAGTGGAAAGAAGATCTTTCTGTCTCTCCTTCTCTCTGCAAATCTGACTTTCCAAATAAATACATAAATACATAAACAAACAAACAAACCTTTAAATACTTCTTGTGTGGCCACCTTGGTAAAAGTTGTGACTGTAGTGCTGAAAAATATGAACTTTATTCTGAGAAAACAGGGCTCCAGGGATGGCAGAAAGAACCACAAAGGGATGTTTTTAAGGTGATAGGGTCTTTGATGCCTTTATTATTATGGTGGTCACATAGACATTTTAATATATGTCAAAACTCATGGAAGGACCAGGGGCAATAGATCAGTGGCTAAATCCTCTCCTTGCAAAGACTGGGATCGCATATAGGCACCAGTTTGTGTACCAATTGCTCCATTTCCCTCCCAGCTCCTGGCTTGTGGCCTGAGAAAGCAGTAGAGGATGGCCCCAAAACCTTGGGACCCTGTGTCCACATGGGAGACCTAGAAAGAGCTCCTGGCTCTTGGTTTCGAATTGGGTCAGCTCCGGCCGTTGTGGCCACTGGGAGAGGGAACTAGCAGATGAGAGCTCTTTCGGGCTGTTGTGCTAACTCGTACCAGTTGTTGACCTTGTTTCATGGCTTCTCAGTTATGGAAATGTATAGTGATGGAGCACTGGGGTCTACCATATCCAGATGTGGGAGTATAAAGCAACATTCATCCCTGCTTCCAGTCGAAAGATGGATTCCCAATGAAGCTGTTGGAAATGTGTAAACAATGGGGTGCTGGACTGTCTGACATTGTCTGTACCAACAATATCAGAGTACACTTAAATAAGAGACTGAATTGTGATTCCTTATGAAGGACTATATCATTGTAGTAAAAGGGGAAAATCTGTTAGGGTGTGGGAGTTTGGGGGAGAATCCCAGTCTATACGGAAAAAGAAAAAATAATAATTAATTAATTAAAAAAATTAAAGATCTTATTTTCTGTCCATCTTTCTCTCTGTACATCTACCTTTCCAAGAAAAAGACAAAAATCTTTGAAAAAAATCAAAGAAATAATATACACATGACAAGCATGTTTTATTATTTATAAATCATGCCACAACAAAGTTCATTAAAAATAACTAAACCTAGATGATTTATGACCAAATGGATAACATGGTAGTTGATCTGATTCCGTTTTCCCTTGGTTCTCTTTAATTATGAATTAATGTCTTAATGCAACCTAAACAGACATACAAAAGCAAATAATATTCTCAATCAATCAAGGCTCAGGTGAGTGATTACAAAGAAAGATTCGGTAGCCGGTATGATATGAAACTGCAATTCCCTTTTGTCAACAAAAAAAGCAACTCAACGAGTTGTTAACACAGTACTAGTAAGTTCCTCTAGAGTTGGAAATATTTTATTTTAAAGACTTCTGCTCTATGTACACATCTAGGCTTAATAAATGATCAGTTTATCTTTAATATTTCTAGCTTAATTTTTTCTTTAGCCCTTTGTATTTTCACAATTTCTATTACACCTCTGGGGGAAAAAGAAAGCAACATATGGAGGATAATAAAGTGAAAAGAGAGAATGACACAGATCTCATTTCTATGCCATTAGACTTTTCCTTAATCTTTTCTATTTTACTGCTTAAATGAATTAGCTGCTGATCTCTGTATCCAATTCTCTCTGTTGCTTTGCCTTTCAAATAATTACCTAAGTAAATAATCATTTTACAAAATGAATGGCAGGCCTGGTGTGCTAGCCTAGTGGCTAATGTCTTTGCCTTCCATGCGCACCAGGATCCCATATGGGCATCAGATCGTATCCCAGCTGTTACACTTTCCATCCAGCTCTCTATCCGAGGCCTGGGAGAGCAGTAGAAAATGGCCCAAAGCCTTGAGACCCTGCACCCAACTGGGAGACCCGGAAAAAGCTCCTGGATCCTGGCTTTGGATTGGCTCAGCTTCAGCTGTTTTGGCCACTTAGGGAATGAACCAGCTGATGGAAGATCTTTCTCTCTCTGTATCTCCTTCTCTCTGTAAATCTGACTTTCCAATACAAATAAATAAATCTTTAAAATCAGTGAGTGACCCACTGAGACACAGCAGAACTTGGAAATGAAAGCAGAAGAATTAAGCTGTTTTATTTCCATTTTTTAAAGACTTTTACTTTTATTGAAAAGTTGGACATACAGAGAGAGAGAGAGAGGAAGATATTCTGTCCATTGATTTGCTCCCCAAGTGTCCACAATGGCAGGAGCTGAGCCAATCTGAAGCCAGGAACCAGGAGCTTCTTCTGGGTCTCCCATGCAGGTGCAGGATCCCAAGATCCTGGGCTGTCCTTGACTGCTTTCCCAGGCCATAAGCAGGGAGTTGGATGTGAAGAGGGGTTGCGGGGATTAGAACTGGTGCCCATGTGGGATCCTGGCATGAGTAAGGTGAGGACTTTAACTGCTAGGCTACCACACTGGGTCCTATTTTTGTCAGGAGCCCCTTTTTGCTCCCTCCAAAGGTGTAGCTCTGGGAGGTACCTTTACTTGGGCAGGTGGCCCACCCTAACTCACTTAAGTCTTTCATCTGCTTGGCCAGTGGCTGGGTTAGTTGTGGGCACATGACCCCACAAGCCAGCAAAGCCTTTCTCAAGTTTCCCCTCCCCTACCAATTCCTGGGGCAGAGCCTGTCCTTCTCTCAAGCCAGGGTGAGGTAAGCCAGGAGCTGCTGGCAGCTGCCAACGGAGAGAGAAACACACTAATACTCAGCAAGGGGTCAAGAGGGAGAGACCAAGACAGCATGCAGCATTTGAGTTGCGGCCCTCTTCTGCCTCGAAAGGGCTGTCTCCTTACTTGACAAATTGTTTCCTTGGTCGAGGCTGACTTTCTATGCACTGAAAACTTTTCAAAAAAAGGAGTGATTTCCTTTAGCTTTCTTGTCCCTGGGCATAGATCACAACAAATTCCACTTTTCCAGAACAGCAGAGCGGTTTGGGGCCCTGGTGAATAAGACTGAGGGGCTTGCAGCCAGACTGGATTTTATATCCATGTGTAAGAGCTGTTTCCTGGGACCCTTCCAGACTGTTGTACCCCAGTGTTTTTCTGGGGTTCACCTCCTCCTCCTCCCAGATCCACTCTTCCCTCTTCCTGACCCATTGTCTGCTTCCATTGAACTTTGAACATCTTGAGCTCCCTGCTCCCTCTTTCCAGCCTTTTTCGGATCTCATCTGATCCTACTTCCCTGAAGTTACTCCACTGGCCTGCCGCCCGCATGAGTCTAGAGGCCAAGATCTAAAGATTTGCTCTGAAACCTCAGCAGTATCTGCTTCCTCCTTCTTCCTTGTTGGAGCAAGATGAACTCTGCTGAGGGATGACCTCAGTGTCTTGTTCAGATTGGAAAGAAACATGGTTTTCATTCCAGCTCCTGCTTGCCTTCCTAGCCAAGACACACACACGACGCTCTCTCACTGAGAACTTGGTCAAACATAGATGAACAGGAACTGAGTCCTAAGTGTTTATTCCTTAGGAACTCACCACTTGTTTAGAGAGCATAGCTTCATATTCACCTCCGCTTACAGTGCAATAACCAGAAAGAAAAGTTGTTTCCTCTAAAAAGCTTAAGCTTGAGCATTGACAAAGACTCCTCCTTTAAAATTCTGTGGAGGTGCTGGTGATGTGGTCTAGCATGCTAACTCTCTGTCTGCAGTACTGGCATCCCATATGGTCGCCGGTCATGTTGTAGCTGCTCCACTTTCAATCTAGCTCCCTGCTTATGGCATAGAAAAGCAGCAGAGGACGGCTCAAGTTCCTGGGCCCCGCACCCACATGGGAGACTTGGAAGAAACTCCGAGCACCCAGCTTCAGATTGGCCCAACTCTGACTGTTGTGGCTATTTGCATAGTGAACCATTAATAGAAGATATCTCTCTCTGCCTCTTACTCTCTTTCTGCAACTCTGCCTTTCCAATAAAAATAAATAAATCTTAAAAAAAAAAAACCCTCTGTGGACCAGTTTAACACAATTTGGAACATCTAAAGAATTTGCTAAAGATTTCTTGGTAATAAAAGCTAAACAAACAGAAAGGGAAACAGCAATCTAGTTCATCTGGTATGTGACTTACAGCTTTTCTCATGGTCTCAAAAGTTCCCACTGACCTGCATGTCATTTGGTGCCCTGTGAGGTCCTGGCTTTTTGTCATTCTGTTCATCCTTCCCATTTTTTATCGCCTAACTCCTCTTGCAAGAACAAGCAGTCCACAGTGCATAAGTCCTTTAAAATCTCTGCTTGTGTCACAACTGCTGTTGGACCCTGAGCTAAAGCCAGTCATATGGTAAGGTTGGAGTCAGTGTGGGAGAGACCAACCACAGAAAAGGGAAAACAGAAGGGTAGGGAGGATGAGGAAAGGGAGGGAAGGAGAAAGGGGAAAGAGAGAGAGACAGAGACAGAGAAAGATATCTGCCATCTGTTAGTTCAATCTCTAAGTGCCTTCAGCTCTAGAGTGAAGCCAGGTGTCTGGAATCCAATCCAAGTCTCTCATATGGGTGACAGTGACCCAAGAGCTTGAGCCATTTCCTATCAGCTCCGAGACTGTACATAAGCAGGAAGATGGAATAGAGAAATGGAGCCTTAACTCCAGGCGCTCCGAGACAGGATACAGGTTCCTAAAGTCATGCCTGAAGACTGCTGGGCCTAATGCCTGTTCCCCGTTTTCATGAAAAACAGAAACAAATAAACAAAACTGCCACATATGGGAAGGAGAGGGAAGGATAGGGAAAAAAAGGTAGGGAGATTTAGGAACTTGCGGGGTTGTGCCTCTGTAATCCTAGTCTACCATGGTGCTGAGCGCAAACTGTTAGCACAAGATGAACTTCCCAGCAGCCAAAGGCATTTGTGGAAGCACCTATGGCTATATTTGGGCCTGTAGAAACATTACCCTCAGAGGTTTCTGCTTTCTGTTCTTTGTCAACTGACTCCTACCACTGAAAAGAAATCACTCCTCCTACCTAACTACAAGAGGTTTTTTTTTTTTTTTTCATTTTTTTAAGTCCATTTTCCCTCACTAGAAGTTTGATGACTGATTTTAGCTTTGTTTTTCCCAGCATACCATCCATGTCTACCGCTGTCACAATCCCAACAATAGAACCACCATTCTGACCACAGGTTGGGTTCAGGCCTTGATCATGGCCAACTGGAAAACCTCTTCTCTCTGACCACCAATGATGGCATCCAGAATGGTTATGTGATTCAAACGGGGTCAAAGTCATGTACAGTTGCACACATTGTCCAGTTTTTTAGGTCACAGAGCTGATAGAATGTGAAGTTTGGATCATTTATGGCAGGAGAGAAAAAGAAAATAATACTAAGGCAGGGGAGGGTGGAGTTGGTGACATTGTTTGAATCAATGGATCCAGCTACCCTGAAGAATACCTTCAAAATATGCAGCAATGATAAGCTACTTAGAGTCGGACTTCTACCCACTCTAACAGAAATCAAAGGCATAAAGCTTGTTTTCTTCAATGAGGGTATTGGAAATGACGGGGCTTATTTAGTTAGATTTAACACCAGTGTTGCTTGTTGCTCTACTCCAATGACCATCCTGTCACTAGAAGCCCCATTAGGAGATGGTTAAAAGCCTTTTATTCTATGGTTTGATCCAGATGAGTAGAACTTAAACAAGAGACGAAATTCTTCCATAGGAACTCATAATCTATAAATTTCTAATCATCACCATCTATGCTATTTTTTTTTTTCTCCTTGATTCTTTACTTTCCCTGTGATTTTAGAGCAGAGTCGCCAGGCCCGGTAAGGTAGCCAAGTAGCTAAAGTCCTCGCCTTGCACTCACCGGGATCCCTTATGGGCATCAGTTCTAATCTAGGCGGCCCTGCTTCCCATCCAGCTCCCTGCCTGTGACCTGGAAAAGCAGTTGAGGATGGCCCAAAGCCTTGAGATCCTGCACCTGTGTGGGAGGTCCGGAACAGGCTCAAGGCTCCTGGCTCCAGGCTTTGGATTGGCACAGCTAAGGCCGTGGCAGCCACTTGGGGAGTAAATCAATGAATGGAAGATTTTCCTCTTTCTCTCTCCTCCTCTCTGTATATATCTGCCTTTCCAATAAAAATAAATAAATCTTAAAAAGAAAGAGTCCCTCTGAAAAGGACTTATTAAGTCAAGCTTGACATAAACTATGAACTTAGCTAGCTGCATCAATTTTCGAAATTAAACAGACTATCCAATACTTAGGGTACCAGCAGAACATGAAGAATCACAGGCCAGCTGTCTTAGGAATTCCTCTTAACTTAATTTGGGCATCATTCAGCAGGAAAAGAATGCAAAACCAGGCTTGATATTAAACAGAGACCTGATGATATAAATAACTCAAATAAAACAAATCTAGAATCACCATCTCATTAGTAGTGGAAGAGAAAATAAAGTGAAAAATAAGAAGGAAAAGACCAGACTGTGAACTTCAGAAGGGAAATGTTGTTTGGAAATGAAAGACACCGAATAAAATCAAGCACAATGAGATGATCAGTGAAGTCAACATGACAAAAAAAACTGCACAAATAGAGGCTATTTAAAGAAAAACTAATTATGAGAAGCTTCACAGATACAAAATGGTACCTGAGTCAGACAAGAGATCCTGAATGGGAAGCTGCAATAGTGGGGCTCTGCTCAGGCCTTTCTCTGAAATATTATAAACATATGCATAGGTGATAAATTTGAAATGAGTATTTAAGTCCTAAAAAAATCACTGGAGTGTAAATGAGGAAATAAATGAGTTCTTCCTGTAGATTTTGATAAGTTATGCTCTACACTAAGACTCCTGATCAACTGCTTTACAAGCAAGCAAAGCTAAAGATAGCACAGGTTCACTTTGGGGTACAGTACTTTTTAGTGAGCCTCTCTGGCATTCATTAGAAAATCAATCAAGGGCCCCGGCACAGTGGCCTAGCGGCTAAAGTCCTCGCCTTGAAAGCCCCGGGATCCCATATGGGCGTCGGTTCTAATCCTGACAGCTCCACTTCCCATCCAGCTCCCTGCTTGTGGCCTGGGAAAGCAGTCAAGGACTGCCCAAAGCTTTGGGACCCTGCACCCATGTGGGAGACCCGGAAGAGCTTCCAGGTTCCCGGCTTCGGATCGGCGCGCACCAGCCTGTTGCGGCTCACTTGGGGAGTGAAACTTCGGATGGAAGATCTTCCTCTCTCTCTCTCCTCCTCTAAGATCTTCCTCTCTGTCTCTCCTCCTCTCTGTATATCTGACTTTGTAATAAAAATAAATATTTGGAAAAAAAAAGAAAATCAATCAAGAGTAGGTAGACACTTCTCAGTATACCTTAAAAACACATGGGCTCACAGGTGTATGCATATCCAAACTCACCAAACTGAATACGTTAAATATATGCAGTTAATTGTTTAAAAAAATACAATAACCAATACATACACACATAGACTTGGGTTCATTTTATTTGTTCTACTGTATTCAATTTTAAAAAAAAGGTAGGATTTGTATGAAAGTATTCAGTTCATTGAGTTAGAATAGTTACAAATTCTGTATGCCTATGCTAGTTGTATGCCTAGGATGTCTCAGTAGAAGGGGAGGTAAGTGTAGTCACCAACTGCTACTCTGCCATAGTTTTATTCGGAAAGTTAAGTCCTGGCATTAATTTAGAATTCCCTAATTTGCATACTCACTTAATTCATTTATTGATTCCTTGTATTGCACAGATTGGGAGATAGATAGGAATAGCAGAATTTGTCAGACAAGTTTTTGCTGTAGGTTTTTTTTTTTTTTTTTTTTTGGTGTGCGGCAGAATAAGGAGTTAAGTGATTGTTTTGTTTTTACTTCTATTATTTTTTTTTAAAGATTTTTATTATTATTGGAAAGCGGGACATACAGAGAGGAGGAGAGACAGAGAGGAAGATCTTCCATCCGATGTTTCATTCCCCAAGTGAGCCGCAACGGCCGATGCGCGCCGATCCAAAGCCGGGAACCAGGAACCTCTTCCAGGTCTCCCATGCGGGTGCAGGGTCCCAAAGCTTTGAGCCGTCCTCAACTGCTTTCCCAGGCCACAAGCAGGGAGCTGGATGGGAAGTGGAGCTGCCGGGATTAGAACCGGAGCCCATATGGTATCCCAGGGCTTTCAAGGTGAGGACTTTAGCCGCTGGGCCACGCCGCCGGGCCCGCAAGATCTATTATTTTTAAGGATGTATTTACTTGAAAGAATTATAGAGAGAAGGGGAGAGAGGAGAGAGACAGAAGTTGTGTTATTCTTCCCTCTTCTGGTTCACTCTCCAAAAGAATAGCCAGGCCAAAACCCTGAGCACGCAGCAGCCTCTGGGTTTCCCGTCTGGGTGCAGGGGCTCAGCAACATCACCATCTGCTGCTTTTCCAAGCCACAGGCGGAGAGCTGGATTGGAAATGGAGCAGCCAGGACAAGAATTTGGTGCCCACAGAGGATATTGGTGCTGCAGGTAGAGGATTAGCTTGCTGAGCCACCGCTATTAGCCCCCAAAAGTATTTTTATAGAGAAGGGATAGAAATGAGAGACTAAATTCTTCCCTAATTGGCTTTACTTTTTATTTACTTACTTTGAGTGAGAGAGCGCAACAGCAAGAGAGACTGAAAGAGAATGAATGAGACTTCCATCAGCTAGTTCATTCCCCAAATGCCTGCAACAGCTGAGGCTGATGCCATGGTCTTAACTCAATTCAGGTCTGTGCCGTGGGAGGCAGGAACCCAACTACTTGAGCTGGCACAGGGGTCTGCTGTCACTGCTGTTGTTGTTAGAGCCTCTCCAGGGTCCACATTAGCAGGTGGCCTGAGTTAGAGGCTGGAGTTGGGAATACAACACAGGTACTCCAAGAAGGGATGTGGGTATTTCAACTGGCATCTTAACTGCTAGGCCAAATGTCTACCCTAGGAGCTTTACTTTTTGATTTGCAGTTCAGTTTGTTTACTATAAAATATAATATTCAGCAATAGGTTACTTTGGTCAAAGGCTCAATCTTGTAATACACAAAGTGAGTACAAGTTCAGAATTTCACTTCATTATATGCATGCTACCAATAAGGGATAATGAGTTAAGAGTATTAGAAAGTTTGGAGGCCAAATTAAAGTTTGAATGATGACTCAAAATGAAATTATTTTCCTGAATATTTTCTGCTTTTCTTCTGACCATAGGAAGATGGACTGGGGACTGAATTTTTATATTCAACCCTCCAAAAATGAAGACTTGAAGCTATTGTTTCAAACTAAAATTTGGCTAGTTCATCATACTTAGCAACTGTTTCAAAGGGAAAGATAATTGGGATTTTTAATGAGCTTTGAAGCTTACTTAAAAGGTGTAGTACAAACTACAAAAGAAGTAACATTAAGCAGTGTGAATGAATTTTGGACAGCTTGCTCAGCATATGTCCGGGTGGTAATAACTTCCTTCTCTATGGTGATTAGCCAGAAAATAACCTTTTCTTTATTAACTTTTTTCTCATTTCAGGGAATATCCCAAAGTTAGTTGTCACCTAATCACAATGCCTGTGAAAACTGACTAATATGCTCAAGTTTTGTTACAGTAATTGGGACAAGCAAATCAATGTAATCACTTCACTTTTTCTATCAGGCTACCAGCTATATCTTACAAGTAAGAGGTAAGAATTCAAAATTAGATTATGGAGATAGTTATTTTTCATACAGATTTCTAGATGACCATGATTGACTGTTACCTAGAAATGGAGCCTGCTGGTATATTCTTTATCTGGCAGGTGTGACTGACATTACTCTGTAGAAAAAATGCAATGTCTTCACCAATTAATGTTAATCCAGGACCATCCAGGCAGTGGGAATCTTCTGCCACACATCAACACTGTTCAGCTAGGGGACAAAAAGAGGTTCTGGGGAAGAAGATACGAAATTAACTGAGTAAATCCTAATCTGGAAGCAGAAAAGTGACAAATGGGAGAAAGATGCAAATGACAGGGAGGGGAATAGTTTCCTCTACTATGGCTTGACAATATTTTGGAGTTGAGATAATACATGGGCAGCTAAAGCTAAAAGACAAGTAAGAAAATGTTCTTCAATCCTACTGGAATATCATGTTCTACATCATTTTTCTTTCTTGGGGAGATAAACAAAAATTACACTGTGAACTAATTGCCACAAAAGAAAACACAGTAGAGTCATACACAAGCACAAAGTATAAGCTCAAGGTCACTTTAAATTGCCTTTCACTTCCTCACCCCTAGGAAGTCGTAAGGTGCCCAGGGAGAACTGTTTTTTTTTTTTTTGAGGGGGGCGGGTGTTGCTGAGGGAGACTGGGCCTCCAATCCTCAGCATTGATATCCTGACTGCTGAGTAGCATTAGTCATGCATCCTCCTCATGCCCATAAATGGAGGACAAGCCTACACTGATGCTATCAGACAAATTTAAACAAGACAAGTTCCCAGAGCTCTCATAGGCAGACTGACAACACTCCGGCAGCAAACCCAGCCCCGACACATGCACGCTTCCCTTCAGTTTCCATCTGAGTGCACAGCCTAACAATTATTTAGGAAAGCTGCATTCTACTGAGGCTTGGAGCATGCTGGTATTCTACTGGTGTGAAACTGGAGTGAATAGTTTCTGAGACGGAAAGCTGAGGTCCACATACCTAAGTGATAGAAGGATAAGAGTGGGCGTGGTACAGTAGTTTAAGCCCCATGCTTTGTTGCTTGTTGATTTGTCTCAGCTGCTCTGCTTCAATCCAGTTTCCTGCTCATGTGCCAGGCAGGGCAGTGGAAGACGACCAAGTACTTGGGCTCCTGTGACTCATGTGGGAGACCCAAGTGGAATTCCCGGATTATAGCTTTGGCCTAGTCTGTCTTTGAATGCTGCTGTCACCTGATGAGTGAATCAGTGGATGGGCAGCTCACTCCCCCCCACCCCTCCAGGTCTCTGTCTTTCAAATAAACACATTTTAAAAAGTAAAAGGAAAGTGTATGTCTTCATTCATTTGTTCACCCATTCATTCATTTAAAAAAAGCAGTTACTTATTTGAAAGCCAGAGTGACAGAGAGGAAGGAAGGGACACACAGAAAGAGATCTTCTATCTGCTGGTTCATACTCGAAGTGGTTGCAGCAGCCAGGGCTAGGCCAGGTCAGAGTCAGCAGGACTCTGCTACTATAACTGCGTCTCCACATGGGCAGCAGGGGCCCTAGTACTTGGACAAGCTTCTGCTGCCCTCCCAAGCCCGTTAGCAGGAAACTGGGATTGGAAGTAGAGCAGCTAGGACTGGAACCTGCGCTCGTACATGGGATGCTGGCATCTGAAGCACAGCTAAATCCACCGTACCAACATGCCTGTTCCCATTCATTTACTTATCCATCAAATCACTTTTCAAATATTTAGCTTGATAGGCCAAACTTTGAACAGCCCTTATGAAAGAATTCAATTGATTTCCACCATTCAGTCAACTAACACAATCTTGGCATTTGAGCACGGTTTCAATTAACTTCAGATTTTACTACCTTAATCCATCCACTCTTAGTTATTTACACCATAGGACATCAGTCTGACATGTCAGAAGCCCCAGTGGACTAACACTCGGGAATCCTGAGTTTAAATTCCTGTTCGACCACTAAGGGACCTTGGTTAAGTTACTTAACCTTTCTGTGCCTCACATTCCTTTTTTTTGAAAAATGAGTGGGTTGGATTTAAGATTCTTTCCATCTCTAAAATTCTTTTATTCTATATGGTAACGCATTCCACAAAAGCTTCTTTTGTGACTAGAATTAGTCTGTGATTTCCAAGCTCACGTTTCCATTCTGCCCTCTTTGAATGTTAAGCCAAATATGAGCAAGAAAGCAACAACATTTTGCCACAGCCAACAAACTGCCCTTCTACAGCGCGACCTTTAGAGGTCAGGCCACCCATCGGCTTATCTAAATCCAGAGGCAATAGTATGACCAACTTGTGAGCTGGCCGACTGCCATTCAAAGGGACGGAAATGGTCGTAGGCAGCCAACATTCTTGGCTGGTACATTTTTAATAAACATAGAAAATAAAGACAGCATTTTCCACTTGGATTGCTTAATTTGGTACCCATAGCATTGGAACATTTGCTGTTAGGATAAAGATGATGTGATATATTACTTATTTCGCACAGGATGGCTTAACTCTTACAAATGAGAAGTAGGTTATGGAGTCATCCGTAAGGAATTTTTATCCTTGTTTCTTGTCTCTGGCAGGAGACAGCTTGAGTCATTACAGCACTATCTCCACCCCTTTTGGCCCTTTGTTAAGAGTTTTCCCTGAAACATAAGCTCCGTTGGATTTACTGTATTGCCATGAATGGTCTAAGGCAAATTGGTATGACTTCTTTGTGGCTGAACACATCTTACTAATGCTTTTCCAAGCTGATTCAATATGTCTTCATGTTTTTTTCCAAGAAAATGTTCTTTGGTTGATTTGGAGAAAAATTCTGGAGGAGCAAGTATTTTAAAATGCAGTGACTGCTAATAAGACAGTGGATGTCCTAGGTGCTGGGCTTTTTCATCATGCCTATAGTCTTGCCTCAGTTCCTGAAGCCATTTCCCTGTTTCTAGTTGTAGTGTGGCAACAAGGGCATCTGAGTGGCAACTGTGTTGTCTTGCCAGTGCTTGGAGATCCTTGAACACATGCTGTGATAGTAAATTGTAATTAGATACGTGGGTGGAAAATTAGCGTTCTGCAAGTACACTATGTTTAAGGCAGAGAGGTGCGGTGCTTTTTATTTACCTGAGGCCACCCTGATCCTGGGCCGCAGCTCCAGGCCACTGCTTCTGACAGGGCGAGTTGGTTTGAGGCAGGAAGGACTTTGTAGTTAATACTGGGCTATACTATTCTATTACAAAGTCAGGTTTCCACCGAGGATGCCTGCGACCTGTGGGCTTTGCGTTTACGAGTGGACGCTATTCCACCCCACACCACCACCATTTGATTAACGCCCACGCCTAAAGGAAAAGCACCAGAACTTTCGAAGGCATTCTGGGAGTCATGGTAGGTCCTCCATTTTGGATTAGATTCTTCAGGAACAGGAACCCTGTTAACAATCGACCTTTCCCATTCTAGTCATCTCACACAGAGAAAAACGCATCTCCTTCCTCGGAAGTAATATGTCCAGCTTAAAAATGTTATTAGGCGGGTTTGTTTCGGGACACCCTCCCCCAACCAAACTCCCACTATTACAAATTCTGGCTCCCCAGATGTGCCCCACCCCCCCACCTTAAACGAGTCAGCCTCGACAGCCTTTCAAACGACGCGATTTCCAGGCGGTACGAAACACGGAAAATGGAAACTATCATTAGTTCATCTCGCTCCCCGCCCCCGCCCGGGATTCCCTTTCTGCCGGTGACGACGTCGGAAAGCGGTGGCGCCCGCCGCGCCTCTCCCCTTCCACCGCTGGCGCACACGGTCCCGCGCGGCTCCCGGCGCCCGCGTTCCCTGCGAGCTGGCCGCGTTCGCTCCGGGATGAAGTCATCCCTATACATAGCGTGCGTAGCAGCAGCTCCTTACAGCGGCTCGGCGCGCTGGGATTCCTCGGCGAGAAAAGGAACGAAGCAAACAATGCTGATCACATTCTACATCTCCCATGCCGCTCCCTCGCCGCCCCCCAAATCCCGCAGGCATTCCTGGCGGCCGCGATGGCCACCCAGTTCCTCGCGTCCCTTTCATGAGAGAGCAACAGGGCGAGCTGAGGACAAGCCGTGGGAGCCCAGTCACGCATCCGCGCTCCTCAGGCCGCTGCCCGCGGGGAGCCAAAAGAGCCCGGCAGGTCCCGCTCTCTCAGTCTTTCTCCGGAACCTCAGCCTGCACGTCAGGCCCCCCCGGAGCTCCCCTCAGCCTCGGGCCGGGGGAGTGGGTACCCGCAGCGGGTGGCGGGGGGGGGACCGAAGGCCAAGGACGGCCCTGTGGCGAGGAACCCCTGCCGTCCGCCGGCGGACTGACGGGGAGGAGGGGGCGCCCGGCATCCCAGGGGCCGCAGGGGGCGGGGTGGGGAAAGCACAAAGAGCCTGGGCTCGGCCGCCCTCGCCGCTCTCCGCAGTCCGGCGGGGGCCCGGCCGCCGGCGCGGGGGTGCGCCCCTCCCCCCGCACCGCCCCCTCGCCCCCGGGGAAGGAGGGGAGGAGGGCGGCGCCTGCGTGTTCCTCCGCCGCGCGCCCCGCCTCCTCCCGGGCTCCGCGCGCCGCTCCCGACTCTCCTCCCGCGCCTGCAGCAGCTGCCGGTTGCACACAGCGGCCTCGGCGGCGGGCGCGGGCCTGTGGAGCGGCGGCCGGGCGCGCGGCCCCGGCGGGCACCCCTCCGCGGGCGGCCGAGGGAGCTCCGGGAGGAGGAGAAGGAGGAGGAGGAAGACGAGGAGGAGGCGGTGGGAGGCGGCGGCCGCCGGGGGACCCGCTCCGCGCCTCGGCCTCTCCGCCCCCTCCCCAGCCTTGCTCCTGCCCTCTTCTCTCACACTCCGGGCCGGCGCCTCGGCTTTGTGCGAGGACATGGTGTAGCTCCCCGGCCGCCGAAGGAGGAGCCGGACACTTGTCTCGCGGCTCGGAGCTGCGTCCCCGCCCCTGGAGGAGAGACCCTTTCGACTAGCGCCTCCCGCGTCTCCCGGCTGCTGGGGAAGCCTCGGCGCCGCCAGCACCATGAGGTGAGGGGCGCGGGGCGGGGGGCCGAGCCGGCCTTTGTGCCGCAGGAACCGCGACCCCCCGCTTTCCAGGGACCCCGCCTTCCAGCTCCCTGCCGGCGCGTCTCCTGTTCTACGGTCTCTCCCTCTCTCTCTTTTGTCCCTTCTAATTTTCTTCCTTCGAATCTTCTTCAACACTCCTGCTTGGGGGGGGGGGGGGGGGGCTCGGTCTAGCTCCGTCGTGCTCTATTCCCTTCCCCCCCCAAATGCTCTTTCACCCAGGATTTCCCACCCTAAATTTAATTTGCGCCCGACTCCTTACCCCCCCAACTCCCCAGCCTTTGCAAACCAAACCCCAGAGATGATGGGGAGGGAGTCGAAAATCGAAACGTAAACGTGCATGTTGCTGGGAAACAGGTATTTTTTTTTTCGGTATATTGGTAAAAATTTTATGCACTTTCGGTGCGAAACTCTCGTGTTTAATTGAAAAAAGGGAGAAAAGTTTGAAAGGTTTGAAATCTCTGCGGGTAATAAAGTGTCCGTGGTAGGTGTGGGTGAAGGAGCTGGGCAAGGTGAAAATTGCACGACGGTGGGGGAAGGGAGGAATTCTTAGGTTTGAGGGGGGCGCAGTAAAAGGCTAGGATAAGTAAGTTGTTTGGTGTGTAGAAGTGGGGGCGGGGAGAGATTTGTTTGGAAAATCTATCCTATCTCCGGCTGCCTGTGTTGCATTGCACCAGCCGCTTGCCCCTTTCCTCTGTAATCAATAAAACAAGCGATTTTTTTTTTAGCCCCCAAGGAAAGAATTGAATGTACATTCATAAAATATATTTTTTTAATTGACACGGTGAAACATATGGTGTGGTATTTTTCGTTTCTCTTGCCGAGAAGAATAAACCATGATGTGGTGTGTCATTCATTGCATTTTTTTTTTTCCTCTCAGTCTTTCCTAAGCCTGTTTTGTGTCCATACCCTGCTTCTCTTCTGGGGTTGGTGCAAGACTTCCTGAGAAATGGGACTTGGTAGACTCCCAGCTAATCCCATTCTGCGTTATCATCCTTAAGGGCCTGCCTTTTTAGGTTAAACAATTGTGAATAAAGTAAATTATTCTTATTTCTCTGTCCTGGATAGTCTTACAGTTCCTTTGGATTTGAATCTCCTTTGTGTTAAAGATTAATGGTCAACCGTAGCCAAGACCTTTATAATGTAATACAATGAGATTTGAATGATATAATCTGCAAAATTCCTCCCTGGCAAGAAAATGTCATGTCATTGGAATTTTTTCTTAATTGGAACACTTTCCATTTTAAACTTTTTATTTCTTTCAAGGTTGACCATGTTCCTGTTTTTGCTTTTTTTATATTTGATATGGCTGTGTTTTGTTTTCACTGAAGCTTACTGTACATTTGAATTCTGTTTTCCGCTGCAAGGTACACACCTTTTATTTCCATGCCCTTAAGTTTAATGCTGTCTCTCTAAGTGGCTGACCCCTTTTCCTTGGTGATTTCACACATTATTTTCAAGTGTAATGGGTCAGTTTAAAAAGTAATTATGACCCACAAACCAGAAAATCACAATTAATCTTTATAAAATACAGCTTGAAAAACTTGAGTCATTATGTTTGAACACTTTTTTTTAAATTAAGTTACTGATGAGTTTGGAAACGCAGAAACTGTAATAAAGTATACATTATATCTTGTAATAGCATCTGCTGTTGATTTCTGCTTTCAGGGATTTAACACTATAGGAGTCTTGTAGACTTGAAAATTTTACCAGGTTTTTGAAGCTTTGGGTAAATGTATGTTAAACATTGAGAATGGTAGGACAGCAAAGTAGTTATTTTCAAAAAAGAATGATGATGAAGTTGTCTGATTTTAAAGATTGTAAACCAAAGAATATTTGAGTTTTGGGTATTCTGTGAAGTTTAATCACTGTCACAACATGTAGTCATGCTGTCGCAGGTGAATTATGTCTTGACAGTTAAAGTTCTTTTTCTAACAAACATAACTTTTGAAGCTCCCCCCACCCCTTGCAGTATTTCTTACGAAGAGAGGGAGGAATTACATGTTTCCAGTATCATAAATATAGAACATGGCACACAGGTCTGGGAAGTTTGTTGAAGCCTGCGACAGTAATTCTTTGTAGGCTGATTTTGAATAATTTAGAGAGTAGAAAAGAGGATCAGTTTGTCACCCTGGAAGGCACTGGATTTAGTAGGAGGCTGTGCCGAGTCACATAGGTGCGTGTTCAGATCCCTGTTTAAATAGACGGCTCTGGTCTGGGGGTAGAAGGTTCTAGTGCTGGGTGCAGGCATTTTCGGGATATTTTGGTGCTAAAGAAAGGGCTTTTCGGTCATAGGAGAATTTGCTTTCAGGTACTGTGGGACATCAGTGTAAGCCTTCTAAATGGGTCTTAGAGTTACATTCAGAGTTGGTTTTGATGTTTGAAAGGCCGTCCAAAACTAGTGCCTGGGCAGGAATTTCCAATGAAACTGGAGAGGATTCTGGAAAGAAGTGATGTTTAAGATCTTCAGGAGTAGCATGCGCCTAAATTATGATTCTGGTGATATAATCATACGCAGACGGGAACTGGATAGTGCTTCACATTCTTGAGATAAACCTAAGTCACTCAACACATTTAAAGCACTGTAGATACACTTGTTAATGTTTTGCTTGAGGAAAAGTATATGGGTCAGTGCAAGAGTTGAGACCAAAAAACTCGTACTTATGGGGTCTCATCTGATTTTAGTTCTGTTCTGTTTTCCATTTAAGCAGTGTTTCAAAAGTGTTGTGCTTTGTGATTGAGATCTGTTTGTATATGCATGCATGTGGAAAACATTATTGTCTTTTATTTTCTGTTTTTTTAAAGTGCCCTTTTATATAGTGTATGCTTTGTAAAGGACTCAAAAAGAGAGATTTTGTTTATCTGAAAGGCTGAGTGACAGAGAGGGATGCTGTTCACTCCAGATAACTCTCAACAGCTGGAGTTAGGACAGGCTGAACCAGAAGTGAAAACTCCATCTGGGTTCTCCCTTGCAGGTGACAGGAACCTCTGGCTCCTGGGCCCTTATCTACTGCCTCTTAGGTGCCTTAGCAGGAAGCTGGAAATCAAAGAGTAGCTAAAAGCAGGCATTCTGTTAAGGGAAACAGTGTCCCAAGTGACAGCTTAATCTGTGCCACAAATGATTGCATTTTAAAAATGAGTTGGTTACTAACTTAAAGCTTCTTTTTTCCCTGTTTCTTTAAACAGAAGAGTTTGTCTAAGATACTAGTGTCTAGCCTAGCAATTTTAATTTTTCTCTATATATATGAAATACATATATAAGCAAGGCAGATACACAGAGAGGAGGAGATGCAAAAACATCTTCCGTCCGCTGATTTACTCTCCAAGTGGCTGCAGTGGCTGGAGCTGAGCAAATCCAAATCTAGGAACAACTTCTGGGTTTCCCACACAGGTGCCAGGGTCCCAAGGCCTTGGGCCATCCTCTGCTACTTTCCAGGCCAACAACAGGGAACTGGATGGGAAATGGAGCAGCCGGGACACAAACTGGTGCCCAAATGGGATACTGGCGTTTGCAAGATGAGGACTTAGCCGTTGAGTCATTGCATCATGCCTGAGCTAATCATTATTTTATTGTAGCATTAAAAATATTTGCTTGAAAGGCAGAGTGTGAGCTGCTGAGATCCGTGTGCTGTTTGCTTCCTCAAATGTCTGCAATAGTGAGGGCTGGGCCTGTGGAAGCTATGAGCTGGCACATACCTGCCTCCAGGTGTGTACCTGTACAGTGGTGGGACATTGGGCAGAACCGGCACCTCAGGTCAGGCAGATTTTGTATAAAATGCAGGAATCCTAAGCCTGTTTTTAATGCTACGTAAAACACTAGCCCCTCCTTGATTTTTCTTGTTTTGTCTAAGATTTATTAATTTGAAGGCAGAGTGGTAAAGGGAGGAAGAATAAGAGATCCTTTGTCCACTAGTTTACTCCACAACTCCTCATCTGGGCTAGGTTAAAATAAGTAGCCATGAGCTCCATTGGTAGGGAGAACTGAGTGATGAGGACTCAAATATTTAAGTATTATCTGCTACCACACAGGCTCCTTAGCAGGAAGCTGAATCAAGCAGAGTAGCTGGACCTCAACCACAATGCTTATTTTAAAATAATTTTTACTAATTTTTCTTTCCCCCGAAAGGCAGAGTGACAGAGGGAGGGACTAGCAAAAGAACCGTTCATTGGTTCACTTTATAAACGGCTGTAATGGCTGGAGTGGGTCAAGTGGAAGCCAAGAATCAGGAACCCTGTCTGGGTGTCCCATGTGGGTGGCAGCGACCTAAGCACTTCACTGTTTTTCCCAGGCATATTAGCAGGAGCTAGAAGTGGAGCACCTGCAACTTGAGCCAGTACTTCGATATGGGATGCTGGTGTTGGCTGGATCTTCTATGTCACATTGTTGGCTCCTGATTATTTTTTGGAAAAATATGTAAAGACACTTTTTCAGATTTATCTATTTTTTATTACAAAGTCAGATATACAGAGAGGAGGAGAGACAGAGAGGAAGATCTTACGTCCAATGATTCACTCCCCAAGTGAGCGCAACAGCCGGTGCTGTGCCGATCCGAAGCCGGGAACCAGGAACCCCTTCCGGGTCTCCCACATGGGTGCAGGGTCCCAAAGCTTTGTGCCGTCCTTGACTGCTTTCCCAGGCCACAAGCAGGGAGCTGGAAGGGAAGTGGAGCTGCTGGGATTAGAACCGGTGCCCATATGGGATCCCAGGGCGTTCAAGGAGAGGACTTTAGCCGCTAGGCCATGGTGCCGGGCCCTAAATACACTTTTTTAAAAAAATTTGTTTTACTTTTATTGCAAAGTCAGATATACAGAGAGGAGGAGAGACAGAGAAGAAGATCTTCCGTCTGATGATTCACTCCCCAAGTGGCCACAATGGCCGGAGCTGAGCCTATCCAAAGCCAGGAGCCAGGAGGCTCTTCCAGGTCTGCCACATGGGTGCAAGGTCACAAGGCTTTGGACTATCCTCAACTGCTTTCCCAGGCCACAAGCAGGGAGCTGGGATGGGAAGTGGAGCTGCCGGGATTAGGACCGGTGCCATATGGGATATCTGCACATTCAAGGCGAGGACCTTAGCTGCTAGGCCACCGCGCTGGGACCGACACATTTTTTAAAGAAAGAATTATTTATTTGAAAGATAGAGCTAGATGGAGAGACAGAAAAATCTCCCACTGGTTCACTTCCTAAATGATTGCTACTGTCCTGGCAGAAGCCAGGAAACAGGAACTTCTTCTAAGTCTCATGTGAATGTAGGACCTAGGCACTTGGGCCATTTTGCACTGCTTTCCCAGGCACATTAGCAGGGAGTTAGATTGGAAGTGGAACAGTTGGGAATAGAACTGATGCTGATGTGGGTTGTTGTTATCACAAGCAGTGGCTTAACTTGCTGTACCCTGACACTGGCCCCTAGAATTATTTCTTTAATAAGGAACTAATGATATAGAAGGTACTTTATATACTTGTGAACATATATTGCTCTTATTTCAAAGCCTAGTTCTCTTTTAGACTAGTTGGTTAAAATTTGTGGGCAGGGCCTGGTGCGATAGTGTAGAGGCTAAAGTCCTTGCCTTGAATATGCTGGGATCCCATGTGGGTGCTGGTTCTAATCCAGGCGGCCCCACTTCCCATCCGGCTCCATGCCTGTGGCCCAGGACTGCAGTCTAGGATTGCCTGAGGCTTTGGAACCCTGCACCCGCGTGGGGTATCCAGAGGAAGCTCCTGACTCCTGGCTTCGGATTGGCTCAGCTCTAGCCGTGAGACCGCTTGTGGAGTGAACTATCAGAAGGAAGATCTTCCTCTCTGTCTCCTCTCTGTATATTCACCTTTCCAATAAAAATAAATAAATCTAAAAAAAAATTTGTGGGCAGTTTGCTGCATGTTGGGATCTTAGTTCAAGGATGTCAGATAGGTTCTATTTTGGTTATTTCACTTGGCAGTTGCCATGGTGATAGGACATTGATGCATTCCTTGGCTTGAGGGCTAAGGGTGCTGTAGTTCTTCTGTGTGTTTGGGACATGGGTCCCAGGGAGTAATATTGAAGAGTGGTTCCCGGAATGCAGTTTATAAACTGCCAAAGTTCTACTGCAGCCTTATTAGGGTAGCTGCTGAGATTGCTTGTAATATATAAAATTGGAGCCTTTGAAATACTTCTTGGGATTTTGTTAATGTTCATTTTATGGTAATGACAAGCTAGATATGTTTCAGAATGTGGTACAACCCAGGGGCAGAAGACCTAGGTTTAATATGTTGACTTGCTAGTTGAACACACTGGTAAAAATGGAGATAATCTTTATTTCACAGGATTGTTGGGTGTTGAGACACTATGAAAAGATACAAATAAGTAGTCTCTGTTCTCGTGGGTCTGTACTTGTGCTCAGAGCTGTTGGCAGTGACTTTCCCACAGAGGCTTATTTTAGGAATGGGAGCCAAATCTTCATCTTTTTGAATGTCAGTATTACAGGTGTTTATTAAGTGAATACATCTTTTTTTTCTTTTTTTAAGATTAATTTATTTTTATTAGGAAGGCAAATTTTTCAGAGAGGAGGGACAGAGAGGTCGTCTATCTGCTGGTTCACTCCCCAAATGCCTACAACCAGAATTGTGCCAGGAGTTGCTTCCGTGTCTCACACTGAGTACAGGGACCCAAGGCTTGGGCCATCATCTGCTGCTTTCCCAGGCCACAAGTAGGGAGCTGGATAGGAAGTGGAGCAGCGGGGATTAATAGAGAAAATTGAATGAACTTTATATAGTATTCAAGGTTTTGAATACCTCATCAGACCAGTTGACATAAGCAAAATAAGTAGGCAGCAGCTATTTAGCTGGTATAGAAAAAAATCACATATTGGATTGATGGTTTTGATAATTTATCATTCACAGAGCTTAAAACAGGGGTGATTGTGTAACTTATGGAACACCCAGTCTTCATCATGAGTATAATAGAATTTGATAAAATGTGGTTTCAATTTTTATGTGCTTGCAGGGGAGTAAAAGGATAGTTAAACCCCTCTTGTGCCAATTTACAATGTTGTCTTTGAAATTGTTGGAATTGAGTAGAAGCAAAAACGAAAATCTACATCTCAGTGGGTGCTTCCCAAATGCAGGTTGCAGAAGCCAGCCCAGATTCCTTGTGAGACCTGGAAGTAGTGCCTGGCTGACCCCCAGGTGCTATTCCTGCGCCCTGTGCTCCCTCGCCGCCCTCCTTTCCACCCCGCATTTATTACCCTGTTTGGCAGTGACCTGAATCTGTTTGTCTCTCTTCATTGTAAGCTCCTTCATGGCAGGGACTGTATTTTTTTTATATTCATGGTAACAACACAGTGCTTGGCAAATAGTGAATACCCATATAAGTATTTGACTTGGCTTTGGTGTTCTTTTGTAGAATATATTTAACAATAACAGTCATCATTTGGGAGCACATGGATTATTCTAGAACTTTACTGGGTAATGTAGGCTGTAATACAGTATTTGGCAGATACTAAGTGCTGGCAAATTATTTGATTAAACAAACCCTACCATCCTGAGACAGGAACAGTATACTTATACACAAAGCTCAGAAGTGGGCAGTGTCAACTTGGGTTTGTCTAACTTTGAAGTGCTTTTGGGAGGATACCATGTTTCCTTGACTTTGTCATTCAATCCTGAATTAATAGGCTGCCATTCTTTGTTTTTAGTCTCTTTGATCGAAGAAGTCAGAGATATTTTAAGCAGCAAGCTTATGTACCCTCTTTTGGTTTAGCTTATTTCTATGCCATTTAATACCTGTTTTGTTTTGGTTCTTATCATGGGTTGAAATACCAATAGCTGGATAGTTGAGAATATTCATGAAAGATGATAGCTAGCTGGGGCTGTTGCCATAACAAGAACACCATAGGTTTGGAGTTTTGACAATAGAATTTCTTTTTCACAGCTTGGAGGCTGCAGTCCCAGATATGCTTAGGTTCTGGTGGCATCTCCCTTTCCTGGCCTGCAAAGCATGGCCTTTCTACTGTGTCCTTGGGTGGCTTGATGTGGTAATATGTTTTTCCGAACTTCTCTGAGAAGGCCACCAATTGTACTGGACTATGATCCCACTCTTAGGGCCTTACTTAACCTTGACTAGCTCTTAAAATTCCTGTCTTTAAATACAGTGTCATTGAGGTTAGGGTATCATTTGGACTAGCAGATATGTCTATACTTTTATTGTCAGTATGTACAACTGATGGAAGAAGATGATCTATGTAATATAGGAGAATTATAGGCAGATTTTAAGTAAGTACATGTAGATACCATTTATGAAGAAAGGTAAATTGTAGGGGAGGGAGGACCTGGCATATGTAAGAGGCATCTTAGATTTTCTAGAAATTTACATTGGAAATTGTAAATTTTGCAGTGTTGGATAAAGAGTTAAGACTGAAGTCAGCTCTAGGTTCGAATCCAGGTTTTAGCATTTACTGATTTAATATTTACTGATTTACTTGTAAATTAAAGCTTTTAGAAACTTGAATTTCTTGTGTAAAATGAAAATAATTTCTGTATTATCATTTTTGGGACAAATAAAATCCTATCATAAAACCTGGTACACAGAATGGGCTTGATAAAAGTAAATCTAAGAAAATGTAGAAGAGTATGTGCCTGGCGCAATGGCTAGTGGCTAAATCCTTGCTTTGCATGTGCCAGGATCCCATATGGGCACAGATTCGTGTCTTGATGGCTCTGCTTTCCATTCACATTCAGCTCTCTACTTGAGACCTGGGAAAGCAGTAGAAGATGACCCAAAGCCTTGGGACCCTGTATCCACATGGGAGACCTGGAGGAAGCTCTTGGCTCCTGGTTTGGGATCAATTCAGCTGCAGCTGTTGTGGCCACTTGAAGAGTGAACCAGTTGACATAAGATCTCTCTTTGTATCTCCTTCTCTCTGTAAATCTTTAAGTTTATGTTAAGAATGTGATCTACCATATAAAGTGATGTAGCTGCTTTAGAAAACGGTTTAGCAGTTTATCAGAAAGTTAAAATAGTTATCCTGTGACCTTAACATATGACCTAGTGATTCTACCATTACTTGTGAGAAGAAATGAAGGCTTGTTCACACAAGAATGTGTGTACAAATAACCATGGCATTATTATTATTAATAGTCAAAAATTAGAAACAACCTACATGTTCCTAAGTTGATGAATGGACAAACAAAATATGATATGTCCATATACTTGTGACCAAAAACAAGTACTGACGTTGGGCATGTCAGATAAACCTTGAAAACCTAAGTCAAGGAAACCAGACACAGAAGTCCGTGTCTGGAGTGGGCATTTCGTGTAATATTTAAGATGCCTTCTTCCCGAATTAGATTATCTAGGTTTGGGTGCTTGCTCTGCTTCTGACACAAGCTTCCTATTCATGCAAACCGTGGATGCAATGTTAATACAGGTTGTTGGTTCCAGTCAGTGGGGGAGTGTGCTCTGTCTCTAATTAAGAAGGGCCATCTATTAAAATAAGCCATATGAAGTTTCTGGAATGTACAGATTCATGGAGACAGGAAACAGGTAAGTAACAGCAGGTCGTGAGAAAGGAATGAGAAATGGCTGCTGTTGTGGGTAAAGGTTTTAATTCTGGGATGGTGAAATCACAGTGGTGTGATTACTCAGGTTCGTGAATATATCAAGTTACTGGGGCCCTGGTGTGGTAGCCTAGAGACTAAAGTCCTTGCCTTGCACACACTGGGATCCCTTACGGCTACCGATTCAAATCCTAGCTGCCTCATTTCCCATCCAGCTCCCTATGTGGCCTTGGAAAACAGTCCAGGATGGCCCAAAGCCTTGGGACCCTGCATCTGCTTGGGAAACAAGAAAGAAGCTCCTGGCTTCAGATCGGCACAGTGCTGGCTGTTGTGACCACTAGGGAATCATCAGACAGAAGATCTTCCTCTCTGTCTCTCCTTCTTTCTGTATATCTGACTTTGCAATAAAAATAAATATTTTTTAAAAAGTTGCTTTCAAATGATGAATTTTATAGTATATGAATTATGTCTTATAATACCCTGTCCCCACCCAATCCTTAAGTGATGATTAATTAAAATATGTATGTGTTAAATTGATTTGAAAGAGAGAGAATCTTTCATCCTTCCCCAGATTGCCACAACAGCCAGCACTGGGCCAGGTGAAACCACAGGTCAGAAGCTTCATCTGTATCTTCCACATGGGTGACAGGGACCCAAACACTTGTGCCATCTTTTGCTTTTGCCTGGCCATCATTAGGAAGCTGGATTGGAAGTGGGGTGATTGGAACACAAAGTGATAAAAATGTTGTTTGAGAGACAGAAGACTCATCCCCTGGTTGACTCCCCAGATACCTGCATTGCCTGGGCTGGGTCTCTAGGAGTGGGAACCCAGTCCAGATCTGCCATGTGGGTGGCAGGGCTGCATGAGGAGGTAGTGGGATCAGGAGCAGGACTGTGGCTTGGACTCAGCCACTCCAGTATAGAACACCAGTTTCTCCATCAGTGTTTTAGCTGCCAAGCCAAATCCCTGCCCCACTTTTGATTTTTGATTTGTTGCTGTTGATGTTTTTATTACTTTGAATTAATATTTTATTTTTTAACTTTTAACATTAATTGACTTGGAACAGAGATATCTTCCATTTGTTGATTCATTCCCCAAATACCTGCAACAGTCAGGGCTGGAGCAGACTGAAGCCAGGAAAAAGCCTTTTGCTTCATCCAGGTCTCCCAAGTGGGTGGCAGGAATCCATGTATGTGAGCCTTCATCTGCATTCACGGGAAACTGGATCAGAAGCAGAGCTGGGACTCAAGCCAGTCACTCCACTATGAAACATGGACATCACAAGTGGTATCTCAACCGTTGTGTTAAGGCCTGTGTCTGGGTTAGTATTTGGAATTGGCCTTTTCATGATTTCTGAAAAGCGATTGCAGACAAACTATTGAACCAGGCAGGTGACTGTACTGAAGTGGAAACCTTGGTAGTGATGCCTCTGAGAGGCATGTGACACTTTAGGAGCTAGAACTTCGTGCCAACGTGGTAGTCACCTTTGGTAGCCCTGTTACAATTCGGGATGACTGTCACTAATAAAATGTGATGAAATTGCAGATTCTTCAGAAAACTTTAATTTGAAGTGATGATTTTCTTGAGTCTCTTTACAGTATCCTTGAATACCAAGGAGTATAGTCTTTGTGAAGTGAAGTAGAAATGATGACATTGAAATTTTAAAAACCATTAAAAAATTATTTGAAGGAGAAGTAAAGTAACCAGAACTTGAACTGGTACCCATACGGGGTTCTGGTATTTCAGGTGGTGGCTTAATTTGCTGTGTAGTAACACTGGCCCGTAAGTTTTTGAGTGAGGGGATTTTTCTGTGTAGGTTTTATAATGATTAAATATTGGTTATTTGAGTGCTTACTTTGTTCTGCAGTTGTAATGTGTCCTGATTTTTTAAAAAGATTTCTACTATTGTGAAGCAGTATAAATTTTATAAGGTCCAGCAAGTATACTGATCTTAAAAGCTCAAATTCAAACTATCTAGAATTTTAGTATTTTGATACTTAATTTTCTATGCTTTTTGTAATGCATATGTAGTCATAAGTGTGCTTGTGTATCTATATGAGTAAAGTGAGATTGTACTGTTGATAAAAATGAAGTTGGAGGTGGATATTTGGCTAAGTAATTAAGTTGCTCCGTGGGTGCCTGTAGTGCATGCTGGAATACCTAGTTGGAGTCCCTGCTCCTCTATCTCTTGTCCCACTTGATGCTAAAATACATCTTTAGGGAGTAGTAGGTGATTTTTTAAAAAAGATTTATTTTATCTTTATTGCAAAGTCAGATAGACAGGAGGAGAGATAAAGCAAGATCTTCCATCTGTTGATTGACTCCACAACTGACCACAACAGTCGGAACTGAGCCGATCCAAACCCAGGAGCCAGAAACTTCCTCCAGGTCTCCCATGCGGGTACAGGGTCCCAAGACTTTGGACCGTCCTCAGCTGTTTTCCCAGACCACAGGCAGGGAGCTGGATGGGAAACGAGGTCGCTGGGATTAGAACCTGCGCCCTTATGGGATCCCGACGTATTCAAGGTGAGGACTTTAGCTGCTAGGCCACTGTGCCAGGCCCAGTGGTAGGTGATTACTCAAGTACTTGTGTTCTTGCCATCCACGTGGGACACATGCATGAAGTTCCTGGCTTCTGACTTAAACTTGGTGCAGCCCAGGCTGTTGCAGTCATTTGGGGAATGAAACCAACAGGTTAGAAGATTTCAGATTTGTTTTTCTGACTTTCAAGTAAATGAAAATTGAAGAAAAAGTAAAATGAAGCTGTATTATGTATTTTGTGCCTGCTCTTTTCTCACATAATTCTCACCAGTAAATATAGTCGGGTAATTTTGGTGCCTACATGGTGCTTCATTGCTTTGGTGGAGACTTTACCCACTTGATCTCCTAATGGGCTTTTAGATTTGTCCGAGAAAACACTGCTGAGACTCTGATGAAGCATTTGCATTCCATGTCATCATGGCTGGGTTTGATACCTGGGTCTGACCTCCTGCCTCCAGCTTCCCTCTAATGCAAGCCTGAGGAGCAGTGATAATGGCTCAAGTAATTGGGTTCCTACCACCTATGTGGAAAACCTGCTTGTAGTCTTCTTGGTTTACAGCTTGGCTCACAGTTCCTGCACCTGTCCAGACCCAGCCTTGGCTTTGTTGGCCGTGTGGGGAGTGAACCAGCAAATGTGATTGCTGTCTCTGTGCCTCAGAACAGCAAAGTGCTACGAGCAGACGTTTTTGGATAGATGTCTTTGTGCACATATATAATTATATGTTAGGGTAGATTTCTGGAAATAAAGTCAAAGAGCAGTGTTTCCTGCTCTCCCGTATCTACCCTATCAACATCCTGCCAGACTGGCCTCCATTTGCTTCTGTTCATCTCACTGACTTGCCAAGTCCAGACTACTGTTAAATCTCGTCTGAACAATCAGTGTTCATCATTGACGTTCTTGTCCGTTCTCTGTGCTTTAGATCCACCGATTTTAGAGATCAAATGTTTTTACATTTCTCTGAAAACCTTCAGTGACACCTTATTCTTATTCTAAAATCGACTTAATTATGAAGACTAGATGATTAAGATCCTGTGATTTGAACCTACAGTTCTCTCTGTGTATGCAGTAAATATTTGAGTAGGAAGTGCAAATGAAATTAGCAGAAGAGATGGGCTGATGCATTGGTGGCACAGCACACTAATCTTCCATCATTTTGGTGCTGGCATTCCCTGTGCATGCAGTTGCGTGTTCCGGTTGCACCAGTCCAATCCAGCTCTCTGTTTATGGCCTGGGAAAGCAGTGGAGGATGACTTAAGTTCTTGGGACCTGGAAGAAGCTCCTGGGTCTTGATTGACAATCAGCTCTGGCCATTGTGGCCGTTTGGGGAGTGAATCAGTGAATGGAAGACCTCTTATGTTTCTCTTCTGTAAAATCTGTCTTTCAAATAAAAATAAATCTTTAAAACAATTCGAAAGAAGAGAAGAGATTACCTGACTAGAGAAAATTATATCAGTTTTTGATATACATTACAAGATAGATGAGAGTTCTAGTTCTCCTACTCTGGCCAACTCAGGTGTTATATGCCCTTTTAATCTTTGCTAATCTTAGAGGAAAAGGTGTAATTGCATTGTTTGGTTTTATATTTCTTTGATTATTAGTAAGGTTAAACAGTTCTTCATCTCTATGGGAACGCTTTTATTTTGTGTAAGTATCTGTTGATGTGCTCTCTGTGGACTGTCTTACAATTACTTTACAATATCTTAATAGAAATATTAACCTTTCATAATAAATACAAAATTGTACAAACTGCCTCAAAACCTTGCTTTTTTCCCTTTGTTTTTAAAGATTTATTTATTTTTATTGGAAAGGCAGATTTACAGAGAGAAGGAGAGACAGAAAGGTCTTCCATCTGCTGGCTCATTCCCCAAATGCTGCAATGGCCAGAGCTGAGCTGATCCGGAGGCAGGAGCCAGGAGCTGTCCCTAGATCTCCCATGTGAGTGCAGGGTCCCAAGGCTTTGACCCATTCTTGACTGCTTTCCCAGGCCACAAGCAGGGAGCTGGATGGCACATGGAGCAGCTGGGACACTGACGAGCATTCATATAGAATCTTGGTGCTTGCACTGGGGAGAATTAGCTAATTGAGTCATCACGCTGGCCCTCTCAAAACCTTGTAAAACGTGAATGAATTGACGGGCAATTCTTTTCCTACTTGAGTTCATTCATGTGTTTTCATTCACTTGACAAGGGATTTATCTTATCTGGCCTTTTCCCCGCATCTGTCACTTGGTGATAGTGGCCTTCTCATGACAGCATGCATCAATATGAAAACTCTTCTCACACCTGTGCTTGTCACATGTTCAAGCGCAGAGTGAGTTGGTGTGGAAGGAGACACCACAGAAGCTTGTCAGGAGGTGTGATTCATTGGAATCCATGATGGAAACTCTACATGTATCTTGTAAACATGCTAATTTTAATTTTGTCTTGGTTTAGAAGTCTCACAATTTGATGTCAATCCGTCAGTCTTCATTGGTTCTGTCTTTGGTGTTTTGTGATCCCGTATCTAAAATTAGCATACATATTCTTCTCTTTTACATGTATACTGTTTTTTACATATATACTTTCATTTTATGTTTAAATTTAAGTAACCTGAAATTAATGATGTTAAGATGGAAGCTTACGGGCCTGGCGTGATGGCCTAGCGGCTAAAGTCCTCGCCTTGAACGTGCCGGGATCCCATATAGTCGCCAGTTCTAGTCCCCACAGCTCCACTTCCCATCCAGCTCCCTGCTTGTGGCCTGGGAAAGCAGTCCAGGACGGCCCAAAGCCTTGGGACCCTGCACCCGTGTAGGAGACCTGGAGGAAGTTCCTGGCTCCTGGGTTTGGACTGGCATAGCGCTGGCTGTTGTGGTCACTTGGGGAGTGAATCAACAGATGGAAGATCTTCTTCTCTATCTCTCCTCCTCTCTATATATCTGACTTTGCAATAAAAATAAATAATACATCTGTAAAAAAAAAGATGGAAGTGCACTGTATCAAGTATTTGGCCATTTCTCGGCATATGTGGTTTAATTTTTCACAGGTTTGAAAGTATACTAAATATGGATGGTTTGTGCTATGGCATGTAGGCTAAGCCTCCTGTGGTGCTGACATCCCATATGGGCGTTGGTTCACTTCCCAACTGCTCCACTTCCAGAGCAGGATGACTCATGTCGTTGGGCCCTTGCATCAGGTGGGAGACCCAGAGGAGGGTCCTTGCTCCTGACTTTGGATCAGATCGGTTCCAGCTGTCAGCATTTGGAGAGTGAACCAGTGGATGCAGGACCTCTCTCTTTCCTTCTCTCTGTAACTCTGCCTTTCAAATAAAAATAAAAAATATATATATTTTAAAATAAAGAACATACTGAATAATTAATTCTGCTTCTGGACTCATTAATTGTGTAATTCTGTACTGCAACTCATTGTTTGTTATAAGTTTTGGTAGTAATAGAGGCAGGCACTCTTTAAGACTTTATTTGTTGTTCCATTTAACACATTTTCAGATTAGTTTTAGAACCCTTGGGCCTGGCCCCATGGAGAGTGTCCCATAAGAGAGTGTTGGTGTGAGTTCTACTACTCTATCTCTGACCAAGCAGAAAATAACCTATACACTGAACCCCTGCTGCTCATATGGGAGACGAATTGTGTTAATGTATTAATATGTACAAGGGAGAGAATTAGTCCTTTTATAATATCAATTTTTCTGCTCTTCATATATTAAGGTTTTTAGATTTAATTTTTATTAGGATACAGGAATTTGTTTCTAGTTTAAGAAGTCTGATGTACCTTTAAAATGTTTAAAAATGTTCTTATATTTTTAGAAAATAAATGCATAATTTTTAATATGTAAAAATTATGTGTTAAACATAGTATATAAAAGTATGGGTATGGATATATGTTTTTGACTTGTTTTATCATAAGTACATCTGTTCTCATTTTCGCTGGTCTTAATTTTATATAAAATGCATGTACTTGTATTTAAAACAAAGCTTCTGTTTTTAAGATATTTTTCCTTTGCTAATTGATTCCAAGTTTTGAGATTAGTGTTCCTGTTTTCCTAGAGTTGAACAACATAGCTGATAGTTACTGAGCACCTACTGCCTGAAAGCTTTATATTGGGACTTACTTAATATTGCTCTGACAGCTTGTAAGCTAGAAACTCTTGTCATCCTCATTGTAGAGGCAAGCACACCAAGGCACAGAGGAGTAAGTGGCTTGTTCAGGGCCACCCAGTGACTATGCAGTCGACTTATGTAGTTGAAAGTGTGATTCCACAGCCCATGGTTTGAGCCAGTATGCTCTTGGACCTCTGGTTTGTGAATCAAGGCATGTATTATTGACGTGAACGTGAATATTTTTCCTTGTGATTTCATCATATACGGAGTCTTTATTTTTTGAATATAAGTGTTAGAGAACAAGGCCGTGTAGAATGAATTGACCTAGAACATTTCAGAGATAATAATGCACAGCAGGGGTACAGAGAAAATGTTTTATTTGGGTTTAATCTTGAAAAGTGAAACAAAATTATGAGAATATTCAACATTCATTTTATAGTTGCAGCTGTGTACCAGGTTCTTTTTTTTTTTTAAAGATTTATTCATTTTATTACAGCCAGATATACAGAGAGGAGGAGAGACAGAGAGGAAGATCTTCCGTCCAATGATTCACTCCCCAAGTGAGCCGCAACAGGCCGGTGCGCGCCGATCCGAAGCCGGGAACCTGGAACCTCTTCCGGGTCTCCCACATGGGTGCAGTGTCCCAATGCATTGGGCCGTCCTCGACTGCTTTCCCAGGCCACAAGCAGGGAGCTGGATGGGAAGTGGAGCTGCTGGGATTAGAACCGGCGCCCATATGGGATCCTGGGGCGTTCAAGGCGAGGACTTTAGCTGCTAGGCCACGGCACCGGGCCCAAGATTTATTTATTTTTACTGGAAAGTCAAATATACAAAGAAGAGAAGAGACAGAGAGGAAAATCTGTCTGTTGGTTCACTCCCCAAGAGGCCACAATGGCTGGAGCTGAGCCAATCCAAAGCCAGGAGTCAGGAGCCTCTTCCAGATCTCTCACACAGCTTCAGGGTCTCAAGGCTTTGGACCATCCTCAACTGCTTTCCCAGGCCACAGGCAGGGAGCTGGATGGGAAGTGGGGCCACCAGAACATGAACTGAAGCCCATATGGGATCCCGGGGCGTTCAAGGCGAGAACTTTAGCCGCTAGGCCACGCCGCCGGGCCCAACGTTCTTAGAGTGGAAGATGAATTAATGAAGTATGGGTTGCTTTTAAGAGTTTTTTGCATAATTTCTCTGGCAGAACTGGAAGATAGCATGAAACTTTATTGTTGATGTTATTACGGACTTTTCCAGGATGACCAAGTCCTTTTCATAACAGTGTTCACAAGGGCCTCATTAGTTTTCTTAGGTGTTTCCCTCTTTTCCTCCCCTTCTAAAAATTTTAAATAAATCTTTAAATAAATCTTACTTGAAGAATCAGAGTTGCAAAAGTTGGGGAGAAACTGACAGAAAGACCTTGATCCACTGGTTCACTCCCCAAATAGCTGCGGTGGCCAGAAGTAGGCCTTTCTGAAGCCAGAAGCCAGAAGCCAGGAGCCAGGAGTTAGGAACTTCTGGGTCTTCCATGTGGGTACAAAAATTTGGGCTGTGCTCTGCTGCTTTCCCAGGCACATGAGCAGAAAGTGGGATCAAAAGTGGGGCTTCTGAGATTTGAACTGGTGCCGTTGGATGCTACCTGGTGCCATAGATAGCAGCTTTACTGGCTGAGCCACAGCTCCTGCCTCCAAGGTGCTTTCCTTTGATTTTTCAAGTAATTTTTTTTTTTCTAATTTTATTTGAAAGAGACAGACACAGGGAGAGATCTTCCATCTGCTTCTTAACTCTCTGAACAGCTACAACAGCAGCAACTGTGGGGCAGTCTCTGAAGCCAGGAGTCAGTAGTTTCTTCTGGATTTCCTCTGTGGGTACAGAGGGCCCAAGTGTTTGGGTCATCTTCCATTGCTTTCCCAGTTCCGGTAGTAGGGGTTGGAGTGGAAGTGCAGCAGCCAGGACTTGAACTGGCTCTCTTTACAGGATTCCAGCTTTATGGCAGGCACAAAGCTGGTCTCTCAATTTTCTTTTGACCTGCTAATAGTCTCCTCTCTGTTGGTCTTCTGCAACCAATTAAATCAGTTAAAGCTTGCAACTGCAGGTATTGGAGGTGCTGAAAGACTTTAAAGACAATTGGACTCATTTGGTTGGGAGTCCGGAGAGAGGAGGTTCCAGTCCCAGCAGAGTCAGTGACTCGTTGCTGTGTGTGGAGACCTCTGGTCATTTATTTGGCTGTCTACTTCATCTTCATGCTAATAGTGGGGAGGTCGCTAGCATTGCCAGGCTTCAGATTCAGACCCAGTAATTTTCGGAGGAAGTAGGATCATCTTGTTTCTTCTCTGTGATCCCCTCACTCCTTAAGGTGTAAATTATAAAAAGCTGAATGGACAAATCACAAGCATACATGGAGCTTGGTAGATTTTTACCATGTGTACGCATCTGTACAGACATCAGCTCAAGACTCCAGAATACACTTAGCTTCCCAGCAAGTTCTCATGCGCACATCCAGTCAGTATCCCTCACAGATCTTTACTTTTGTCAGTGGCTTTGCCATTGGCTGGTAACCTTTTCATCATTTCAGTGACATCATAAAGGCATGCCTCTTTGGGAAGGGTTACACTCAACCTTGTAGGTGATTTGCATTGTGTTACATTGGGATGGAAATACCTGCTATGGTTGAGACTGACAGGGCAAAGGTGAATTAGACTGAAGTAAAGGCTAATGCTCTCTTGGAAGGGATGTTTGCTGGGGACTCAGTATATGCATGGTTAGTTCATTATTTCTTACTCTTATGTTAGGGTTACTTAGCTTGCTTGGTAACTTCTGGAATCTCACAGTGATGTTTTTGTATTAGTATTCTTGTGCCTACCTTGTTGTATAACATTGTTATATAAATGTTGTTTGGGATTCTCTAATTTATTTTACTAGTATTATTAGTTAGCTAATCTGATAGCTTCCTGAAATTCAGTTTTAATCAGTACTCTTAGGTCTGAAATACTTCAATGACTTCTGCTACTCTTAGAATTGAGGTATAATTTATCATGGCCTAAGTCCTAATGGTTCTCCTTGTTCTGTGATTCCAGTGTTAATAAAATGGCTCAGTAAGCCTAATATCCAAAAATGATTATAGATGTGGGCATTTGGTTTAGTAGTTAAAAAGTAACTTAGAGTGTCTGTGTTGAATTTCAGCCCTGGTCCTGATTCCAACTTTTTTTTTTTTTTAAGATTTATTTATTTTGATTGGAAAGTTAGATAATACAGAGAGAAGGAGCTACCAAAAGATTTTCCATCCTCTGGTTCATCCCCCAGTTGGCCACAAGGGTTGGAGCAGAGCTGATATGAAACCAGGAGCCAGGAGCTGCTTCTGGGTCTCCCACATGGGTTTAGGGTCCCAAAGCTTTGGGCCATCCTCTGCTGCTTTCCCAGGCCACAGATAAGGAGCTAGAAGGGAAGTGGAGTAACCGGGATACGAACTGGCACCCATAAGGGATCCTAGTGCATGCAAGGTGAGGACTTAAACCACTAGACTGCTGCACTGGGCCTGGATTCCAGCTTTCTAATGTGCACTCTGGGAAGCAGAGTGATGGCTTGAGGTATTGGATCGCTGTCACCCATGTGCGAGACCTGGGTTGAGTTCTCAGTTCCTGGCTTTGGCCTGGCCCAGACAATGCAGTTGGGAGTTTGAGGAGTGAACCAGCAGGTGAGAGCCCTCTCTCTGTTTTTCTCTACATCTCAAATAAGTAAAATAAGTTAAAAAATTAAAAAGTTAAAGGGTAAGCTAGAAGGAAAAGAGTATCACTAACACAATTATTAAAAATAAGAAATGTTAACAATATATGCAGACATGACCCATTTCCTTAGGCTTAGTTTAGTGGAGCAGGAGACAGTCTTTAGAAATGTGAAGAACCTTAAATTGTACCATGAGGAAAGGGAGCATTTTAGCTATTTGTGATTGTCTTCTAAATGTCATTCTTAACGATATTGTAAAATTTTCTTAAGATTTCCTGTAGTTCTACCACATTGGGAAGCAGCTAAATCAGAAGTGGAGCAGTTGGGTCTTGAAGCGGCACCTGTGTGGAATGCTGATATTGCAGGGTAGTGGTTTAACTCAGTAGACACAGGGTCAGCCTCCAGTATTTTTTTTTAAATAGCTTTTTTAGAAAGTTACTATTCTAATTGACATCTTAAGAGTATTTATGGAGTACACTGTGTTGGCATTAATATATGCACAGCATTTGACTTGAATGATTAAATCAGTCTGATTAGCATGTCTCATGCGTCACTTACCTGTGGTGATACAGGTTGAAGTTTAGTTATTTTTTCTTTAAATTTTACTTCTCTTTATTATTATTATTTTATGATACAGTTCCATAGGCCCTGGGATTTCCCTTATCCCGTCCCCAGTTCCGCCCCCCTCACTGAGTTCCCCTGTATCATTACTATAGTATAGTTCTTCATGCACAGTCATATGTCTGTCATTGCAGGCATGGGCAATGGCAGGTGAGTTGAGTATAGATCCATGCTGTACAAGAGATCTCATGCCATTGTGATTTTGTATTGCTTTGTGAATGTTATTTTCTCCTTCAATGGAAGGCTTTCTGAATTTTTTTACTTTATATTCCTCTGGATGTGAAAATCTTTTGAGGCATTTTCATTTTGGGGGAAAATAGTGTAATAGAGTCATTCTGCTGTTTACTGACTCACAGCCTCCACTGCAGCAGGGGCTTAATAATTCATTGCCTTGTTTTGAGATTTGCCATAATATGTTGAGGATTTATGGATTTGGTGTATCCCACCTTAGTTTTCTTTATGTTGTACCACACACACACACACACACACACACACACTCACTCTCTCTCTCTCTCGTATGTATTTTAAATGTGATTCAAGCTCCTATGATTATTTCTTTTTAGCTGGTAATATGAAAGTTTCTGTTTTCAGGCATTCTACAAACAAGTCTCTGTTCTTAGAGTACCTATATTTTACATCTTAAGATGAATCTAAGAATCTTCAAGTTGGTACAGTCTGTACTGTAGACACTGTTATTTTTGTCACTGGGAACAGGTCCTTCTCAATAGCTGCCTTACTTCTTTCATTCTATTTTCAGGTTTTTTTTTTTTTCTAAGATTTATTTTTATTACGAAGTCAGATATACACAGAGGAGGAGAGACAGAGAGGAAGATCTTCCGTCCGATGATTCACTCCTCAAGTGAGCCGCAACGGGCCGGTGCGCACCAGTCCGATGCCGGGAACCAGAAACCTCTTCCGGGTCTTCCACTCAGGTGCAGGGTCCCAGTGCATTGGGCCGTCCTTGACTGCTTTCCCAGGCCACAAGCAGGGAGCTGGATGGGAAGTGGAGCTGCCGGGATTAGAACCAGCGCCCATATGGGATCCCGGGGCTTTCAAGGCGAGGACTTTAGCCACTAGGCCATGGTGCCGGGCCCTATGTTCGGTTTTAAATGCTTGATTTTCTATGTGGTCATCTGCCCTTTCTTTCCTCCTAAACCTTTACCTGTAACCCATGGCAAACAGAAGAGGTGTCTCAATCAGGCATTTAGGGACTGGGCTATTTACAGAAAGTCTGAGTGTGCCTTGAGGAGTCTGTGAATTCCCTTCTGAAGAAGGGGTGGTGTGTGTGTGTGTGTGTTTGAAGATTTATTTGTTTAATGCCCGCCATAGTGGCTCAGTGGCGAAATTCTCTCCTTGCAAGTGCCAGGATCCCATTTGGGTTCCAGTTCCTGTCCCAGCTGCTCCACTTCCTGTCCAGCTCCCTGTTTGTGGCCTAAAGCCTTTGGACCCTGCATTCGTGTGGGAGACCCCAAAGAAGCTCCTGGTTCATAATGCTAGGGGAAATGAGCCAATCCCAAAAGGTTAAATACCACATGTTTGCCTTAATTTAAGATGATATGATGTTATGTATAACATGTTATGTTATGAATGTTATATGTTGTGTATAAACTAAAATTGAAATGTAAGTGAGGTGGTCACAGAAGGTGGCTAGGAATTCGCATTTACTTTTAACATATTGGTTACTCATTACTATGTCAATTAATTCCATAATGATGTAAATTTTTGCTGATGGTATGTTGGAGCTTTCAATTGACTGGGATGATACTCTGCTGGCTCTGTCTTCAGACCAGAAAGGGTATACCTAAGAAGCCGTTGAACTTGACAATAAGATGCTGGACTCTATGTTTGGTATATGCTTGCAATGGGGGAATCTCAACTGAACTTGAGCTGTGGTTATGCAACAAGGTGGAGGAATCCACCATGGTGGGAGGGTTTGGGGAGGGGTGGGGAGAACCCAAGTACCTATGAAACTGTGTCACATAATACAATGTAATTAATGAATTAAAAATAATAAATAATTAAAAAAAAAAAGAAGCTCCTGGTTCCTGGCTTCAGATTAGCTCAGCTCAGGCTATTGTGGCTATTAGGGGAGTAAAGCAGCAGAATAGAAGATCTTTCTCTTTGTCCCTCCTTTTTCTGTAATTCTGAGGTGTAAATCTAAAAAATAGATTTATTTATTTATTTGCAAGTCAGAGTTATAGAGAGGGGGACAGGTAGGCAGACACACATGCACGTCCATCTGCTGTTCGCTTTCCAGATGGCTTCAAGGGCCAGGACTAGAGCTGACAGAAGCCACAGTTTCGTACTGATCTCCATGTGGGTACAGGGGCCATGCCCTTGGGCTGTCTCTTTGTACTTTCCCTTGTCATTAGCAGGGAGTTGGATCAGAAGTGGAGGAGCTGGGACATTAACTAGCATCTGTAGGGATGTTGGTGCCATAGGCAGCAGCTTTACCTGTTACAGCACAGTGCTGGTCCCAGAAGGATGTGCATGTTGTTTCCCAAAGATAGAGGTGAAATTTGAATCTCCTTGCTTTTGCTGTCTGCACTGTGGACAGCTAGCTGTCTTCTCTGGGCTCACCTCAGTCCCAAGCTCGCCGCAGTTTCCTCTGCTAGTTTGTCTCTGGTAGTCCCTCCAGGCTGTCTTTCTCAACTGAATGTGTAGTGTCTGTTGGCCATCCAGCTCATTTGACACATCAGATGTCATTTTTGCTCAGAAAATGAAATGTATGTTCATTTGACTCAAGCACATTTCCCTCAGCACATTGTATTATATTGGTATGAACAGGGACTTCAGTAACTTTTGTGGATAAATTAAAAAAAATTAAACTCATTTTTGATTTAGGTGTTCTCATTTTAAATTCATTAGCTAAGACTAAATGTGGGGAAGTGTATTGAACAGTTTTGTATTAAATGTAAAATTTTTTTATACCCCTTCAGTAAAAGTTAAAGGTGTAAATGACAAAGTAAAAATGGCATAGCATTTGGACACTTTTTAAAAAATGATTTGTTTATTTTATTGGAAAGTCAGATATACAGAGAGGAGGGGAGACAGAGAGGAAGATCTTCCGTCCAGTGAGTCACTCCTTAAGTTACTCCAATGGTTAGAGCTGAACTGATTTGAAGGCAGGAGCCATGAGCTTCTTCTGGGCCTCCCTTGTGGCCTCCCTTGACAGTTCCTTTGGGCTGTCCTTGACTGCTTTTCCCAGGCCACATGCAAGAAGCTGGATGGGAAGCAGGGCCCCTTCCTCATGTGGAATTCTGGCTCTTGCAAGGGGAGTACTTTAGCTACTAGGCTACCGCGCAGGGCCCATTTGAGTACATTTTAATGCATATTGAAATTGTAAAGGCAAAGAGCTAGCATTGTGGCATAGAGGGCTAAGCCACTATCTGCAACACTGGCATCCTTATGGACACTGGTTTTTGTCTTACTGGTTCCACTGCTGATCCAGCTCCCTGCCCATCTCAGAGAAAGCAGTAGAGGATGGCCTAAGTGTTTGGGCTCACTTCCAGCCGCATGGTTTCTGGCTCCTGGCTTCAGCTTGGCCTGCTGTTCAGCTACTATCATTTGGGAAGTGAACCAGTAGATGGCAGATCTCTGACTCCCCAACCCCCCCCCCATCTCTCTCTCTTTTTCTTTCTGCAATTTTGACTTTGAAGTAAATTTTTAAGAAAGGTACAAAAACAACACATTGAATGTATATATTTTAATTTTATTTTTATACAATTCGAGTGTCCTGTTATGCACTTTGCAGTGATTCTCTTTTATAGATTAACTGTTAGGGTTCTTTCCAACTGAGTCTATGAAGCATATGGAAGACCAGTACAGTAAAGTTTTAGAGAAACTTAAATACGTACACTGATCTGGGTTACAGTTTTAAAGTAGGCATGTTATCTTTTGTGACCTTGAGGTCTACTCTTTGTTTCCCCTGTTATTTGAATGCTCACCAAAGTATCACTCAGTGTTTTCCAGAGAAACAAAACCAGCATTTACATATTTATTGAAAAGGACTGGCTTCCTTTTTACCATGGGGCTGGTTAGTCATCGTTCAGGCTGGAAGTTCAGGCTGGAAACTTCCCATCCGGCGTGGCCCAGCGGCTAAAGTCCTCACCTTGAACGTGCCGGGATCCCCTATGGGCGCCGGTTCTAATCCCGGCAGCTCCACTTCCCATCCAGCTCCCTGCCTGTGGCCTGGGAAAGCAGTCCAGGTTAGCCCAAATCTTTGGGACCCTGCACCCATGTGGGAGTCCTGAAAGAGGCTCCTGGCTTCGGATTGGCTCAGCTCCAGCCGTTGTGGTCGCTTGGGGAGTGAATCATCAGATGGAAGATTTTCCTCTCTGTCTCTCCTCCTCTCTGTATGTCTGCCTTTCGAATAAAAATAAGTAAATCTTTCTAAAAAATGGTGTTTAAAAAGACACTTGTTCCATTATTTACTTTTACTACAAAAGACATCTAGTATGTTAACTTAGACTTTAATGGACTTGTAATCCAAACGCAATTTAGGAACTGTTTCAAGAAGGAAAATAGGGGCTAGTGTTGTGGTGTGGCAAATAAAGCTGCTGTTAACATAGACATCCTATGTGGGTGCCAGTTTGAGTCCTGGATGCCCCATACCTGATCCAGCTCCCTGCTTTAGGCCTGGGAAAGCAGCAGAGGATGGTTCAAGTGTTTGTTCTTCTGTCACCCATGTAGGAAGCCTGGATAAAGCTCCTGGCTCAGCCCTGGCCATTGTGACCATTTCAGGAGTGACTCAGAGATGGAAGATCACTCTGTCTCTCCCTGTCTCTGTAAATTCTGACTTTTTTTTTTTAAGATTTTTTTTTTTATTGGAAAGGTAGATGTAGAGAGATAAGGAGAGACCGAGAGAAAGGTATTTCTTCTGCTAGTTCATTCCCCAAGTGGCTGCCATGGCTGAGCCGATCCAAGCCAGGAGATGCTTCCGAATCTCCCATAATGGTACAGGGTCCCAAGGCTTTGGGCCGTCCACTACTGTTTTCTTTCAGGCCACAAGCAGGGAGCTGTATGGGAAATGGAGAAGCCGGGACACGAACTGGCACCCATATGGGATCCCAAGGGATGTAAGGTGAGGGATTTAGCCAGTAGGCTGTGGCTCCAGGCTTAAATTCTGACTTTCAAATAAAGTATTTTTATTCTTTTTTTTTTAAGATTTATTTATTTTTATTACAAAGTCGTATATACAGAGAGGAGAGACAGAGAGGAAGATCTTCCGTCCAATGATTCACTCCCCAAGTGATCCGCAACGGCCAGTGCTGCGCCGATCCGAAGCCGGGAACCTGGAACCTCCTCTGGGTCCCCCATGCAGGTGCAGGGTCCCAATGCTTTGGGCTGTCCTCGACTGCTTTCCCAGGCCACAAGCAGGGAGCTGGATGGGAAGTGGAGCTGTCAGGATTAGAACCAGCGCCCATATGGGGTCCTGGGGCGTTCAAGGTGAGGACTTTAGTAGCCGCTAGGCCACGCCGCCGGGCCCTCAAATAAAGTATTTTTATTCTAAAAATCAGTTGATAGAAGCCCACGTTGGGATTTTTTTTTTTTGAGTCATTGTTACAAACACACAGATCCCATCTGCTGGTTCATTTCCCAAATACCTGCGGTGGTAGAGGTGTTAAAGGACTGGTAGAGTGGAGGCCCAAAACCTGTTAATCTAGACCTCACATGTGGATAGCAAGCACTCAGGTACTTGAGCCATCACCTCTGCTTCCTAGGATCCTTGGCAGAAATCTGAAATCAACCTGAGCAGCGAATTGAATCCAGGTTCTCCAATTTCAAATGTGGGTGTCTTAACCAGATTCCGACCTACTCAATAAGCACTGGGCTAAGCACCTGCTCCCAGGGACTCTCAAGATGTGAAAAAGCAGTTTCTGAATTATAAGTGTAGAAAAATTACTGCACGTGTGAAGAAATGATTGTACTTCGTTGTTAATTCAGTACACGTTTTAAAATAAATATAACTCAGTTTCTAAAGAGTATTTTGTGGGTCCCAAAACTTTCTGATAGAAATTTTCTTCACTGACTCAGTGGGTCAGTGACTCCAGGTCTAAGCTCGGCCTGACACAGTGAGTCCTCTGGCTATAGATCAGAGCAACTGTGAGGTGAACCTTCAGGTAACATTTGCTTACACTTGTTGCAAACCATGTGAGCTGTTATATGATTACTTTTAGTAAAATAAGTGGATATTTGATAAGTAATAGCTGTGGCTGAGCATGTAAACATGAATAAGGCCAGTTTGCATGGGTCATTTCACTTACTACGTTAGAAAAAGCCGTGAGATCCACGTTATCTGGGCTTCTTGACAATGAAGGGGAAGCCAAGGCTAAGAGTGTTTAAGAGATTTTGCTGAAGTCACACCGTTGGTGAGTGACAGCTGAGATTCAAACCAAAGGGCTCATCACTCTGGAGCATTTGCTTTTTTTGTAGCCTCTGACTGTTTCACCTTCCAGTGCTGTTTACCTCACACATTTCATTTTCTGTCCTCAAGATCACATCTAATGCTGTATCAACTCTTGAACTGGATCTCGTGTAGGGAAGTTGCAGATGGAGCTGGATTGTGTTAAGGCTTGATGGATAAAGGAATGAAACCAATGTGCCATGTACTTCCTTTTTATTATTTCTTCTAATCGTTAAGCCCCTTGTGGAGTAGGTATTCTCTTTATTAATGCGTGTGAGTGCATGACTAGTGACAGGTAAACCTGGACCCAAACCCACCATTGTTTGCTTCCAGACCTTGTTGCACTTTGGATAAGGTCTTCATAATGATTTTAATTTTTATGATTAGTGATTTACAATTTGTGGGATCTTGGGACAGATGTAGAATTTTTTAAAGACTCTCAGAACCCATATGTATACTAAGCTTTGTAATACAAAGATGATAGATTTTGAATGTGTTATATACTTTTGTGATTGATAGATTAAAGGTAAGATCTGGCCCAGTCTGATAGCCTAGTGGTTAAATTCTCGCCTTGTAACCGCTGGTATCCCGTATGCATACCAGTTCATGTCCTGGCTGCTCCACTTCCCATTCAGCTCCCTGTTTGTGGCCTTGGAAAGCAGTATAGGAAAGCCCAAATCCTTGGGACCCTGCAGCTGCATGGGAGACCTGGAAGAAGCTCCTGGCTCCTGACTTAAGATTGGCTCAGCTCTGGCTATTGCTGCCACTTGGGGAGTGAATCATGGGATGAAGGAACCTTTTATCTCCTCTCTTGTAGATCTGCCTTTCCAATAAAAATAAATCGATTTTTAAAAGTAAGTTCAAGGTGCTTTTATTTTTAGTAATTGCTTTTTAAGGTTTTTTGTTTGTTTGTTTGTTAAAGACAGAACAACGGAGTAGGGGAGTGACAGATCATCCAACCACTGATTCATTTTCCACAACAACCAGGTTTAAGCCAGACTGAAGGCAGGAGGCAAGCACTTTATCCTGGACTCCTGCTGGAGTGATAGTTACCCGAATCCATGGGCTGTCTACCGTTACAGAGAATTTGTTTGGGAGTTGTATCAGAAGTGGAGAAATCAGGATGTGAGTTTGATGTGCTGCACCAGAACATTGGCCCCATCAGAGTGCTTTTGAATCGTGTTTTCTCAAGCGACATTAATAGAGTAGCTATTAATGGACTTTTTGTTTTTTTGAAAATGTTGTTTTAAATGGATTTTTTTCTGCATTTAATGTATTACTTAGGTGAGGCTTAGCATTGTTAAAGGGAAAAACCCTGGGGTGGGTGAGTGGCACAGTTGTTAAGATGTCCCTTGGGATGCTTGCATCCTGTTTTAGAGTGGCTAAGTTTGAGTTGCAGCCCCACTGCTGATTACAGCTTCCTGTTCATATGAACCCTGGGAGGCAGCAGGTAGTCGATGGCTCAGCTAGTTGGGTCCCTGCCACTGATCCGGATTGAGCTCCTGGCTCCTGACTTTGGCCAGGTCAAGCCCAAACAATTGCAATCATGGGTGCCGCCGGGTGAATCGTTGGATTGGAGCTTTGTATCTCTTGCTCTCCCTGCCTCTCAAAAATGAAAAAAAAAAAAATCTTATAGATGATGTTTTCAAAAGACATGTGGTCCAAAAATGAGCTTTAGCAGAATTTTTTTTAGATGTATAGAAACATTGAGAGCAAAGGCATATCATTACTTTCAAGATGTAAATAGGTTGGGATTTGGCTTGTGGTTTTATATTTTTAGAGTGTATATCATTAGACTTCTGATGTCAGTAGTATTCTGTGTGAATTTTGTTTTTTCATACTTTCTCAACCTTGATGGGGTTAATTGTGGCTTGGCAAATGAAGAAAAGGAGTTCTCTGCTGTTTTCAGGCTGCAGAATCTTGTTGCTATGCAACAAACATTGTCAGTCAGTATAGGGTATAGTAAATTGGTATTCTCTGTCCTTTTCCTCCACAGGCTCATTTTGTAATCAGAGAGAATTGGTTTGGGGCTATTTTGCAAGGTTTTATTTGAAAACAAGCTTTTGGAGATTTCTGTTGCTATTTGCAATTGGTTGTATTTAAGGTCTGTAAAGACTTTGGGCACTTCCATAGAAGGTACTTTAAAGTGCTCGCGTTCAGAGAAAAGGTTTAGAGCTTTGTTTCCAGATTGCTTCACATTAGAGCAGTGTATTTTTGTTTTGTTGCTGAGAAGGGTAATATTGCCAACTTTCAAAGAGTACATTTTTGCCTGAGAATTTGTTATATAATTTGAACATCAGAATGTTGTCATAGCACATTAGTTTGAAACTTATTTTTAAAGTCTGAACCTAGAAATTTTATTAGTACCTAAGAAAATGCTTTTAATTAATAAAGATTGTAGACATCCTGAATTTGTGTAGTTTCATGTAAAATGTGATTGCTTTCTTTCTAGGGAAATTAAAATGCTTCAGTGACAAACAGGAAATAGATGATAGCCTTACTTTCTTTTTTTTTTTTTTTTAAGATTTATTTATTTTATTACAAAGTCAGATATACAGAGAGGAGGAGAGACAGAGAGGAAGATCTTCCATCTGATGATTCACTCCCCAATGGCCGATGCGCGCCGATCCGATGCCGGGAACCAGGAACCTCTTCCAGGTCTCCCACATGGGTGCAGGGTCCCAATGCATTGGGCCGTCCTCGACTGCTTTCCCAGGCCACAAGCAGGGAGCTGGATGGGAAGTGGAGCTTCCGGGATTAGAACCGGCGCCCATATGGGATCCCGGGGCGTTCAAGGGGGAGGACTTTAGCCGCTAGGCCACGCCGCCGGGCCCGATAGCCTTACTTTCAAGCTGTAAAATGTGTAACAAAATTGGCTGTTTAAACATATGCAGATGACTGTGACATCAAGTATGTTCATGATGTGCAACCATCATCTCTGTGCCTCTCCACAACTTAGCCCAGGTCACCTTCTCAATCCTTTAGGATCCAAAACAATCCTGCATTATGGGTGCTTTCCTTTTGTTCCAAAGGAGAAAACTAAAGCACTGAGAGAAACACAGAGTGTAATTACTGGAGCCAGGATTCAAACACCAGCAGTCTGGCTCTTCTATGCTCTTAACTGCTGCACTTTGTTGATGTTTTTCCTTTTCTTTTTTAAAGATGTATTTGAGAGAGAGAGAGAAGGAGAATTGTCTATCTGCTGGTTCACTCCTCACGTGGCTTAGTGGCTGGGCTTGGGCAGGTGCCAAACCAGGAGCCGCTTCCAGATTTCCCATGTAGGTGCAGAGCCCTGCTGAGGACTTGGGCCATTGTCTGCTGCTTTCGCACGCCATTAGCAGCAAGCTGTATTGCAAGTGGAGTAGCTGGGACTCAAACCAGCTCTGGCCCGTGGAATTTGTTTCTGTTTACTCTTAAGAGCAGTGATTCTAAAAAAATAATAATGTTCCATAGGCTTTTCAATTGAAGGTAGCATACATTAACAGTAGTTTGGACTGTTGATGAATTTAGTTTGGCTGTAGAATTTTTGCAATCTTTTAGATATTTTTATAAATAATTTTAAGGAATACAGTTTATACTTTTACTTTTGAATACCTTTAAATAAGATTATATATATTATGATTAGTTTCTATGAAATGAATTTAGTTTCCTCTTATAATTGTTTTTTCTAATAGAGTATACAGTGAATACAGTTTATTTTCCAGTAACCTAGCACAAATATAAGTAGGGTGATACATTGGTGGCATATTGCCATCCAAAATCTATAGCCGTTTTGGTATTGGGTCACATGCAATAGTGTTTTCTAAATTTGTGCTCTGGGTTTTCATGTATAATCTGGAGCTGGTCATAGTCAATAATCTATACTGAGGAACAGTAGGCATGGGTGGAAAGGGACAAGATTGCAAGGAGTCATTTGACCTTTCAGCGAGGTTAGTGATGGACTTTTCTTCTCCTGCGTGCGGTAGCTCGGTTCTCACTCTAAGAAACATCCGTTTCTATCCTTTTCTCCCCCTCTTTTTTTAAAATTATTTTATGATGCAGTTTCATAGGCTCAGGGATTTCTCCTTTCCCCATATTCCGGTAAATCTTTTCCCTTAAGAACCCTGTACCTTGATATATGTCTTGCTCAACTATATTGACTCTGCTGACAGTTTGCTTTTCATATTTCTTCACTGTCCTTTAAACAAAAATTCCTTCTGTTTTTGTTCTTTTATATGCCTGTGTGATTATGGTAATGTAATTTTTTTTTTTTTGCTTTGCTCATTTGGTATGTTTTTCATTTTCTGTGTTTTTCTTTTTTTAAAAGCTACTTAGAATTTTATCAGTTGTATTTTCACCCTAATTTACCTATTTCCTTTAAAATGGTTACTTAGTATCGAATGATGTTGTATGCAAAAAGTTTCATGAATTCAAAGGTTTTTTTTCCTCCCTCCTAATTGTAGACTAATTTCTGAAGATAGATTTCCAGAAATAGTTAAAAGTCTCTGAAGAAATGGAAAACATTTTAGAAGCTCTTGAATCACATTGCCAACATTCAAAGTATTGTGCCATTTTCACGCGGGCAGCAGCTCTGTGGAGTGGCCATCTCACGGCCATCAGCTGAAGCAGGGTTGTGTTGGTGCTGACCTAGAAACAGTGACTTAGAAGTCTGCTGGTCTTTTATTTTGAATTATAACACAAATTATAATTGTGATTGGATTAGATTTGAGAGTAGAGGCCTACATTCACCACTTTCTGTTCTGTTACCTGCTTAAGCCCTATTTTGACATAGCCACTACTCAGGGTATATCTCCTTGGATACATGAAATTGAGTGAGTGCCTTTTTCTACTTTTCAACCCCCTTATTTTGAGAAGTTGGATGGTAGTGACAAAACATTGTGTGTTTGACATGATATTTCCTTTATAAGCTAACGTAGGTTGGCGCTTTCTTCTGTGTGTCTGTGGATGCATCAGAACATCAGGGTTTTATAAGTTTGTTTTGCCACTTTGTCCAGGGTTTGGCTGAGATGGTCCGAGTTGCAGTTAACAACTGAAGGTTAAGTAGCTGTTCCCTAAAAGCTTACTAGAGAATTTGGGAGTGTAGATAGGAATTTTTGCTCCTAAATGTAATACAGGGAAGGTCAATGGCGAAGCATTCTTACTGAAAGTTTTACCTGGTCTCCACTGACCTGGCTACAGCATGCAGCACAGTTAGCTTGGCCTTGAACCACATTAACTTAAATGGTTGTAATCTCTCTTGGTTTTCTCATCTCAGTGCTACATCTCCTGGTTCTTACATTTTGGTTGTCTTCTCCCCCTCAGAATGCCTTCCCTCCCTCCTCCGTGTTACCCAGCCCCTGGCTATGTATTAAGTTTGCGGCTACTGAGTTCCAGATTTATAGTTTCTGGTAGTTCTATCTCTTGAGCTCTTGATAATAAGCTGACAACTTAATCCTTTTTGTATAATTAATAGACAACTTAAATAGCATTTGTCCAAATCTGTGTGTGATATTTTCATACAAATTTACACTTATTGCTAAAAAGATATTTCAGTTAGAAAAGCTTTTTTTAACAGTTTCAGTGATAAATATAACAAGGGAGTAAATTATTAAGACTCTCAGGCAAAGGGTCCAGCACAGTAGCCTAATGGCTAAAGTCCTTGCCTTGAATGTGCTGGGATCTCATATGGGCGCCAGTTTTAATCCTAGCAGCTTTGCTTCCCATCCAGCTCCCTGCTTGTGGCCTGGGGAAGCAGTCAAGGACATCCCAAAACCTGGAGACTTTTGCACCCCTGTGGGAGACCTGGAAGAAGCTCCGGACTCCTGGCTTTTGACTGCTCAACTGGGTTAGGGTTAGGGTTAGGGTTGCTACTGCTTGAATGGTGTTTGACTTTCTAATAAAAAAATTATTTAAAAAAATTTAGCATTGAGGCTAACTTGTGTCCTCATTTTGTAAGTTTGTTAGATTTTACAATTTTTCTTTCAATAGGCCTGAAGAAAGTTTACTTGTTTCTTTCCCAAGAATGAATGCAAATATATATTGTTATTAAATCAAGATTTATTTATTTTAATTGGAGAGACAGATTTACAGAAAGAAGGCGATACAAAGAGAAAGATCTATCTACTAGTTCACTCTCCAGGTGGTCTCAAGGGCCAGAGCTGAGCCAATCCAAAGCCAGGAGCCAGGAGCTTGCTGAGGGTTTCCCACACTGGTTCAGGGTCCCAAGAACTTGGGCCATTCTTCCCTGCACTCCCAGGCCACAAGCAGGGAGCTGGACCAAAAGTGGAGCAGCTGAAAGTGGAGCAGCTGGGACACGAACTGGTGCCCACAACTGATACTGGTGCTTGCAGGCAGGGGAGGCATCACATTTCACATTTCGTAAACTGAGAGAAAGCCGAAAGATGTTTCCTGTATAGTGTTTGGAGAGAAAACTCCTGAAAAAGACTGATGAGAAAACCTGGATGGGTCATTGTCTTTTCTTGTGCAGTGAGGAGTCTGGTTCTGTGCTGGGCACCAGGGAGTAGTGGGGAAAGCAGCAAGCAGGTTTCTGAAGTAGGGGAAAAAGTGCTGGCAACTGATAGCCGCTATGATAAATCACTTGTGGAGGATAATGGCAGGATTATGTCTGAAAAATAAAGAAAAATATCTCTCAGGTACTTTGTGCTCGAAGAAATTCAAGATGACTTTTAGAATAATTCAGGTTTTTTTTGCTATAGCACAGAAGTATTTCTCTTTTTGCAAAAATGGTCAAGTGAAAGTGAGCCTGGTTTTTGTTTGTTTGTTTTTTGTTTTTTAGTGTTTCACTTCCTTGAAAGCCAGAGCAGCAGAAAGAGAAAAGAGGTCTTTGAACTGCTGGTTCACTCCCCAAGTACTTGTAGCAGTTAGGGCGAGGTCAGGCTGAAGCCAGGAACCTGAAACTTCAGTCTGGATTTCTCAAGTGGTGGAAGGGCCGGAGCACCTGAAGCATTGTTTGCTGCCTTCCAGAATCATTAGCAGGAAGCCAGATATCTCTCTCTCTCTCTCTCTCTCTCTCTCTCTCTCTCTCTCTCTCTCTCACACACACACACACACACACACACACACACACAGAAAAATCGATCTTCAGTCTGCTGGTTTGCTCCCCGGATGGGACTGCAAAGCCCAGAGGTAGGAGTTCCATGTGGCAGGGCCCTCAGCACTTCTGCTGGTGCTTCTCCCAGGCCTTTAGCAGGAAACTGGATCAAAAGCAGAATAATGGGTGTGTGAGCTTGCACTCTTTTTTTCCTCAAGCAGAGAAGCTTTTGTAAACTGGGTCAAAGGAGGATTTCTCTTTAGAGGCATTCCCTTCCTCCCTCCCCCCATCTTTTGTTTCTAACCCAACTCTGAGTTACTTTGAGAGCCAGTTATTCTCTGGTCTCCCAGCCCTGGCACCTTTTGTAAGCTATTGTTGACATCTTTAAAGCTTGTGTTTCTGATTCTACCGTAAGTGAAAATACAGTATGTGTTCTCCCACCAGACCATTATTTTTTTTAAAGATTTATTTATTTTTATTGCAAAGTCAGATAGAGAGGAAGAGAGGCAGAGAGGAAGATCTTCCATCTGATGATTCACTCCTTAAGTGCCCTCAAAGGCTGGAGCTGAGCCGATCTGAATCTGGGAGCCTTGTCTTCCACGCGGGTGCAGGATCCCAAGGCTTTGAGCTGTCCTCAGCTGCTTTTCCAGGCCATAAGCAGGGAGCTGGATGGGAAGCGGGGTTGCTGGGATTAGAACCACCAGTACCCATATGGGATCCTGGTGCGTCCAAGGTGAGGACTTTTAGCTGTTAGGCCACTGTGCTGGGGCCCAGCAGTCCAATATTAAAACCTCACCGCAGAAGTGATGATATTAAGAGCTGCTGATGTGTATGGGGTCGGGGCTAGGGCCGAGGAGTCTTGGGATGGGGTTAGGTCATGAGGGTTTAGAATTAGTGCTCTTACAAGTAGTGTTCTTAGGAGGCGCCTTCTCTTAATGGTCCTTCACCAGATACTAACTCTAATCTCAGGCTTTGCAGCCTCTGGAACTAGGAGAAGTTCATAAATGCTATTTTTAAATGACCCAGTTTGAGGTGTTTTGGTTTGGAAAGCAGCAAAAACAGACTAAGAAATGTGGCTTATCAGACATTTAGTATAATTTATAGGCTTTAGCAGCTGTGTTAGTGTATAACAGACTCATAATAAATGTCATGTATTTAAGATGTACAATTTGATAAGTTTTGACAGTGTCTGTTTCTTTGAAACCATCACCAGGGTCAAGATCATGAACATAAACATCAGTCCCAGTTTGAAAGATAATAAGTTTGTGAACAAAAATTTGGGTTTTCAAAAATTGGAAAGGATTGTCACCATTATTTTCATTTTTGAAAAAATTTATTTGAAAGGTAGGGAGACAATTTGTATAACCTTTGCTGTCTTTCCCTGTTTTTTTTGTTTGTTTGTTTTTGTTTTCTTAAAGGATATCCTGAACGCTTACATGTTGCTGCATGGTCTTAGTAATATAATGTTTTTAAGAGTTGAGCAATTGCAGGTTAAACACCTTCTTTACACACCTAACATGGGAGTATGCAGATTGTTTCATGCTGGAGGTGGAAACAGATTTTCAGCTGCTTTTGAAGTAACAGGAGGAAGAGAGGCAAGGAGAGAATAAAAAGAGCATAAGTAGTTCTGAATGGTCTCTTCTATGCCACAGCAAACACTCCTGTCTCCAAGGGCTGTTCCAGTAGAGCTTTGAGAGGGAGGACAGGTATGCCATGGAGAGTTTGTACATTTTAATTAAGTGAAACCGAAGCTGTGGGCTGAGGTGAATGGTAAATGAGCGTGTGTGGTTGGGTGTGTTCAGTTCTTAAAGGCCCTTGTAATCCTAAAATTTGAATTTAACATATGTAATTTAGAAAAACCCAGTGAAGAATTTGAGAGATGGATTGACAGGACCCTCATGGCAAGTGTGTGTAAATAATCTAAATCATTGATTAAGAAGTAGGTTTAAAGATAGTTCTCATGACCACGTTAATCAGAAAAGTAGCAAGAGTAGTGAAAATGTATGAAAGGTCACACTGGGGTTATAGCGTTTGGTAATAGGATGATTACATTGTCATACCTGGAAAGTTTGTTGTTTTTTTTTACAGAATAGTATAAATGTTTATTTTTTCTGTATGATTTTCTTCACTGTCCTGTTTTTACAATATAGAAAAGTGTATTCTTTGAATAGCTCTAGTAAATATAAATTTAATTTTTCTACTTTGGGGTGTAAATAGAGCTAAAAAATTACATACCCAACCCTCCCCAAAAAGTCTTTTAAATTGTTGAGTTAATGTGGTTTATAATCTTGTTCAGCAATTTGATGCAAATGCCTAAATACAAAAAGTCATTTAGTAGGTACTACCCAGGAAGGAGAAGGCTTAATACTTAGATAGCTTCTTGAAAAATCAGAAAAACTAATACCATTTGATTGCACCTTCAAATTTTTACAAGCAAAACATTCTCAAGCAATGCCATCATACATAATCTACAACTGCAGTTGAAATTTCACAAACACTTTCTGCACACTGTATATAAATACACATCACAACAGGACAATTAGAATTAACACAGAGTTGTACAAAATGAACAAAGTTTAGGTTTAGACCAAAAACTTATTGCAATCTTTTGAAAAATAACTTGATTAGATATTTTATCCTCTTACACTAATTTACATTTATACAAATTTTAATTAAACACTATGATTGAGGTGCTAACAATGTTTGCACTATCTACATTTAGAGTTACTGCACTATAATTTTGTAAATCCTGATTTCAAAAGGAAGATATTTTAATGAATAACGGAGTCCTTTCTCAGATTACTTAAGCTATTTCCTATATCTTGCATGTTCATATGAAGATATATACACAATACATACACCTACAGAGTCCTTGCAACCTGGAAAGTTTTAAACAAATTAAAATGAGAAAGAGTTTTCCAGAGATTTCTTTTGTCTCTCATTTTTGTTTTATCTGAAAGAGACATCTTCGATATGCTGGTATAATCCTCAAAGCCTGAAGCAGCAAAGGCTGGGCAAGGTTGAAACAGGTGCTTGGAATTTCATCAGGGTCTCCCACATGGGTGCTAGGGACACAGATACTTGAGCTATTACCTGCTACCTCTTCCCAGGGCGTGCATTAGCAGGAAGCTGGATCAGAATACAGAATGATCTTGGTCCTAAATTCAGCATCCCAGTATTGGATGTGGGTGTCTTAACTGCTGCTGCAAATGCCCAGGAATATTTGTTTTAATTCAGGCCATTTTTTTTTTAGCTGACAGTAAAAGGAAGTGGATTTCAAAAATGAGGAAAGCTTGTCTCCACCATTTTTAATTTTTATTTATTGAGAGAGTTTTCAATAGAGATGACAGCCTGAGGGTTCTTCTGTATTGGTGTACTCTCTGAATTCCTGTAATGGCTAGAACTGGGCCAAGCTGAAGCAAGAGCTGGGGACTCAATCTGGGTCTCCCACGTAGGTGGCAAGGACTCAACTACTTGACCCATCATCTGTTTGCCTCCCAAGGTCTGCGTTAATGGGAAACTGGACTCGGGTGCCACAGCTGGGAATCAAACCAGGTACTCCAGTATGGGACTTGGGCATTTTTTTTTAATGGGAAAGTTGGATATATATATAATAGAGAAGGGGAAATAGAGAAGAGAGAAAGGCCTTCTGTCCACTGATTCACTCCCCAAGTGGCCACAACAACCGAAGCTCAGCCAATTTGAAGCCAGGAGCCAGGAATTTTTCCAGGTCTCCTATATGGGTGCAGGATCCCAAGGCTTTGTGCTGTTCTCTACTACTTTCCCAGGCCACAAGCAGGGAGCTGGATGGGAAGTGGAGCTGCTGGGATACAGACTGGCACCCATATGTGATTCTGGTGCATGTAAGGTGAGGACTTTAACCACTAGGCTACCACGCCAGGCCTGGACTTGGGCATCTTAATATTCAACATGCACTGTCCCCACTATTAGGAGGAAATGATTTGTTGATTTGAAGTGAGCACACCTTCAGAAGACAAGATAGGGCTAATAGAAGTAATGAGCACAAGCTCCAGGTTTCATAGTTGTGTGCAAATGAGAATGATCCAGATACGCAGTTGCTAGGGATAGTAGTGGTCTTTTAGTACAGGCCTGAGGTTTTTCTGTTGACCAAGAGGAGAAACCAGTAGTGATCATGTTGAAAGAGCATACAGATATGTATTGGATCACATCAAGCTTAACTTGAGATAGTCCCAGTTTTCAGTATCTCTTGTTAGCTGCGAGTTTAGCATTTCTCTGCTCTGTGGAAAGTTTTAGAACAAGGAATAGTTAGGTCTTATATGGTTCAACTCTGTGTATTTATTTCTCACTAGTTTTATTATTTGAGAAAACACTGGGCCTACAATGTCAATCTTTTTTCTTTGGGACCATCAGGATGCCTGGAGTTGCACAGTGCTCTTCTCGCTTCCTTGCTGACCCTGAGGTTCTCATGGCTCTTGCCTCTAATAGTCCTTCCTTCCTTCCCAACCTGCAAAGGCAGGCTATGGGAGAGTATTTTAGGGTGTGTAGTATCTGGATTGTACTAGGTGGAGTGTATTTATCACTGGTCTGAGAAATCAGAAATGCTGTTTGGAGACATGAGTTGTGAGCAGGGCATGGTAGGTGGCCTGGACCTGCCTTAAGCGCTGCCTTTCTGCGGTGGGTCGGGACCGTTGGCTTTTTCCTCTTCACTGGACTTACTGGGCTCCTCCTAACTGTGGCTCACACCCTTTGCATGTGTGCTGTGTAATGAGATACAGTAAGGGAAGAGACATTTGGAGATTATTTTTGGTGATTGCTGTTAATTGCTGCTTTTATTATTATTTTGTAGAGATTTATTTATTATTATTGGAAAAGCAGACATACGGAGAGGAGAGACAGAAAGAAAGATCCATCTGGTTTGCTTCCGAAGTGGCTACAACGGCTGGAGCTAAGCCAATCTGAAACCAGGAGCCAGTAGATTCTTCCAGGTCTCCCACGAGTGCCAACCAAGGTTTTGGGCTTCCTTGGTTGTTTTCCCAGGCCACAGGCAGGGAGCTGGATGGGAAGTGGGGCAACTGGGACATGAACCTGCATCCATATCGGATTCTGGCACTTGCAGTGGAGAGGATTACCAATTGAGCCATTGTACCAGGTCCTCATTTCGTTACTAAAATTTGTATTACCATATAAGTATTATCAGATACATTTTATTTATTAATTTCTAGTACGAGTTGATATTAATTTATTATGAATAGCTTTAGTAAAAGTGTTACAAACAGAAAACTTAGGGCACAAATATGACTTTCTTTTTTTTTGTTTCAATGTTGTAAATATAACATGAAATTTCTCAATTTGAGTATTTGTGGGGCAATCACTGAAAGTCCTTTTCAGAGGAAATAGAATAAGCTGACATTTCATAGACAGTAAGTATTTGTGGAGTAAATGGAGAAAGAATTCTGTGTCTTGTCTTGTTAGTAATGGAGCTACACAGGCACAATTACCCTCTCATTGTTGCTGTGTTGTGCTTGCTTGGAAGGAAGGTAATATGGGGAAAGGAATTCTGAGTTGTGCCTTGTTGGCTTTTCCCTTTAAAAAGAGATGAAGCTATTTTTACCAAGACATGTTGGTGAAATATTGCCTTATTAGTTTTGGAGGATACTGGCCTGTGCTTGACTTTTTCTTTTCCCTAGTTACTGTAAAAGTGGATAGCCACGTAAGGCTCATTGCTTTTAGAGGAGTTGTCATTTTCCTCCAGGGGGCTGTTTGGATGAGAATGGAGACTCTGGCATGGGCAGCTGTTGAGCCATCTGTTGGGGGATTAGGTGAAAGTTGGTATGTACGTGAAATATGCCTCCTGGTTCCTTAAAGTATGTTCTTTTGCCTTAAGGTTAAATGTTTCTGTGCTCAGTATAGTTGCACTGACTTACACTTTTGGCTGTAGTGTTCTAACTAATAACCTTTCCTGAAAAGAGTATTTGACACCTTCTGTGAGTGAATTAAAAGTGTTTCTGCTGTTCCTTAATTTTTACTCACAGTCTAATCATAAACTAACAGTAGCAGAATGTTTCAACTTCAAAATTAACTGTATTATCTAACCATTTTAGTAATGACAGGGTTAGGTTGTTTTCTGCTGGTTTAGGTTGCAGTGTCAAACAGTATTGTCCATGTAGTGTGTTGGAAATGTAAATTCTTACAACCTTTAGAGGATCAGTGATGAATTTGCTTGGCTAGCTGATTGCTGAACCTACTAGTTTAGGTTGCTTACATGGATCTTACAAACTCTCCAGTTGTGACAATACTAATTATGTCAAAAGTTTTGAGACGAAACTAAAACTTAATTGCTGGTTATGATTCTTGCCTGCTTAATGCTGTCGTTACCTTAGAGATTATCTAATACTACAGGTGTAAGAACCTGCTGTGGGTGGTTTTAGATATAAATCCTAAGCTAGTAATTTGAAAACACCAACTTTTGGGGGTGGGGTGGGCTATGCAATGCTAGAAGGCCTTCTGTGGTATCAAATATGAATCTGAGAAGGTAATTATACAGACTTGGAAGTACCTTTGCCCATTTGTTTATTTTGTTTGTCCCTTTGTGAATAGAACTTAAATTCACTTTGAGAATCAATACAATGGTTTTCAGTGGGGTAATATATTTTGTCCAACTATGAGATAACAGTTGAAATTGTCTTCTTTCTGTTGTCTTGGATTGCTTCTTTTTGGCCTGAGCGTGGCTGTGTGTTTGCCACTTAACACTGTATTTGTTCAAACACTGATTTATTGGATGGACTCAGTCTTCAATCAATAGTAGAAATTTCATGAGCATACTTTTTTTTTTTTTTAAATTTTTGTTGGAAAGTCCGATTTACAGAGAGGAGAGACAGAAAGTTTTTTCATCCACTGGTTAACTCCACAAGTGATTGCATTGACCAGAGCTGAGCTGATCCGAAGCCAGGTTCTTCTTTGTTTCCCACATGGATGCAGGATCTCAAAAGCTTTGGGCCATCCTCAGCTTCTTTCCCAGGCCACTAGCAGAGAGCTAGGATGGAAGTGGAGCAGCCAGGACATGAGCAGCATCCACATGGGATCCTGGTGTTTGCAAGGTGAGGACTTTAGCCACTGGGCTACTGCGCCAGGCCTATGACCATATATTTTGAATGCTTGTTTATTGTAAGAATCTGTATTCTCTCCAGAGGTGTACTATATGGACTTGGCAGTTCTGCTTGGAGATGTCAAATTTGGTTCTTGAACTGCTCAGTTAGCTTGTTTCTTTAGAAAATACTGTTTCCCTTTGGTTTTTATTGGGTGCAGTATGCTGCTTTAAGTATAGGTGGAATATCCTGGGAAATGTCTCAGATATCTTTTTTTTTTTCCATTTTGGAATATTTGCATAGCTTTTCCAGTTAAGCATCCCTAACCCCCAAAAACATCCAAAATCTGAAGTCCTCCAAAATCCAAAATGCTGTTAAAATGTGATACTTTGTGAATGTTATTTATAATTATTAAGCCACATTTCAAGTATGACTCAGCATAGAAGAGTAGATGATAGACTGCTTTTCTAGTGTATTTTAAGTTGAATTTTGCTTGTATGAGTAAAACAAAAAAATCTTTAACGGTATTTAATATTGGTGTCTTGACTCCAGTCAGTTTTCAAATGATCCTCATGCCTTCTGTGACTTTTGAAGTAGTGCTTTGAAGGGTTTGTGTGTGTGTATGTGTGGAAGAGTACTGAGGAGTTGTGATAGAGGTAGAATTATTTTGGGGTAAAAGTTATTAAAGCCTTATGGCAAAATAAATTTAAAAGAGATTTCTGAACTTAGGAAAATTTATACAAATGCAGTGTAATGTAGCGGGAAACATAAATTTGGTCTCTGCTGATTTCTGGTACGTAAGTCTAAAATGCCAGGTCTCAGTGAAGTGGCCCAGGTCTTTCTGTGTGGGAGTGAGATGGCTGAGGGCTGGGAGCTCCTGGACTGCCTTAGATTGGGTGAGCCGGGGCTCTGTCTAAGAGGCTTGTGAACTCTCAGCTCTCTCCTTTCCTCCTAGCCTTCCACCTAGGGGAGGGGAGAAGCTGAAGGCTGAGCGGCTCACTAAAGGCCAGTGATTTAAAGTCACACTTCTGTGCTGGAGCCTGAAAGGCAGGATTCAGAATAGATCCAAGAGTTGAGTAAGAGTACATTTATTTGTCTTGAGGGAGGTAGACTGTAACTCCATGGGGACAGAGCTTTTTCCTTTGGGAATTTTCTGAGACTTTCCCTGTATGTCTATTTGGATATTCATCTATATCTCTAAATATCCTTTGTGGGAGCAGATATTCACTGTGGAGGTTAAGTTGAGGGTAGGAGTGCCTGTATCGTGTGTGTGGGCAGGAATGGGTGTGCGTGTGTGCTGGCTGCTAGTGATTTCACTTTCCTGCTAATTTGTACCCAAGGATGTAGCAGGATAATTGAAGTTGAAATCCCTGCTACCCATGTGGAAGGCTGGAGTTCTTGGCTTCTAGCTTTGTTCTTGGATTTGGGGAGTGTGACCTAGTGGAAGAGAGCTCTGTCCATCTGTGTCTCTTTCAAATAAGTAAAACTTAAAATGTTTTTGTGTGTTTAAGATTTATTTGAAAGACAACCACTATGGAAGTCAGTATGGAGAGTGCTAAGAGAACTGAAAATAAACCTGCCGTATGACCCAGCTATCCCACTGCAGGAATATATTCAAAGGAAATGAAATCTGCATATGAGAAAAGGATCTGTAATCCTATATTTACAGCCGCACAATCTACAACAGCAGACATGGACACAGCCGAGATGTCCATCAAAAGAGGAGTGCATTAAGAAACTGGGGCAGCTACTTCATGGAATACTCAGCCATAAAAAAGAATGGAATTCTACCATTTGGAATCACATGGTCCCAACTAGAGGGACCATTATACTCGGTGAATGAAATAAGTCAATCCCAAAAGGACAAATATCGTATGTTCTCTCTGATATAAGGCAACCTTCATGCAAGATATGAGACCAGCTAGCCCTTTTAATACTGTTTTTGCTGCAACTCCTGGGTTTTGATATTTTTATTTTTATTTTCAGTTCTTAAAAATAATTTCTTTTCTCTTGGTAAATTCTTCACTAACTCATAGATCTTACAGTAGCATCATTTTCTTCAAGAAGGTTTTTTGTTTTCATTTCTTCAGTGACATTTGGTCATTCAGTAGCATGTTGTTTAGCTTCATGGCACTGTAAATTTTTTTAACTTTATTCTTGTTGTTATTTTGTGTTACGGTTTTTCATTTAAGGGATAGTAACTGTGTAAAGGGACTGTCTTATCCAGATGTGAATATATAGTGCAGTATGCATGTCTACTTCCAAATAAAAGATGGACTCCCAATGAAACTGTTAAATATATCTTGACGAGAGGATGCTGGACTGCCGTTGTCTATGCCCACAGTGTCAAGATACACTTAAATATCAGAATGATGGAGTTATGACTGCTTATGAAAGGCTATACTATTGTAATAATATAGGGGAAATCAGTAGTATGCAGGAAGGAGATTAGGGGAGTGGGTAAGGGAAATCCCAGAGCCTATGGAATTGTATCATAACAAAAATTAAAAATTATTTGAAAGGTACAGCTACAGAGAGAATGAGAGGTAGGCAAAGAGGGGAGAGATCTTCCAACTGCTGGTTCGCTCTCTAAGTGGCTGTGGCATCTGGGCCTGGGCCAGGCCAAGTCTGGCACTTCGTCTGGGTCTCCCAAGTGAGTAGAGTATCCCAAGCACTTGGATCATCTTCTACTGCTCTCCTGGATGCATCATCAGTGAAGGGAACTGGATTGGAAGTATGGAGCAGCTGGAACTCCAAACTAGTGCCCGTATGGAATGCCAGCTTCCCAGGCTGTGACTTAACTTACATGACATGTTACTGGCTCCATAAAAAAATCTTTGAAATCTTTTAGCAGGCTATCATTGTGGTACAGGAAGTTAAGCCGCTGCTTATGATTGTTGACATCCGTATTGGAGCACCAGTTCATGTCCTGGCTGCTCCACTAATGATCCCGCTCTGTAAATACCTGGGATGGTGTGAAAGACCAGATGGAGTTCAGGATCTGGCTTCAAGCTGGCCCAACCCCAGCTGTTGCAGGCCTCTGAGGAGTGAGCTAGCCATGAAAGATCTCTTTTTCCTCCTTCTTCCGTCTTTATCACTTTGCCTTTCAAACAAGTAAAAATAAATAAAAAAAAAATGTTTGTGGGGCCTGTGCCCGGTGTTGTAGGCTAAGTATCCATCAGTTGAATCCTGGGTATTCCACTTCTAGTCCAGCTCTCTGCTTAATGGCCCGAGAGGCAAGTGGAAGATGACTCAAGTCCTTGGGTAGCTGCATTCATGTGGGAGGTCCAGAGGAAGCTCCTGGCTTCCTGGTTTTGAATTGGTTCAGCTCCGGCTGTTGTGGCTGTTCAGGGAGTGAACCAGTGGTTATAAGATTTCTTTCTGTCTCTCTGTAACTCTGCCTTTCAAATAAAGATGAAATAAGTTTTGAAAATATTCTTTGTGATGAATGGGTAAACAAAAATAAAATGTTTCCTCAGTCCTGTGAGTTGCTCTAGGAGAGTAAACCCAGGAGGAAGTCACAGGAACCCCAATTGATAGCCCATTGGATAGGATGCACAGGTCACAGGCTAGGACTTGGGTTTGGCATTAGAAGTAGAGTCAGTCTGTGGAACTGAACCTTCATCCTCAGGGACCTGGCTGGTACTGGCTGCAGGTAGGTAGTGTCAGAATTGTGTTAAGTTGTAGGACAGTTAGTGTCCACTGGAGAATGTGGTGTCGGAAGTATTGAGTGGTGAGAGTAGGAAATAAAATTTGGAGTTTTTCCTAGATAAAATAAGATATGCTGTAAAGTACACTGGAGTGGTATCTTTTGTTAGAAGGGATTTATAATCTCTTGTTAAAGACTAAGAACCATACCTTTGCTTTGTTCTTAGGGGATATTGCAGTCTTGGGTTATTAAATAAGTGGTATTTATTCATTGGCTTAGTTTCATGTTTATAAACAGGATTGAATACATAAACGTAATAAATGCTTATTACAGAAAATTGATAGACTATGGAAAAGTAGGAACTAGTTATTCAATTGTTTATTTTCTGAAAATAGTTACTTTATTTATTTATTTAGTTTTATTAAATTTATTCATTAATTACATTGTGTTGTAATTACATAGAATCTGGGATTCTCCCCCCACCCTCCTCCCATGGTGGGTTCCTCCACCTTGTTGCATAACCATAGTTCAAGTTCTTTTTTTTAGAAGGTTTATTTATTTATTTATTTTATTTTATTTATTTTTTAAAGATTTATTTACTTTATTACAGTCAGATATACAGAGAGGAGGAGAGAAAGAGAGGAAGATCTTCCATCCGATGATTCACTCCCCAAGTGAGCTGCAACGGCCGGTGTGCGCCGATCCGAAGCCGGGAACCTGGAACCTCTTCCGGGTTTCCCACGCGGGTGCAGGGTCCCAAATCTTTGGGCCGTCCTCAACTGCTTTCCCAGGCCACAAGCAGGGAGCTGGATGGGAAGTGGAGCTGCCGGGATTAGAACCGGCGCCCATATGGGATCCCGGGGCTTTCAAGGTGAGGACTTTAGCCGCTAGGCCACGCCGCCGGGCCCGGTTTATTTATTTTTATTGGAAAGGCAGATATACAGAGAGGAGGAGAGAAACAGAGAGGAAGATCTTCTGTCCGATGATTCACTCCGCAAGCGGCTGCAATGGCTGGAGCTGAGGCAATCCGAAGCCAGGAGTCAGGAGCTCTTCCGGGTCTCCCGCACGGGTGCAGGGTCCCAAAGCTTTGGGCCGTCCTTGACTGCTTTCCCAGGCCACAAGCAGGGAGCTGGATGGGAAGTGGGGCCGCTGGAATTAGAACTGGCACCCATACTGGATCCCGACGCTGTCAAGGCGAGGACTTTAGCCATTACGCTATGGTGCTGGACCTGAAAATAGTTACTGTTAATGTCTGCTACCAGCCCTTAACCTGGGAACATGCAGGTAGGTCAGAGTCCATGAACCCTGCTGGCTTACATGTTAGTAGAGAAAGGTATACTAGTGGACCAGTTACTCTTCAGTAACTTCAAAGAAGACAAAAATGTTGTGGGAAAAGGTAAAGTGTGGTGGTAGCACCTGGCTTGGTCGGGATGGCTTCTTAAGGAATGATGTTTGGGTTGATTGGAAAGATGAGGCAGTCGGGTGAAGCCTGCAGGAATACCATTCCAAGTGGAAGATGTGTGGTGGTCGCACACATCTTACTTTGTTCAAGGGACAGAAGATAGAAAAATTCTGTTAATAGCAAAAATAAACATACTTAGATTTTTTTTTGCTTTTCTTAAATGTTTAACATGGCTTACATCTGTAGATTTTGTCCTTAGTTTCTTCCCACCCCATTTATTTCCTTAATATAAGCATTCTCCTTGCCATTGATAAACATTTTTGACCTTGACATGATTTTGTCAGTGTTTTATAGTTAACTTACTCATTCTGTGATATTTTGTCATTTAGGTTCCATTTGCCTTTTTTCTATTTTAAATACTAAGTGCTTTTGAATCTGGATTTTTGTGCGTGTATGTCTCTTAGGGTTGATTCTCAGAAAATGAAATATGAACTGAGATAGGAATTATTCGGTGTTTATTGCCAAAAATACTTGTCAAAGTGGATCACTTATGTTTCAGTTATCAGTGTATGGGGAATGTTTACTGTACTCTAGCCAGCATTTAATTGTCTTCTTTTGGGAAAATTAAAAAAAAAAAACATTTATTTTATTAGTTTTAGAAAGGCAGACTACACAGAGAGGGAAAAAAATCTTCCATCCACTGGTTCACTCCCCAAACAGCTGAACTGATCTGAAACTGGGAGCCAGGAGCTTCTGGGTCTCCCTTGAGGGTACAGAGTCCCAAGGCCTTGGGCCATCCTCTGTCGTCTTCCCAGGCCACAAGCAGGAAGGTAGAAGGGAAGTGGAGCAGCTGGGATATGCGCATATGGGATCCCAGTGGATATAAGGCAAGGACTTATGTACTAGTTCATTGCACTGGGCCCCTTGGTGATCTTTTTAAATTTGCTCAGTTTTTATGTTTGGTAATGGATTGAGTTGCAAAAAGTTGTGGTGTGTTGTTTGATAACCTCAACAAAATCTTTTAGTATCTTCTTTTTCACCTCTTTTTTTGGTGGTGTTCTTTATGTTCCAGTTTCCTGTATTGGGTTTAAGGTTTTGCTGTTTTTCTTTTTTAAAAGTTTATTTTTTATTGCAAAGTCAGATATACAGAGAGGAGGAGAGACAGAGAAGAAGATCTTCCATCTGATGATTCACTCCCTAAGTGGCAGCAATGGCTAGTGTTGAGCCAATCCGAAGCCAGGAGCCTGGAGCTTCATCTGGGTCTCCCACACAGGTGCAGGATCCCAAGGCCGTCCTCAACTGCTTTCCCAGGCCACAAGCAGAGAGCTGAATGGGAAGTGGGGCTGCCAGGATTAGAACCAGTGCCCACATAGGATCCTGGTACACTCAAGGCTAAGACTTTAGCCACGGTGCCGGGCCCATTTTGCTGTTTTTTTTTTTTTTTTTTTTTTTTTTTAATACATCATGCTGGATCACTCCAGCATTTTTTTTTTCGAACATTTATTTATTTTTATTGGAAAGGCAGATATACAGAGAGGAAGATCTTCCATCCTATGATTCACTCCCCAAGTGGCCGCAACGGTTGGAGCTGAGCCAATCCAAAGCCAGGAGCCCAGAGCTTCTTCCTTGTCTCCCATGTGGGTGCAGGGTCCAAGGCTTTGGGCCATCCTCAGCTGCTTTCCCAGGCCACAAGCATGGAGCTGAATGGGAAGTGGAGATGCCAGGACTAGAACCGGCACCCTAATGGATCCCAGCACTTTTAAGGCAAGGACTTTTAACTGCTACACTGTCGTGCCAGGCCCCATTTTGCTGTTTTTTTTATTAAACATTTTAACATCTTTATTGCATGTTTGTATATTGAATTTTTTTCCCTTTCAGGATATTTTATGTACTTTGATTTTTTTTCCCTTTTTTTTTTCTTGCCTTCTTTCTGCTTTGGGTGGTACTTTTCAGGAGAAGGATTATCTCGGATATTTGATAGTTCTTTGATGCCCAGGTTTAAGTAAGTAAGAGTTAGGTTGGCTGGTTGTTTGAAAAACCAGTTGTAAATATTGTGTCCCTGGACAGGGCTTTTCTACCTCTGTTCCTCTTGAGGGATGAACTGTGAATTTGGCTTCCTCTCGGACCTTCAGCTGTCAGTTGTCTGGTAGTCATTTTTCTTTTAAACTGTTTGTTTTTCCTTAGAGTACATGATTCAGTGCTTGAGTTGTAGGAGAGGAGGGCGGTAGGTGGCTGACAGCTACCAATCAGTGTTTACATTTGTGCTGACTTTCCGTCTAGCTTCCTCCAAACGCCGTTGTTTACTGTGCCTCTGATAGAAACTTCGTGGAGTGAGGGGCTAAGTGACTGAGTTGTATATCTGAGAGTTGGATTAATTTATTTTTTTAATTCTACACTTCTGGTCCCTGAGCTTTCTAGAATTTCTTCTTGGTGCTTAAGCTCAATAACTTTTCAAGTCAATTTTCCTTTTAGTTTATTCATGTATGGCTTAGTACTTTTCCTAAATAGGTAAGCTGTTTAATCCTCTCATACTCCATTTCTTCGTCTGCAGAATGAGAATGATGACAGTACTTATTTCATTTGGTTATTGCAAAAAGTAGATGAGGTGGTGATTGTAAGGCTTCTAGCCCAGTGCATGGCACTCACTAAAAGCCCATGGAAGATTAGCTCTCAGCAGTAAGATCAGTTAATGGACAGGGAGTGCAGCTCTTCCTTCGGTGTCTTTTGTTTCTTGGCATTCTTAACCTCTTTGCTACAAACTTCATCTACATTAATAAAAGGAATTTATTTTAAATAGTATTTATCATTTTTATTTCAAGACAAAGTATGTGTTTTCAGCAAATTACAATTAGTCATAAGACAGTTTCTTGAATACATTTATTTAGCTGCTTTTGATTTTCTAATTGTTGTAATAGTTTAAAAATAGTGTAGAATGTGCAACGCCAGATTTGAAAGGGCTCATGGAATAGACATCAGCAACTGTGACCCATTGGTATGCTTTGTTCTTGGTTGCTACAATAGCACACGTGAGTGTGTTCAGGCCCACACGCACCCACCCATGCACACAGACACGCCCACACATTGTCTCTTCTTACTTTCCCAACTCTGGTGTCCCACCTCTTTCTTTCTTCCCTCTACTCCATTCCTTTGAAAGCCTCTTGGATTTTCCAGAGAGATTTTCTACATTATAAGGACTATTTTATCAAAGGTTGGTTTTGGGAAGATGTTAATTAGCTAAGTGCTTTTTTTTAAGAAAAAGATTTATTTATTTTTTATTACAAAGTCAGATATACAGAGAAGGAGAGAGACAGAGGGGAAGATCTTCCGTCCCATGATTCACTCCCAAAGTGAGCACAACAACTGGTGCTGCGCTGATCCGAAGCCAGGAACCAGGAATCTCCTCGGGGTCTCCCATGCGGGTGCAATGTCCCAAATCTTTGGGCCATCTTCGACTGCTTTCCCAGGCCATAAGCAGGGAGCTGGATGGGAAGTGGAGCTTCCGGGACTAGAACCAGCGCACCCATAGGGGATCCCAGGGCATTCAAGGTGAGGACTTTAGCCGCTAGGCCACGCTGCCGGGCCCTAGCTAAGTGCTTTTAAAAAAGATTTTTTACATTAAAATTTAAAAGCTTGATTTTTGTATCCATTGTGTTTTAAAAATAGATTATATTACATTGCCTACTTTGTTAGCCATTATGATTACTCCTGCTTGTGGTATGGTTTAATTAAAAAGGGCATTTGATGGTAAAACATTTCCGTTTTACCTGTTTTAAGCTTTATCTTTTCAAGTAACAGGTTACCTTTTTTTTTTTTTTTTTTGAGATTTAGTTTACTTTCTACTATTTGCTTGGCAGAGATTAACCAAGAAACTCGTTTCTTCTTGGTTCGTGTTTTTATTTGGATGTAATTTTTTTTAATACTGTGAGAAATCACTGTAGGCTGACATCACTATTATGTACAGAATGTTTAACCCTTCACAGTCCCAACTTTAAAGTCTTCTTAGAGTTGACCAAAGCTTGCTTGTAGTCATCTTGTGAACTTCTCTCTTGTGGATTATTTAAACAATTTGCATTATGCTTTAATTAAAAAAAGTAAAGATATGTTTGCCTTTATTGGAAAGGCAATTTAGAGAGAAGGAGAGACAGAGATTTTCTGTCTACTGGTTAACTCCCTAAATGGCTGCAGTGGCCAGCTCAAAGCCAAGAAATGGGATTTTCTTCCAGGTCTCCCACATGGTGCAGGGGCCAGAGGAGTTGGGCCGTCTTCTGCTGCTTTCTCAGGCGCATTAGCGGGGAGCTAGTTCAGAAGTGGGGCAGTTGAGATTCAAACAGCGAAACCCCTGAATTGTACTTTTTACTCATTCAAAAATATTTGTAACTTTTTGGTGATACATGGCTAAATAAAACAAGACTTTATTTTAAGATTTTAAGTTTTTTTTTTGTTTGTTTGTTTGTTTGTTTTTTTTTTTTTGGAAGGTTAGAGTTAGAAGGAGAGATGGAGCGATCTATCTGCTGGTTTATTACCTAGGTGTCACAGTGGCTGAGGCTGAGCCAGGCTAAAGCCAGGAGTATCTTCTGGGTTTCCCACCTGAATGGCAGGGACACAAATACGTGGACCATCTTCTGCTTTTCTGAGGCCATTAGCAAGGAGTTGGAGCAGAAGTAGAGCAGCTGGGAATTGAACCATTGTCCTTAGTGGAAACTGGTTATTCCAGGTGCAGGATTTCTGATGTGTACCACAAAGCCGATGGTGGAGTTTTGTTTTTTTGTTTTGTTTTGTTTTGTTTTGTTTTTTAGGTGTTTATTTGTTTGAATCAGAGTTACAAAGAGGAAGAGACATGGGGAAAGTTCTTCCATCATGTAGTTCATTCCCCATGTGGCCTCCAAGGCCAGGGCTGAGTCAAGCAAAATCCAGGAGCTTCTTCCAGATCTCCCACATGGATATTGTAACCCAAACACTTGGATCATTTTCCATTGCTTTTTCCATTACATTAACAGGTAGCTAGATTATAAGTGGAGCAATTTAGGACACAAGTTGATGCTGATGTGGGATGCCAGTACTGCAGGTGGCAGTTCACTTGCTCCAAAGAATGTTTTTATTCTAGAGTAAGATTTAGACAAGGTTAGGGCTGGTGCCATGGCTCCATTGTTCGTCTCATTGGGTGTGTTTCAGCGTGAATGCTTTGAGAGTGACACCTTTGGTGCATTACCTAGTGATGTGTCGCTCTGCACTCCATCCTGTAGAGGCCTGTAATGGCAGTGTTCCCTAAATGCTTACAAGGAGAATGGTTATCTACCTGTCTCTAACTCAGTGTTTCAAGCAGAAATGAGCAGATGCTATAAATCTGGTGATAGTAGTAGCTTATTTGGTGATTTTCCTATTTCTATTCTGTTAGCTGCCATTCTTCTGTAATTTTGCCTTTGTATTTCATTGAATATTTAGATTGATATTTCACTTTTTATTTTTTTCACATATTTTTTGTCTTGCCTTACTATTTTTATCTTTTTTGTATCTCATAGATAGAATTGTCCTGTTTAAAAGTTGTACATTCATTTTTTTTGGTACATATTTGTAGTCATTTACCCTCAGTTTAAAAAGTGTGTTCATTGTATAAGCATTCCTGTTGGTTTTTAGAATTGATCTGTGGATACAGTTTGTTTTTAATAAAGGCAAGTATTTGTTAAACATGTAACTGTCACTAAAGTACAATACTACTGTAATAATATGGGGAGAAGTGGGAGGGAAAAGGGGGAAATCCCTATACCTACAAAAATGTATTGTGGAAAATAATAAAAGTAAATGTTTAAAAAATGAATAAATAAGCCACACACAAAAAAAGGCAAGTATTTGGGGCATGGCACAGCAGCTCAATGGCTAAATGCTTACCTTGCAAGCACCAGAATCCCATGTGGTTACCTGTTTATGTCCCAGCTGCTCCACTTCCAATCCAGCTCCTTGCGTATGGCCTAGGAAAGCCGTGGAGGACGATCCAAAGCCTTGGGACCCTACCACCAGTGTTAACCTTGTTCCAAGATATTGTTAGAAAACATGGTATCTATAAAGATAATGATTTGGGAGGTGTTTTATGTTTAAATCCTTTTGCTTCATTCACCACAGGTACAATGTTTTCTATGTAGTTTAGTGGAAACCTAGATAACGGGTTTTTTGGATGTAGAAGTGATGTCCAGTACTTGAGTGGAAAGCTTTTATTTTTCTTTGTACTGACTATGGGCAAAATAAGGGGAGAGGTACCAACACTTTACCAGGCAGTGGGCAGAGTGGGTGGCTGCAGTGCCAGCAACTCATGGGAGTACTGATTGGAATCCCTGCTTCTCCATTTCCAAATTAGCTCCCTGCTATTGGATCTGGAGAAGTCCTTGAGTCTCTGTATTCATGTGGGAGAATGAGAGGAAACTCCCAGCTCCAGATGGGCCATCTCTGGCCATCTCTGGCCATTTCGGCCATTTGGGAAATGAGCCAGTGAGTGAAAGATCCCTCTCTGTATTCTTCTATTGACCTTATCCTGCTCCGCCTTTCAAATATATAAATATTTTTGAAAAGTGATGTTGGAGGAGATGGGAAGGGATGTTTATATAAAATCTTGTGTCCTAGAACTCATTAGAATCAGAGAAATGGTACAAATAACAGCTGTGGCCATTTGTTCAACTTGTTTACCATTTTTATCTCACTGGTCAAATGTTTCACTTTAATCTTCATTCCAACATGTAAGAAAGGCTGAAGTCTTAGGATGGCAGCTGTGTGTGAGGAGTAGCCTATTTCAACTGTGGGATACACTCATTTTTAACATTTGCTGCCATGTTGTATCTGTACCACATCATTATGATATTTTTGTTTTGTGACAATTAGCTCTTATCTATAAGATGAAGTGTTCAAACTCTGTTCCTAGAACAAGTAAGTAAATTTCTAAGAATCTGTCGCAGTAGATTTAGAGCAGGGTACCAGGTGTATAAGTTAAATCATGTTCTAAAGATTTTGTAACTGGAGAACATTGTCTTTTTAAGTTGTTATTGCATTATTAAATATAAGCAAAATTTATAAATTTATTTTCAGTTTAATTTAAAAGCCAAGAGAAAGCATGAGTGTGAGGGTGTGCGTACAAGAGTGCTTTGACATATTAATTCATTCCCCAGATGCCCCCAACAAGCAGACATCATAATCAAATGCCCACGCCTATTTTAAAAAAGATTTATTTATTGAAAGGTAGAGTTACAGAGGGAGAGACTAGGGAGAGAGAGAGAGAGAGAGAGAGAGAGAGAGAGAGAGAGAGACCGACCGACCTTCCTTCTGCTGGTTCACTTCTCAAAAGGCTACAGTGGCTGAAGCTGAGTTGGTCTGAAGCCAGGAGACAGGAAATTCTTCTTTGTCTCCCACGTAGTTTCAGGCTCCCAAGGAGTTGGTCCTTCCTCTGCTGCTTTCTCACATGCATTAGTCAGGAGCTGGAGTGGTAGTGGAGCAGCCGAGTCAAACTGACGCCCGTATGGGACGCAGGTGCCACAGGCAGTGACTTCTCCAGCTTCATCATGATGCTGGCTCCCTACCCCTAATTTAAACTAAATTATTATTTTATACTATTTGACGAGTGTAAATGAGAAGGATCAGTCAGGTGGGTTTGCCTGATAGGCTATGTAAAATGTAAGTTCCTGTTGTGGTTACTCCCTATTAGAAAGGTGAGAAAAATATCTGACAATTGGTTTTTCAGGGAGGAGTGCCTTGTTGTCTGTCTAATTAGCAGTGAGGCTTTCTGGGTAGAATATTAAAAGATGTCATGGGCTTTTCGAAGCTAAATCTCATGAAAAATGAGTCAAGAAAAGACAAGGCAGCTTCAGAAGAGTCTTAACAAAAATTGTGGGAGGGCATACAGTTACATCAAGATAATGAGAGAGCCATAGTTACTGAATTTTTATCCAGAAAGTATATCCTCTTTAATTGTAGAGAAATGAGAATAACACCTAAGTACAGTTGCACCCATTGTTTGTGTTGAAGGTAAAAGTACAGTTCTAAAATTAAACCACATTCTATAAACATTTTTATTTTTGTGAATTGGATTACTCATCATTTCAATTGTTGCCTTCTGCTAAATTGTTCCTTTAACATGAATTGAGTATGTTTTGTTCAGTCATATTCCTAAAATGTTAGATGAGATTCATTTATTGCTTTGAACTTTATATTTTTAGATATACTATAAAGATTACACAGCTGTTGCTTGGAGATATATGTGAATTACTTTGAGCAGTAGAATCACCATGTGGGGACACCGCCAGCTGATAGTCAACTGCTGCAAATCAGAAGCTAACCCACAGGGAAAAAATAAAGGAGGAATGTCATCCTCCAGAGTGTTGGATAGTGCCTGCCTTTTTTTAGGTATCTGTCATGGCAAGCACATTGCATTTTCAGTAGACTTACCTTTAAGGTTTCTGTTGGAAAACTGGGAGGATTTTCCCATTGTTTTACTGTGAATTAGAATAAATATGAATGGCTGCTTCTATAGATGCTTTTCATTAAATCAAGTTCAGTCTCGCCCATTCATTTGATTAAATGTACCAATTATAGAAATACTTAGTTTGGTTCTTTGTGTGAGGCTGAGTTCCCCAGTTTTCGTTCAGTAGCTTGGGTGTTGTTAGGTTAGTTTGCACACCTGTTTTTTTTATCCCCCCTTGGGCATATGAATCCTCTGTTCATTTAGTATGTATGTGGTTTGTAACCTTGTGCTGTTAGTGAAGATTGTCAAGAAAGCATTTGGTGCTTATTGCAACTTTCTATGAAGAAAAATTTTCCCATTAACTTTCAAACACCAAATTCCACATTCTCCTTGTTTTGTGCTGCTATAACAGGATACTGGAAAATCAGTAATTTATGAAATAACAGACATTTCTTTTTCTGTCTTTTTAAAAGAAGCTTCATTTAAGGTCTCCTGTGTGGATGCAGGGGCCAAAGCACTGGTTGTCCTTCAGGGACAACTTGGGTCATCCTTTGCCCGGCTGTTAGTAGAGAGTTGAATTAGAAGTGGAGCAGATGGTGGCTTCACTGGTTATACCACATTGCCATCCCCAGACATGGTTGTTTTTTTTTTTTTTTTTTACAGTTGGGAGGCCTTCTTACTATACCATCCCTTGGCAAAGAGCACACATGAGAAGGAAAAGGGCCAAACTGATTCTTCTGTAAGAAACCCAGTCCTGTGATACCCAGCCCATGAATCCCTTCCTAGGGATCCTGGCCTTGTGATTGGGTCACCTTTCACAGTACCCCTCCACACTGTTGAGGTGGGGATTTATTTAGGGGCTGTCAAAGCAAAGCTACCTCTGCAGAAGGGGGTTGTTGAGAAACTGTTCCAAAAAATAAAAATGACTGCCCATGGTTCATGGTAAGCATTTTAATCCATTTATTTCAGAAAATAATTGAGTATGTCAGCTGTTAATAGTGTAGATAAGTGTTGTAGTTCTTTACACTAGGACATGCTCAGTCTGATCAACTATCCTGAAACAAATTGGGCTGAGACAGTGAGAACGTTGCCTGATGGGATTGTGCCTGGAGTTTGGTGGTGCTTGGTGACCTGCTTGAGAATACCTGGCTTCAAATTGAGATGAGACTGAGCAGTCGCAGCTAATGAGGTGGTCAAGGGAGGATATCCTTTTCTTATTTGACATGTTGCCCCTGGGAACAAAGGGATTTAGTAGACTGTTGAAACGATGTAATTTCATTCAAGTTACAGAGGCAGATTTTGTATACTGTTTGGAGATGTCCTCACTTTAATTTAAAATCTAAGATATTACATGTATTTTTCACAAGCATGGAAGAACAGTTTTTTAAAGTTTGAATTTAGCAGTGTGCCAGAGAAGCAATAGAATTAGCTCTCCAGGTAACATCTCCTTTTCTCTACCTTCTCAGTTTTCAATATGTGCGCACTGGAGGTTCTTCCTAAGGTGGATCCAAAAATTTTTTACAACCAAATTGTGTAAGAATAATAGTCAAGATGGTTTGCATACTTGTGCCAATTCCAATAAAGCTTTCACTGCAAACATCTACTGATTGTTAAGAATCCAGTGTTGGGGCCTGGTGTGGTAGCCTAGCGGCTAAAATCCTCACCTTGTACATGCTGGGATCCCATATGGGTGCCGGTTCTAGTCCCAGCAGCCCTGCTTCCCATCCAGCCCCCTGTTTATGGCCTGGGAAAGCAGTTGAGGACGGCCCAAAGCCTTGGGACCCTGCACCCGCGTGGGAGAACCAGAAGAATCTCCAGGCTGCTGGCTTCGGATTGGCGCAGCTCTGGCAGTTGCGGCCGTTTGGGGAGTGAATAACGGACAGAAGATCTTCCTCTCTGTTTCTCTTCCTCTTTGCATATCTGCCTTTCCAACAAAATAAATAAAATAAATCTTTAAGGAGAAGAAAACTTTATAGTGTTGATATTATCAGGAAACCACAGTAGTAAGGCTCTCTTCTAGTCAAGTAGCTTTTAAGAAAACGTAACAAGGGAAAAATTACTTTTGCACCTGATTTGAACATTTTGTTGGGGCAACAGGAAAGGAAATTCCAGAATCTCCTGAATGTCCTGTAGTTTGTGTTTGATTGAAGATGAATGACAAAAGTGGGCTGCTGTTTTTTCAGATTACGATCAGTCATTTCTTTATCCTGTGCTATAATTAATTTCTGAAGACACTACCAAAGTGTGTGAACAAAACACTGTATGCTGATGATTCCGGAATCACTCGTGGTTTTCATCACATTTATTTTGTTGTCGGTGACAGTCGTGTGACTGCTGAGGCGTTCTGTTCTCTTATATAGTAGTATGTATTACTCACATGCATACGCAGACTGTAAGTATTACCCTTGAAGTTTAGGCTGCTGCCTGTCACATTGTGGCACCCTCTAGTATTCCATGTTCTACTGGCCTACGTGGTTCGTCAGGGCAGGCTACAGTGTGTTAGAATATGGAGCAGATCATAATTTCTACCTGGAATGTCAACTTACTTCAGGAATTTTTGAAAGAATGACATTTCGTATTAAAATAGTCTGTGTAGTGAACTATAGAACACTCAGTTTTAATTTAAAGAGGTTTATTTATTTGAGGGAGAAAGAGAAGGCTCAGGGTTGATTTTCCATCTGGTAGCAGTTGTGGCTCTGCTAGGCCTCAGCCGGGAGGATCCCGGAACTATCCCAAGTCTCCCACATGGATGACGGGGACCCACTTACTCAGACCATCACCCACTGTCTTCCCAGGTGCTGTAGTGAGAAGCTGGGTCAGAAAGTGGAGTAGTTGGAACTCTGATAATGTGATTAACACACTGTTCCACAGTGCCCGCCCCTTAGGAAGTTTCCCCATGAAATATGAAACTTACAAGGAATTTATGTGTTGTGGACTCTTTAGGGCTTGCAGACTGATTAGGAGGTCATACATTTCTAGGAAGTCTACTATGTGTTAATATATGTTCACATGTTTTGTAAAGTTTTTGTCATGCGGCAGTTGTCAAAGTCAACCCCTGGAGCTGTATTGAGAGCCTCATTGGATGCAGTGAACTTGTGTCGAGGGAGATGTGATATGTCATGCGTAAGAGCTAAATTCCTTTTTTGGGGGGTCGGGGGGAGGTGTGGGTGTATGAGAGGGATAAACTATATGAGAATGTGGAGAAAGGGGAGAGAAGTATGTTTTCCCAGCTGTAGTGGACAGGCTGATTTTGAGGATAGAATTTCACAACTTATAGAGTACTTTTGAAGAGTTGGCAGCTGATGAACGCTGAACGCATTTGCCAGTCTCTATAAATATCTGCTCTGAAACCATGAAATGTCCAAGAAATACTTCGAAAATTACGGATTTTCTTAGGATAATAGAAAAACCAAGTTTTCTGCAAGTGTTTATATTTAAGTATGGGAAACATCAACCTATGGTTAGTTTAATTAAGTATCCAGTGTGCCAGAATATTGTGTTCATTTGTATTGTATTTGACTTAAGATAATAAAAGCAAGGTTTTTTTTTTTAATTTTATTTTTTAAGTGCTTGAAGGGTCTATAACCTTTAGTGAGTTCCATCTACTAGCAGGTAGAAGTTAAAATTTCAGTCCCACAGAGATTTGCCAGGCAACAGCCATTTTTGTAGCATACTTGTGACACTTAAAAGCTACCGTGAATTCCAAAATTCACAGATAATCACTATGGTTTATAATAACCACTATGTAAAATGAGTGAATGAGGAGGAGTAAGGAATTAAGAAAGCCCCAATGGAATGTCGTTACTAGGAAGTACAGCAGGTCCACTCACTGGATATAAGGAGTTGGTCAGGCTCACTTCCCACATACCAGATTGGTGGAGTGGGAAGCTCAGATTCTTATGTTGGTCAAAGGATGCCTCCAGGCATACCTCACATCCATAGGTTTATCAGCACATAAAGTGATAAGAGAATACTGTAGGAGCCTTGAGGTTTCTCAACAGGCTGATCCTCCACCTGCCAATGCTGGCATCCCATACAAACACCAGTTCTGGTCTGGCTGATTCATTTCCCTTCCAGCTGCTTTCCCAGGTTATAAGCAGGGAGCTCGAAGGGAAACGAAGCAGTCCAGACATGAAACTGGCGCCTATATGGGATCCCGGCAGATGCGCAGCTAGGCCTGTACTTACTAGGCTACCAAGCCACATCCCAGGTTAGATTTTAAGGTATGTATAATAGCTAAAGAGAAATACATAATGGGCATTTGTCTGTGCAGGTTTGAAGTTCAGAAGCATGGATTGTTAAAACCTTTTGGTCACTTTATTGCTTGAAACTGGAAATATGCACTCTGTGTTGAAGACTTGGTGTTCTCTGTGTATGTGTGCACATGTGTGTTGTGGAATCAGGAGAAAGGATTAGTCACTACACTAGCAGACTGGTTATTTTCATTTGCATTTTCTATCAATTCAGTTTTCAGAATTCTTACTTGAATGAATATGAAAAACATGGCAGGCATTTGCCTTTCATTTTATTAATGAAGATATAAAAAATAGAAATGCTTCCTGGATTTTGTGGGAAAATGGAATTAAAAGATAATGTGTACATCTCAGGAACATTTTGAAGTACCCTTATACTATATTACATAATTGCTATTATACTTAAGAAATCTGTATGAAATTATTTTTTTTCTAGATAAAGCTGCACAGAAATGACCATGTGGTTAATTTTTCTTATAATATTTTATTATGAAAAGCTTCAGAGCAGTTGCGAAAATTGTTCATTGAACAGATGTATACCTGCTTGAGTCTGCCATTAATGTTTTAATTTATCTTCATTATCATGTATCAATTTCTCTACCTGTCTGTTTCATATTTTTAAATGTATTTCAGAGTTCAGAAAAGTTATAATCTATCTTTTTTTGTTTCAAAGATTTATTTATTTATTTATTTATTTATTGAAAAGACAAATTTATAGAGAGAAGGAGAGACAGAAAGATCTTTCGTCTGCTGGTTCATTCCCCAAGTGACGACAAAAGCTGGAGCTTGAGCCAATCCAAACCCAGGAGCCAGGAACTTCTGGGTCTCCCACACGGGTGCAGGATCGCAAGACTTTGGGCCATGCTTGACTGCTTTCCCAGGCCACAAGCAGGGAACTGGATGGGAAGTGGAGCTGCCGGGACTAGAACCGGCGACTATATGGGATCTCGGGACGTTCAAGGCGAGGACTTTAGCTGCTAGGCCATCGTGCCAGGCCTGAACGTAACTGTTTTGAGAGAACATAGTGGCATACTAAATAGTTTTTTTACCTTTTTTTTTTTTTTTTTTTTACTTGTTGATATTTTTCAGAAAGGTGAATAATATCCAACTCTGTGCTCAGTGGAAGTTTTGCATTTTTACATGGTTAGAGCTGCTGCATTCCAGATGGTTTTCTTGGCTTGAGGAAAATAAGTTTGTTTGCTGCCATTATTTGTATCTGCTGTTTGTCAGTGACATTCTCAGTGTTTCCCACAATTAGCAAGCCATGACAACAGAAACTAATTGTTATTAACAAGCAGAATTTTTCCTTCTAATTCTTGAGAATTTTTAAAAATGAGATAGCAGAAGGAGAGAAAATGCTTGTTATTTCATGAATTTATACCATAGGAGAAGTGCTGCTGTCTAATACCTATGATGGCAGTGATTGGCTGAAGTAAAGATGACATATACCTTTAAAGATTTTACTTTTCCATTTGTTGTTGATATTTTGTTCAAACAGATTTACTTTCTCATGATTCTGGGGACCAGCAAGCTCGGGTGAAGCTGTGCCAGGTTGGGGTTCTTTGAGATTGCTGTCTTGGCTTGCAGTTGGTCTTGCTGCCCCTTCCTCTCCGTGTACTTGGGTTGTACAATCCACACACTTTTTCTCTGACAGCAAGGCAGAGACTCCATTCTTTAGATAGTAAGCATCCCATTTTACGTTGAATCTTGGTTCTCTAGAGCTGAGGTAAAAGCAAAGGGAATTGGGTGACAGGGTTGAGTGGTTGCTTTTATAGAGTACCTTGTGTCACATTTTAAAAATGATTAGAAGGCCCAGCGCGGTGGTCTAGCAGGTAACGTCCTCGCCTTGAATGCGCCAGGATCCCATATGGTCACTGGTTCTAGTCCTAGCAGCTCCACTTCCCATCCAGCTCCCTGCTTGTGGCCTGGGAAAGCAGTCGAGGACGGCCCAAAGCCTTGGGACCCTGTACCTGTGTGGGAGACCTGGAGGAAGTTCCTGGCTCCTGGCTCCTGGCTCGGCACAGACCCGGCCGTTGTTGCGGTCACTTGGGGAGTGAATCATCAGATGGAAGATCTTCCTCTCTGTTTCTCCTCCTCTCTGTATATCTGCCTTTCCAATAAAAATAAATAAATCTTTAAAAATTTATTATAATAATTTACAGATTTACAGAGAGAAGGAGAAACAGAAAGATCCTCTGTCTGCTGGTTTACTCCCCAAGTGGCCTCAATAGCTAGATCTGCATTGATCTGGAGCCAGGAGCCTCTTCCAGGTCTCCCATGGGGGTACAGGGTCCCAAGGCCTTGGGCCGTTCTTGACAATTTTCCCAGGTCACAAGCAGGGAACGGGAAGGGAAGTGGAGCAGCCAGGACATGAACCTGCACCCATATGGGATCCTGGCACTTGCAAGGTGAGAACTTGCCTACTAGACTACTTTTGATGGTAAGCCTGCCTGATACCCACCAGTCACGTATGAGATCTTCTTGACTTAACTTAGCTAGGGGTTCCCCCACAGATACCCAAAGGAAAAAATGAAAACGTCAGGAACTCAAATTCTTGCACATTCCAAAACCTGTATATTCCCCTGACAGTAATAAGCATCTACTGTAATCATTATTAGTTATGTTGAAAACTATAGTATTTTCCAATGACTAAGCAATCACCATAAACCTCAAAAAGTTATATGTTATTTCATAGGACATAGGAATTCGAAAGCCAAAACTGGGTGCCGGTGTTGTGGTGTAGCAAGTTAAACTGAGTTAGCATTCCACTTGGATGCTGTTCTGAATTCCAGCTGTTCTATTACAATCCATTTCCTTGCTCTGTGTCTGGGAAAGTGCAGGTGACCCAAAAGCATGGCCCCCTGTTCCCACATGGTAGGCTTGGATGAAGCTCCTGGCCTTCGGTTGGCCCGTCGCTAACCAATGTGACCATTTGGGGTAATGAACCAGGGTTTGGAAGATACTCATTCATTCTCTTTCCTTCCGACTCTGTGTTTGTGTGTCTTCTTATCCCTAGCTTTATCTTTATTTTTCTCTACTATTTCTCAACTCTGTCTTCTAAATGAATGAATGAATATTTTAAAGGAAGCAGAAATGATCGGAGAGCCTGGAGGCTGGGGCTTAGTCCAAAGAGAGCAGAGCCCAGTAAGACAAACTGATAGTTAACTGCCAGGACGCCAGGAGGAAGAAGGGGAACTTCAAAAGGTGTTGACTGCATGTCTCTCTTTTTTAAAAGATTTGTTTTGTCTTTATTGGAAAGTCAGATATACAGAGAGGAGGAGAGTGCAGATGACCCAAAAGAGAGAGAAAAGATCTTCCATCCTCTAGTTCACTCCCCAAGTGGCCACAATGGCCAGAGCTGAGCCGATCTGAAGCCAGGAGCCAGGAACTTCTTGTGGGTCTCCCACATAGATGCAGGGTCCAAAGCTTTGGGCCATCCTTGACTGCCTTTCTAGACTACAAGTAGGGAGCTGGATGGGAAGCGGTGCTGCTGGGACATGAACCAGCGCCCATATGGGTTCCCGGTGTGTACAAGGTGAGGACTTTAGCTGCCAGACTACCGCACTGGGCCCAACAGCAGCTCTTTTATGTTCCTTGAGGGGCTAGGGACTTGGATAGTGTCTTTGGTCCCTTTTGTCAGTTACTAAGTTACCTAAAAGGAAAATTACAGTAAATGTAGTAATAAGGTGGTTTGGCTCTGATTTGCAATTAATGAGGCAGTTTTCAGTCTACATAATAGAATGAGAGCTATTGCTGGGCAGTAGCAGAACAGTGGGTTTTTAAAGGTGGGAACAGAACAGTAGAAATTTTTGAAAAACAGATTGTTTATTCCAGGTTACATTTTTGTGAGGGATGGAGCACTGTGGTCTTTCTCATTACGCTGACTCAAGTTGGCTGAAATCTTCTGTTTCCTGGAAAAACTAATCCATTTTAAAATCTGATTGCTTCCTGAAACTTTTTCAGCTTAATTATGTGGTCTTGATTTGATCTGACTTACTAGTGCAGGTGCTCAGTCTAAAATAATACTCCTTCTCCCTAATCTTTAAAATAAGATTTGATAGGCAGAATAACAGAGAATAACAGAATAACAGATCTTCCCTGTGGTCATTCTCTCTCCATATAACTGCAACAACTGGAGGATGACTGGTTGAAAGGCAGGGACTTGAAACTCTGATCTCTCTTGTTTTGTCAGTTGTATAGACCCACGTGCTTGAGCCATCCTCCATGGTGCTACCCAGGCACATTAGCAGGAAACTACATTAGAGGCTGAGTAGCTGGGACTTAAGCCTGTGTTCTGAGATGGGATGTAGTGGCTTAACCCTGATTGTATTTAACAGGAATATCAGTAAAGTGCTAGATACATCCACAGTTTTTCTTTTCTGTTTGTTTTTGTTTGTACCTTCTCTATTTGCAGATCCTTCTCACTATAGTTCCAACAGATCTCTAGCATGCTTATGCCCCCTTTTTCTGGTTTGGTATTTGTGTTTGTATTTTCATTCTTGATTTACTCTTTTCCTCTCTCCCTCCCTCCTTTTCCTCCTTCCTTCCCTAAGATTTATTTGTTTTTATTGGAAAGGCAGGTTTACAGAGAGAAAAGGAGAAACAGAGATCTTTCGTTCCTTGGTTCACTCTTCAAATGTCCAAAACAGCTGTAGATGAGTGGATCCGAAACCAGGAATCAGGATCTCCTCTGAGTCTTGCAACTGGGTGCAGAGTTCCAAGGCCTTGAGCCATCCTCTACTGCTTTTCCCAGGCCACATGCTTGGAGCTGGATGAGAAGTGGAGCAGCCAGGACAAGAACTGGCGCACTTATAAGATGCTAGCACTTGTAGACAGAGCATTAGCCGTTTGAGTCAACACACTGGTCCCTTGTTTCTGATTTTTGTGTCATTTTCCTGGATCCCTTCCTGACATGGTAGTAGAGTCATGTAAATCTCAGTCACATTCCACTTAACTACCTTCAGTGGCTTCCTGATACACTTGGAATAAAACCCAGTTCCTTCCCATGGCTCAAAACATTCTCTCCCCAAAGAAATTTATTGTTGAGAGAGCAAGGAACAGTATGGGAGCTCAGAGGAGGGAGCACTTCATTTTGGCATTAGGGACACCAGAATGACTAAACAGAAGGAATAGTGTTTGCTTCCAGTCCTAATGAGTAGGATTTTGTTAGGTGCAATTATGTACTGCGGCTGGACATTTGCCCTCATGGTTACCATGCATGTGTGCCCGTTCACTGCCTGGGTTTAACGTCTAGCTAATGTAAACTCTAGGGTTCCTTCGTGATAACTCAGGTAAGTGTGTTCCTGGTCCCAGCTGGTGGGTTGATTAACAGGTTTTGGGGGAGTTGAACCACTGGATTGGGAGTTCTCTGTGTCTTTCAAAAAAATTTTAAAAATGAATGTAGGAAAGGAAAATTATGTATTGAGCAGTATTAAAATAGTGGCTGCTAGGTACTAGGCACAGTCATATTCTTGTTTTCTTTGACAAGTAGTGATTAATAAGTGGTGTGTTTGAAAGGAAGTTCCTATTAAAGATTTGGCTTTACTGCAATCTCAGTAAGTGATGTATGTAAGAATAATTGGGCAATCCTTAAATATCAGGAGGCATTTTAGTCATTGAATAGAACTTGGCATGCGTTCTCTACCATTATAATACCTGCTTAGGAAAATTTAACTGTATTTAGAAATGAATATATTGGACAGAGTCACAAAATTGTAATGTAATATCAGGGCAGTCTTCCAACTTTTGTTTTTTAAGACTTACTTGTTTAATCTGAAAGTTACAAGGAGAAAGGAGAGACAGTGAGAGACTCCCCTATCATTCAGTTTACCCCCAAATGACTTAAACAACCAGAGCTGAGCTGATGCAGAGCCAGGAGCTAGGAACGTCTTCCAGGTCTCCCGTATGGCGGACCTGAGCCACCTTCTGCTGCTTTCCCAGGCCTCAAACAGGGAACTGGATCGTGGAAGTAGAGCAGCTGGGACTCAAACTGGCACCCACACTAGATGCCAGCCCTGCAGCCTGAGGCCCAGCCGGCCCCAGGTTTTTAACCTTTTTTCTCTTTTAATTGGACAGATGGTGAGTGCTCATCTGCAGGCTCACTAGTCACAGGGCTGTTATGAGTAGGGAACCTGCACCCCACTGCCTCCCAGAGTCTAAATTGATAGGAAGCTGGGGTCAGGAGCCAGAACCTGGACTCAAATGCAAGAACTGGCAATGTATGTGATGCAGATGTCAACTGTTAGGACAGTAATGCCTGCCCTAACTTAAAAAAAATGTTTTGGACTCTGGCGCGAAGGTTCAGTGACTAAATCTTTACCTTACAGATGCTGGATCCCTTATGGGCACCAGTTTGTGCCCCAACTGCTCTGCTTACTGGCAAACTCCCTGCTTATGGCCTGGGAAAGCAGTAAGGGATGGACCAAAGCCTTGGGACCCTGCACCCCTATGGGAGAGTTGGAGGAAGCTCCTGTCTCCAGGCTTCGGATCAGCTCAGCTCTGACCATTGCTGTCATTTGGGGAGTGAACCAAATGTCTTCTCTCTATAAATCTGATTTACCCATCCAATAAAAGCAAATGCATCTTGAAAAAAAGTTTTAAAAGTCACCTGTAGTCTTCTAATGCCGTATTTAATTTTAAAATGCCGAAAATATCACCAGGATTTCAGCCACATATGGGAGTGTTCAAAAAGCTAATGGGAGAGACTAGTGTTGTGGTATTGCAGGTTAAGCTGCTGCGTGTGACACTGGCATCACGTATGAGCACTAGTTTATGTCTTGGCTGCTCCACTTTGAACCATGCTCCCTGTTAATGACTTGGGAAAGCAATGAAAGGTGACCTGAGTGTCCCTGCCACCCATCTGGGAGATCCAGAAGAAGCTCCTGGTTTCAGCTCTGCTGGCCTTGGCTGTTGAGGGCATTGGGTGAGTGAATCAGCAGATGAAATATCTTTATATTTCTCTATCCCTCTCTGTTACTCTATTTTTCAAATAAATAAAGCTTTTGTTGGGGAAGTTTTATAGGAAGAATGAAAATAGAAGATAACTTTATTTTGGCTGAAAACATTTGTTGTTGTTGTTATTGTTCAAATCTGCACCTAGTCTTTTCACAATATGCGTTTCCTTCAACCTTTTGAAGTACCCCTGTGTGTTCACTGGTTGCATGAGATCATAAAAGTGAAATTTTTGTTTATAACTGATTTAGAGTCTGATGTTCTTTGAAAGGCTATTAAGTAATTCCTAATTTTCTGTACCTCTGTCATTCACTCAGAATCTTGCGCTGGTGAGATGGAACACTGATATAAAGATGCATTGCTCTGTTTTGTATATATACACCAGAGTACATTTACATGTGTAGTAAGACTATTGTGGTGAGGACCGTTACACTTTTTTTTTTAAAGATATATTTGGTAAGTTGAAAGGCAGAGTTACAGAAGGAAGAAAAGCAGAGTGAGATCTTCCTACTGGTCATTCCCCAAGTGGCATCAAGGGCTGGGTCTGGACCAGACTAAAGGCAGGATCCTGGAACTCCCACCAGATTCTTGCATGGGTGCAGACCTCACTGCAGATGCCAGCAGCAGGTGCACTGTTCAGGCTACCTACATGTCTGTTTAGTCAGCTACAAATTCAGCACCTTCCTGTCATTCAGTGAATTCTCAGGACTCAGAGAACTATTTATTATAAGGAGTTCAGGAAATGCCAAATGGAGGAAACAAATAGGGCAAGAAGGGAAGTAAGGGCTGCAGGATGAGGGTTTAGCAGAGTCCCCTCACCCTTGCTGCAGGCCACTCACTCTACCAGCACTCTTGTGTTGAGTTTTTATGATTGCATTACGCAGGCATGAGCCATTGGTGAATGAGCTCTATCTGAAACCCTTCTCTTGTGCTCAGAGGTGAGAAGAAGGGGTTTGTAGAGTGAGGAGGATGGCCTGACTTTTAGTCTAATCATGCATTGCTGTTTCTAGTCCCCAACCCCCTTCTGAAGCTCTCTGGGAGCACCTCAGCCAAGAGTCTCTCGTTAGCACACCAGGGTCACTCATCCCTGGAGAGTCTGAGAGTTTCTGCTGCTTTGTGCCAGAAACCTGGGACAAAGACCAAACATTTTTTTTGTACCACAGCCTGTTTCTAGTGAGGAAATTCTCAGGCACTGTGAAAAGGAAGGGGTGGATTAAGGTGCTGGTGTCACTAAGCCCCAGGGGGCTGTGTGGTTCCTTCCTGTCTCAGCTGGCTTCTCTGAGGACCTGATGTTTTCTAGGACTACAGTCATTTGGACTTAACCTTCTCTTTTGCAATTTACCATGCAAGTGGCTGTTGCTGCTTCCCCAGGAATACTTCCGGCTCTTAGTCAGCCAGATTTGTCTGTTGTTGTTATGGTTGGCTTCTCCTGATTCTTCTTGACTTAGAGTTGAATTTGTAGCATTAACCACTTCATCTTCAAAAACTGATTAAGTCTTTATACCTTCACGTTTTTTTTTTCTTGATACTTGGGTGTGGTTGTGTGCTTATATTTCTGTGTTAATAGATTTCCCAGAAAAATTGAAATGCCTGACATTTGTCTCCTGATTAGGTGGTTTGTATGTAAGCTGGGCGTCAGTGTGTCACGGGGATGAATTTTTAGACCCTCTGAGAGTGCACGAATCTGCAGGTACTCAAGTCTTTAGTATAAATTGGAGTAGAATATAAACATACATACACACAAAAAAAACCCTTACATCTCTCCAAAGGTATCTCATTGACCATTTAATGCTGTGTAACACAATGGAAATGCTGTATAGTTACTCTATTGTTCAGGGGATAATGACAAGAAAATACCAAGTCTATACATGGTCATTATAGTTGCCATTTTGTCAACCTGAACATGGTCGAGTCTGCAGATTCAGAATCCATGGATATAGAATTATTTGGGCACCAGTCAGACTTACCCAGAGATTCTGTGTGTTTCAGCATTTGGGATATCTCCAGCAACACGCTCTTCATATAACGGTATATGGAGTATTATATTATTACTCAGTGCTGTGACTCTTTACTTCTCTCATGACCTTCTGTTGGCAAGTCACAGGACAACAGTAAAACAGCCACTCCTGTGGAAGTTAGAATTGTAACATCCAGTAGGATTCATATATATATATATATATATATATATATATATATATATATATATTTACAACTAAAAAGTCAGATTTACAGAAAGAAGGAGAGACAGACAGAAAGATCTTCCATCTACTGATTCACTCTCCAGGTAGCCTCAACAGCCAGAGCTGAGCTGATCTGAAGCCAGGAGCCAGGAACGTCTTCTAATTCTCCCACTTGGATGAAGGGTCCCAAGGCTTTGGGCCATCCTCCACTGCTTTCTCAGGCCACAAGCAGGAAGTGGGATTAGAAGGCTATCTGTAAAAACATGAACCAGCATTCATTTAGGATGCTGGTGCTTAGAGGCAGAGGATTAGCCAGTTGAGCCAGTGAGCCTGCCCCCACAATTATTTATTTTGTAAGATTTATTTTATTCTTGGGCCGGCGGCGTGGCCTAGTGGCTAAGGTCCTCACCTTGAATGCGCCGGGATCCCATATGGCTGCTGGTTCTAATCCCGGCAGCTCCACTTCCTCTCTGTCTCTCCTCCTCTCAGTATATCTGACTTTGTAATAAAAATAAAATAAATCTTAAAAAAAAAAAAAGAGTGGCTCTTTGCCACCTATTAAAAAAAAAGATTTATTTTATTCTTATATGAAAAGCAGAATTACAGAGAAAATGAGAGATGCAGAGAGAGATATCTTCCTTCTGCTGGTTTATTCCCCAAATGACAATAGCAGCTAGAGCTAGATTAATCAGCTTGGAGCTTTCTCCTGAGTGTCCCACGTGGGTGCAGGGTCCCAAGGCTTTGGGCCATCCTGTACTGCCTTCCCAGCCACGAGCAAGGAGCTGGATGGGAAGTGGGGCTGCCAGGAAGTTGGTGCTGCAGGAAGAAGCCCAGTCTAATACACCCCAGTGCCAGCTTTCAACAAAGCTGTAATAGCAGATTACCCATATAATAAGATAACATGTATACAGTTAAACAAATGGTGGTTAACTCATAGTTATTTTTATCTTCATCATTAAATCAAATACTTAAATTCAATGGAAAACTTTGTTATTTTCTCAATATTATTTTGTGTTAGTTTGCTTTTTGTGGATTCTGATTTCCATTTAGTTCCTTATCATGCTTTGCTTGTTTGTTGGTCTTCTCCATTAAACTTTGCTTGTAAAGCTGGGAAGCCTGTGTCTTGTTCAGTTGTCTCTAGCACCCCTAGCACGAATTGTTACATGATCCTGACTTATTTGGTTATGTGGAATATTTAGGATACTTAAAATAGCTTAAGTTTGCCTGTTTTGTTTGTTTATGTATTTATTTATTTGATTTTTACAGCGAACAAAGTATCTGCCAGGCAAGAGCTGCTGTGATGGTTTATGACGATGCCAATAAGAAGTGGGTGCCAGCTGGTGGCTCGACTGGCTTCAGCAGAGTTCATATCTATCACCATACAGGCAACAACACATTCAGAGTGGTGGGCAGGAAGATTCAGGACCATCAGGTAAAGGCCTGTCTCTTTTTGATGATGTTTACATGGTTGATCAGGGTGGGAAGGAAAGGTGGAGGGTTTGGGGAAAGTGGGTAAGATCATTGTTTCCAAATTTTCCTTTTCTTCTTGCTGTGTCTGGGGGAAGAAGGGTGATAAGGGAAGAAGCCACACCCAGCCTGCCAACCACCTGAGTACCCAGCAATGCGGAATGGCCACCTCATGTTATCCCAGGATCCCTGATACAGGGGATGCTCCAAGGATACTGCTCAGGTGGTTTCAGTAATTCTAAAATGCGGTCAGTCTTGCAGATGCAAGGATGAGAAAATCCTTCCAAGGTCCATTGTCTGACATACTCTACCTTCGAGTTTCCATTTGCCCAGATATTTGCTTTCAACTTTTGGCTGGGGTAGTTGACCAATTTGTTCTGTCTTCCTTCTTCTGCAATGGTACCAGATGGCCTCTGCAGGCCCCAATGGACGGCCATATCCTCCATGTGCATCTGGGTATGCTGTCCACTCCTCCATCTAAGCCACTGAGGAGACCCAGTTCTGACACATGCACTCCACGATCAGTCTACAGATCTTGTGATTCTCCCCATGATTGTAGCTATGAGTCTGGTGGTTCAGCTTTGGGAATCCCCAAAGAAACCTCATCTGAAGTGATCATATGGCTGATTTAAAAAAAAAAAAAAGATTTAGTATTGGAAAGGCAGATACACAGAGAAGAGGAAAGACAGAGAGGACCCTCAGTAACCACCACCAGGTCTGCTCCCATTCCTGGTTCCTGTGCTTGCTGGAATGTGCAGCATACTAGTCCAGTCTGTCCTACATTCCATTCAGCTGTCATACAAGTCTATGGGCTTTGAAGCCTAGTTCAACTCGGCTGATCCCAGTGTCCAGCTCACCTTCATGCCGGCAGAGCCACTACCTGTCTAGCTATGCCTGCCCCCAGCTCTGGTTCTCGTGCTCACCAGTGGGAATTTTAGCTCATTGGAGAGGTCCCAACAGTTTCCCTACTAGACTCACTCCAAGACCTGGTTCTTGTACTCTGCAGGTGTGTCTGCAGTCTGGGTTGACAGGATTTGCCCTCAGTCCCAGCACTTTGCCAGCCAATGTTGCTGCAAAGCCCGGTCAGTCTGGCTGATGCATGTACCAGTAGATACAGTCAATTAACCCGATCTGGTCTGACCCCAGTTCCAACTTTCATGCTCACAGGTGGGAAGAGTGGCCCAGCAGGGGTGTTTTCTGCAGACCCCCTGCTGAATCAGGGTCACAAAAACACCCCACTCCCCCAGTCTTGTGTGTGCTGATGGGTGCTACAACCCAGTCTGTCGTGGCCCGCCTCACCTTGGCATTTGCCAGCAGGTGTTGCAGCCTAGCCCAGCCCAGCCAGCCCCCAGCCCAGGCCAACCCAGCCAGGCCCCAGTCCTGGCCCTAATGTGAAGTGGCTGCATCCCATCCTAGTTCTCAGATCTGCCAGTGGTGTTATGAACTGGCCCCATCTGGCCTGCCCCCAGACGTGAGCCACACGTATGCTGGTGGGTACTGTTGCCTGGCCTGATCTGGGATGCTCCCAACCTTCGTTCTTGGGCTCACCTGCAGGGACTGCGTCCTGACAGAGGAGATCCCCAAGTTCCTATATCAGGTCTCCTCCCAGTGGCAGATCTTGCACACACCGGTGGGTCCCTCGCTCAGAATGACTTAGTTCACCTGCTGTCCTGGCAGGACCAGTGGCTTGGGGCTGTTGGGTTCTTAAACATCCTAGAAAGGGTTAGGTAGTTTCAATAAAATAAAGCAGTGCTTTACAACTTAAAGAGGTTTCTGAGAAAAACTGAATGGAGGCTTGTCTCAGAACCAACTCTTCCTATCTTTAGATGAATGAATCAGAGTTAATTGTACAGATGTATACTGCAAGTTTTCTCATTAGGGATCTTTGCTAATCTTCTGACCTAGCTAGTTTTGGAGCTGTAAGATAAATGTAATTCAAAAATCAAATGTTGCTTGAGTAGCAGATTATACTTTTCTACCAGAGGCTAGAATAAGGATCTAAAAGAAGGAGTTGGAAATGCTAAGTAGTTCTAGAAAATACTTTAAAATTTGTATCTGGTAAACAAATAGTAGGTATTAAGGTGAGTAGAACTGTTAGGCTCTTGCAATTCATGTCTAGGATGACGGCTTAGTTTTTGTCATTTCCCTGCCCTGGGTTTCCTTGGAAGTGATTGGATTATCTGATTGTGGGATCATTTGAATCAGGACTAGTAGATAGAAGAAAGGTAGATGGGCTCTTCCTGACATTAACAGTCTATTAAAGGCAACCAGAACTTTATAGATTTACGAAATATTTTGGAAATATTTTGTTGCGATGTTGGCATCAGCTGATGTTATATACTCATCCTGCTCTATACTCAGGGAAAAGGTAATAACGTTTTTTTTAAAGATTTATTTTATTTTTTTATTGGAATGTCAGATATACAAAGAGGAGGGGAGACAGAAAGGAAGATCTTCCATCTGTTGAATCACTCCCCAAGTGGTTGCAACAGCCGGAGCTGAGTCCATCCAAAGCCAGGAGCCAGGAGCTTCCTCCAGGTCTCCCATGCAGGTGCAGGGTCCCAAGGCTTTGGACAATCCTCGGCTGCTTTCCCAGGCCACAAACAGGGAGCTGGATGGGAAGCAGGGCCAGCAGGAGAGGAACCGGTGCCCAAATCGGGTCCTGGTGCATGTGCAACATGAGGACTTTGGCTGCTAGGCTACTGCGCAGGGGCCCAGTAGTAAAGATTTAAAGAAAAGAATGTGGATCCCTAGATTTCAACTAGGAAATGTGTTGGTAGGGTTTGTCAACAGATGGCGGCAGTAGTCCTGGGTTTGGGGATGAAGGTTATAGACAGGTAGCTATAGACTAGGAACTTGGATTTGTTATGATTGCAAATTAGGGACCTTGGGCCTGTGAAACTGATACCTCTGCAAAACCATTGTGAGTCTTAAAGGGACTATGTCCCATAAAAAAGAGGACTGAGAAAAATCTTCATTGGGACAAGGAGGCAAAAGAAATTTGTGAGTTGGTGTCAGTTCTTCCCTGAGAAATGGGAAAGTCTGACTTCACATGCACAGCTCCAGACAGGAAACTGGCAAACACAGGTTGCAGGCCTGTGACATTCTGGGGACATCTGACAGAAGTGCATGCAGGACTTCTGGAGGGAATTTTGCGGACTTTACTAATGTTCTGCAAGCTTAGTTGGCCTGCCTTCTTCTGCCTTCTGAGGCTGTCTTCTTTGTCTTTGTCATGTGCCTGCTGTCTCTCCTCACTGCCCCCTTGCTGCCTTTCTTTCTTCCTTTCTGCGTGCTGACCTGTTGTATTGCTCAGCTTTGTCTGGTCTGCTGGTGAGCAGCCCCCCTGTCCCATGTGCAGCTCAAGTGATGGTCCATGTTCTCTCTCCTCTTTGTCTACAGTGAGTTAAACCAAAGACAAATGAATTGCCCCCTGCATTGCAGTTGTAGTGAAAAGACGAAAGCAAAACTTCATACAAATTGTTGTGTTCTGTTTTTTTTTAAAGAGTTATTTATTTTTATTACAAAGATATACAGAGAGGAGGAGAGACAGAGAGGAAGATCTTCCATCCGATGATTCACTCCCCAAGTGAACACAACGGCTGATGCTGTGCTGATCCGAAGCCAGGAGCCAGGAACTTCCTCCAGGTCTCCCACACAAGTGCAGGGTCCCAAAGCTTTGGGCCGTCCTCGACTGCTTTCCCAGGCCACAAGCAGGGAGCTGGATGGAAAATGGAGCTGCCGGGATTAGAACCGGCGCCCATATGGGATCCTGGAGCTTTCAAGGCAAGGACTTTAGCCGCTAGGCCACACCACCGGGCCCTGTTGTGTTCTTTTTTTAAGAAAAGAACATTAAACATTTTTTTAAGATTTGTTTTTATTGGAAAGTCAGATATACAAAGAGGAGGAGCAGAGACAAAGAGGAAGATCTTCCATCTGCTGATTCACTTCCCAAGTTGGCCACAATGGCTGGAGCTGAGCCGATCCAAAGCCAGGAGCTAGGAGCTTCTTCCATGTCTCCCAAGTGGGTGCAAGGTCCCAATGTCTTTCCCAGGCCACAAACAGGGAGCTGGATGGGAATTGGGGCACCCAAATGGAATCCCAGCACATGCAAGGCGAGGACTTTAGTTGCTAGGCTATTGTGCTGGTCCCCTAAACAATTTTCTTTTTAGAATTTAGAATTTATTTTTATTTGAAGGAAGGTAGACTTCTTCCATCTGCTGGTTCACTCCCCAAATGGCTGCATCAGCTGGGGCTGGACCAGGCCAAAGCAAGGAGCCAGACGCTTCGTTCAGGTCTCCCACGTGGGTGCAGGGACCCATGCACATGGGCTAGATTCTGTTGCTTACCCAGGTGCATTTCAGGGAGCTTAATCAGAGGTAGAGTGGCTTGGACTCATTGGACACCCATGTGGGATGCTGTGGCTCAATGCACTACACCACTGTGCCAGTCCCTGTACATTCTTAACGCAACATACCAGGTGAATAAATTCTTTTTTGATAAGTTTTGGTGAATGATCATATGAATGTATTAATGAACAGTCCTGAAATTCTGTTGACAAAGAGAAAATGAATACTTAAAAACAATAAAAAGACATTTGTTTAGGCCAGGACATTTTCAAACGAAACACGTTTTTATTTGTAAGATTTTTTATCTATTCTGTGACTCTTAGGTTTTGAAAGCTGGAGCTTTCTTAAAATGCCTGGAAATTTTAAATTATATTTGTGAATGGTTTGTGGCACTAAGATTAAGAAGGTTAGAAAATATTTAGAAATTAAGCCAGCACTTGGAGCTCATCAGTAGGATATTGCACATAGGGAACTGAGCCCAGGAGCACAGGTGTCGTTGGGCACTGCGGCTTGTGCTGCTGGCTCTCTGTGTCAGGTTACTGATTGGTATCTCAGCTACTCTGTGCCTTTTTAATTTTGTGAGGGTAGTGAAGACAAATTTCTTTTTCAAAGTTTCTTTATTTGAAATGCAGAGTTAGAGACAAAGAGAACCTCCATCTCTTGCTTCACTCCCCAGATGGCTGCAAAGGCCAGAGTTGACTGGTCCAGAGCCAAGAGCTAGGAGCCTTTCCCCAGCCTCCTACATAGATGCAGAGATCCAAGCAGGTGGTCCATATTCTGTTTTCCCGGGCTGTCAGCAGGGAACTGGATCAGAAGTGGAGCAACCTGGTTAGAAGTTGTGTCACAGAGCAGAGGATTAGTGTACAGCACCACGATATTGGCCCAGATAACATAGTTCTTCACATTGCAAGAGAGATGCAATTAACAAATTTTTTTTGAATGAGTGTTAAGCATACTAGTAAATAAGTACACCTAAAACATAAATCATACTGTGAGGGTATGAAAGACTCATCAGCTTGTTGAGAAGATAGGGCAAAGGCTCATGGTTGACTTCATAGACAAGACAATTTTGAGCCAGGTCACAAGGAAAAGTAGGCTTTTAGTGCTCCGTTTACACTGGTATGACCAGTCTAAAAATGGGTAGGTATATGTGGAATGAACATCACAGCTAGTCTGCAGTCAAGTTTGTTGAATTTGAGGTACAAAATTTAGTGTTACAATGAAGTGCATACTTGACAGTATACTTAGTATATGGCCATACATAGAATTGAAACATTTTGTATATTGCAAAGCAACCATTTATATATTTTTGATTCTAGTAATGTTTTCTTCAAAAAAATGTTAGCATTCTGTTAGTGAACAATTGTGAAAGTAAATGTAAAACAACTTGATTTACCATAAGAGATTTATAATTTTCTATTAATGATCAGTTCCATTTGTTATCAGTTTCTAGCAGCTAAGTATTTGTAATTATATTTATAAAAATAGTAAATGGTCATAATATTTTCTTATTGTAATAAAAGATATATAGCATCAAATTTATCATTTCAACTAGTTTTAAGTGTACAGTTCTGAGGCATTAAGTGCATTTATAATGTTATATACCCATCTACATCCACTTCCAAACCCTTCTGGAGAGTTTGTATAGCAATAAAGAATTCCTGGTCCACAGCTAGAAAGCCAGAAAGGGAAGCCCAGTTTTAGATTTCTGTTTACTAAGAGGCATGTGACACTTTTTGAAAAGGGGACCTCAGAAGCTGAGGGGGAGCTTTTAGCACATTTCTGGGACTCTTGTAACAAAAATGAAATGTAGGGGTGGCAGTGAGGCAGGAGGTAATAGTGGGCAACTCCTACAGTGGCCCCAGGAGTGCCGTCCTGCAGCAGGAGCTTAGATCAGAACTAAACTGGATTTTTTCAGACAGTAAAACACAGCCTCTCATTGTTCTAGACACTGCTTGGATTCAGGCCATATGAATTTGTTAGTTGCTTGAACTGCTTGCCAGGAGCAAAAGTAAATGTCTCTGGAAAAATAGGACATGATTTTAAGTCTTAATTTCCTTACAGTTGTCCATACACAATGTCTGGCACTCACAGTAACCAGGTGTACAAGGAGACAAAATGAAGTATAATAGAAGAGACCCATTGGAGAATCCAGTTAGTGGAATTATCTGAAAAGATTGCAGTTAGCAACTCAGTGATAGATGGGTTTTACAATAAATTAGAAACAGCTAAAAAGAATTAGTGAACGCCAGTTTGGATCTAAGATAGGAAGAAACAGGGACTTTAAGAACTTAATGAGTACAATTAAAAACTAATACAGGAATAATTGTTACCAGGTAAAGGGGAGAGAATAAAATAACTGAAGAAATAATTAAGACTTCTAAAAACTGATGAAAAAGCATCAGCTTAGAAATGATCTCAACCATTAAGTGGAATAAATATGAAACCATACATGTATCTATCTGAGTGAAATCCCTACAAGCTAAGTAGAAGTGACTTAAGCAGAATGAGTGGAAAAGAGAGAGCTTAAAAAGAAGCAGGTTAGTAGTCTCAGCAAACAGAGTTAGAAAGGCACTGATTTCAAAGTACTGGAAGAAAAAAAATGAATCCCAAAGAATTCCATAATTACCAGTCATCAGTGTGTCACAGTAAGTTAATCTGCTGCTAGTAACACAGCATCTCTGAGTGTAGGTTCTAGTCCAGCTCCTGCACTGCTGTCACTTCTGGAAAAATGACAGAGGATGACCCAAGTGCTTAGGGCCTTGTTAACCAACCATGTGAAAAACCCACATGGGAGTTCCATATTCCTGGCTTTGGCCTGGCCTAGTCTCAACTGTTCCAGCTGTCCCATCCATTTGGGGAGTGAACTAAAAGATGATCTGTCTCCCCATCTCTCTAGAACTCTTTCAAGCAAATAGATGCCCCCCCCTTTTTTTTCCCAAAAGAAATATACATATATTCAAAAATTGAATAATATATGCTTGGATATAAAAGCAAGTCTCAGAGGATTTAAACCAAAGTATGTTCTGGTTATAGCAGTTAATCTGAAAAATGCTAGAGAAACTCAATGATTAAAAGTTAAATACTTTGGGACCAGGGTGATGCTTCAATTGACTAATCGTATATCTGCAAGTGCCTGCTCTACCTGGCTGTTTCATTTTTGATCCGGCTACTTGCCTGTGGCCTGGGAAAGCAAGATGGTGGTCCAAAGCTTTGGGACTCTGTATCCACATGGGAGGCCTCTGGAGGAAGCTCCTGGTTCATGGTTTTGTCGGCTCAACTCTGGCTGTTGTGACCATTTGGGGAGTGAACCAGCAGATAGAAGATCTTTCTATGTCTCTCTGGTACTCCTTGTCTCTGTAAAGTCTGCCTTTCCAATTTAAAGAAAATGTTAAATACCTTTGTTCACAAAGGTCTATAGAGCAAAGACAAAATAATGATGACGTCAGAAAAATCTGTTGAGTTGAAGGATGATGAACATGCTATTTTACTAACACTGGTACAGTGCAGATAAAACTTCTTAATTGAAATTGACAGACTTAAGTTTTTACATTAGAAAAGAAGTGTTACTTTAAGGCTAAGCATTCATCTCAAGACATTAATTAAAGCCAAGTAAAATAAGAAGGTTAATAATGAAGTTAAGAACGGAAATTAATGCACTAGAAAGCAAACACAATAAGGAGAGAATTCGTTCCTCCAAGGAGGGACTGCTTGAGAAGAAGACACCGATGACCATTTTCAATAAGAAAGATGCATTGCTACAGTTCTTATAGTCATTAAAGTGAATATTTTCAGAAAAAAAAAACTTGGGTCAGGTGATTTCTTTGATATCAGAACCTGGCATGAATGTAGCCAGGTTGATTTTGCTCATGAACAGATATAAAAATTCTAGGGTACTAACAAAGACCTTAAGAATTTATAAAAATTGAAATTTGACATTCAAAAAATTTATGAGGTAATTAAAAAACAAATTAGTTTTTGTAGAAAAATTGAATATCCGTGTATGAAAAATGTTCCAGTGGTTCCTGTAAATACATATTATGTGAGGAAATGTGTTGAGTTTTGATGTTCCTGTTATACAGAATCAGGTTTGTTTATCCTTGGAGTGTGAGATTGGTTTAATGCTAGAAAGGCTATTAGAATAATTCACACATAAAAAGAGTAAAGCCAAATAGCCACCTCAAGATATGCCAAAGGCACCTGTTGAAAACCCTTAGCTGTTGAGGAATGGGAAAGTTCTTTGCTTTCAGATAAAAAAAAATCTACAGAAATGCTCACATCAAAGGTGACATTTCATAGTGAAATTGAGAAAGCTTTCCCTTGCAGATCAGGTGAGGTAGACACCTGGGGTCACCCTTCCTTTCAACATTGGATTATAATTCTTTGCCTGTGTGAAGGTGAAAAAGACACATAGCATGCAAGAATTCAGATGGAAGAAATAAAACTGTCAGTTGCAGATAAAATGAGACTACGTATTTAGAGAGAAAACCTGAAATAAATGAGTAGGAATGATAGAAGATGAGAGAAGTTCAAGTTAATGAGCAGATTAAATTACTAGGGTTGAGTTCATGAATGAATTTAGCAAGGCTGCTTCTGGTAGGTACACTGTCATGATGCAGAAATAAATAGTTGGAATCAGAGAAGGTGAAAGTTTTAAAGAATTGTTTGCCTAACAAATCTAATGAAAGGTGTTTAGGATCTTTTTATAGACAACCATAAAGCATTGAAAATCTAAATGCAAGGTGATGTATTATATTCATGGATTATAACTTTTTTATGTCAGTTTCCCTCACATCGAGTCTTTTAAAAAGATTTATTTTATTTTAACCCTAACCCTGCAAATATTCATTGGGGACCTCAGATGGAGGGGTGGGGGACAGCCAGTGGGGGAATCCCTGCCTTGGCCACCTGTCTGCTCCCTGCCACCTGCCCTTAGTTAATTTTTTTAACCACCACATGATTACATTTGGCATTGCCCACTCAGCAATGGAAAATGAGTTGACTTGTCTAGCCCCGCTCCTCCATGCTGGGTGCTGTTCAGCACCCCCATTCTGGGTTGTGAGGTGAGTGGGCAAGGGCACCCCTGTAGCTGGGTCCAGGCAATCCCCCCTGGAGGTCCCACCAGGCTATTAAAGGGGAATGTTACCACAAAAAAAAAAAAAAAGTGAGGGACAGAAAGAACTTTATCCTCAAATGGCCATATCTGCCAGGGCTGGGCCAGTCTAAACCCAGGAATTTCATTTGGGTGTTGTGGGTGCAAAGGTCCAGACACTTGGGTCATCTTCTGTTGCCTTCCCAGGCACATTTACAGGGAGCTGGATGGAAAATGGAGCAGCTGGAACTTGAACTGACACCAAATATACAATGCTAGTGTCACAGATGATGGTTTAACTCACTGTGCCACAACACCAGTGTTTAACCCTAAATTTGATGAATGTTGACCATCAGAATATGAAATTGTAGTTTCTCTCAAAGGGCTGAAACAGCCAGAACAATATCAAGAAAATAGAAGGAGATACTCTAGTGGCTACTGAGATTTACTATAAAATGAATATATTATAGTCTTGACAGAATGGCAGATATTTTGACCAAGAGGACAAAAATAGAGCCATGCAGACATTTTATTTATGAAAAGATGTATCCCTGTGGGCCCCGCGAAGTAGCCTGGTGCTGAAGCCCTTGCTTTGCAGGCGCCAGGATCCCATATGGATGCCGTATCTAATCCTGGTGGCCCCGCTTCCCATCCAGCTCCCTGCTTGTGGCCTGGGAAAGCAGCTGAAGACGGCCCAAAGCCTGGGACCCTGCACCTGCATGGGAGACCTGGAAGAAGTTCCTGGCTCCTGGCTTCGGATCAGCGCAACACCGACCGTTGTGGTCACTTGGGAAGTGAATTGTCAAATGGAAGATATTTCTCTGTCTCTCCTCCTCTCTGTATATCTGCCTTTCCAATACAAATAAATAAATCTTAAAAAGAAGAAGAAGAAGAAGAAAAAGTAGCCCTGCGGCACAGCTGGTGCTACATCATTTGAGCAGCCATATTGAAGCAAATAGGATCGCTTCTATGCCTTTTGGCTAAGGTGAAGTGAAGCAAATAAGAAACTTAGTCCCGTCTCACACCACGGGAATAAATCAAGTCCAGTTGTATTGGAGACGTGAAATATCAAAGATAAAATAGTGAAACTTTTGGAAGATGATACAGGGTTTTCATGACGTTGGGATTGAGAAACATTTCTAAACCTGGTCATAAAAAAACATGAGGGGTAATGGACAGGATTGCGAGTTTGGACTAAATAAAAATGAAGAACTCTGTTTAGGATGCCAGAAACAGCAAAAAGGCAAGTCACGGAACGAGAGGGACGTCTGCACAACAGATGCTGTGCAGTGGGATTCCATCCAGGACTTACAAAAGGCTCCCACCAAGCAGTGGAGGAAAACCTGGACAGTTCAGGGAAGACTGGGCAGGAGGTATAGTTTAAGCAGATATTTATAAAAGAAATTATGCTGAGAATCCATAAAAATGAACTTGGACTAGTAGTACCAGTTGTAATGGTACAAGGAGGAGGAGGAGTGCAAGTTGTTATGGAGGTGGAAATTCTAGAACCAGGTTGGGAAGCTATTTGCAGTTACCTACTTGAGAATTTCAGCATAGTCTGTAGTAATTCTGCTCATGAGTATGTGCTCAATAAAAGTACGTGCCTGTGTGTATCAAAAGACATTTTAAAAATGTGCTGTTTGTTAGATTCCCAAAGTGCAAATAATCCAGATGTTCATTAATGGGCAAATGGATAAATAAACACAATTTATGTAAAAGACTACACAGAGCAGTGAAAATTATCAAAACCAATTACATGTAGCAGATGGCTGCCACAAACATAATTTTGAGGAAAAAAAGGACAGGTACGTTATAGTACATATTGCATAATCACATTTATATAAAGATAAATATCTGCCAAACTGATGACAGTGTGGCTGGTAAATGTTGTGAGATGGTAGGAGTTAAGGGAGGAGCTTCCTGTTATGTTTCTTGCTTAGGTTTTGGGTATGTGGAATATTCACTGAAATCCAAGTCTAATGTACTTTTTATATTTACAGTAATTTGACAACTAAAAATGTATCTCACAAGGGATGTAATTTTTGTTGTGGTTTACTGTTTTAAGGCACACTTTTTTTCCCCTGTCTTAAAGATGTATTTATTTGAAAGAGGAAAAGAGGAAAAGCGGCAAGAAGGAGGGAGGAATAGAGAAACAGAAATCTTCCATCTGCTTGTTTGTTCCCTAAATGGCAACCCCAGCCAGATCTGGGCCAAGCTGGGGCAGGAGGCAGGGACCCCGTTCTGGCCTCCCACATGGGCGACAAGCCTGTGTGTTTGGGCCTTTTTTTTTTTTTTTTCTTGCTGCATTCTTTGGCGTCTTAGCAAGAAGCTGGATCTGAAGTGGAGCCTCTGGGACCTAAATAGATCAGCACTTCAGTACAGGATGCCAGAGTGGTAAGCAACTGCCTAACAGGCCGTGCCAGAGCAGTGACTTCATGGCTGATCTTTTTCACTAACAGACAACATAACTTTGCTCATTTTTCTGCAGACTGATTTTGCACTGGGTAATTGATCTGATTGTTTTTAACCAAGTTTCTTAGGTTTGGATGAAAACAGACATACATACACAATTAAGATTTGTATGCCAACTATTAGCGTGACTGATTTTGCCAATCATTAGTGTCACTTTCTAAATTGTTTTGTTTTAGGTCGTGATAAATTGTGCCATTCCTAAAGGGTTGAAGTACAATCAAGCTACACAGACCTTCCACCAATGGCGAGATGCTAGACAGGTGTATGGTCTCAACTTTGGCAGCAAAGAAGATGCCAATGTCTTCGCAAGTGCCATGATGCATGCCTTAGAAGTATTAAATTCACAAGAAGCAGGTAAAGTGTCCATGGTTTACTTGCATTCTTGAAGTGAAATGCCATGTATGTTAAAGCAAATATTTTGGTCAATTTGTAAATCATCCTTATTTGAAGCAGTTTTTGCATTTGTGATTTCTACAAGTATATGAGCTTTTGTTTGCTGGTAGTAAGCGTATAATCTGTAAGTTTGATTCTAGGAGTTTAGCTATCATGATAATTATAATTTCTGTCATTTGAAATTATTTGATTATATTGATCCTGCTCTACAAAATCTCCTTGCAAAGTTTGGAGGCCCAGAGAAGATGCAAGGAATATGACATATTTGTCATCTTTTATGAAGAAATTTTTTTTTTCCAAGCTATTACTGAGCCAGTGAAATTTAGGCAGGACTCCATCTCTTTGCTAGTACATAAAGATGGGATACAAAAATTGTTTAAAGGTTTTAGGAGTGCCCTCATGTGGCCTGAGCTGTGACTTGCATCTGACACTGCATGTGCATGCAGAAATAAGTTAAAAGAACAAACCAGGATTTAAAACTGTGTTGGGGATGAGTTTAGTTTTGTCTTGGTTTAAAAAATAGAAAAAAAAAACACAGGTGTGTGTGGCTATGTTTTTGAAAATATAGATTTAATAACCAGAATATTAAGTGTTGTATGAAATATATTTAGCTTTGCCCATATACTTAATTAGTAGTGATTTTAATGATATGTGTGTTGTTAATATTTATTGCCAAGTTTTAAGAGAAAAGACTTAACAGCCGAAAATGTGGGATTTTGTTGAAAATACAGAATATCAAAACTCATTAAAAGTATGTTAAATTATATTTATGCCTTGCCTTACTCTAAAGAGAATTGAACTGTTTAGCTTATATATTAGTGCATTTTGGACTCCTGAAAAAAAGTTGCTATTGGATCTGTAGACACTTTGTTAGATCATCTGTTGAGGAAATGAATATCTATAAATAACTTGTACATGGTTTTCTTATTTAATCTTTTGTGGAAAAGTGAACCACTGGGACTTCTGGTTTGCCTCTCTACATCTGGAAAATTGCACAGGAGAGCCTGTGCAGACCTATGTGTCCCTCATCTCAGGCCCTGCACTTTTCTGGAGGATATCCGTATTATATTGACATTCTACTTTAACAATACAGCTGCTTTTCATTCAACTTTGTTTTACGTTAGGGAATAAACTGTAATTATGATTCTTAATATCTTATTAAATAATTGCATCATAAATAAGGAATCACATTTTGGCAAGTTTGATATTTGTTTTCCCTATGGAACAAACTAACAATATTTCTGTACCTTCAAAAGAACAACCAGTGATACTTTGAACAAAATATTAAATAAAACAGTTAAACTTACACTTTGGTCAAATGCAGAGGATCATTTTTGTCAGGGAGTAATCATATTCCTGTATTTTTTTCTTTTGATCTTATTTGTTTGAAACAGGATCTTAATGTGGAACTGCATCCTCTGCTGTAAAGTAATAAGCACGAGGACATATTGTTCCACACTATACCAGGTTTGGTAAATAGGAAAATCACCCAGCTTTGGACTGGCTGCACTAGCCTTTTGGATCTTTTATTCCTCTGTGTGCCTTCTCAGTGGTAACTGGCTGGAGAGAGAATAGTGAATGTAGCTGATCCATCGTATCAGTCACCTGGTGCTGGAGACCAAGTTCACTGACAAACTCTTGCTTCTGTGTGTTTTTGCTGCTGCTGTTGCTTATTTTTTCAGAGAAAATAAAGCCTTAAAATGATGTATGTTGATAGATTTATTTAGGAAACAACTGTTTTCATAAATTATTGTGAAATCCTGATTTCTGATTGTTGATGGCATTCGTTGGAAGTGGGAGCTTGGAAGGAGGTAGATGTTAGGAATGTCTCAAGGAGGCGTGTGGTTTCTCATGTGCATCACAGATGTAGGAGAGGCATGCTCCCATCCCCCATAGCCACCTAGTCAGCCATCACTAATGTCATCTCAGTTGGGCCATGTCTTCCTTGCCAGACTGACTGTTGGTGATGGGATTCACAGCCAGTTTCCTGCTGCAGCCATTGACTGTATTTCTGCCGAAACCAAATCAGGAAAGCTTGGGTCCCCTTCTCTAAACAAATACTGGCTTAATAAAACTCGTGAAGTTAAAGCAGTTACAGAGAGTAGGTTTCTTAATTCAAGAAATTTCTTAATTCTGTCTGTTTCTTAACGTGTTACTCTTTGAAATGATTTTTTTTAAAGATTTATTTTTATTGGAAAGTCAGATGTACAAAGAGGAAGAGAGAGAGTAAGATCTTCCATCCAATGATTCACTCCCCACACGTGACCACAACAGCTGGAGCTGAGTCAATCCAAAGCCAGGTGCCAGGAACTTCCTCCAGGTCTCCCTCACGGGTGCAGGGTCCCAAGGCTTTGGGTCGTCCTGGACTGCTTTCCCAGGCCACAGATACGGAGCTGGATGGGAAATGGGGCCGCCAGGATTAGAACTGGTTAACCTAACCCTAACCATACGGGATCCCGGCACTTGCAAGGTGAGGACTTTAACCACTACACTATTACGCCAGGCCCTGAAATGATTTTCTTAATTGAACATTTCTCTTTTTTTTGTTTGTTTATTAGACAGTAATGTCAGTATTATACATTGTCGCTGATTAAGCCTTCTTAGTGATTTTCAGATTTTAATTTAGAAATGTGTTATCAAAGGTTTGATGTGTAAATGACAAAAAAGAAAAGGAAGCTTTTTAAGCTAATGTTGGCATTAGGGGCCGCAGCCGCTGAGCACCCATGGGCTGCTGCAGACCAGTGTTTGGAAATGACTGACTCTCGTTTCTTTCCAAGGCCAGCAATTACACAGCTCTCCCTTCCTCTCCTTCAACCTGTGCCTGAATCCTCACATGCGTTTTTTAAATTGAGAAAAAGCAGCTTTCTCTGGGGGTAGTCACGCTGATCTTTCCAAGGTGCAATGTGTGTGTTTAATATTTCCTATTTTTTATGAAAGAGTGGGTGGCAGGAATGTTTTCCCTTATTTTGTTTTTAACTTGGTGTGCAATTATCTAATATACTGGAAAGTACAGAAGGTGCTAAATACAGTGAGCTATATTTGGAATTTGAAAAACCCACAAGTCACATGCTGTAACATTTTTGAAGGGAGTTGAATTAGTGTTCTTCCTTTTGTACCACATGCTACAGCATGTCTTTCCCATTCTCCAGCAGAAATAGACTGGATTTTTAAAAGTGTGTTTTATTTGTTTGATGGTTGAATTATTTGTGGAAGTAAATTTGCATAATCAATTTTGTGAAAGGTTTAAATCACTTGAAAATAGAAAAAAGCTTTTTCAACAAAGAAAATGTTATGCATTGCCAGGAAAATCATTCTAGTATTTAGGTTCTACTTAACTAAGATTAAATATACCTTGGAAATCCTCAAAGTAATTTAATCACTAACTGTAAGACTGTTTTCTTGATTTTCTCTTTTGAAAATGTGATTCTTTTTTATTTTTTTCTGATTGGGATTTTCTTCAGCTATTTTCCCTAATGACAAGTTGGGGTGATATACTTTCTAACATGAATATTTGCATACGTTTCATCCTACCTTCTTTTTTTTAAGATTTATTTATTTTTATTGAAAAGGCAGATATACAGAGAGGAGGAGAGACAGAGGAAGATCTTCCGTCCGATGGTTCATTCCCCAACGGCTGGAGCTGCGCCAACCCAAAGCCAGGAGCCAGGAGCTTCCTCCAAGCCTCCCACGCAGGTGCAGGGTCCCAAAACCTTGGGCCGTTCTCAACTGCATTCCCAGGCCACAGGCAGGGAGCTGGATTAGAACCGGCGCCCTTATGGGATCCTGGCACGTTCAAGGCGAGGACTTTAACAGCTACGCTATTGTGTGGGGCCCTCATCGTACCTTCTTAAGATAACCTTTCAGTCCCATCCCTGCCATCCTCCCCAGCTTGGCTCCTCGTTCACTAATTGGATTAAAACTGGGAAGGGGGTAGGGGTAGCATTTTCAGGAATACTTTATATTTACACTGATAATTTTGTTTTTCAATCTTACAAATTGCTGACGATAACAACAACAACATTAAGTTTATGTTACAGGAATGCCATTTAAGTAAAAACGTATTTTGAACATGGATACTTTGCTTGGCACTGGAAAGACTACAAATCTGATAAAACCTATGACTTACCTTCCAGGATCTTATCCTTGGGCTTTAGCTTCTAGATAATAGGCAGGCAAAATTAGGATACAGTTCTAAAGAAAATTACAGGGTCAGGGAAAGCTTTGAAGAGTGAGGAATGTTTGAACTATGTTCTGTCTTAAAAACGAACATTCTCAGTAAGTTTGATGACTTAGTAAGAACAAGGAGAAGTTGGAGAACAACAAATATGATTTATGGTGGCTTAGATATGAAAATGTATTAGGGAGGAAATCCCAAAAGGTGAGACTGGACAGGTTGGGAGAGGTGTGATGTCCTGCTGCGGAGTGTACATTTTATCATGTGTTCAATAGAGCCATTGAAGGGTGCTAAATCCATGTTGGACATGAAGGGATTTGCTTTGTTAGGATAAGCATGATGCAGTGAGCTGGATCAGTGTAAGACATTGCTGTGATAACAGAGGTAGAAGGATGGGAGCTGAGACCTGCCACAGTAGAGAGGAAAGGAGAGGACCAACTTTTAGTTAACTGCTTCCGAGAGAGACAGACAGACATGTTCCATCCTCTTACCCATGCTGCTACTTGGTTGTTAATGCAACTTTGAGGAGGAATAGTGAGCTACTTATGGTCACTGCTGTGTGCCTGGTCTTAACCTGTTTCGGCCTTACTCAATTATACTAACTCTGCAAGGCCAGCATTAGTATCCTTGTTTTAGAGATGGGATTCAGGCTTATAGAAAGTCAGCTGGATTGACTGAGCCAAGCGTTCATGGCTAGATAGAGGCATCAATGACTTTTGTTGTCAGATATAATATTTAGAATCCTACCTCTTTATTTTACTTTGTCAGTAAGATGTTGATGGGGGAAGATCATGTTTAAAGATGATGACATGGCCATTGAAGAAGCTTGGTAAGTGCCTCAAGAGGAAATTTTGTGTAGTGAATAGCAGTTGTGTTCTGGATATATTGCATCTGGGAGGGTAGGGTTATTTATTAATGCTTTCGTGAAATATACTCTGGCTGAAAATGGATCTCAGAGATAATCTTGGTCAGTGTTTTTCGGATTCATAAGACTCCCTAATGAAGTCTCTCTGTTGTTGGCCAGTAGCCTTTTTAAAAGCTGTTTCATTACTCAGGAAATGTGTATAATGAAAAAATATTTCAGATTGTTGTTATGGTAAGGACATTAGTATTTTTTTTATTTGAGAGAGAGGGAGAGAGAAGTCTCATCCACTGGTTCTCTCGCCAGCTGAGGCTCTGCTCAGGCTGAAGCCAGGACCCAGCTGCCTGGAATGGCACTTGCTCCTTCCCATGGCGTACAGTAGCGGGAACCTGGAATCATGAGTAGAACTAGGACTAAAGCCCAGGCTTCAAGGCAGGTGTCACAAATGGCATTTTAATATGCACATCCTTTGGGGTGGGGGGAGATTTATTTCTATTTGAAACATAGATTTATATAAAGAAGGAGGGAGAGGTTGATTTTCTATCCTCTTGCAGGTTTCCCACACAAGTGTACAATCCCAAGGCTTTGGGCCGTCCTCTACTGCCTTCCCAGGCCATAAACAGGGAGCTGGATGGGAATCCAGGATTAGAACTGGCACTCATATGGGATCCCAGTACGTGCAAGACGTGGACTTTAGCTGCTACACTACCATTGCCGGGCCCCTTTATGGATATCTTAGGAAGTGTCTTAACCATTAGGTTGGATGGCAAGGGTTTTGTGGTGGTGGTGGTGGTGGTGGTTTTTTTGTGTGTGTGTGAAAAATTAAGTTACCCATCACTGCGATGCATTTCTATGCAAGGGGAAATTAGACATAGGTCTTGTCCTTGAGGAAGATGTTTTATTATTATAGGGGAGATAAGATATAGCCATAAGAGAAAAGTGAAATCCAAGGACAGATGAAGTACTGTATGATGATGGTGTGTCTTCTCATTGGATCAGTGGAGGAATGTGGTAATGATTTTTTTTTTAGCTGAATTTGAAAGAAGAATAAAATGTAGGTGTTAGAGATGAAGTTGGAAGGCATTGTCAATCAAGGGGAAATAGAATGCGGTTGCCAGATGGGAAAAGTGAGGCTCCTGGTAGAGCAAGGAGTCTCTTGTCCAGTGGGAATAAATTCAGAAAGGTGATCTGATCAAGAAGGCCTTGTGAGAGTTAGGGATAGACCACATCTAACGTGAGACTTTAGAGCAAGCATGCTAATAGGGTAGAGTTTAGTACTTCAGGAAGCAAGCTGTGGTTCTGGAGTTCTGGAGCTTAGGCCGAGGTAGTAGTGATGTCACTGGGATGCATGGTGTACATGATTTGTTTAACTTTCTACAACACTTGAGAATCACTCCACACATTCTTTAGTAGTTTTGTGAATATCACTGTTTGAGTATTGTATCCATCACTGTTTTGTGGAAATTACTGTTTGAATTAGAATAGATGTGCAGTATCTCCAGTGGAAAGGGACATTCATATGTAATAAAACTTAACTCTGTTAATTACTTTGTTGTGGAGTTCTCTAATTTAAAAGTCCAATTAAGAAGTTAATAGAGATTCTTTTGTCACACCATGAACTATTTAAAAGCTGAACTGTATTTATGTACATTTTGTTCTAAGACCTACATTCAGGCTCACAGGAAATTTCATTCTTAAACAGTGAGCTACATATTCATTTTTCACTTGCTTCTCCCAACTACTGATTTTCTTCATACAGCTGCAATAATTTTAGGTATCACATCACATCCAAATACATTTTCCCAGAGCACTGTTTGATTGACACATGGGGAAATAGGTAGTCAAAATTACTCACCGAAAAAAGTTAGCTGAAGGGAGTACAACCAATTCAGTGTTGGTTTCCTGTTTAAATTCTCCTGGTTCTATCCTGGTTGAATTTTCTTCCCTAAGTAAATTGGGCTTTCGGTTTCTGATGGAACCTTATACACTTCAAAAACCTCACTTTTCAGCCTTGCTCCTTAGCCTTTCTCAGCCAGGGTTCCTGGAAAGAGTTTAATTTAACGGAAAATTATTTGAGGATTAATCTTCCAATCTTCAGAAGGGCTGACTAGCATATTCTTTACTACAATGGATGTATGGCGCTGAATTCTCTTGGAGGGCTGCTTCGCTTAGATTCTCTTGACTTTCCTTTAAGCCTCTTTTCTGAGCTCCCACTTAACCTACAAAAATTGTTTTGGGAAGTTCTGGGTTGGAATTCAGACCAGAAAATGTGGGTTAACCTAAGTGTTTCTATATCAGATGCTTTTCATTTGTTCAGTACAGCTTATTTCTCCTAATATTTGTGATCATTAGTGATGTTATTCTGTAATTCTTTTAAAGACAACAATGCTTTCTGAAACTTTTTATTTAAAAAGAAAGAGGTCTTTCATCTAATGCCAGCCAATCATCACTGTGAGACCTGGTGTGAAGCCATGAACCTGGAACTCTGTCTGCCATGTGAGTGGCAGAAACCCAGGTACTCGAAGCATCATCTAGAATGCGGATTAGAAGTGGAATCACGGAGACTCAGACCAGGACTCTGATACAGAATGTGAATATCCTAAATGGCAGCTTAACTGATGTACAACACACCTGCCCTGCATCTAATTCTTAATCACTGAAAGTTTGAGTGGCTCTTAAAAAAAAAAAAGATGTTTTTTCTTTATTTGGAAAACGATATAGAGAAAGGGAGAAAGACAGTGATTGATCTTCATTTGCTAAGTAATTCCCCAGAAGGCTACAACAACCAGTGCTGGGCCATGCCGAAGCCAGGAGCCAGGAACCAGGGCTTTTTACCTGTATCCCATGTGTATACAGAGGCCCAAGCACTTGGACCATTCTCTACTGCTTTCCCAGGCACATTAGCAGGGAACTGGATTGGAAGTAGAGCAGCCAGGATTGGAGCCGGCATCCACTGGGATGCTGGTATTGCAGGTAGCTGCTTTACTTCCTATGCCACGACACTGGCCCAAGCTACTGAGTTTCACACAGCATCCCATATCAGGGCACTGGTTTATGTTCCAGATACTCTGTTTCCTGTCTAGCTTACCTGGGAAAGCAGAAGAAGATGGCCTAGGTGTTTGGGACCTTGTTACTCACATAGGAGACCCCAGAGTTCTAGGCTGCTAGGTTTGTCAAAGCAGTCTGGGGGAGTGAACCAGCAGACAGAAGATAAACAAATTCTGTCACTCTGCCTTTCAAATAAATAAATATTTTTAAAAACATGAAAAGAAATGAAGCGATAGTGAACTGAATCATTTGCATTCCTATACTTATGTACTGTATGATATTATATGAGAAAAATGATTGAATAATTCTAAATTGTTGGCATTCTGCAGGTCTACTAGTTGTAGAGAAGATAGGATATGGTCAAGTATCGTGTGGAACTTGAATGGTAATTAGAAAGTGAGATAAGCAAATAGAGCATGCTGCACATGTAAAAGATACTAAAAGTCATTCTTACAAGGTAGACTATGCAATTTTGTGAGCATTTGTATTTTACTTTAAAAAAATGTGAGAGAAAGAAGGAGAGAGCTCCTATCTGATGTTTCACTTCCCAGATGTTCACAGCTTAGTGCTGATCTCAGTGAGGTCTGCCAAGTACCTACAGCATTGAGCTCTAACTCCTGCCTCTTGGGGTTTGCCTTAGTAGAAAGTTGGAGGCGAGACCCCGAGGCCAGAATTGAATCCAGGTACTCTAATATGGGCATCTTTTTTTAAGGTTTTTTTTTTTTTTTTTGAAAGTCATATTTACAGAGGGAAGAAAAGAGAAAAAGATCTTCCATCCACTGGTTCACTCTCCACAGGGTTGCAACAGCTAGTTTAGCTGAACAGGAACCAGGAGCATCTTCCAGGTCTCCCATGCTGGCGCAAGGTTCCAAGGCTTTGGGATGTCCTAGACTGCTTTCCCAGGCCACAAGCAGGGAGAAAGAATGGAAATGAAGCAGATGGGACAAGAAGCAGTGCCCACATGGGATGTCAGTGCTTGCAGGTGGAAGACTAGCCAGTTGAGCTCTTGCATCAGCCCCATGGGCATCTTAATTGCTATCTTGAATGCCCACATCCATTTGTAATTTCTGAGATCATTAACATAGCAGAACAGATGACTTGTATTTTATGTAAAATATCGGATATTTTCCAAAATATTGTGCTGTGTAATTCCACTCATGTAGGAAGAAATGAATTGTAAACCAAACTCTTGCAAATATTGTTCTGATCTTTCTTGTGGTACTATCATACAGAATTACTTTTTCCTACTCAAAAGTAGTCACTGATCCCCATTCATTGGAGATTTCCCTCAAGCCATGCCTTTTTTTTTTTTTTTTTTTTTGAAGATTTATTTATTTTTTTATTGGAAAGGCAGATATATACAAAGAGAAATATCCTCCATCCAATGATTCACTCCCCAAGTGACCACAATGGCTGGTGCTGCGCCGGTCCAAAGCCAGGTGCCAGGAAATTCCTCCAGGTCTCCCACACGGGTGCAGGGTCCCAAGGCTTTGGGTCATCCTCGACTGCGTTCCCATGCCACAAGCAGGAAACTGGGTGGGAAGTGGGGCCGCTGGGATTAGAACCAGCGCCCATATGAGATCCCGGCATGTTTAAGGCAAGGACTTCAGCTGTTAGGCCACCGGCCAGGCCCAAGCCATGACTTCTTACACTGCCTAATTAAAGATACCGACCGGATAAGTGACATGAATGCTGAAGAAATGAATGGTCTCTTCTACAGAGAAGTGAGTGGGGTTTGCACACGTGTTCTGTGTACCACAAACCTACAGTGACATTCCATCAAGACTGCTTAATGCCACTGGCTATTCCTCAGGCCTGTCCTTTCTTGGGTCTGCACTGAGGAAACTTCATTCTACCCTATAACCAGACTCTGTCTTTTCTTCCTTTAGTACAGTAGGGCTTTTGGTGTATTTCTGCCTTCCTTTTTTCAAAAATTACTTTGTTCATTTCTGGATTATATAAATGTAACAGAGCCAAGGTTAGTGACAAAGCTTTTCATACACTTACATCTTTTTTTGGTTTTCAAAAATTGTAATTATTTTGAAAATCAGAGTCGCAGAGGGAGAGAGTCTTTCTTCTCCCATTTCCCAGCTAGTATTGGGCCAAGCTAAAGCCAGGAACTTTATCTGGGTCTCCCACATGGGTGGCAGGAATCCAAATCCTTGGGCCATATTCAAGTGTTTTTCTCGACCTAGTAGCAGGGAGCTAGACCAAAAGTGAAGCAACAGGACATGAACCAACTCCTCTGTGAGGTGCCAGTATCACACCCATTTGGGGCTACAATGTTGACCTATAACAGATTTTATCTCTTTATTTTAAAGATTTGTTTTTATTTGAAAGAGATATTTATAGCTCAAGAAAAAGAAGGAACAAGAGATCTTCCAATCACTTGTTCATTCCCCAAATGGCTACAATAGCCAGAGCTGAGTTGTTCCTAAGCCAGGAGCCAGGAACTTTTGAAAGATCTCACACAAGGGTGCAGGATCCCAGTGACTTAGCCATCCTCCACTGCTTTCCCAGGCCATGAGCAGGAAGTTAGGTAAGAACTGGAGCAGGAGGGGCATGAACCAGCGCCCTGTTGGGATGTCTGTGCTTGCCTGTTGAGCCATGGTGCTGACTACTAGATTCTATTCATATAAAGATAAAATTATTTGAAGTGTCTGTTTCATCAGACCAAAAGACGCATTTTGTTTTTCAATTATAGCGTGTTATCTCATTGACTCAAAGTTGTGATTCTGAATCAGCTTTCGAATATATTTAATACTGTAATATAGTATTATTTATGTTAGTAGATGTTTGAGTCTAATTTTGTTCTTAAGGAAGCCAAAACTATTTTTTTGCTTTAAAGGGGTACTGTTTTTATGGAACATCAGCTTGAATTGTCTGCTCTCCATAGTTAGGTATTTTGGCCTCAGTTTATTTAGGATGTTTATTTTTAACTTTCAGAGCATGGTAAGACCAAACTGATATTCCCATATTACCAATTGACTCAGCAGTTATCGCTTCACGAGATTTTATCCTTTAACTCATTAAAGCATGAGTTAAAGACAGTGTTACCTACAAGTTTGCAGGAGCATTTCTATATTTTTCCTGTGCACACTGATGACCTGGGCTGCAGAGCTTATCTGCTTGAGTCTTACCTCCTAAAATAAGTTGGGTTGCCACAGGAGAGGTGACCTGAATGCAATGCTCCCGCTAACAGTGGCTCTTGTGTCCTGGGATCAAAACTTGCCTCCACTCGACTTCTTCACTTGGAGACGTAGCTGTGAACTGGGCCTCTTCCTTTCTCTAAAAATTGTATATTTAGTGCTCTGCGTGGTAGCTTAGTGACTAAAGTCCTCACCTTACATGCACCAGGATCCCGTCTGCGAGCCATTTCCTATCCCAGCTGCTCCACTTCCCATCCAGCTCCTTGCCTGCGGCCTGGGAAAGCAGTGGAGGACGGCCCAAAGCCTTGGGATCCTACATTCATGTGGGAGACCAAAAAGAAGCTACTGGCTGCTGGCATTGGTTCAGCTCAGCAAAGTCTCACACTGGTGGAGTGAACTGATGGATGGAGAGTCTTCCTCTCTGTCTCTCCTCTGCATCTCTAACTTTTTTTTTTAAGATTTATTTAGTTTTCTTGGAAAGTCGGATATGTAGACGAGGAGAGACAGAGAGGAAGATCTTCTGTCTGATGATTCACTCCCCAAGTGACCGCATCAATGCCAATCCGAAGCCAAAAGCCAGAAGCCTCCTCCAGATCTCCCACACGGGTGCAGGGTCCCAAGGCCTTGGGCCGTCCTTGACTGCTTTCCCAGGCCACAAGCAGGGAGCTGGATGGGAAGAGGGGCTGCCGGGATTAGAACCAGCGCCCATATGGGATCCCAGCATGTTCAAGGCAAGGACTTTAGCCACTAGGCCACCGCGCCAGGCCCAACAATTGCATATTTTATTCTCCAGAATCTTATAGGATTCCAGCCTTACAGTCCATGAAAGTGTTCAACTTTTCCGGCCCATTTCTTCATGTTACTGCTCTATTAGTTGTTCCCATCCATGTAAGGTTGTTTTTTTGTCTGTCTGAAACAGTGGTTTAACTTCTATTTTCAGTTTACTAGAAAGTGGGAGAGAGAGAGAGCACATGCATATTCATCTACTGATTCACTGTACGGATGCTCCCAATGGCTGGGGCTGAACTTGGTGAAACCGGAACCAGGACCTCAGTCCTGGTCTCCTGCGTAAAAGTTGTTTTAATTTAATTTTTTAAAAAGATTTACTTATTTTTAATTGGAAACTCAGGTTAACAGAGAAGAGAGACAGGGAAAAAAATCTTCCATCTGCTGGTTCATTCCTCAAGTGGTCACAACAGCCAGAACTAAACCAATCCAAAGCCAGGAGCCAGCAGCTTGTTCTGGGTCTCCCATGCGGGTACAGATCCCAAGACTTTGGACCTTCCTCTACTGCCTTCCAAGACCACAAGCAGGGAGCTGGATGGAAAGTAGGGCAGATAGGACGCAAGCCAGGCCCAGACTGTGTCAGTTCTTTAAGATGCCTTTTTAGAGAGATTTACAGTGACCAGTATGTGCCAGCCGCTGTGATAGCTACTTATTATAGGAGAATGAATAAAGTATGGGTACTACCCTTGAGCAACTGCAAATCTGGTAAGCCAGATGTCTGATTCAAACAGAAAATGTAAAATAATCTAGACAGTTAATGATGGCCCAAAGACTTGGGTTTCTGCCACCCATGTGGGCAATCTGGATGGAGTTCTGACTTTGGCCCTGCCCAGCCCTGACTGTTTTGGGCACCTGCGTCATCAACCAGTGGATCGAAGGATCTTTTTGCCTCTGTCTTTTCCTCTCTCCCTTTTTATGGTTCCTTTCTAACAAATTCTGTCAAAAATAAACCATACTGTGCTGAATCCTTGATCTTTCTTAAGATTTATTTCTTGCAGTTATACAGAGAGGCAGAGAGACAGAGCGAAAGATCCTCCATTCACTGATTCACTCCCCAAGTGGCCAGAAGTAAGTTGATCTGAAGCCAGGAACGAGGAGCTTCTTCCAGGGCTCCCACTTGGGCGCAGTGTCCCAAGGCTTGGGTCTATTCTCAACTGCATTGTCAGGCCGTAAACAGGGAGCTGGATGAAAAGTATAGCAGCTGGGACATGAACCAGCACCCATATGTGATCCTGGTGTGTGTAAGGTGAGGATTTAGCCACTAGGTTATCGCACCTGGTTAAACATTGTTTATTTTTAATGTACTTAACAAAACTGTTCCTTTGATAAAATTTCACATGGTTTTGAATTTCATGAAGTTTAGACATCCTTTTCATTTTTACTTATAATGTGCTGTGTTGTTTTAGATAGATAGCGCTTCTTAGTAAGCCACTTTTTGAAATTCCTGCATTAGTAAACAGAGAGGAATGGAAACAGTCCTGGTTTAAATAAGACAGTCCTGGTGTTTTGGTGAAGCATCTTGACTTCAGTATCACAACCTCAGAAATGCCTTTGGGTCTGGTGCCTGTTATAAAAGAACCTGATGCCAGGGAACTGCTCTTGGCCTTCCGCTGCCCGATTCTGATACTCAGATCCCTGGCTTGCAGTTCTCCCCAGCATTTGAGGTCACACTGAAGACCCTTCAATTCTTTGTTTACATCCACTCCACTTGTCAGGAACTAGAGCCAGTTAAGAGTGCTGTGCAGCAAGAACCACTCGTATAATTAAACTCTTAATTTCAAGTATGGCTTTTTTTTGATTATAGAGTTGAGTGCTGCTTGTAAAAATTCAGGCAGCCTGGAAAACCATAAAACATACAATCTCACCACTCAGAGATAGTAAAAATGAGATATTTTCAACTTTCTAAACAATTTTGGGATGAAGAACATATGCACAGCATGACACTGTTATGGTACACAATTTAGCAGTTTGAATATATATATCTGTTCACAAGGGTATGAAAGCATCACCACAGTTTTAGAACATTTTCATCACATCAGAAAGAAACCCTGTACCTTTACAGCATCACTCATCCCACCTTTATGCCCCCAATTCCTCCATATCTTTGAAATCTCATAAATCTTTTTTTTAAAAACAGATGATGGACTGAGAAACATGTTAAGACTTGTCTGTGAAACCTAGCGTGGATGAAGTATCCACAGTTTGTCAGCCATTGGCAATTCTTATATTTGCTTTGAAGTTGGAGGGAGAATTTATAAGGAATAAAAGAAGATGAAAACTAGATTGTACAAAGCCTTCAAAAGCTTACCCAAAGTATATATTAGTAAGTATATATATTGTGAATGATTTACAAAGGTTAATCTTGACTTTTAATCTAATTTTCCCATGAATTTAAATACTCACGTGCACGGTTTTTCCAAAACTTAATTAAAAATTAGAAAAGTTCTATGTGTAAGGTGCCACTTTTCCACGTTGCTGTATCAATGCATGTTGCTGTATTCTAAGCTCCCTAAGTTTTCTTTTGTTAGAAATACAAATGCTGTATAAAGACAGCATTTGAAAATGCTTTCAGAATGCTGCATTTAAAAATGCCTTCCTTGCGTGTTGGTGCCCTTGGAGTGGCTACTGTCTACAGTGTCGCCGTCTTACATGGGCACTGGGTAAAGTCCTAGATGCTCCACTTCCACTTGAGCTCTCTGTTATTGTGTCTGCTCAAGTAGTGGAAGAAGGTTAGACTGCTAGTTCCTGCACCCGCATAGGAGTCCTTGAAGAAGTGCTCGGCCTCTGGCTCAGCTCTGTCCTCTCCAGCCATTCAGGGAATGAACAAGTGGTTGCAAGATCTCCCTCTGTCTCCTGTCTCTCTTCCAAAATTATTATTTGTTTTCATTTGAAAGGCAGAGTTAGAGAGGAGAGGCAGAGTCACAAGGGAGATTCCATTTACTGCTTCACCCCCCAAATAGTTGGGCCAGTCCAAAACCAAGAGCTTCATTCAATCTCCCACGTGGGTGCCAGGGAGCCTAAGACTTGGGCCATCTTGCATTACTTTCCCAGGCACATTAGCAGGGACTAGCTAGATAGGAAATAGAGCAGCTAGGACTTGAACTAGCATGAATTAGCACCGACATGGGATGTCTGGCCTCCCTAAATTTTTTTTTATAATGCCTCTGTTTGGAATCTGGTTTACTGCTTTTGATTCTAATGTCTTCCAGTGAAGTGCCCAGCGATATGGTTGGTACTGGCTGTTTGTTTTTTCTCTACAATTCACACTATCACTGTAGTGTTGCCTTCTAATCTGGATACTTCCAAACACAAACAGATTTGCTTTGCCTCTGTCAAAAATGTTCATAGCAGAGGTTTTCAAGTAAGGTGGGAGTACCAGAAAGCCTTCAGGAAGGTCACAATGTGGACACCACTAATCTGGATCCTGTTGTACTCAGTCACTCATCAGACCAGTTTAGAGAGTGTAAAAGTCAAACCCACATATAAACCAACTCATTTTCTCATTTAGTCCTGGGATGGGGATAATACTGAAATGGGTGGCATTCTCTTTTCAAATTGCACTGGGAGTAGCTGCTAATAGTGGAAACCTCTAATGTTAAAAGCATGAGAGTGCTAAGTGTCTTCTGTAGTCATTACAGAGTAATAAAGTGCAGTAATGCTGATCAAATCATAGTAATTGCTGTTTTCCACCACTAACTTCTTGCCTACGATTTTAAACACCTGATTGTACAGATAGTTCAAGGTGGGGAAGCTGGAAGGATGGCAGTTGGTCGGTCCGCATACTACGTTAGCGATAACTGAACAGGCAGGACAGACTACTTTAAGATCAGGGCAGCTGGTGCACTTTTATTTCTCTAATAGTTTAGTATGAGGGTTAAAGTTTATATTGTTAATGTTTTAACCTCTTTAGTTGATGCTTTCTTTGGGGGACTACTCTGTATTGATTTGGTAACTTAGGGATGTCCTTTCCTGGCTAAAATGTAAGATACATGGAGCACATGCACTAGTCCTAAGAAACTCAAACACCTTGCAACTGATTTTACCCAACCTAGAGGATAAACATTCTTTCTCATTTTCTCCCCTTTTCCCGTGTGTGAGGAAAGAGTTAAATTGATATCACTGCTAAGCAGAAAGTGCCTCGTGCATGGGATGGAATGAATAATTTAGTATGTTCGGGAAATGCAAACTGCAGTAGAATTCAAGCAAGCTTATCAGAACTTAGATCAATATTTTACTTGATAATACGAAGTGAAAGTCAGTGGGAAGAAAATGCTTAGAGATACCAAAGCTGTAACGTTGCTTAATAGTTTCAGTTATGAGAGAGATTGGAATTTCTGAATTGAAAATGTTTTGTCTTGCGCAGTAATGATGGTTTACCTGCATTCTGACAATAGTCAGATGACTTTCTGCCAACGAGATTGGTAATGGGATGTGGCAGTTTCTTTGCTGTCAGAGACGAGATGATTTCTCAGGTTTTTCTTGTAAGTTTTTTAAATTGTCCCTTTTTTTTTCTCTTGAAACATGGATTTAAGAAACTGAAAGGTAAAACTTGAAGTCTAGCCATGTCTCTGTTTAGTAAACGTTTTATGAAATTAGGCTACAAACATTGAGAAGATAGATTTTTTAAAAGCAATTTAAGTTTAAGTTATAATCATGGAGATTTTTCTAATTGTTTATTTTGGAATGATCTCAGCTTGGGAGACATTTCGTATGTATGCCTGTGGTATTTATCTCATGTTCATTGTTGTTAACATTGTGCATGCGACTTAATAAATGGATGGGGTGGTTGGAGTTACTTGGCAAAGATTGACATTTATTAGACTTATTTATGTTTGCAGATATCTGCTCTATGTATTATTTTTAAAGCAAGACTTAATAGTATTAAGTTGTTAAATATTTCTAATAAAATTATTTTGATTACTTAAGACTTACTTCACATGTATTTCAATATAAATTGGTTGGGTTCGATTCTACTGAAATTTTTTAGTTAGTATGAGTGGTACTATTTTAAATACAGTTTCAGGGGAAAGCTAAGAAATTGTCTTGTTTGCCTTTATGTGATTTTTCTTAAGCCAGAATATTTTTAACCCATTAACTGTTTCTTGGTTAATATAGATGAAAAAAAAATTTTTTTCTGGTGCTGGAAAGAATTTCTTTAGGATTTTACAGAAAGTTATTGATGTAAAGTTTTTTTTTATAAAATTGGTAATAAATAAATTATATTTTATATATTTTTTTGCCATCTCAATTTTAATTGTCACTTTGGTTTTAGGTTAGTAATCCCTTTTCATAAATTATCTTCTCGTTTTTTGAATGTGGAGAATTTGCTTCATTGATAACAAGCTAAATTTTAAGTAGCCTAAATAAATAGCTATTTGTGGTCACTTGTTTTTAGTAAGATATTTTGTCAAGTTTGTATATGTATTAAGGAAAAATAGAACTAATAAAATGTGACTTGCTAATATATAATATCTTTTTTTCAAAGTGCAAGACAGATATACCAATACTTTATTCAATAAATATAAAACCCCTCAAAATTGTAGGAGGCTGTTTACAGCATCTATGGGCTTGTCCGGAGTAGAAGTGAGTTAATCTTCTGCATATCCCACAAACTGTTTTTCAGATATGGTTCTCCTGCAAAAGGGTAGATTTTATGAAATTGACCTTAATGGCCATAGAACTTAATTTCTCTGTCTCATCTACATAAACTTTTAAAATATGTAACCCTAAGATGCAGATTATAGTCTTTGATTGTTTAACTACAGAAATTATTAAAAATAGAAGTGCATCATTCTATGGCTTTTTATAGGGTTTTTCCATGATTGCATTCACAAAATTTTAAGAACTAATGTTTAAGAAGATACGTTTTTATTAAATTGCAGAGCTTCCAGGATGAGGATCTAGATAGGACGTATGTATAAACACATTTTGAACATTTCAAAGCACCTTTTAGTTTGTGTGAAGTTCTTCAGATGGCCCCATTGTCCTTTGAAGCTTCTAACACCAAGGTGTCTGTTGCAGCCCAGAGCAAGGTTACTGCTACCCAGGACAGCACTAATTTGCGATGTATTTTCTGTGGTAAGCAACATTATGTTTACATTACTTTTTCAAGCTGTGGTACATACTTTCTTGCACATTTCCATAACTTTTGTTTCCTTAGGCCATAGTCTGGTTTGTGGCATTTGGGATATACAGCGAGCTATTTTTTTTATGTTGTGGTATTTGTTGTGGTTCATGTAGGTGATGGGTCAGCTTTTGAGTTGGCTTGTTAGTGAGATTTAATTAGAATTAGGATTGTAAAGCTATTTTTGTCCACTATACTCAGTACAGATGAGAAGAGGTTTTATTCATTTTTCAACTATTTTGTTTGGGAGCAAGCTGCATTTAGAATATGAGGGAAAAATTAAAATTCATCTAAATATGGTTTGAGGAATGTAACTTACTCGGAGGGAACATTTGCTTAACCTGAGTTGATTTTAGGTGCATGTTGTGAGGCATTTGTGACCTATTGCTTGCTTTGATGGGTTGATTTCTTACTGACGGCCTCCTTTGCTCAGTGGGATACATATATTTGGCTTATTGAATATAGGTTTACAGAGTTTTTTTTTTACTCTTATATGTACTTGTGTGCACATGTATTATTTGCATGGATGAACTAGCTGTGTGACTTACAAATTATAATTATCAAATTATAATCAGATGTTTGTGCATATCCCTGCTCTCACATAAGGAGATACATATATTAGCTATATATATGATATAGAGATTGGGGGTTACCGTGTACAAATTTGTTTTAGACTCCCTTGTTTCTGAAACTCAATTTTTAAAAAAGATCTATTTATTTTTATTACAAAGTCAGATAGAGAGGTAGATCTGCTGTCTGATGATTCACTCCCCAAGTGAGCGCAATGGCCGGTGCTGTGCTGATCCAGAGCCAGGAGCCAGGAACTTCCTCCAGGTCTCCCACATGGGTACAGGATCCCAAAGCATTGGGCCATTCTTGACTGCTTTCTCAGTCCACAAGCCAGGGAGCTGGATGGGAAGTAGAACTGCCGGGACTAGAACCAGCGCCCATGTGGGATCCTGGCACATTCAAGGAGAGAACTTTAGCCGCTAGCCCATGGCACCAGGCCCGTGAAACTCAATTTTGAAAACCTAAGTGCTAAAAGTGAGTTTTAATTATTGGACGGCCCTCCCCCAAGTCATTTTGAATGCATATGTGCCCTTTTCACCCATGTATTTCTTGACTATATTAGTTCATGAGAGAAAACTTGAATTTTATATAAGTAGTTCAGCTGCATGTGTGTGATTGAAAATTTTTCATGTGATTCCTCAGAATTACTGAATTTCTTTATAAAGAGAATTACTATATAAAATGTATATACTTATTGGGATAGGAAAAAAGAATCATTTGTCGAAAAGACTAAGTTGTTTCTTTCTCACCTGAAATTTCATTTCAGGATTGCCCCAAGAGCCTGTTGTTTGGCCTTCTGTTAAGTCCCTACTGAGTCCTAGATTTCCATAGATAAACATTGTTTACTCATTGACTTTTGTTTCTGATTTTACTGCCTCCTCCTGGGGGTTCTTCCAGGCCATCTTTTGAACCAGCCATGAATGGTTATTGATATTTGTGTTATTAGGGCTCCCAGCTCATTTTGGAAACCTACTTAATACTCTGTTAATGTACTTTTCTACTGAATATGTTGAGGTCCACATGCCAAATAATGGTTTACCCAATTTCAGAGAAAGGATTGATTTGACCCTAACCATGTTGAATTTTCAAAGGTGTAAAAATGTGTGTGTAAAAGTAGATTTCTCCCCATTATTTTACTGTGTACAAGCAATATAATTACCACTTTGTTAAGTTTAAACTTGACTGTATTGTGTATAGTAGTGCCTGTTTGTCTTTTAGTCTTGTGTTTATTATATAGTCTGTGAATAAGTGTGAAAGAGCTGTGAAAAATAAAGTGTGACAGTGAAATGTGATTTAATCCAAACTCAGTGTTGAAGGCAGGACTGAAATGCCATATCTAATTTAGAGATTCTCATTTCCTTCATTATAGGATACTAGATCAGTAACAATTTTTTTTTTTATTAGAACAATTCAGAAACTTTGCTGTATATCTTTTCTGCTTGCCAGGACAAAGTAAGATCAACTATTGATTGTCTTTGGCTGTGCTAATGAGACAGGGGGAAAACTAATTCTGAAACGGCAGTTCTTCAGGATAACATAGTAGAACAAAGTAGGTTCACTCGTTTCTTAGCCTTGATTATTTCATCTCTCTTTTTTTCCCCCAAGAGCTGTTAATGACCACTTACTTGATGCTTATAAACACTTAACATTTGCTCACCAAAATGGTTATTGGCAGTGTCTACTTTGTATTTTATGAAAACACAAATGCCCACCTAGAACTATGATCTGTGAAGTCAGAGTTAAGGTCTAGAAAATAGAGCAGCAACTGGTTAGTAGTTGCTGCTTATGTTGTGTATGGTGCCTTTGGTATTTCTTACCAGTTGTATAATACCTGTTAAGATGTTTGACGGGAAGAAAATGTGTATTTATGTACCAGAACCTCATAGTTTATCTGAAACTCTAATAATATGTTTATACTTTTTAAGTACACATAAATTTCAGTGTACTAGTTATTGCAGTGTGTTTGACCATACTGATGAAGAAAAATAAACAACACACCTGAATTAAAATAGTTGTGAGAAAATGCCAAGGGGAAGGATTCTCTTCCTTCTCCCCATTGATGAAGTTTCTGGAAAGGCAAGTGGTCCATGTGACGAGGAAGCTGTGAGAATTGTTCCTGGATCAAAATTTTCCTTTCTTAAAAGTCATCCCTGAGATTTCTCAACTATATAGGCGTTAACTGTAGTAGATTATTTTTATGGTTATGGTATGAGCCACAGCATTTTCCCCATATTTCCCATATTTTAAAGACCTCTTTTTTGGATAGGTCTGCCAAACAAGCTTACTAAAAGACAAAAAAAATTTTTTTGGTTTTTTGAATTACTTGAAACCCTTGTTTTTTAAAAGCTAATAAAATCAGTAGGACTGCATTGAAACGGTGACATCCTTTTCTTGAGTTTATACATTCTTGAGTTAAAACTTAGATTTAGTGGGCGAATCACCATAGTAACATTACTGTTGAGATATTATAGTTGTCCTAGTTGTGACTGGTCAACGTCCTTCCTTGAGATGGATGGCAAATTGTGCTAACACTGACATACAGGTATTTCATTTTTAAATAGCTTGAGGTTTGCCATTATATACTCATGTATTTTTTAAAAATTAGTTAAACCATAGTGGCCTTATGAGTTACCCATGCTTGCTTTTAATAGTTTTGGATAAGTATAAATTTAGATATACAGAGTACATTTCCCAAATACTTTATCCTTGCTCCCATTCACCCTTCCACTTTATGTGTCCCTGTTCTTCTGCCACAAGAGATCTTTTTTCTAAAAAATATTGAACATCAATGTATGATCTTAATAGGAACTGTCTGTTGTTTTTATAACATTATGTTAATTTGCCAAAGAAGGAATTCTAGGCTGTTCATTAAATAATAGTAATATATTTTCATTTACTCATTTATCTGTGTATTTAATTTTGATTTTAAAAACATGTTTTTGTTTTGGGATTAACATATTATATTTTTTTGATTCTCAAAATAGACTTTAGAAATTTTAATGAAATATATAAGTGCAGTTGTTATCTAATTTGTCTTTAGAGGACAAATTAAGTGATTATTGTAAAGAATGTTGGTAAGGATATAGGGAAAAAGTTAGTAGGTAAGTTCAGATTAAATTATTTCCATGTTTCTACACTTAGTATATACCAGTTCTGTATTATATCTTAATGAACCTTTCCTTCTAATTGTGAAATTTACTCCACTATCATAAAAATATTTTGTGCTGTTAGCTCATAGATTGCAAAAATTTGCTCCAGTTTTAAAACAAAAAATTTACTTTTATATTAGTACCTGCACACTTTTCTACTAGGAGCATTTGCTGGCACTAAAATTCAGTACTGTGTGTGTGTAGTCATATTCTCCAGAGTAGAAGATATCTACTATTTATTGTGTTTTTGCTGAATTGGATTTCAAGCTTATTGTTTTTCTAGTCTTAGACGTTGTGTACTAAGTCTAATTTAGTGACAGATTGCGTTTTTTGTGTCGACACTAAGATGATTCAATCTAGTGGCCTAGAATTCTGTGTAAGATGCTAGAAATTAGTCTGCATTATACATGATGTGTGGGAGTGAGTGATCATTAATTTTTTGTGACAGAACTAAGTTGGTGTGAATGCTGGGCTTTTTTTTCCCCCTCCTTTTCTTCCCCAAATGCAGTATTTTTAAGATCATCTGTATTACATAAAAATTCAATAAGTGGGTTAATTATTGTGGAAGTTGAGCAAATGTTTGTTTTCCCCAGCTGAGTACAGTTGTTAAGATAAGTAGTTTAATTACTGTATGAAAGTTTAGCAAATGCTTGTTTCCACCAGTCAATGCCAGGCCAGTAGACAAAAATGGCAGCTTAACTTGGTCAAGTTTGATAAATGCAGTAGCATACATCAGTCTAGTAATAAGGTTCTCATGCTCTCTCTCTCCTGTTTTTCATTTCCAGTGTTCTATTTAGGTGAGTTTTTGAATTCTGATTTTTCATTTAAGTTCTTCCTTTCCACTTCATGAATAATTATCCCAAAGAGAATGTCTCATTGTCTTAGAAAATGTCAAGCTTAGGTGCCTCTTCAGATGCTCATTGAACACTTGTTTTACTCAAGCTCTTCATATATAAATGTTTATTTTTCCTTTTATTGTTAATGTTTTCCATTTGTTTCAAATAAGGCTTCTGGAGATGATGGCAGCATTATGTTGCAGTCTTTCATTTGCTGTGTGTTATGTAAAGCTTATCTTTTATTTTGCTAGACAAAAAGGAGACATTTGTAAATATGTGATGATTTTATGTTTTTCTCATGACTTTATCTCCTCCATCCAGCTAGATATAAAGATAATGTTCATCTGTAATATTTTCCTCCCTTTATAGGGCCAACATTGCCTAGACAAAATTCACAACTACCTGCCCAAGTTCAAAATGGCCCATCCCAAGAAGAAATGGAAATTCAAAGAAGGTAAATTAGTGAGTTATTATTTACGCTTTTTCTTAAGAAGAGCAAATTGTGAAGCTACTAACGTTGAAAGCAGATTCTGTCTTGTTAGCTGCTTGAAAGTTAAGACTGCTAAATGACTTGATAATTCTTAGGCTGGACACAGTTGTAAAAACATTTTCTAACTTTTTGAAAACATCGTTCTTAAACATTTAAAATAGTTGAGGTTAGTTTAACAGCATATGAAGTGTTTACACTTCATGTATTCTTATTTTTATAATAGTTACATATAATGTAATATATAATTATACTAACATAAATTATAGTATATGATAGCAGTGTGTTGACAGTTTGACTTCCACATGTCTTAGTTATTTAACTAGAAAGTTGACGTAGCTTTTGTTGGTTCACAAGGCATTGGTCTCGATATTATCTTAGGGTTTAGTAGTAAAATATGCAGTTCTGTTTGTGATTGAGGGCTGGTTGAATTGAGGTGCACATATTCATTACACCAAAACAGAAATACATTTGAAGTTATGATAGAGCCTCATTTAGTTTTAGTTTTGTCTTGTTTTCCCTGAATTGGCAGTCCAAATGATAAACTGGTTTGCAGCAGAATAGTTTTGATAAGATTCAGGTCCATTACATAGCTAAAATTAAGCTCTTCAGAGTGAGTGATTTTTTTGAGAGGCTGAAGTTGCTTTTAATCATTAGTAGGTCACCCTTGTTTTGTTCTGTATGGTTCATAATCATTGTTTAGATGGGCCATTATAGGCATATAGATCAATTTTCCCAGTTGAAGCATTGGCTCCATTTGCATTTCTCATATAAAAATGTCTTACTACATGCATCATGTTCTCCTGACAATTGGGAAAAGAGATTTCTTGTTATGATTTAATTATCTGCTTTGGAGTATATCTGCTAGGCTCACTATCATTTCCCCAAATTAATTTTGTTTGTCCTACAGAGCTTACATACACATGAATTCTATGAGATCATTCTAGAAATGGCCTCAAAATTTGGTAAAAATCCATACACTCTTCTAAATGATACTATAATAGATATAAATAAAATTGTTTCTGTAGAAATAAGACAAGTTTAAAAGATATAATTTTGGTATTATGTTGATAGTTTTGAAGAAAAAGCAGAATACTAAGTTAGAAACTACAAAAATGATTGTCTTATGCACACATACAAAAATAATAATGAATAATGATCTTAGTAGTATTGATAGTAACCCAGTTGCAGATAACAGTAGGAACCAAGAGGCAGAAACACACTGGATATTGTGGCAATATAAAATGGACAAGCAAACCATTGTTCACGTAGTTGCTGGAGGCCAGCTGGAGGCCAGTGGAAACACAAATGACCCCTATCTAGGGTTGCTTCTGATTAAAAGGTCACAAATGATACTTCAGTACCCGCAGGGCTATCGGAAATGCTCAGCTTGCAGTTTTAGTTGGAATTGGATATTGAGTTTTCACTAATTGCTATTAAAACCCCATATCTATTTTTTTAATTGATTACATTGCATTATATGACACAGTTTTATAGGCACTGGGATTCCCCCCACCCCTCTCCAAACCCTCCCCCCATGGTGGATTCCTCCACCTTGTTGCATTACCACAGTTCAGAGTCAGTTGAGATTCTTTCATTGCAAGCATCTACCGGGCATAAAGTCCGGCATCCTATTGTCCAGGTAAGTTCAACGTTTTCTTGGGGAGACCATCTCTGGTCTGAAGGTAGAGCCGGCAGAGTATCATCCCGTTCAATTAAAAGCCCCTACATTACATCAGTAACAATTTATAATGTTATGGAATTAGTTGACATGGTATTGAGTAACCAGTATGTTAAAAGAGAAAAAAAATGCAAATTCTGAACCACATCCTGTGACTTCTACATTGACATTTCAATTATTAGTTTATATACAACCGGGTTCTATACACCTTAAAATGGCTACAGATTACTATTCAACTGTCTCATGTCTATTTTAATTTTAGTATTTAGCAGTTTATAGCGTTGAAGCATGATTTTGCTGAACCTGGCTGTTTTTCGGGTAGTCTAACTCTATAACTCTAACAAGACATATGCCAACAGTTTAGGTGAACAGTTTTAGGAGGGGTGTGCAGAGAAATCTTCAATACCCCAGTGAGGAGTAACTAATCTCTGTGTCCCACCTAGTAAAGTATGTGTGAATCTATGCTGACCGTTTCCTGTCTGATTCTAAGCTTTGCTTGTTGTTCTCTATCTATTCTAGTTTTTTTGTAAAACCCCATATCTAATCTCGATTGTTTCTACTATTAAAGTGCTAGCAGCCAGTAGTTATCTGTATCTGGGGTTCTTTGTTCTAAAGAGTGTGGGAATGGTTTATTTTAAATTTGGTTTGTTGTGTGCATTACTTGTTTTCTTGAAGACTTCAGTCATCTTGAAGAATGAAACTCAAACTTCTAAAAGCAATTGTGATTTTTTTTTTTTTTAAGATTTATTCATTTTATTACAGCCAGATATACAGAGAGGAGGAGAGACAGAGAGGAAGATCTTCCATCCGATGATTCACTCCCCAAGGGAGCCGCAACGGGCCAGTGCACGCCGATCCGAAGCCGGGAACCTGGAACCTCTTCCCGGTTTCCCACGTGGGTGCAGTGTCCCAATGCATTGGGCCGTCCTCGACTGCTTTCCCAGGCCACAAGCAGGGAGCTGGATGGGAAGTGGAGCTGCCAGGATTAGAACCGGCGCCCATATGGGATCCTGGGGCTTTCAAGGCGAGGACTTTAGCCACTAGGCCACGCCGCCGGGCCCGAGCAATTGTGATTTTTAAAAATTGTTTTCTAGGGCTGGAGTTGTACTGTGGCAGGTTAGGATTCCTGCATCACATATCAAAATACTAGTTTAAGTCCCAACAGCTCTGCTTCTGATTCAACTCACACACATAGGAAAGCAGCAGATTATAGCTGGGTCGTTAGTTCCCAGCCTGCCATCTGGGAGACCTAGATGGAATTGCTCATTCTCTGGCTTCCGTCTAGTCCAGCCCTGACTGTATCCCTACAATGACCTGGAGGCCAAAGGTAAGAACACGGTCAGTTGAGCTGGCTCCACTGCCTCCCTGGTTCTGCATTAGCAGAAAGGTAGGATCGGGAGCCAGAGCTGGGTTGAGCCTGGTGTTTGATAAGGAGTACAGTCAGGCATCTTAACTGTTAGACTACTGCATGAAGTTTCTCCCTTAGTTTTTGTGTGCGTGGCGGTGGGGAAAGGGAGGGTTAAGATTGATTTATTTAAATTGGAAAGGCAGATTTACAGAGAGAAAGATCTTCCATATGCTGCTCACTCTCCAAATGGCCGCAATGGCCAGAGCTGAGCCAGTCCAAAGCCAGGAGCCAGGAAGCTCCTCCATATCTCCCACGTGGGTGCAGGGCCATCCTCCACTACTTTACCAAGCCACAATGAGATGTGGAGCAGCAGGGACAAGAACTGGCTTTGGGCCCCTGAAGTTTTCTCTGAACAGTAACCTCTGTACTGATTGCTTCCGTGTTTCCAGCTGGTGTCATGGAGCCTTTTGAAACTGGGTGAAGTGGTAGACTGTACCTCTCTGCCATCTAGTCCCTAATCATTCAGATATATATGTAATTACATATAGAAGCTTGATACCATTTCAAAGGATCACACAGCACTGAAATCCCAGCAGTGGATCTTCAGTGAGAATTTCTGTTGTGGAGCTTCATCTGTTTGAATATCCTACTGCTGCCTCTGTTAATTGCTTAAGGTTTCACCTTTAATGTGCAGTTTTCTACTTATTATTTAGTTACTTATTTGAAAGGCAAAATGATGGAAGGAGGGAAGGAGAGAGAGATCTTCTAGCCACCGGTTCACTCCTCAGATGTCCACAGCAGCTGAGGCTGAGGCCGAGCTGAAACCAGGATGCTAGAACTGCAGCCTGATCTTCCGGTGGGCGGCAGGGGCTTAGGTGCTTCAGCCCTTGTGTGCTACCTTCACCAGCACGTTAGCAGGCAGTTTCATCAAGAAGCATAGTAGTCCAGACTCCAACCACACTCCAATAGGGAATGTAAAATGTCCCAGGAGGCAGCCTAACAAACTTCACAACAATGCCTACCACATCAAGTGCACTTTTTTTTTAGTACTTTATTACAGCTGGATTAATTTTTCTTACACTTTTTTTTTATATAGCAAAGAAAATGCTGAGGAATACAAAGGAACACAAAGTGGTGATTAAAAAAAATACTGCTGCATGATGATGTCTTTCCCATCATTCTGATTCTTAGAATTCGTCACATTAAACCGTTTTTACTTTTAACACTTCTGATGACTTCATCCAGACTCTAAAGGAATATGTCCATGTTTGTATTTCCCTGATTAATCAAGTAACAGTTGGTTTCTGTTAACTTGTTGCATGAAAAAAAAAAGTATTAACCTTGCCAGTGAGTGGCTGGTTTAGTTCTGTCAATGTTTTGACCACTGACTGGCCTGCAGCTTCCTTGGTGTCTCTTAATGGCTCCGTTGGAGCAGGGCAGGGGTGGTGCACTCTACTGCTTTATAGATTCCTCCCACTTCAGTAAACCCATCACCTTTCTTTCACTTTTTTTTTTTTGAAGATTTGTTTTATTTTTATTCCAAGGTCAGATATACAGAGAGCAGGAGAGACAGAGAGGAAGATCTTCCATCTGATGATTCACTCCCCAAGTGAGCACAACGGCTGGTGCTGCGCCAGTCCAAAGCCAGGAGCCAGGAACTTCCTCTAGATCTCCCACATGGGTGCAGGGTCCCAAGGCTTTGGGCCGTCCTCGACTGCTTTCCCAGGCTACAAGCAGGGAGCTGGATGGGAAGTGGAGCTGCCAGAACTAGAACCGGTGCCCATATGGGATCCTGGCATGTTCAAAGCCACTAGGCCTCCATGCTGGGTTCCCTTCTTTCACTTCCAAGGTTTATACATTTTCAGTCTCCATAAAGCAGTCACTTAATCTTTGTAGATGATTTTACCCCCCACTTTCAAGAGTCTTAAGAGTTTTCACAAAGATGTGACTGACTCGGGCTTGGTGCGGTGGCCTAATGACTTAAGATCTTGCTGGGATCCTGTGTGGGTGCCAGTTCTAATCCCATCTAATCTAAACAAGCAGAGAGAAAGAACCTCCATAGCTGGTTCGTTCCCCAAGTGGCCACAGTGGCCAGAGCTGAGCTGATCCAGAGCTAGGAGCCTCTTCTAGGTCTCCCACATGACCGCAGGGTCCCAGGGCTTTGGAACATCCTCTAGTGCTCACCCAGGCCTGAAGCAGGGAGCTAGATCAGAAATGAGGCAGCTGGAACATGGGATCCTGTTGCGCACAAGACGAGGATTTAGCCACTGAGTCATTGTGCCAGGTCCCAGTTGCTGCACTTTCTATCCAGTTCTATGTTAATGGTCCGAGAAGGTAGTGAATGAGGGCTGAAGTCCCTGGCTCCTGTATCCGGACCAGCCCAGCTTTAGCCTTTGTGGCTATTTGGGGCATGAACCAGTGGATGTAAGATGTCTATCTCTAATCTCTAACTCTTTCAAATAAAAGCTAAAAGTATGCCTTTAAAAAGTTCAGGTGCATTAAAATAATTATATAAAGTTACTTTCAGACTGTATAAAATATTAAATGTAAATGAATTTTAGACTTTTTAGACTTGGTTCCAAACCCCAAATACCTCATTATGTGTGTGTATATTCTGAAATCTGACACACTTCTCGGCCCAGCTTTTCAAAATAGGAATTCTCAACTTGGGTAATGCAAACTAAGTGTGATTTTAAAATCTTCTAAGGACTACATTCTAAAGAAATTTATGCAAACAATTGAAATTACTTTAAAATAAATTGATTTTAGTAACGTTTAATGCTATACGCTGAGCATTTCAATAGGTAATCGGTAGAAAGCCGTAGAGATTTTATGTACTCCTTTTAATGTTCAAAGTCTTTAAGTTCTTGTGTGGAAGGCACGGTTCTGTGTCCTAGTGGCTGAGGTCCTCGCATTGCACACACTGGGATCCCATATGGATGCTGGTTTGTATCCCAGATACTTGATTTCCCTTCCAGCTCCCTGCTTGAGGCCTGGGAAAACAGTTGAGGACAGCCCAAAGCCTGGGATGCTGCACCCGCATGGCAGACCCAAAAGGGCCTCCTGGCTTCTGGCGTCAGATTGGCTCAGCTCTGGACATCATGGCCACTTGTGGAGTGAACTAGTAGATGGAAGATATCTCTCTCTGTCTCTGTCTGACTTTTTAATAAAAATAAGTGCATCTTTAGAAAAAAGAAAGTTGTGTGGAGTTTTGAAAAAATTGTACTGTTTCATTTGGCAGGCAGTGAGACTAAAACATATTTTAAACTGTATATTTTAGTTTCTCAACAATAACCCTTGACTAGTAGCTGGCTGTTGAAGTAAATATATAGCAGAATAGCTCAAGAATAGAGATGACTTCTCAGCCTAGCTAGCTAAAAACATTTTTGTTAGTGTTGCTTGTTAGAAACATGAGTGCTATAGAGGTGCTGCTTGGCCTTTAACAGAAGCACCAGACTGTGGGGTGGATCGGAGGTGTAATGGGCACAGTGGGAGGGGATGTGTGTGTATACCAGCTAAAAAGAGGGATTCAGGGCAAGTTTGCTCTGTTGGTCCCTTTCCCTTGCTCAGCTCCCAGGCACTGGCAGTCAGACCTGTAACTCCAGGCAAGAATCTGTTTAAGATTCCTCCTCTTTGGGACTAGAGATATTGGTACCCAACGTCCCTGCCAGTGAAGTTGATTTACTTAGCTTTTAATCAGCCTTTGTGTACTATTTATTGATATGAGTGACGTGGACAGCCAAGGATCTTCTGGCCTTTGAGGATAGCTTCTGTAATGTGAAGCAAACAATTGACATTTTATGCAATTCAGAAATACACTAAAGTAGCTTTTAGAGAACTAAGAAAATACTTTTAAAAAATTGTTTTGCAGCTTCTGAGAACCATAAGAACCACTCAAGAAACACCCCTGAAAGACTCTTCCCCACATTGGGGTCTCTAAGGTATCATCAAATGACTGTCCCCCATTCCTGGGTGCTGATAACAAAGAGTGGCTTCCTCCTTCTCCTCCCCTGCAGACACATAGGAAAATATAGCTGAAATGTTTGTCCCACCCACCTTCCTCCGTACCTGATCCTTCCTACCCTAATCAGAGGCCCACGTGGGCATGCATCCCTTTCAACTATGTAAACAATACTAAAAATAAACTAACTTAAAAAATAAATTTAAAAATTAAAAACTTGCTTTTAATATTCATTTTTCTTTTTATTTAGAGAGGGATCTTCCGTCTACTGATTGCTCTCAAAATGGCCTCAATAGCTCAGACTCAGCCAGACCAGCGCTAGGAGCCAGTATTTCCGTCTGGGTCTCCTGTGGTTGACAGGGCCCCAAGTATCTGCCGTCCCCCACTGTTATTTCAGGCACATTAGCAGAAATCTGGCTTGGAAGTAGAGCGTCCGGAATACTAATCTGCACTGTAACACTGGATGCAGGAGTTACAACTGGCAGTGTAACTTGCTGCACCATGGCATTGGCCCCAAGATTTAATTTGTGAAGTAAAATTGGTGCTGATTAAAAAAATGATTTAGTGACTAAGAATATTTTTTTAAAGATTCATTTATTTTTATTGGAAAGTCAGATATACAGAGAGGAGGAAGGACACAAAGGATGATCTTCTGTCTAATCCGCTGATTCACTCCCCAAATGGCTGCAAAGTCTGAAGCTGAGCTAATAGTAAGCCAGGAGCTTCCTCTGGGCCTCCCATGCAGGTGCAGGGTTCTAAGGCTTTGGCTGTCCTCGACTTCCTTCCCAGGCTGCAAGCGGGGAGCTGGATTAGCAGCAGGGCTGCCAGGATTAGAACCAACACCCATATGGGATCCCGGTGCTTACAAGGTGAGGACTTTGGCCGCTGGGCTACCATGCTGGACCCTAAGAATATGTTTTTAAGAATAGCATTAATACAAAACAACATTCACAAAGTAAGATTTAGGAAATTGCTGTGCCATTAGTTATGAAACAAATGTTATATGAGAAATAATAATGTAAGGTCATATTAGGAGGTCTGACATACATGTAACATAAAATGGGAGGAAATTGAACTGACACTGTAAACTAAGATAGTTTGATGGAACCCAGTGAACTTGGTCTTCTAGGTTGGGGCCTGCTACGTTTTCTGTAAAGGACCAGAAAGAAGCTATCTTAGCTTTGTGGGCTATAACGTGTGTATGGCATTTGCTCCACTCTCCTTCTGTAGCTTGCAGTGAATAATTCATATATGAATGGCAAATAAAAAGGATCTCAGAAGGAAGGGGACAGGGAAGCTGCAGATTCTCCAAAGAAACTCAGTTTTTCCAATCAAAACTTCTTTTGCATGATTTCCTGTGAAGCTGTTTGAAAAGATGTTTGTTAAAATGAGAGTGAACTATGAGTTATGAAAGCCTGGAGAATCACCTCTGTGGATATGCAACACCTGTTGATTTGTGCTGGGCTAGGCTGCAACACCCATCAGTTCTCAAGAGAGGTGAAACTAATGGCAGAAGTGACCAGGAAGCTGCATCCACTGGTATGTGCATTGGCTGGTCAGATGGTGGACTGAACCTGAACCTGCACTAGCTGGCACACACAGGAGTCAAATCTGAGGTTACCTCAGGTGAGGTTCTTAGGACTCCCCAACTAGACCACAGGGCTCAAACCCCAGCCACAGGGAAGATCACTACATATGTGGTCTGATCATGGAGTGCATGCATTGGGACTGTCCTCCTCAGTTGATGATGCCTGTGCAGTGGACAGCATGTCTAGATGCACACAGAGGTCGTGACAGCCAGCTCATGAAGTACCTTCTCAGAGGTAAAAGCAGAATAGGTTGGACCAGTTGCCTAGCCAAACTTTGCGACATGTTCTTGGCCCTGTGAATGTACTGAGGTGGACTTGATCAACCAATATGCCTTGGACAGATTTTCTCAATCCTGGTGCCTCAGGGTTGCCAATGTCTCAGAACTGTCAAAACTACACTCAATCTTAGCCAAAAGGCCAGGAAGCAATAGAACTCTCAAAACTACTCAAGTAACACCCTTGGAACACTTTCCCATAACAAGGTCTCTAAGGTGCCATTAGATAACTGTCCCCCATCCCCAGGTGCTGATGTAATTTGACAGCAAGGAATGGCTAGCCCCTTTCCTATTTTCCTGCTATGGACACGGGGATCGGGGAGGGGACTGAAACTTTTGTCCCACCTGCCTTCCTTCATAACTTAAGACCCTCCCCAGCATAATCAGAAACCCACAGGAGTGTGTATCCTTCTCAACTATATAAACAGAGAAAGAGAGATAAACCAACGACTCCCAGTATGACTTAGGTGGAACAGGACTCAGGGAGCAGTATTTCCAATTGGAGCCCGTGGGTCTGGGATGAAGAAGTCCACGATTAGTGTGCTTGGTCATATCAGGAAGGTTTGCAGTTCCAGTGAGGAGCTTGGGGCAAAATAGGAGAAGCTTAACAGACCAAGAGTTGTATAATAAAGAAATTGTTCTAGAAAGTGAATGTTACAGGCAGTAAACAATAGAAGTGAATATGAATTTATGTATAGTGGTGTTGTGATTTTATTGAGAGAATGGAAAAGCAGAGATCTAGGGGACAGGCATTGATGTAGTCAGAAGTCAATAAGTAACATCTAAATCTGGAAAAGGATGAAACAATTGCTGTAACCACGAGACTGTTGAAAAATTAAATATCATGAGAATGGGATACGGTGAGGGTTGGTAAGAGGATTACCATTTTGTTAAATGCCTTGTAATATCACTTGACTTAAGTATAATTTTAATCCATGAAGTTTAGTTGATTGATGTTTATACTTTAAATATTAAATCTTACTATCCTTTACCTTGACTATAGTAGCATAGTGATAGCTTAGTTTTCCTGTATATGTCATTTATTAAATCAGTTTTTTGTTCCTGTTCACATTATTACTATTTGGCTTCCATGGCTATGATGGAAAAATATATTCTAAGAAATATGAGTCAGTCCTGTATTAGTCTCAACATAGAGTTTCATTTAGTTAACATCTATAAATAGTTTACAAATCACCACTGCTACCTGAAAGCTATAAAAGAGGAGTCGTAATCCCAGTGGAACCCAGGGACTGAAGCAATGAGAGTGTACAGACCTTCAGGTTGCCTTCAGAGGCACGATGGACCAAAAGTTGACCGCCTCCTTTTGTAAGTATTCACTCCAGAGCTTTGTGCGATACCAAGAAGGTTAATAGTGTGCATTTTTCACTTGTTTATTTTCTTGAAATCCTTTCAATTTACAATCCATGCCAATATCTGGGTAATTTTATTTTCTAACAGATGTCTGTAATAGCAATGTTACCAACTGTTATCAACTCAGAACAATTTCTTAGTTTCCTCTCTTCAACTATATCAAAAGTATAATCTTTATTTACCTAGCATTGCAAGGCCAGATAAAAGATATTTTGAAATTTTGTTATTTGTATTTTACTTGCTTCATAAGTCTTTGAATTAGTTTTATATATGTATGAAAGTTAGATATACAGAGAGGAGGAGAAACAGAAAGATCTTCTGTCCGATGATTCACTCCCCAAGTGGCCGCAACAGCTGGAACTTAGCCAATCTGAAGCCAGGAATCTGGAGCCTCTTCTGGATCTCCCACATGGGTGCGTGCAGGGTCCCACGGCTTCAGGCCATGCTCGACTGCCTTGCCAGGCCACAAGCAGGGAGCTGGATGGGAAGCGGTGCTGCCAGAATTAGAACCGGTGCCCATATGGAATCATGGCTCTTGCAAAGCAAAGACTTTAACTGGGAGACTACTGTGCCGGGCCCATATTTATGTATGTTTGAGAGAGAGAAATAAAGTGTTTTGGTGATAGAAAGAAATACCTGCTTTGGTGACTTTGATAGCACTGATTTGTACTATAATTGCTTCTAAAAGGAGTCTTTATCATTTTCAGAAACATTTGAATTATTGTAAATTGCATATCCTAACTAAAAAGTTACAGTGGTCTGTCAAAAGTTTTCCGTGGTTGAAAACTATTTCACTGGTAGTTCAGAAAAATATTCAGAGAGTTTCTGTTTGTGACCGAAGCAAACAGTCCATCGTAGACAAAACCTTTTCAGCAGGAGGAGCCACATGCTTTTCCGCTAGGCAGATTTGCAATGATAATTCTGAAAAATGTGAAGTATGTGCATTTAGGAATTTCCCTAGAAGGTGCAAAATGTCGTGTTTTAGACATGAAAACATGAAAGTCTACTTTAAAAACCGTCCGTTTTAGGGGAAATCATTCCTGTGCCTAATGATTTGTAAGCTAGAGGTTTTCTTCTTGATATGCTTTTTTGTGAGATAATGTTTTGATGGGCATCATTTCATTGAATAGGCTAAAAATCAGCCCAAGATGCTCAACACTTTCCTTTGAAACCAAAAATCTTGCCAACGAATAAACTGCCTCTTTGAGCCATTATATGAATGAACTTGAAAATATTGTCTGGTGTGTTCTTTTTCATGTATCTGTGGGCACTATCTTTTATAGGCTAAAAGCCCTAGAAAACTATACCTTCCTGGGTCACTATACCCTGCTGTCAACACCATTCAGTGATTCTTCCGGAGTTATCTCACCCCTCACTTGTTCCTTCTGTCTCTGAGTTTAACTTTGTGTTGTTGATTGTTGTTAAAGGTTTTGTATTGCTTAGAAAATCAGCCATTGACTTGGGGGTAAGAAAATTAAGAACAGGAGTAATAAAAAATTAATCTAGCATAGAATGCCGTATGGCTCATCTGTGAGCAATATGTGTGTTATTGTTTTAATAATGAAAACCCTGAATGTTGATCTCACCAGAAATCACCATTCTCTCATGACCGTATTGAGAAGAGCTTGTTTGTGGGAACGGAATTGTGAGCCGTCTCTCAGAGAGTAGTTATCTAAGTTAAAACGTTGCTTGATTATTAAAATAAGAAAAAAGTTAAAACAAGAAACAGCTTGAAAGTAGGGAAATAAGGATGTATAGTTGCAGCAATGAGCTGTTGTCTCTTGCAAGTTTTTGAAATATGTACTTGTATTTGATACCAATAAAAAGGTGACATCCAAATGTGAAAAGACTTAAAAACTAGAATGTTTTCATTGATTTTCTTGGTGTAGCTAGGTGCTTTAATTCCTTTCTTTGCCTCAGCTTCTGCATTCAAATAGATTCTAATTAGAGTTGTAGGGGTGTATCATTTGCCCTTTGGGCTCAACATACTACGTACAGAGTTGTGTTAAACATAACCATTAGTTTTTGACACATGTTATATGTTTAAAATTTAACATTGGCCACAGCTTAGTTTATTCATCTGATGCGGGATGTTAGAAGGGGGAGGAAGGTTTAGAGGTGACTTTTCTCTAGTTTACTATTAAAAACCTTCTTCTGAATATATCAGATTTCTTGCCACCATCTGTGCCATCATCACATTATCATTCAAGAACATGGACAGCTAGTGTTTCTCAGACAGTGTAGTGAAGGCGGGACTGCATCCTGAAGATCTGGTCTTGTTAGTTATGGTCTGTGTCTTTAACGGCTATTGGGCGAAGTGCTTCCAATGGCTGCTTCTGCTGTTATCTTTCTTTTTTACTTTTTTTTTTACTTTTTTTTTATTAATTATTATGCATTATGTGACAGTTTCATAGGCTCTGGGAATCCCCCCACCCCTCCCCACGCCCCGAGCCCAAGAAGCAAATCTGCTGTTATCTTTCCAGAGGAGGTGGTGTGTTTCTGAGCAGGGAGAAGGATTGACTTACTTGTCAGGAGGACTGGGAAAGGAACTTGTGATGTATTATCTTGTTTAATTGTCACCACAGTGGTATACTGAATACAGATGTGAAAGGAAGAGACCATTGTTTGAAAGGTAGAGTTAACTGATACATTCTTGCAAAGATAATACAGAACTATCCCTGCCACCAGTATGGGAAACCTAGATGAAGCTTCTGCCTGGCCCAGCAGTGGCTGCTGGGGCCATCTGGGAAGTGAACCAGCAGGTGGAAGATCACTTTTTGTCTCTCCCTCTTTCTCTGTAAAACTGATTTTCAATTAAGTAGATTAAAAAAAAAATCTTGTGGAATCTCAGTCTTTCTGCTTTGCAAGTCTATATGTTCACAGTAACCATCCTTTTCAGCATTGTCTTTCTACACATATTTCATAGCATTGTGGGGAGGATTGAGTGACATAATACATAGACTCCTCTAACAACACCTGGGACATAACCAGCAGGTGAGAGATATGCTGATAATTAGTAATTGGAAATTTCAAATTTTATCTTTTGAAATGCCTTTAAAAAAAACTGGTTGAGAGAGAACTCAGAGATTAAGATACACATATGCTGCTGTATTTATAGTAATATTAGAGTAACTCAGGTCCTTCCATAGGAGATTATGTAAACTGTGGGCAGCTCAACAAGGTAGATTTACCTGCTCATGGAAATAAAGATCCCAACTTGCCTTAGGAAACTGTCACAGCACATTCAGGGGAAGAAAAGAAAGCGAGATTTGAGTAGAAAAGGAATATGACTCCATTTTGTTTGTTAAAGTTTATGTGTGTATTTTAACATGTGTGGGGAAGTCTTCAGCCTCAAGGCCATGTAAGGCAACAATAGGTGGGAATTGAAATTCAGCAAGTCTACAGAAGGCAAATTTTTAAGCTAATAATTGTGTGTGGTCCATGAATAATGTCCGTTCCAATGATCCTTGGTTCCCATATGTGGTCTAGGTTTATGTGTATGTGGAGTCCAAAGAAGATTGATTGAAACTGTGTGTGGAAATCCATGCATTATTTTTTCATAAGTACTTCACAGCAAAGTAAAGTTTTTACTTAAAAGTTTATTTTTCTTACTTGTATCTTTTTTATTTAGCATTTTGTTTCTTGAGCCATTGCTGTAGCCCAAAACTATATGTTCTGAAATTGTAGCATATTACTTACATGATTAAAATCGATGTTACATTTTAGGAATTAGAGTACACTTTCTTGGGTTTTTTTTCATTAAATGATTAATAACTTGGTTATTCAAGTGTTGTGTCATTTGAAAGAGTCACTTATGTGACATTTTATTCATAAAAAGTACAAGTGAAACTAGATACTAGTTGGTGTAATGTGCTGAAGCATTCAGCCAGCATGATGCTAATAAGAGAAATTCTTTTCCTTTGTGCAAAGCTAAGTCATCTCTGTGAGGTAGCCTTCCCTCGTGAGGGAGGAGAGGTGTAGATTGCATGTTCTGTGCTGCTTTCGTTTGAATCAGAAATGAAGTTCACTGAGGCTTATTGTGAGAAGAAAGGCTTTTTAATGATGGACAGCCATTGATGTGGTTTCTTAATTCCAGGCAACTACAGGAGCAGCAAAGACAGAAGGAGCTGGAACGGGAAAGGCTGGAGAGAGAAAGAATGGAGCGGGAAAGGTTGGAGAGAGAGAGGTTAGAAAGAGAAAGGCTAGAGCGAGAGCGACTGGAGCAAGAGCAACTGGAGAGAGAGAGACAAGAACGGGAGCGGCAGGAGCGGCTAGAGCGGGAGAGGCTGGAGCGCCTGGAGCGGGAGCGGCAGGAGCAGCTGGAGCGGCAGGAGCAGCTGGAGTGGGAGCGGGAGCGTGAGCGCAGAGTCTCCAGTGCTGGTAAGGAGTGCCTCGCTCTCCTGGGTGTGAGTGGCAGTGTTGGCAGCCTTCTAGTAGAATATTTCACACTTGAGATAGTACTTGGGCATTAGGCAGTATGTCCCAAGTTGGGAAACGTATGCAGCACTGACTGCTTTATCGTTTCTTTTTATTTCTCTCTGTATTGCCTTTATTGCTTGGAGAGTTAAAGAAAACTCTTAGAAATTTTTATTCTGTGTTCTGGTTTTCTAATTCCCTACATGTGGGCGATAGTGTGTGTTTATGTGGAATTTTTATGTTGGATGAACTCGGAATATATTTCCCTCATGAAATTGCTTAAATTATCTTAAATAGCAAATGTAGTAGTAAAGTGTCATTCAGCAAGAAATTTGCCTCATTGTGATCTGCAGTTTTTTGAGGGGGAATTGAAACAGCAGATCAAAAAAAACTCTTCAAAAATTAACAGTTTACATTTTCCAGTATTTTGGAAATCACTAAGTTTTATGGAATTTTTGGAAAAGCATAAAGATTAAGATATGTCTGAAATGTTGGTATTTTAACATTCACTAAAATTAAGATTAATTAGGATTTAAGTGTTATTTCTTTTGGTGTGTATCTAATGTCTCAGTGTACATTGATTAAATATTGGTAGGTTGGTTGATTGTTTAAGTTAAGGGATTTGTTTTGTTATTGCTTGGTTACTTTCTAGAGTTATGACTGAATAAAACTTTTCCACAAATAAGCATTGCATAGATTACTTACCTTTTGGAGTAAACATTTGGCCAGTTTTGCTATTTATTGCATTTATTACTGTTTCTGTTCATGATCCTATTTATATAATCTTAATGTCCCCTAAGGTGGACTAAATAATAATTAAGACAATTACTGTTCTCTTGTAAAGTACAAATGAATTTAATTTATAAATGCACTTATTAGAGAAGCATATTTCATTTTTCTGGCTCTCCAGATGTATTTACAAGTTAAAGTTCAATTTTCTTGGGTAAAAATAAGTTGTGTGCACATGTGCCTAATTTTCTGGTACTAACTGTAGTCTACATTTATGCATTTTGTCTGAATGCTGGTTTTGTGGCTTCACTAGCTCCCTTTTTCTCTCTCCCTTTTTATCCTGTCTCTTGCTGCTGCTTTCCACCTCTGTCCAGCTCCATCTCCAGACAGCTCCCTGTATAACGCTCCACTTCCTGAGTATTCCAGTTGCCAGCCTCCTTCAGCACCTCCTCCATCATATGCTAAAGTCATCTCAGCTCCAGTGTCAGAGGCCACTCCTGATTATGCTGTAGTGACTGCTTTGCCACCTACTTCCACACCCCCTACACCACCACTGCGACACTCAGCGACACGTTTTGCAACATCTTTAGGTTCAGCCTTCCACCCTGTTCTTCCCCATTATGCTACAGTTCCTCGTCCTATGAATAAAAACTCTCGACCTTCTTCTCCTGTGAACACACCCTCTTCTCAACCTCCAGCTACAAAGCCCTGTGCCTGGTCTACTTCCAATTTTTCGCCCCTCCCTCCATCTCCTCCAATAATGATTAGCAGCCCCCCAGGCAAAGCTACTGGTCCAAGGCCTGTCCTCCCTGTTTGTGTCTCTTCTCCTGTGCCCCAAATGCCTCCGTCACCGACAGCTCCCAACGGGCTGCTTGATTCTGTAACATACCCAGTGTCTCCACCGCCTACCTCAGGGCCAGCAGCTCCACCGCCTCCGCCGCCTCCGCCGCCGCCACCGCCTCCACTGCCTTCCCTCGCATCACTCTCACACTGTGGATCTCAAGCTTCTCCTCCAAGCACCCCTATTGCCTCAACTCCCTCATCCAAGCCTAGTGTTCTCCCTTCTCCCTCTGCAGCTGCCCCTGCCTCTGTTGAGACTCCTCTAAACTCTGTGCTGGGAGACTCCTCTGCTTCTGAGCCAGGCTTGCAGACAGCCTCTCAGCCGGCCGAGACTCCAGCCCAACAGGGTAAGGCTTTCTTATTGCCACTCACAGCTCCTCACTTGAAGTGTTACATGGCAACAGCCTTTGAGTGCCTAGAAGGAGGGGTAGGGTGTTTCAGTTGTGAAACATCGAAATGCCAGTGTGCCATGTTTTGGTTTTTATTTAGAATGTTGAAGTGGAAAGAATTTTTTTCATTCTGTTGGATTATATTGCACTTGGAGTTTTAATGTAGGGAATATCCAAACTGAAGTAGTGTTTAGCATCTTCAGTATTGTGAAAGTTGTTTTCTAGCATTCCTACTGGTCTATTTGTTTGCAGTTTGAGTAAAGGGCTCCACATTGATCCAAATTGTCTTGAATTTCCGGAGGAGCTTAGAAACCATCTACTTATTTCCCAGCTGTAGTCATTGCAATGATCTTCTAAAGTGTCCTCCATAATGATTCTGACCTAGGGCTGTATTGCACTGTGGACTTTGCTGTGTTGAGTAGCTTCCTACCTTGGGCTTTCGGGATGAATCTGCCCTAAGCCCTGGGGTGAATCCTGAATTTACAGGAGAAGCAGAAAGGATGCCAAACTTGGCGTGTTCCCTAAAGGTTCCCACAGTCCAGAATTACAGGAAGTGGTCTGAAGACCCAACTAAAAGAACTCATCCACTACATATGCCCTGCCCATTTACCCCCCAACACACACACTTAGCTATAATGGTAACAGAAGCAGGAGGTTGTCAAGTGAGAGGATCTGGTTTAATAAGTAAATAAGATGCTTAACCGTCTATTTTATTTTTTTTTATTTGTTTATTTGAAAGAATTAAAGGGAGAGTCAGATCTTCTGTCCACAGGTTCACTCCCCAGATGGCCACAATGGCTCAGGCTGGGTCAGTCTGAAGCCAGGTCTCCCATGTGAGTACTGGGCCATCTTCCACTACTTTCACAGGGATATTAACAGGGAGCTGGATGGGCTGTGGACATTACAGGTGAGGTTTTAGCCTAACCAGCTATGTCATTATCCTAGCCCCTGAAAATGTCTTGTCATCCTATAGCTAAAACAACTCTACTTCAAACTCTAGGTTAGTCAGTTATGTTGAGAGGTTTCCTTTGTACTAGTAAACTCCTTTACTCCATTGATTATCTGTCCTGGCTAGACACTGGATCTAAATGCCAGGAGTATTTTTTTTTTAAGATTCTAAAGCCTGGGACCACCCCTGCTTTATGTTTTTATTTCAGCCCTTTGTACTTCAAATAACCAAATGTCTAAATAGTAGTAGAATTTATTGACTCTGCTTTTAGGATTCACATTGATTATTTGGTGTCTGCCTTCCCAAATGATAACCTCTCTTTTAAAGTTTATCAGCATTTACTTTACTTACTGAATCTTCAAGGAGGAAAACTGTTGAGATTATCTGTTGCATAGTGTTATTACTAAAATCTTAACAATAAACTAAGTAGGTTTATACATTTGGTCTTATATCTTCATCTTTTTAAAACTAATCTAGACTTTAATCGTGTGATAGACTGTAATAAAGGTTTGAGTCAGTGTATGTAGCAAAATCTACCTGCCTTTCCAAATAAAATAGCATTAATTTGGTTCTCTTATTGATGGCCTTATTTAACATTTCTTTCTATCAGGCATTGTCTTGGGACCACCTGCACCTCCTCCACCTCCCCCTCTCCCATCAGGCCCTGTCCAGACAGCACTCCCTCCACCCCCAGGGCCTCCCCCACCCCCTCCACTGCCATCCTCCTCTGGGCCTCCACCGCCGCCTCCCCCTCCCCCTCTTCCTAATCAAGTGCCCCCTCCTCCACCACCACCTCCTGCCCCTCCCCTCCCTGCATCTGGATTTTTTTCGGGATCCATATCAGAGGACAATCGCCCTTTAACTGGACTTGCAGCTGCAATTGCTGGAGCGAAACTTAGGAAAGTGTCACGGGTAAATACATTACAGATTACTGCATTTTTATGTATTTTTCAACATACTCAAAAGACTGCATTTATTGAACCCTGTTATTATCTTACTTGGTTTAAAGAATAGGAACAATTTTTTGCAGAAAAATTACAAGAGTGGTATAAAGAATAGTTTGAATAACCCAGTAACATTTTATCAATATTTGCCTTATATTTCTTCTGTTACAGTCACTTTTTGTCCGTGTGATTTGAAAATCAGAGACATCAAGTGCTTGTTTTGTTTTCCTGAATACGTCAATGTGAATTTTTTAGAATGAGAGCATTCAGAAAGCTCATAGAAGCTGAACATTGCTTCTCGGCCTTTTGGTTAAGGTCAAGTGTAGAAAGTGGAATTAAAACCTTGTTTTATTCAAAGAAATTTTGATACCATGCCTGATTTCTTCATACTTTCCATGATTTTTTTTTAAAGATTTATTTGTTGGAAAGTCAGATTCACAGAGAGAAAGAGAAACAAAGATCTTCCATCCACTGGTTTCCTCCCCAAATGGCTGCAACGGCCAGAGCTGAGGTGATCAGGAGCCAGGAGCTTCCTCTAGGTCTCCCATGCGGGTGCAGGATCTCAAGGCTTTGGGCTGTCCTCAACTGCTTTCCCAGGCCACAAGCAGGGAGCTGGATGGGAAGTGGAGCTGCTGGAATGCAAACCGGTGCTTATATGGGATCCTGGCACATGCAAAGTGAGGACTTTGGTCGCTAGGTTACTGCTCCAAGCCTTCCACAAATAAAATCTCTCCTACAGTATAATCATAAAAATCTAAAGGTTTAGTAACTGTGAAATATTATAGTCTACAAATACATTTCAATTTTGACTGTCCAGCAATGTCTTTTGTGGTCATTGTTTTCCTAAGTCTTAAGATCCTGTGTTGTGGGCCCGGCGGCATGGCCTAGCAAGCTAAAGTCCTCGCCTTGAACACCCCGGGATCCCATATGGGCTCCGGTTCTACTCCCGGCAGCTCCACTTCCCATCCAGCTCCCTGCTTGTGGCCTGGGAAAGCAGTCAAGGACGGCCCAAACCTTTGGGACCCTGAACCCGCGTGGGAGACCTGGAAGAGGTTCCTGGTTCCCGGCTTCGGATCAGCCGTTGCGGCTCACTTGGGTAGTGAATCATCGGATGGAAGATCTTCCTCTCTGTCTCTCCTCCTCTTCTCTGTATATCCGGCTTTCCAATAAAAATGAATAAATCTTTAAAAAAAAATCCTGTTGTGTGTAGTTGTAATATCGCTTTAATTTACTATAATCTGAATAATTCCTCAGGGGTTTTTTTTGTTTGTTTTCCTGTCATGATATTTTTGAAGACAGCTGTTTTTTATAATCTTTGAGTTTTTCCTTCAAGGTTAGATTCAGGTTATACATTCTTTGAGGTGGGAATACACCACAGTTAAATTGTTCTTCTCAGTGTATCACATTGGGAGACCTGTGATGCTGTTTTGTCCCATTACTGGTGATACTGACTTCAGCAAAAATGTCCATATACTGTAAAGTCAGGGCTGTTCTCTCTTTTGGGTCTTAAGGTTTAGTTATTTGTTTGAAGTTAACGTTGAAGATGTTTCTGTTTTGAATGTAATATTAATAAAATATGGTCATCTAATCACAGCATTTGTTATGTGTGCAATTCTCATTAAGGTGGATGACTCCTCCTTCCCCAGTGGAGGTAGTCCCATTGGTGTGAACTCAGCAGCATCCAAAACAGATACAGGTCGTGGAAATGGACCCCTTCCCTTAGGGGGTAGTGGTTTAATGGAAGAAATGAGTGCCCTGCTGGCCAGGAGGTAAGAAATTTCATTGCAATAGAAATGTACAAAATTGAGGAGACTTTTGTAAGTTTATCCCAGATACCTAGATGCAGTTCTTCCCTGTTTGAGAAGGAGTAGTTTGTATGGTATGAGATAATTTTTGAAATCTGTCTTGCTTTCCTTGTAGGAGAAGAATTGCTGAGAAGGGATCAACGATAGAAACAGAACCAAAAGAGGACAGAAGTGTAAGTGAATAAAGAACGCATTTTAAAATGTGGAATCCTAGGACTGCTCATTCTAGAAATGGGAATTGTGTCAGGGTCACCTAATATGAACATTTTAAATTCCCCAGTATTTGAGTCTTATTTATCAGTTAGGATAAAGATGAAAGCTTAAGCCTATGGAATTAAATCTGTTTCTAAGCCTGACTTGAGTTTTTTGATGTCTTAGCATCTAGGTTTCTTGGCCTTAATTTGAGCTGAAGACATTAGACTCCCTCGGCAGTTTTCCCTCCTTTTCCTTGGGTGAACCGCTGCTTCCTAGTTGTGCTGCTGATGTGTATAATTTTGTCCCCGGTCCATCTGACTGCAGCTGAGCCCATCATCTTTGTGACACACATTAGCGTTCACAACTCACACCACTGTTCTCCCTGCACTCTTCAAATCTGTCTCCTACATGGGTCTTCGTAGCCTTGGCTTGTACAAGTTCTTGGTGAGAACATGTGTCAAGGAAAGGAGTTTTAGAGAAGGTAGAAGATGAACATGCTGGGAAGGGGACAAAAGCAAGAAACCAAGAAGGAAGTGGAAGGGGCAAGGACAGGGGAAGGAATGGGCAGAAAGCAACAGAAAGAGAATCGGAAGTAGAAATGTCAAACACTGAAGGTGTTCAGCTGCATATATTGTGATGTGTTTTAATATATGTTTCTGTGTATTTAGGAAGATTCAGAGCCTGTAACTTCTAAGGCCTCTTCAACAAGCACACCTGGTAAGTTGAAGAGAAGTGCCTTAACATTTATAAGCTTTCTGTAAATATTAGTCCTGCCCACTCAAGAATCCCTCCTTTTCCTGTGTTTGAACCAAGTGACTGCTTTGCTCTCTGTGATGCTCAAGTTCATGGTTGGCCCTGAAAAACACTAGCTTTCGCCAACCCAGAAATCCTGCTGCTTTCTTCCTGATAATGGGGGAGCTGCTAAATCTCAAAAAGTTTTTTCTTATGATTCTTTAAAACCTATAGTTTTTCATATTCTCTGTATATTATTGTTGGTGATTTCAGTTGTTCACTAAAAGAAGGAAAATACATGATTAGGTGAAAGGGAACTATTTTTAGTAATTGATTTTTTTTTTAAGTTTTATTTATTTTTTTATTGGAAAGTCAGATATACAGAGAGGAGGAGAGCCAGAAAGGAAAGTCTTCCATCTGCTGATTTACTCTTCCACTGGCCGCAACGGCCAGAACTGAGCCGATCCAAAGCCAGGAGCTAGGGGCTTCTTCCTGGTCTCCCTTGCGGGTGCAGGATCCCAAGGCTTTGGGCCATCCTCAACTGCTTTCCTAGGCCACAAGCAGGGAGCTGGATGGGAAGCGGGGCCGCCGCAAGTAGAATCGGTGCCCATATTAAGATCCCGGCGCTTGCAAAGAAAGGACTTTTAGCCGCTAGACTACCATGCAAGGCCCAGTAATTGATTCTTAAAGGTAAACAAGTCAGCTAGCAGTGCTGGCTGTTCCAAAACATTCTCAAATTGAGAAGGATATAAGCTGAACCATTCATTTGAATTGTGTGGATAATCAGAAAAATAAAACTTCTAACTTGGAAGCTTAAAAAGATTAAAGCTTTTGGAAGTGTTCTTGTATTCAGTGAAGTATCTGATATGGAGGACTCTTGGGCTTAGAAGATATACTTGGAATATTAGCAAAGTGTATTTTACTGGAGGTGGATAGTACTGTATCCAAGCTGAGAATATGAAATTGTTTCAAATGTATATTGCTTCTTCATATTTGAAGTCTTTAGAGTTGAACTGTCTCCCTTCTGATCTGTTTTGGAGTGATATGACAAAAAAGAAAAATGTTGAATTAGTATCTAGGTGGTCCCTAAGACACCATTATGGGGAAATGTCTGTGTATATTCAACATATTTTGGTTTAGAAAGACTACCACTTTCCTCCAGGCTTACATTTTCACAAAATACACTTTTGTGTATGATTATAGACCCCATCCTCTCTGTCCCTCAGTCTCATTTTGAGTAGTGACACTGTAACCATGTCGTCATTGACATTTTACTTTGTATCTAGTTTCCTCAACACACCTCTGGACTCTTAAACAGGTTAATTCATATATATATATATTTTCAGATTTATTTTTAGTGGAAAGTCAGACTTACAGAGACAAGACAGAAAGATCTTTTGTCCACTGGTTTACTGCCCAAGTGACCACAGTGGCCAGAACTGAGCCAATACAAAGCCAAGAGTCAGGAGCTTCTTCCAGGTCTCCCATGCGGGTGCAGGGTCCCAAGGCTTTGGGCTGTCCTCTACTGCTTTCCCAGGCCACAGGCAGGGAGCTGGATGGGAAGTGTTTCCATAAACCTTCAGTCAAGCACTCCTGATCTAATATACAATGCCCTCAACTTATGAAAAGCTGAAGTGTGTATTCTCTGTATATGTGTGTGGTTGTATATGATTAAGAACTCATTCAGTTGGGCTTGGGGCTTGTTTTTTATTTGTTTCATTCGGTTTTCTTTTTGGTGTGATGTGTTTTGTTGGGGTATTTGTGGGGGTGGGGGCAGACATCTTCCATCTACTGTTGCACTCCTCAAAAATGCTTGCAGCAGCTGATGCAAGTTAAGATCCAGACCTCTGAAGGTAACCCCATCTGTGCACTTTCTCCTGAGACACATCTGGGCTCCTTCCAGAGAAGACAGCCTTGTTCTTTCTGCTCCCAGGGGAGTGAATTGCACAGCACTGCACTGCACTCCTCCCCACAACCAACCACATGAGCCCTTCTGAGATTAATGGGGGAGCAGGTATTTGACCTAGAGGTAAAGACATCCTTTAAGACGTCAGAATATCTGATGGCTTTGCTGCCTGGCTCCAGCTTCCTGCTCATGTGCGCACTGGGAGACAGTGGTGATGACTCAGCTAAGTTCCACCCACCACGAGGGGACCTGGCTTGCAGTCCCAGCTCCCAGCTTCAGCTTTGGCCCAGTCCTAGACAGTGCAGGCATGTGGGAAGTGAACCAGTAGATGGACCTTGGTCTTGGTGTCTCTGCTTATTCCTCTTTTTCAAATAAGTAAGTACCTTTTATAAAAACAAAGAATTTGGCTGGTTAATGGAAGACCTGCCTACCTCCTGCCTACCTCCTCTGACCACCTTGGAAATGCTTCCTAACCTTTCCACCTACCTCTTTGGTAACAATGCCCCACGTGTCTTCCACCAGCTGTCCCCCTCAAGTCATCTGTTTATTCAGGACTTGTTCCTACCTGCTCAACCAGCTGCCAGTGGGGTGTTCTGGTGATTCCATCTTTCCTGGACCTCATGATATTCCCTGGTCAGCTCTGAAACTTGTTACCACTCTGGTGGTCACTGAGAGAATGTTTTAGCTGTTAGAATACAGAATAAAGACTAAAAAAGAAGTATAATGAGAAAGGGAGGAATCAGTGATTGGTGAGATTTTAAGGCTGCATGCCACCACGGAAATCCAGAACCCTGAGAGAGTTTGCGTTTAGTTCTTCATATGCATGGTTTGAGAGGCCACAGGCTACCAAAAGGAGAATGCACTGAAGGCAGTTGAGGGACTTCAGAACTTGGTGCAGTGGAATCATAACCTCACAGGCCAGTATAATCTTTTATACTGTCTGCTGACTCCCAAGAATTATTTTAAGAGTCAGAGAAGTGCAGTCGAATTCCATGATTCCAAAATTTATTTTGAATTACCTGAGTATTTTACCCAAGAGGACTGTTTGAATTAAGATGAGATGATGCTAAGGTTAGCATTGTGGTACAACTGATTAAGCGACAGCTTGCAATGCTTTCCTATCAGAGCACTGGTTTGAGACCTGGATATTCCACTTCTCATCTAGATCCCTGCTAATGTGCTGGGGGAAGCAGATGTTGACTCCAGTTCTTGGGACCCAGCCACCCTGTGAGAGAACTAGACAGAGTTCTTGGCTACTTGCTTTGTCCTGAGACACCAGCTGTTTCAGCCATTTGGAGAGCAAACTGGGAGATATCTCTGTGTTTCTCCCTTTCTGACACTCTACCTTTCAAGTAAAGGAATAAATATTTTTTTAAAAATGAATGTTGTAGTACATAAAGACATTATACACATTATTTCTTTTGTTTGACCATTGGCACTTAAATGGTATGGGTATATATCCCATTCTAATTAATATAACCTATCGTAATTAATAAAAATTATCTTTTTCTTTTTACATCTATATTAAAGAAACCTATTACCCTCTGGTTTATAGAATTATTACATTTTTGGCACAAGAGTCTATGTTTTTCCTAGGAAATGTCACGCTTTTTCTTATTTTAGGGTTTAGTATTGTGCAAATTAGAATCCTTCACATTTAAAATTTTAAATCTTTATTACAACCACATAAGCAAGTCTGATGGCAGTTAGTATTTTGTTGTTTTATAGTAACTCTAGAAGAATATAAGATAACATTTATTTCTTATTTTTAAAGAACCAACAAGAAAACCTTGGGAAAGAACAAATACAATGAATGGCAGCAAGTCACCTGTCATTTCCAGGTATCGGGTTTTTTTTTCTCTCTAAATCTTGTACTGTGTTGTATTTCAGTAAGAGGTTAAGACTATGTTTATTGTAGAAAGAATTTTACCCTACATTTATTATCCAAATTGCCTGGAATGTAGGACAGCTTTTATCTCTTTCAATTTATTTATTTTGAAAAATTGATAATAACAGAAAAAGAGAAATAATATATCAAATTCTCGCACACTCATTCTGGGTTCCCCAGTTAACATTTGAATATTGTCTCTGCTATTTATGCGTCCACAGCCCCCTGCTCTGGGTAGCTGATGAGCAGTTTGCCAGTAACCTTGACCTTACATGCTGTAGCCCTCCAAACAAATTGAACACTGAGCTGTTACATTATCTCAAATAGGGTATAGCTGCTTTCCTGTCTGAATAACATCTTCCATACATTTTTTTCTAATCCAGTTTTGAAAAATTCTTCTTAGGTTTTAAATTGAAGCATCATTTGCAAAGGACAAAATTAGTTTGGATTTGTAGAGTGGATACATTTCTCCATCTCAACTGGGACCTCATCAGCTTAGAGAAGCTAGTGCCCCAAAGCAGAATGAGTTGATGGGAGTGTCCACATGTGCTGGCAAGTCAAGCAGACTCCGTGTTACTTAGCTAAGCATATTTTATTGTCATGACCAAGTCTTTACCACAGGTCTTTAACATAGGTGAAATGTTTCCTTGCTTTATCAGACAATTTAAAGAGTTTGTATTCTTCCCAGGGTGAAAAAAGATGTATATGTAGATTTAAAAAGTATTTACCTTTTTCTTTCTAAATTATTTGCCTTGTTTTTGCATCAAGAAAAACAAAATAGACACTAATTATATAAAAAGAACAAGAAGAGACCACATTATTTTCACAAACTGGTTCTGTGTTAGCCAAGTCTAAATTTGGGCTTGGCTTTTGTGTGGTTCTTTCTGTTGGTAAGAAAGATTCAGTAGTGAATGTAGTTTCGCATGTTCCCCAATGTAGTTTTCTGTACTTCAGAACTTTTGGCTTCTAAGTCACTGAAAGATGATCATATCTGACATTAGAAGGAGGCAGAGGAAATTGCTTTTGGTGCACCTGTTTTCTTTCAGTATGGTAGAGAACTAACGTACACGTGGTTGTTTCTCAGCTACCTACCCAGTATGACCTGATACATCTGTCATGGTCATCAAGAGATTTTCTTCAGATCCCTGTTTAGAACTTTAATATACTTATTTAATATTACAGTATAAATATGCTTGGTAAGCATATTGCAGGGAATGGATGTGTGCTGTGCAGTTTGTTCTTTGCAGATGTAACATGTGATAACAGCATTTTTCTGCCACTACTCCACATCCTTTGTTGTTAGGAATTCCGTAGTGAGCTTACCCCTCAGCTAAGCATAAACTCAAACTCTTACAGGGAGACATGCAAGAGGCTCTTCAAGTGGAATGTATTCCTTACTGGTTGGTTTTATTTCATGAAGAAAAATATGTTCTTTGAAGGCTAATTCAGTTTAGTACATGCTCTGAAGTTCACTAAATTGAAAGTGTTTTTATATGGTTTAGCCAAATCTTAAGTTTTCAGTATCCAGAAGTACATTGTTACCATGTTCCAACTCTGTTGGGTGATTCCTCTCAAAATAAAAGTTGTGAAACACTGATTGTTTCCTGGATTCACACACTTTTAAAAGCTTTGATCCAACTGCTAATACCTGTGTCTTAACGTTTCACCAAAAGAAGTTTCAAACTATAAAGAATTTTAAAATATGCTTAAAAGACTAAGCACTGTGTTGGTTTTCTTTCAGTACACTTGATTCTTGCTCTGTATTGCAGAGACCTGTTTGTCTTTATGCCATGATTAGATGTGCATATCCTATAGCATGAGACAGCGCTTTATGCTGTGTATAAAGGAAGATGTGGGATGATAGAATGGAAGCAAGAATGTCATTGAAATGCTTTAAACTATGTCACACTAGAAAGTTTATGAATTATTCTTGTGTTTTTAATGAATAGTTACAGGTCCTGTATTTGTGATGAGAGTGAGAAAAGTTCTTCATGCCTCCAGAGAAATGTTGATTTTGTGACTATGTAGAGCTACCATGATTTTGAGTATCACTTAACACTGATTCTAATAGAAGTGTTTTTGTGTTTTGATACCTATTGAATCTTTATGGCAGTAAGCTTTATTAAACCTACAACCTAAAGAGAAGCTGTTGTGTTCATGTTATTTTGTTTTCTGTAACTGTCAAACAGTATCCTCACGTGGGTAAAATTAGTCTCAAATATGTTTGCTGCGAAAATGATTATTTTAACAGGTCTTAATGGACTTCAGTTCTTGCTTTGTTTGATACATCTTAAAAACTGTGAATCAATAATGTGATGAGAATTATTTTTAAAGTTCTATCGTATCCTCCTTTAAATGGCTTTTCCCCTTCATAGACGGGATTCTCCAAGGAAAAATCAGATTGTTTTTGACAACAGGTCCTGTGATTCATTACACAGGTATCATCCCGCTGTGCCTTTGTGATTGGAGACTTTGAAGTAACATGTGCAGGGTAGGGCTGAGCTTTTTCTACCTGGATTGGTAATCACCACACGAAAGAGATTCATTTAGGTAGATTGAATACTTCATTTCAGATTTATTTTGGACACTTTAAAAAAAAACTTGCATTACTTTGTAGTTAGCTCAGTATAAATAGTGAGCATCAGGAATGTGAAGGTGAATCTGAGGCCGTGTGCATGAGGACACATCAAAAGTTCATGAAAAGTGAAGTTAAAAGACAAATTTATTTGAGTAGGTTTTTTTTTTACACTTAATCTGCATTTTCCATGTACATTTTGAATATCCCAGGCTGTGTGAGTAGCTTCAAGTTTTTCTCTTAAAGGCCATTTTCTTTATGATTATAAGACAAGGCTTTTAAAAAATGAAATAAAAGATCCTCTACTGGGCATCATTTATGTTGTATCCACAATTGTGGATAATGTATTCTTTATGAAGAATTTCTGACATCTAGATACTTTGAGGTATATCAAGTATCTTGAACAGCCTGGTATCTGGCATCCCGAGCAGGTGATCGGTTTTCTAGGATAAGCCCTATTATGCTACTCGTTAGTTAACAGAAATTTCTAATGCAGAGTGAACTTGGCAAAGTCTGGATTTAAATATGATAGTGCAGTCATTTTATAGGCATGAGGTGTAGAGGCAACATCCCCTTCATCAAGTAGTAAAACTCTCAGAGAAAACCTCCTATTTTGCCATCAATTATGGAAAAGTCCATAGGTTAGAAATAACTGGACTTTCTTCATGTTATGATGAATGTACACATCAAGTCTGCTGGAAATGTGAATTAAAAACAAAATGGCAGAAAATGTCCGTGGTCTGTAGCAGGGAATGCTATAGTTGGGCTCTTTGGCTAGGTTATTTGTTGAAGTTATTATCAAAATGTTTGGTAGGCTTGTTTTGTCAGGCAGTTAAATCTCCATAAAATGTTTAGGTTATAGTAGTACTGTTTATCCTGCTGTTTTTGAAGTGATTTGATTGTCCTCAACAAAAAGATTAATTTTTAAAAATCTGTTAGCACATAAAAAATTATATTGAACAGATTTTCTGTATTAAGTCTTTTCCATTATCTTGCTGCTTTTACACAAAACGTGGTGATTACTATATTCCTTCAGTATGAAAAGTTCCCCCCTTTCAAGTTAATTTTCATGGTGGTGGTGGTGGTGGTGATGGATTGCATGTTAGCATGAGTTAAACTTTTAAAAACTTGCATGCCTCCACAACTGTTTATATAACCAAGATATTAATTGTTGAATAAATATGAATGGATAGTCTATTGCCTGAGTAGCAAACCACAGGTGTCCACATGAATTGCAGAGGGTGTGTATTGTGTTAACGTAAAAGAAAGTAGCAAACACTTACAGGCAGCAGGGAGAGGGCGACAGTAATTTAATCATTTCAGTCTGGAGAGCTGGAATAGGGAGCGTGATTCTGTGAGCGCGCAGTGTGTGAGCCCTGAAGGATATGCACTAGACGTGGCTCCTCCAGAACACCACAGCCTGCCCGTTACGGATCCCAGTGTGACTAGAATTTAGTAATCAAAACCAGAAGAAAGGCAGTACTTTTATGAACATTATTATCTTACCTTGTTCGTGAACTTTATTATCTTACCTGATTCACAGAAACAAATACTTAATAAAGTAGAATTGGTTGATTTCAGAACAATATTTTAAACAGTAGTATGTTTTACTACTAAAGCAGTTTAACTCAGTATTTTATCTTCAAGAACGATGCTTAATGGGTTTGAAGTATTACATGTAAGAATTATGAAGGTATAACTTTGGTTTCTAACATTGGAGTTCTGCAAAGTTGAAAACAGGTGATTTAACTGTGGTTTCTGGTGGCATGTACTTGTGGCCCCTTAAATAGTGGCCTCTTGTTCTATACTGTTTCAGAAAACAGGAATAGGAGCATCAGGCAAACCCTGAAGAGTTTGTTATTGCCAGAATTGGAGAAGGAACATGACAGATTCGATATTAACCAAAGATTTATTTTGTCACATAAAATTTTAATAGAACCTAATTTTTTGAGACATGTAATAAGAATTGACAGTCTTCTTTCTGTTTGGCATTTTCTAATCAAGATAAGTTTATGAATTAATCACCCCAAAACACATCATTTAAATGATATCACCATAAAAACTTTCTAGGGATGAATATAATTGTAATAATCATTCCCAACATTGTTGTTTGTCTGAATGCTTCAAATGGAATACAGTTCACACAGAACCATGCTTACTAGGATGTTTCCTTCCTGCAAATGAGGCATAAAATTTGTAAACTGACTTATGTTAGAATAGTCAAGTCTTTTTTTCCTCCCATTCACCTGTCAGCTATTTAGTAGATAATGTGAAGTTTCAAAGGAGAAGATCAGGTTGTGTTCAGGAGCCTCCGGTGTTTCAGCTGGCCTTCTCATCACTGTCTTGATCCACCTGCCACGGGTTACCAGGTTACCTGCCTCGTGCTCAACGCTGTCTGCTACTCTGTACTGAAGAAGTCTCACCATCTTGTTTCTTTTTTGTAGTTTCTTTATAAATAACTGAATATGCTCAGCATTTTCTGTTTTATGTTCTAATCAGTTTACAGTTTTGGCAATTAAGTTTTTAACACAGTGTATGTTGTTTAAGAAATGTATTGGAATCTGGTGTTGGGTCAGTTGATTTGCAGTTACTTAAGAATGTTAAGACAATTAAGTGTAGTTGACATGTCTGGGAAATTTCATTTGTACAGACCAAAATCTGCGCCCTCATCCCAGCCCAGTGCCAATGGAGTGCAGACAGAAGGACTTGACTACGACAGGCTGAAGCAGGTGGGCCCTCAGGAATGACTTTTCTTCATTTTCATTTGTTTCCTTGTATTCGTATACTTGACATGGATCCTGGGTGCACTTTAAGAGAACATAGAGTTAAAATACTATATGCAAGTTGGAACAGTGGCATTTGTTGTTCAGTTCATTTTACTGTCTCAGAGGGCATTAGATTCCAGCCGTGGTGGTGCAGCATGGGCAGGGTTTGGTGGTGTGGGCTCATCAAGTGTAGATGCACGCTGAGGGGCGGGATGGTTGCAAGATGACCGTGGGCTTCCACTTCTCTGCCCGCTGGCAGAACTGGACCCAGCAAATCTGATTTGGGCAAGAACAAGAGGAAATGCAAACAGATGTGTGCACAATATTACAGAAGTGTACAAGTAGGGAAGTTTAGTGGGACAGCCATCAAAGAATCATAGTTTAGAATGTTTAGTAGTTCAGTTATGAACACCTGTTCATTTTTAGATGAAGTAACACAATAGATGTGTATAGTTGGCATCTTTATAAAAGGAAAATATACTGTCCGCGATTTGTATACATATGGATTCTATTTAATAGGTGTGCACTCCTGAAAAAGTAACAGCATTTGAAAAGGTTTTTTTTTTTAAGTATTTCTGAAAAGAGGCAAAGTTGGATTATTTAGTTAAATCTGATTTTTATACTGCAAAAGTATTTGAAAAGTGAAATTGAGTTGCATAATTTGAAAAGGAAGCCCGTGGTCAGTAACAGGTCTTTGTTTTGTTGTATAAACAGGAAGGGCTTTTTGTGGACAGAACAATGAAGTTTTTCTTGTGAAATACAGTGCCAAATTCATGTAATTCAAACTAATCTTTCTCAAGATAGCTATTTTCACTCACTAAAACTGTGTCACTTTTGTCATACTCTGTTTAGCTTTGGATCCACAGTTCTTTTTTTTGTTTCTTCTTATTCTTTAAAGATTTATTTTTGTTTATTTGAAAGGTAGTGGGAGAGAGGCAGTTCTTCAGTTCGCTGGTTCACTCCCCACATGGCTGCAATAGCTGAGTCTGAGCCAGGCTCACACCAGCTTGCAGGAGTTCCATTTGGATCAGCCGGCCATCCTCTGCAGCTTTCCCAGGTGCATTAGCAGGGAGCTGGGCTGGTAGTGAAGTGCCCAGGCCTTGAACGGGTGCTTATGAGATGCCAGTATCTCAGGCATTAGCTTAACCCACTATGCTGCAACACCAGCCCTGGCTCCGGTTTGTTTTTATTTGAGAGGCAATTTACAGAGAGAAAGAGAAATCTTCCAGCCCCTGGTTCATTCCCCAAATAGCCTCAATGGCCAAAGTTAAGCTGATCCAAAGCCAGGAGCCTGGAGCCTGTTTCCTGGTCTCCCACGTGGGTGCAGAGTCCCAAGGACTTGAGCCATCCTCTGCTGTTCTCCCAAGCCATAAGCAGGGAGCTGGATGGGAAGTGGAGCAGCAGGATACAAACCAGCACCCATATGGTAGGCCAGCACTCAAGGCAGAGGATTAGTGTACTACTGCAACATGGCGCCTGCCATCTACAGTTCTTACAGGGGAATCTAGCGCCTTGCTGTTCAGTAGAGACACTCACCAACTGTGGGCTTTAGACATATTTGAAGGTGTTCTAGTAACCAAATTAAAAAATTCCATATAAGTGGGTAAAAATAATTTTAATATTTTAGTTTGATATGATATTTCATTGAACACTTAGTATTTAACACTTACTAATGCTTCCCTTTACATTGTTTCTTCGTGTTAAATATGTGAAATCTGGTGTGTTTTGCACTCAGTCTACACTGACCCCAAATGCTTAGCAACAGCACTCGGCTGTGGGGTGTGCGGGGCCCCGTTCCCCTTCATCTCTGTTAGCTGTCAGGGCAGCTCCTGTGCCACGGAGAGCCAAGGTTCACTGACACACGCTCCGCTGGTTCCTCAGGCGTCCTCGTACTTGGAACCTGATGGCAGATCTTCCAAGAGCTGATGGTCCTGGTCAGCATGACACCTTTCTTGTTGGAACTTCTTATTGTGTTGCCTCTCAGACTGCTACCCGAGGAGTGGATGAAGAGCAGAGCTGTAATTTTCTAGAAACTACCGGAATCATACCTTTCCCTGGGTCACAGTAATTATTTTGGTTTTAGAAAGAAGGCTTTCTTTTTCTTACCTTGCTAGAGTATAATCAAAATTTCGAGGGAAAGAATGTTATTAAAATAAAAATTTGCCAAGGCTGAGGAATTCCAACAAATGCAATTATGACTCAGGGAAACCAAATAAACATCAGATTTTGCAACGTACTGAAATTTTCTATGACTTAAAAAACTTCAGTATTTTTTTTTAACTTATGTTTTGCTCTAATATTTTAGGACATTTTAGATGAAATGAGAAAAGAATTAGCAAAGCTAAAAGAAGAACTCATTGATGGTAAGTATTTAAACGAGTTTGCAACCTCTTTACAATAGAAGTTTAAGAATAGCCATTTTTTTTTTTAAAGATTTTATTATTATTGGAAAGCCGGATATACAGAGAGGAGAGACAGAGAGGAAGATCTTCCATCCGATGTTTCATTCCCCAAGTGAGCCGCAACGGGCCGGTGCGCGCCGATCCCATGCAGGGAACCAGGAACCTCTTCCAGGTCTCCCATGCGGGTTCAGGGTCCCAAAGGTTTGGGCCATCCTCGACTGCTTCACAGGCCACAAGCAGGGAGCTGGATGGGAAGTGGAGCTGCCGGGATTAGAACCGGCGCCCATATGGGATCCCGGGGTGTTCAAGGCGAGGACTTTAGCCGCTAGACCACACCGCCGGGCCCAAGAATAGCCATTTTTAAGAAAATGATACGGGGCACTTTCCCGCATATCCTGCCCTTGGCTTAGCTTTGCCTGTCAGGGAGGTACGCTCTCTGGCATGCAGTGGGAAGTATTTGTAAGAGTAGGAACCAAAAGAGTTTTTTAAGGAGATTTATTTTATTTGAAAAGCAGAGTTGAGGGTGTGTTCCATAAGCTCCCCGAGTGGCTACAGCAGCCTAGCCCAGCCCAAGCCAAAGCCGGTGCCCAAGCAGTTGGACTGTACATCGTCGCCTTCCCAGGCACAGAGCAGGGAGCTGGATTGGAGATGGAGCAGCCAGCCCTGCAGGTGGCACCCTAATTTGCTATTCCACAGCATAGGCCCACAAACAGGATTCATGTGTCAGGTGCTGTTTGTTGCTAAACGGAAAACCAGGTGACTGTGTCTTAAGTTACCTCTACTCATCCATTATCGTCTTTAAGCCCATGGAATCATGGTTGTTTTTATTTTGTATACACAGAAAAATAAACATAGCAAGGTCTATGCAATGAAATCTGCAAAGTCAATATTTTTTTTATTATGTGTGTTTGAACATAGTTCTTAACTATTCTTAAAGAACGAATCACTTGTTGATTGTTAAATCTTTTCCTTCTCCAGCAATCAGGCAGGAACTGAGCAAGTCAAACACTGCCTAGACAGCCTACCGGAGGAGAGGACTTGAAATTCCTACAAACAATCTTTAACAACAAACCCCTACATTTTGTGAGCTGAAAGAAGAAAAGTGGAGACAGGAGGAGGGAAAAACCTACACTCCGAGAGCCTTCAGACATTGTGACTCTGGCGACAAGCTAGTTCCCTCCGGTTTGCTGCTTTTTATAAAAAAAACAAAAAAACAAAAACAAAAAAACCTTTACTGCAGGATGGAAAAGAATTGTGTAAGAATCCCTGTGACAGTTATGCAGATAATACTAAACCCGCCAGGCAAGATCACCGTGCATTGAAATATTTTCATGTCAAGATAAAATCGCACATTTTCCACAATCCATTGCTAAATAAAGAGAAGAAAGGCTTAAGAAGTTTTTTTTTTTTTCCCAGAGAGTACTGATACTGATGAAGAATTTAGCATATGCTATATTGTATTGCAAATGTTTCTCTCAGGTTTGTCTTCCTATCATATTTGATATTCCATGAATAATTGATCAGCCCTATGTTGGTTAACATCTTTAAAATGGGGAACAAACAATTGTACATGCTTCTGAAGGGTGATATTTACAAGGAACTATCCTAAAAATGATTTGTCCAACTTGAGGAATTTTAGAATGATAGGAAGTCTCTCAAGTTAGCCTTCATGCAATTTTGTAGGTTCAAACATAAATTTCGTCCAGCATTTAAAGATTTAGATGCCTTCCTAAATTGTTACAATGCTTTACCAAATCTATGACTTCTACATAACACAAACCAGTGGTCAAATGTAAGACAATATATTGTAGATTTACTATAGGTTTTCAACCTTTTTTAGATTTATGCATGTGGACATTTTTATAATATAATTACAACCGCCACAAAGTTAGCTTTTTTAAATTGCAGACAGTATTGCATGTCACACTAATCCGTAGTGGCCTTGACGAGGCCTAGTCCCAGGGAAAACATTTTGTAGAGTTACAGGGGAGTGGGAGGAAGGGAAGGAATAATTTTTTATTTAATTCTGCACTATCTTTCTCAAGTACCTGCATGAATAATGAGAAATATTTTGTGACTTTAATTGGTAAATATGTTAACAAAACCAAGTACTGAAACTACATCATGTCTTCAGCTCTCTGTATCTTAACCAGTAATTTCAGTGGTCTGAAACATGATTCTGAACTTCGTGTGAGTCAGAGCTCACTGTGGAACTCCAATGCTTCGTCACTGAATTTGGCAGTTACTCCTAGCTAGGTGCCCCTGCAGTTACGACACAGGGATTCAGGTGTTCCTGGCCAAGATGCTGCTTCTAAGAAACAAATAACAATGATGGCAGCAATTAAGGTCACAGAAATCATTAGGAAAAGGGAAACCACTGAAGAGTTCTGCAGCTTTCGCTTAGTCAAAAAAAAAAAAAAAAAAAGGGAGACTTAGGTGGTGGGAAGAAGGAATTAGATACTCTACTCACCACCCTCTGCGTGTGTGTGTGTGTGCGCGTGCGCTCACGCGTTTCACTGTTTTTCTTTAGCATTGAGACTAAACTAGAGAAGAAATCCTGTACGTTACCCTCACCACTTTGTGGAAAATTCTAGGAAAAGAGAACTTCTCCAGGCTCTCCATCCTGATGATGCCCAAGTTGTCATGTGCCATATTTGCTTAGACATCTTTGATCATCAGACATTGTACTAAAGTTTTGAAGAAGTTGCCCGCTGCCATCTGCTCCAGGTTTCGTATATCCATTCATCAGACAAAGCCTGTGGATGGCATGGTTTCCTAACTGCTGCCTATGTGTAGCCATCACCACTACAAAGAAGTGTGAATGCGGAAAGTTTGTTCCTTGTTAAAATGGTTCAGGTTTCTGTTAGAAACTTCATTTCAGATTAAGCTGATGGATGAGCTATCATAGTTCAGGTACACAGTTCTTTTTGCTAATATTCATTGTCATGCAATAATAGTAAAGGCATTAAAGATGCGGCAGGCTTATGAAGTACTGTTTTCAAAAGAAATAGGCGTTCTCATCTGTATTGTACTTTTTGGTTATGCAACCACGTTAATGCTATGAACATTTGTGTCCCTTACAAATCTGGTCAGAAATCACTTATGATTTTGTTGGGTAAGTTGTCTTTAATAGGTAGAGTACTGGGTACAAGTGGTCCAAAGTAAGATAATTTAAAAAATGGTAATTCTTAAGAAACTGGTTTATGCACTAAACGTTTTGTGCCTTGGTCTAATATTAACATAATGTCTGTGTAAAATGACAGAAACGAACCAGTGTTGAATCATGCTGTGTTTTCCATCATGTCACATTCTCCTAGACTGCTAAATGTATTCTTTCCAAGAAGTTCAATTGAATTTATTGTATACATTTGCTGTCACATGTGACAGTGGTGTCATGATGTGAGATTTCAGTAATTAAAGTGGGAAATGGAGGCTTAAGTTATTCTGCTTACCAAACCCATATTCTCGGAACCACATTATGATGACGGCTTCTGTGCCCTGGGCGTTGGATGTCTTAAGCTGAGTACAGTTTAGGGAATCCTTCCTTACTGCAAGGAGGCACCGCTTTCCTCAACACTGTGATCTGACCTGTGACCAATCTGTACCATACACCGTGTAAATGGCTGACGAGTCAGTTGCAAACAAACTGAATGTACAAACTTTAGCGCTGGTGCTGAAATCTCTGCCGAGTAGTCCTGATTTCAAAGCGTGTTTAAAAATGTGTGAGCCTCAAGTGTCAATCAAGCTGAAGATGAAACACTAATGAATGTTGAATTCTCATGCTTTAGGCGTACTTTCTTTTTAGGTTTTTCAGTTCTCTGCTATTTTTACCGTAACTGTTTCATTTAAATTTCCTACACGCTAACTTCGTTTGTGCGATTGAAATAAAATTGCAGTATATACACGTTGCTTGTTTGTGACACTTAGATCTTGGGAAATACAGTTGGTTCTAAAATGTTATGTTGGATGTAAAAAAAGACAATGTGTGGAAAGGGGCCTGATTAAGTCATGAATTTTAAATATCGGAAACGTGCAGCTGTGCGTTAAGTTCACCTCAGAGAAGTACTGCTTTTTATCCAGTTCAAGATAGAATCCTCTCAGAGATAGAGTTCCTAGAGAACAAAGCTTTTTGATAAGTATTATAAAAGCTTCCATATTCCACTAGGGTGCTAAGTTTGTTAGATTGCATTTATTGCTTAACAACAGACATGGTCATATACAAATGACAGTTTCAGTGTATTGTAAGTTTGAGTTGATCTGTTTAAAAAATTTAACAGAAATCTAAATCACTAACATGAGCAGTGACTAATTTCTGGGTTGGTTGGTTTGGTTTTTGGTAACTGTTGGTTCTTCCAGGGAAGATTAGAGTATAGACGGGACTGTGTCATTGGCACTTGGACTACACAGGAAATAGCACTCAGCACAGTGGGCGGGGCTAGGTGTTTAGAGGCAGAGGTCTTTTCCTCCATTGGATCCAGATGTTTCTCTTCAAGTTGATCAAAACTGGGAAAATACAGTTTTGGCTTGCATTTACATGCACACAACTAGCATCTGAAACGGCCAACATTTAAATCACACCTGTGGGACGTCTGCCATCCCACCACCACACCTCCTCTTCATGGTTAAATGACATCTTAAAACAACTTTCAGTAGGGTGAGCCAAGAGGTCCCATGTCGGAGGACCTGGGTTTTACTTGCTGGCTCTGGCTCCTGATCATCCTGCTGCTGTACACCGCAAGAGGCTGTAGTGTTCCTCACAGGGATTGGACCTGCCACCCACATGGGACACTTGGCCAGGCACTTGGGGACAAATGCGTGGTCACTGTTGCTTGGCTTTTCAGAATAGAATGGTTTTCGGTGTATTGCGGGCGTTGGTGGGACATCAGAAAAGTTGGTCCTGACAAGTTTGAGTAGAGCTGACTACTTGGCAGCAATGTGCAGAGTGGGTCCCAGGCGCCAGGGGGCAGTCGTGGGAAGGCGTGGATCGTTGAAGAAGCCCAGGCCCCTCTACTTAGTCATTACTAACGGAGGTGGGAAGTTGAAGCTCAGCCACCTGTCTGTAATCTAGTTTCCTTGGCGGCAGACATGGGGGCAGGGCTCATTACAGAAGGGTCAGTTAGTAAAGCCGAATTTGCAATTAGTGTTGGCCTACTGGTGAGATGGCTTTGTTGCTCAAAGGAAACGTGGAAGAGTGTTCCAAGTCCACTTCCTAACCAGCTTCTTAACAGGTGAGATGCACTCCCCGTGCTGCCTGTGCTAAGTTATTCCTGCCACGTACAGCGAACCCAGGGCTGACCACAGGTCTGCGAGCTCCCCTGGGCTGCTGCTTGCTTGTTCGGTTTTGATCCAAGAAAGGAGGAAGGCAGACCACTGTATGTGTCATTTCCCAGACGTAAGTGCAGCATTTAATTGTTCCAGAAGTTTAGACCTAAAGAATGGGCGTGATGCCGGGTGTCGGGGGATGTCTGTGGACAGCTCAGGGCTATCGGTGTGTGTTGCTGGGCGGGTCTGTACGCCTCTCCTGTACTCCCACGCTGCTGGCAGGAGCGCGTGGTGACTACCTGGGACAAGTGTTCGTTCTGCCACACAAGGATGTAGGGGCGCCTCTGAGATCCACACTACACTTGGGACTTAGCCAAAGCCCTGGGACCTCTTTGCTGAGGAGAATACGCTTCGGTGGGTTTCCTGTTCCCTGGCGCTGCTGTGCTATTGTTTATTCCATCACTGTTGAGAGGTAATACTCCTTTCTATGGAAGTATACACAAGGTTTTTGTTCAAAAACAATTTCTGGTCAGGTCGATCTTGGCTTTTGTGCTGTTGTTCTTTGGCTCTTGGGATGCATTTGTGTGTTGGAGATTTTCTTGTTAACAAAAATGACATGCTTTTATTATGGCTGTTCTTTTGGTTGTAAACGAAGAGTTTCTAACAAGTGAATGAACCAGAAAGATTATCTCAAGACATCTGTGGTTGCTGCAAAATATTTCTATGACGCTGTTACTGTACTTAGACATTCTCACTGAAATCCTTTTTGGCTTAAGTTTATTTGGGGGAGGGGGGCTGTGTGCAGTCTGTAATTACAGGCACAGTCCCCCCAGCAGGAGGAGGGACAGGTGCACCTGTAAACAGGTAGCATTCCAGCCAAACCCCCTGTGAGTTCAGGACCAGGTGCACCTGTGAGCAGGGCGGCATTCTAGCCAGACGTTCTGTGTGTAAAGCTTTCTCCTCACAGCTGCTAGGAGGAGCCTTCAAAACTTGCTCTAGCCTGTGCTGACCCTTTGGGGCCTGGAAAGTCTGTGTGGTGAGATTGTTTTTCTTTCTTTGATGGGTGGGGGGGGCACTGATGAATGTAGACATTAGTTAACAGCATGCACGTTTCCGTGATGAGATTAGCAATGTTACATTCAGATCTACAAAGCTGATGGGAAGCAGGCACAGGGTAGTGGGACAGAACAGTGAAGAGTGGTTCTCTCCGCCCAAGTGGTCACGGCACATGATCTTTCATAGTGTGTGCTGTAACTGGGCTCTCATGGCTCCTTGCTTCACAGCAAATTGCAGGACTAGGGCAGGGTGCGTGCATCCTGATAACGTGCTCTGATTTGCTCTGATGTCTGTATTGGCTGCTCATGGGCTGGTGAAACTTGGTCATCTGAGTGCTCCTTGGAAGATGGCATGGACAGAGACCAGGTTTTCAACATCCAAGTGGACCTAGACATCCATTGGAAAGCTAATTATAGCAATTATAATTAGAAGTCAGGGTGTATCTTGTCCATGGAATTTGTGAATGATGGGACTTGCTGAATGCAGGAGTCAGGGTAAGTGGTATAACTTATTTTCAGACAACATGTTGTGAGTTCCTGCTGGGTTGACTTTAATCATTTGAAAGTCCCAATGCAATAGAATGTCATCGTTGGAGACACCATAGGCTTGGTGTCTGCTGGAGAGGAAGGAAGGGCAAGATGGGAAAATGAAGTAGCTGGCAGGGTAAGATAAGACGGGCCCTCAATTTTGGACCAAAACTTCAAGTTGGTAAAAAGGAAGGACTACACGTGAGCCCAGGAAGGAATTGCGAGGAAGCAGTGAGGGCCACTGCTTGTTCCAGTGCCCTGTAAACGATGTGGACCTGCCACTGCTCTGCAACCATGAGATGGAACCTGTGTGTTAGGGGAAGGGTGTCCTGGGTTGTGTGCCATCAGGGTTCAGCAGAGGGAGGCTGGCTTTGTCACTCAGACGGACCAGGGAGCTGCTGACATCTCTGGACTTGGTGGGACTTGGCTTGCCTCCTCAGACACCCATGTTTGCAGCAAAGTAGCCAATCACTGAAACCCCGTCTGTCTCCCTTCTGTCTTTCCTACCTCGCAGCTTTGCTGTTTGAAGACTGCTTCATTCTCCTGCTTCTTGCCATCTTCTTTTGAAATCAAAAGATCAAATAACCGAAGTGACACTTGATTTCTGTTACTGGTCACTTTGACTAAAGTGAGAGTTTTGTGTTCTGTTTTCTGTGATTCTGACAAGATATGCAGTTTTGTTTGTTTGTTTGTTTGTTTGTTAGATTTATTTTTGAGAGGCGGATTTACAGAGAGAGAAAGAACAGACAGTGAGAGATCTCCCACCTGCTGTTTCACTTCCCAAGTGGCCACAATGGCCAGAGCTGAGCCAATCTGAAGCCAGGAGCTTGTTCCAATTCTCCCATGTGGCTGCAGGATCCCAAGGCTTTGGACCGTCCTTTGCTGCTTTCCCAAGCCACACGCAGGGATCTGGAAGGGAAGTGGAGCAGCTGGGATATGAACCAACACTCCTATGGGATCCTGGCACGTGCAAGGCGAGGACTTTAGCCACTAGACCATCACACCAGGCCCCCCCCCAAAAGTGTATTTATTGATGTGAAAAAGCAGAATTAGGAAAAGGACTGGTAGATGTCCCATCTGCTGGTTCACTTCCCAGATGGCCACAATGGCCAGGGCTGGGCCAGGTTGAAGCCAGGAGCCTTCAGGGTCTCCCACCTGTGCACTCGGGGACCCAAGGACTCAGACCGTCCTCTGCTGCTCTCCCAGGTGCATTAGCGGGGAGCTGGATCAGAAGTGGAGCAGCCAGGCCTCGAACGTGTTCATATGGGATGCTGGCGTGGGAGGTGGCCACTGTATGTGCTATGCCACAGGGCCAGTTGTGATTTCTGCATCACAAGAATGACGCAGAGGCCTGTCCCCAGGGCTGGCGGGGGGCCCATGCAGGGTTGAACTGACTCTAGTTCTACAGACGCTTCTGTGGGAAAGCAAGCGTTGCACATCTACCCCAAGCTGCTCCACAGGACTAGTGTTCAGCCTAGAAGCTCAGTGGCAATTAAGACACCCCCATCAGTACCCAAGGACCTAGGATTGATTCTCAGGTTCTATGCCTGAGTGTGTCTTCCTGCTCAGGCAAAGCCTGGAAGGCACCATACCTGGCTGTATTCACAGTGAGACCCGAATGCAGACTTGGCTCGGGGTTTCCACCTGGCCTGACCCTGCATGTGTGTGGCTGCCAGTCTGGGTGTTGCTATGGCATTGCTGATGAGACCCACGCACACTGCATGGTGTGGGCTGCTAGGACTCGGCATGCCATGACGTAGGAGCGCCAGCCTGGGGTCGTCGTGGGTCATCCTGCTAGTGTGCTCACACGGGGGCAGCTCCTCTCCCGGGTGTGATGGGGAGCAGTATGGTGCCCATTGCAATGACCCTGACCCACCCACCTCTTGAGTGGCAAACTGGGCTTGTCCTGCTGCCCCGGGGCCTGCACCTGTGTCCGTGTCACCAGGCCCAGGCTTTCAGGGAGACAGCTTGGTCCAGTTTGCCGGTCTTGGAGGCTCATGGTCCAAGATCAGGCCGCCACATTGGTCTGGGATCTGATGTGACTGAGGGGGAGGAGAGTAGAGTGTGTGCTGAGGCAGGGACGTGGGGATCCAGGAGATCCTCCCTTATTCTCTTAGGGTGTTTTGTTTTGTTTTAACATGGAGCCAGCACGATGGCTCAACTGGCTAATCCTCCACCTTACAAGCACCAGATCCCATATGAGTGCTGGTTAATGTCCCAGCTGCTCCACTTCCCTTCCAGCTCCCTGTCTGTGACCTGGGAAAGCAACTGAGGATGGCTCAAAGCCTTGAGCCTCTGCACCTTCACGGAAAACCTGCAGGAAGTTTCTGGCTTTGCATCGGCACTACTCTGGCTGTTATAGTCATTTGGGGAGTGAACCAGTGTATGAAAGATCTTTATCTGTCTCCTCTGTAAATCTGCCTTTCCAATAAAAATAAACACATCTTTTAAAAAAATGATTTTACAGGCCTGCATTGTGGCACAGTGGATTAAGCCTCTATCTGTCATGCTTTCTTCCTGTGAAAGCACCTGCTTGAGTCCCAGTTGTTTCATTTCCCATCCAGCAGAGGAGGGCCCAAAGCCCTGAGCCCCCGCACTTACATGGAAGACCCAGGAGAAGCTCCTGGCTGCCAGCTTCCCAACAGCCCAACTCTGGCTGCTCGTGGTCATTTGGGGAATGAGCTCTCTCTGTCTCGTTTTCTTCCCCTCCCTTTCTCTGTGTAACTCTGCATCTCAAATAAATAGATCTTAAAAAAAAAAAAAGTTCCTACAAAATACCCAAAATGAAAATCTCACTCTAACTGACCATGTGCCCAACCCCACCAAGCCAATGAGTGGTCACCATGCAGCTCAGAGGGTTCAGGTGCCATCCCAGAAGAGGGATGAGGGGTCCCACGTACCTGGGCAGCAGGGAAGCTGGGGGGAGCAGAGTCCCCAGAACACAGGAGCCCTTGGCTACGACCTTGCTGTCTGACCCCAAAGGTTCAAGTACACAGAGTATGTTCCACCCTCCGATGGAGGGACCTCCTGGGCCTACTCTGACTTGCTCATTTCTGTCTGAGGCCCTGCTAGGCTGTCCTGGGGGTGAAGTGGGGAAAGGTCCACAGGGGGTGAGCAGGAGGAAGCTGTGGTAAGTACCTGGGGAGAGAGGCCATCTTCCGCCTGGTCCTAGTTGTGGCTGAGGCAGCCTTGCAAGGCTGTTTTCTACAGCCAGGGGCAAGGTCACGGTCATGTTCAAGGCTTGGAAGACCATTGTCACCCTGCTGGGGTGATTGCTCCAGAGCAGGCGGCGCGCGGGCGACCCCTGGCGACCATGCTCGGCAGTGCGGTCCGTTAGAGCCAGGAGCACAGCGTCCTCTGCCGACCCACAGTCCAGCATCCAGGTTTAGCGTTCCCGCTATTATCCAGCACTAAAACTTAGGCTCAGGAAGCCGACATGGTGAAGCAGGCTCAGACTCCAATTGGATTTTTAGCTGTGTCACTTCTGGTCCAGCTTTTTGCTAATGTGCTTGAGTAAGTGTTATCCAGAATGTTCCTCTGACCAGAGCTGAAAAGGCAGCCTCACAATGAGTTATGTACTGACTCGTGGGAATCCGAGGACCCCACCTGCCTGGTCACTTGTTGACCATGATGCTAACAGCCTCTGTGGGCACCTAGAAGAAGGGGCAGGCAGCAGGTAGCCGGATGGGGTCCTGGCCAGGTCCTGGCACAACCTGCAGGGACCAAGGCCTCCCAGGACTGAAACACGGTGCTGCAGACCAGGCTGTCAAAGTAGAGGCAGGCAGCAAGAGGGGACGCACTGGAACCTGGGCTGCAGTGCTGCCTGGCCTGGGAGCCTGCATGGGGAGGAAGGTCCCTTGCCTTGCTCAGTTGGGTTGGCGAGGAGAGAACATGACGACCTTGGCCTCAGCTCAGATGTGGAGGCAGTCCCCAGGGAAGGCCCAACTGGAAGCCTTCCTTCTGCCAGCCCGTCAGTGCAGCCTGTCCCATCCCTGCTGGTGGGGGAGCCGGGCCTGACACCAGACCTCTTGTCATGCCTGGGCCTGGAGCATGTGCTTTCGCCCACCCCAGCCTGGGCAGCCGGCATCCTGCTCTGTGCCCTTGGCCTCTCAGGGCAGCCCCTGTCCACATGACTCCTGCCCAGGAGGATGGCTTGGGCAGGGGCTTCCAGCCGCCCAGGCCCAGCTTGCTGCTGGCAGGTGGGGCTCAGGGTGACAGTGGCTAGACAGGAAGGCCCCTGTCCCTTTTGGGGTGACCTTGTCAGACTTGAACTTCCGTATCATGGGCATCCCTGTCCTGTCCAGGGTACCTCCCTTTTTCTTCACACCGGTCACCCCCAGCAGTGATCTCTGGCTACAGGCTCTGAGTGTGTGAAGGTGGGATGATAGGGAAGGCAGTGTTGGGGGCCATGAGCAGGTAGCCCCAACTCTCACTGCCTGCCTCGACCTCACTCCCCTCTGGTGCCAGGGCCCCGATTTGCCTGGGGCAGGAGCCTCCACAGGTTCTGACAAAGACGTGGACGCAGAGCTGGGCCACCTGAGTGTCCTTGGTTTGGCCACAACTCTCCTCTGAGCCCCTTCTGTCCCTCGCTCTGTCCACTCTGAGGCAGGTGCAAGCTCAGTGGTCCCTCACACTGGCCCACAACAGCCTAAACCCAAGCCTGCTCCACTCCCTGAAGCCCTGATGATGACAAGGGCAAGGAAGAAGAGTCTTTCTGATTCTCTGCTCTGGCTGTCTGCGAGCCTTGGCCTCCCACGGCAAGGCCCGGACCTCTAGCTGCTGCAGCCATGTGCATGGCCCTGCAGCCACAGGCGGGTGTGGGCAGTCAGGTTTGCTCCCGTGGGCACCAGGCACTGTCTAGCTATCCTGAGGCAATGAGGGATTCTGCCCTGCTGGGGCCTGGGCTCTCCCATTTCACAGCAGACACCTGTGGGTGCCATGCAGGGTTGCCCAGCAGCAGACATCTGCACACCCCATCCTGGGAGGGAAGACAGCGGACAGGTTGCCATGCCCAGGGCACTGCTTCTCCTTTCTCTGCCACCTGGGCTGGGGTGTTGATGTGTGGTTGTAGGAGGTGTCAGCATTTACTGTGTGCAGGTGCTGTGTGGGGGCTGGGAGCACAAGGGGAAAGCAGCCATGGCCATTGCCACTGGGGTACCTGTGGCCTTGCTAAAGGTGACCTTTGTGTAGATTGGTATATGTACTCACAAGTCCCCCTCCAAACCCTGGTCACATGGAGGCGGGCCTTCTGGGGCAAGCTTCTTGCTTAGACTGGGGTCAAAAGATCATGAAGCCCAGGGGAACCTGTCCTTGTCAGGACCCCCTTGTGGGAACGGGCTGTGGAGAGGCAGGGAGCCCGGGACTCTGAGGTTGGTACCCCTAATGCTGCCATGACAAAGGATGCAGACCGCAGGCACAAACACACCAAATCCATCTTCGCACGATGCCAGGGGCTTCAAGTTCAAGATCCAGATAAGCACAGGGTGCCTGGCCTCATCATCCCCGCACACGGCTCTGCAGGGCTGAAGGACAGCCCAGGAAGGCACTTTGTCTTGGGTGCTCCATCTTCAGGGGTTGCAAACTGGGATGTGGGTGTGAGATCAGCCCTTCAGGCCCCACTTGTAAGAAGAAATTGAATTCTCTACAGCTTTCAGATGTGAGCCAATTCCATGAGGAAGTTTCTATTTTTTTTTTTTTAAGATATTCTGTAGGGGGGGGGGATCTTCATTTGCTGGTTCTCAGGCCAGGTTTTTTTTTTTTTTTTAATTTATTCATTAATTTCAGGCCAGGTTGAAGCCAGGACCCTGGAACTCCATGCAGGTGTCCCTCACAGGTGGCAGGGGCGTCCATGCACTTGGGCCATCCTCTGCTGCTTTCCCAGGCGCATCAGCAGGGAGCTGGATTGGAAGTGGAGCAGCTAGCCATGAAGCAGTACTGATATGGGAGGTTGGCACTGCAGGCTTACCTTTCTGCGCCAACAACATGGGCCCCAAATTCTTTATTCTTAAGCATCTTTCAGAGCACAAATTCTAACAGCTATGTCTAAGTGTTTATGCTTGACAAAGTGGGGAGAGCTCTTTTAATTTGGGGGGAGATTGTCTGATCGTGTTCCCTCACCCCTCCCTGCACGTTAATGACACAGTGAAACCTTTCTTGCTGAGACAAATTACATCCTCGGGGGCGTCCTCAACCCAGTGCTTTGGAGATTTCAACCTGGAACTGCAGGCCAGGTGTCCCCCGCAGGTGACTTGGGTCATCCCTGCTGCCCCTAGGGCAAGGAGTCAAACCTGGCCACTCTGATGCTGACCACTGAGCTAAACACCTGCTCCCCTGTGTCACATGGGTCTGTTTGTTGTTGCCGTTGGAAGCCCCTTAGCTTCATGGTGTCGGCTCTCACCAGGGTGACAGCCACATCACCACGGTGGCAACCAGTCCCCCTTCTCCCCCTTGTCTAGCTGCGACCCCTCCCATGCCACTCACAGCCTCCTCTCACTCACTGGAATCCAGCAGTCAGGGCGCACCACCCACAGCAGGGGCAGCAAACTGTTCTGTGGTTTTGGGGGGGCAGGCCCCAAGGTCAACTCCACTAGCCATGGGAGTGTGAAAACAGCCATAGATGAGGCCTGGAGCTGTGGTGTAGTGTGCATAACGCCTCTGCTTGCAGTGCCAGCACACTGGGTGCTGGTTTGAGTGCTGGGTGCTCCATTTCCAATCCAGCCCCCTGTAATGTATCTGGGAAAGCTGTGGAAGATGACCCAAGTGCTTAGGCCTCTGCGCCCACATAGGAGACCTGGAAAGAAGCTCTTGGCTCCTGACTTCTGGCTGGCCCAGTTCTGGTCACTGTGACCATTTGAGGAGTGATTTGACAGATGGAAGATCTGTCTCTCTCTGTAACTGCCTTCCAAATAAATAAAAAAAAAACAATCATAGACATTAACAGGGTTGTATTCCAAAGATAACTTCCTACACACAGACACGAGGCGGGGCTGCTGGAATCAGGCGTGGATGGACTAGCAGACAGCACGCCACCTGCTGCTCTCCCCGCCCCCAGCATCTCTCCTGCCACCCCACCTGCTATGCCTCCTCCTAATTTCTCCGCTCCTCACACTGGGTTTTGGTTCTCAGTGGCCCCTGTGGGGTAATAATGAGAGGTGTGGGGCTGGGGGACCTGCTGGGAGAGGAGATGATTGGTGGACGACTCTCCTTCCATTCAGCAAGCATCCACTTCGGGGAGGAGACCTGCCTAGGTCCCGACACACGGGCAGGCTGCGTGGACGCGTCCAGGCGAAGGACAGTGGGATCCAGCAGGAAGCTGCAGGTGGCTGCTGGCAATAACAGTGGCCATGAGTGAGTGGAATCGCTGGGACAGATGGGCTTCTGGGCAGATGCTCAGCTTGGGCCAGGCCCCGTTATACAAGCCATTCTGTATCATGACAAAAACGTACTGCAGCCTGAGATCTCCCAGAAGACCCCAGCCAACAACACCCTGTGGCTCCTGGAACATTGGATCAATCGGGACTCTAACTGGTGCCTGTATGGGACGCCGGCGCTGCAGGTAGTGACCTTACCAGCTAAGCCACAGCCCTGGTCCCTGTTTTTAACCTTTTAGTACATAAAATTTTGTTCTAATTTGGATCTAGTCCTACTTGCCTGGTTTTGTTTGGGGTTTTTTTGGGGGGGTGGGGTTCTTCTGCTTTTAGTATCACATCTCACAGGCCGTTGCCTGCTTCAGTGCCACAAACACATCCCTTGTTGTCTTCAAACAGGTGTGCAGGCTAACTCACACCCAACGTCTCTTGCCAGCGGATATGTTCGTGGTGCCAGCTTGTCAGATGGAGGGTGGGGCATCCACTGTTTCTGTTTGAATACGCATTGACTCAACTCTACCTACCACTGCTATTTTTACTCAGAGTCTGATTTCTGGCAGGTATTAGATAAACGCCACAGCGTGTGGCAAGCATTGCGCATTCCTGGGTGCACTCTGTTTGGTGTACACTGTTGGACTTCTGGGGACTCCTGGGTTGAGCGCGGAGCACGGAGCGAACGTTCGTTTGGGGGACTCTGGGGTCATCTGTGTGGCTTCCCCCCTCAGGGGTCGTCCCCGGGGCAGCCCATGGCGCCCGGGCACCGGCACCTGCTCCAGCGGCCTGGAGGAGGCGCACACACCGCATCGTACCCGCCAACCGCCGTGCACCACACCACCTCCCACGCAAACGTCAGGGAGCCTCCTGATTGTGTTCACAGTGCGGCCTCTTAATGGCAGGGGAATACTTCCCCTGGGACTCTGGGCAGCACTCTTTCCCGGAAGAGACAGCCTAGAGCGTGCATGCGGCTGGCAACCAGAGCCAGAGGTCCAAGAGGCTGGGGAGGGGGCGGGAAGTGGTCTCCCACGGGGGCCTTGGAGGCAGAAGCCAGGTCCTCCCCTGTGGGCCTGACTTGGCAAGGCCGGACCTTCCAGAAGGTCCTTTGGGTCTCACCTCCGAGCTCAGGAAGACAGTTTCCCCACTGTATTTTGTCCTTGGAGAGGCAAGGTCGGGGACCATGCCCTCACGTGTCCCAGGCAAATGGCATACAACTTCCTTGTTTGCAGAAACCAAAACCCCAGCGTGCAGAAGCCTGGGAACGGGGACTTGTAGGGGCAGCTGGGCAGAGGGGAGACAAGACCCAGGCCCACCCTAAAGCTGCAGGTGGCTTTCAGCAGCTAGGCCTGTGCCAGCCTTGGGGAGTTGAGTGCTGCCATGGTGTGTGTGTGGGGAGGTGTCCTCCTCCAGCCCCGGGAGAGTGTGGGCGTTCATTTTTACATCACAGAATGCTAATGAAGATCAAAGGGACTCTGAAGTTCACCCTGTGTGTCCTGGCAGGCCCCACTCTCTCTCTCTCTCTCTCTCTCACACACACACACACACACACCCATCCCCTTGGGGGTGCTTCGCGTCACATCTTGGAGAACCGTAGGAGGAGCCAAGTGCACAGTTACTGCTCAGATGTCTAACCACGCCACCGAGTGTGGCCAAGCCACTCCCACAATTGCTTTTCTGGCCTGAACCTGCTGAGGCAAGAGTAGCAGGGGGCAGGTGCAGAGGGTGGGAGCTCAGAGAGCTACGGGGAGGGGCTCCAGGCTCCCCTAATGGCCCCAGACACCTTGAGAGCAGTAAAGTGCGCTCTGACCTGGGGCCGGGAGGCCTTTGAAGCCGCTGTATCTTCTCAAATACACTCCAGCCATTTCTGCAGCCACCAGTGGGTTCTGCTTAGGTTTCGGAGAACATCTCCCTGGCTATCCTGGATTCAAGTGGTAACTCTTGGGCCTGTCCGATACACTTCCAGGCTGGCAGATCCACAGACCTAGACAATGGGAGGGAGGGCCAGGGCTTGTGCCCGCTGAAAGGCCCGGCCACCCAGGCAAGGCACCGATGGGGCATCTGCGCCAGTTAAACCGCAGGGCGGGGCCGCTAGTGTTCAGAGAGAGTCTGCATTTGGTCAGGTTGCATGCCAGCGAACACTCTTACGGGTCCCACTTTGATGATGCCGTTGTACTGGGGGGCGGGGAGACCACTTGCCACGTTTTATGGTTTTACCAGCAGCCAGACCTGGATTCTTCTCCGCGGAGGACCAAGCCTGGATGTCCTCCAGCAGCGCCGGGGCCGCGCTAACTCTTCCTCGCTACGCACTAGGCTGTTGTAACATAAGCTTCCTGGTACTCACTCTCATTGCAGCAGAGCCAAACCGCAGGGGTTGCGACTTGTCCGTTTCTACTCTGCTGCCCCAGCGGGCCCGGGCGGCAGGCCCTGCCCACTTCCTGCTCACGTGCCAGCAAGCGCTGCACGTTTGTTTCAGGATGTGAAAAACAAAGCCCAAACAATAGGCAGCCACTCCCTGGGCCTGCTGACCTTTAACCTTTCCAGGCTCGAGCCGTTTTGCCTGGGAACCCTGCCTGGCTTAGGAAACAATCCCAGCCAGTCTCCCAAGCACCCCGGGCCTTTGAGATGAAGTCTGAGCCAGCTATGTTTCTGGAGGGCGGTGCATGTCCTTTCGCTGTTGGGCTTTTGCTGCTCTTTTCCGGGAGAATCCGGTCCCTGGAGAGCTGTTAAGAAAGCTCTGATGGAAGCCAGGTGCTGAGAGTTTGGACTTGGGTTTCTGTTAATCAAGGAGCCTGGGGGTGGCCTTTTTGCGGGTTAGATGGATTACAGAAAGGGACCCAAGGGGAAACAGGCTCTTCAGCCATCCGCGTGTGCCCTGTCTCCAGGTTGACACCTAGAGGGACACAAGATCATGCAAGAGTCAACAGCCATCAGCGTCAGTGGGTTTACAGCTAGAGGTTCTGGGGTCAGTGCTGTGGTGTGGAGGGTAAAGCTGCCACCTGCAGTGCCGCCATCCCATATGTGTGCTAGTTCATGTCCCAGTTGCTCCACATCCCATCAGTTCCCTGCTCATGGCCTGGGAAGGCATTGGAGGATGGCTCAAGTCCTTGCGCCCATGTAGAAGAGCCAGATGCAGTTTCCAGCTCCTGGCTCTAGCTGAGCCCAGCTCTAGCCATTGTGGTTATCTGGGGAGTGAACCGGCAGATGGAAGACTCTGTCTCTGCCTCCCCTGAACCCCACTTAAATAAACAAATTTTAAAAATCACTAGGGTTCTCGGAGTTCTGAAGGGAGCCAGAGCTCTGGGGGACAAATGGGGCATCCAGGGCTCTGGGCGGGCCCCTCAGCCCTTCATGCTTCACGCTCGCTCTGATGACACGCTCTGGGCCCCTCCCAGTTCAGCTGCTTAGCCTGTATCAGTCAGCCTCCTAGTTCCACCTTGCTTCCCATTTCTCCACCTGGGAGATGGGGATCCCTGTGCCTGCCCCACAGCGGGGCCGGCCAGGTTAACAGAGCTGGTGTGTGTAGAATGCCGGCCCCCAGTGGCGTTTGGGTAATGGAAGGAACTAGCAGGCATCTGCACGTGGGCCCCAGCACTGCCGTGGGCGGCCTGTGTGTGGAGTAAGCCTTGGTCTAACTTTCCATTCCCTCCATTAGCGTCAGAGGCCTCCCAGCCCCGACACCCCTGAGGGTTGGCCAGGCCAAGCAGCCTGTAGGGGAAGGCTCTGGGACACACCGAGGCACAGCCCCAACACAGCTCCAGCCTTCCTCTCCCACCTCCCCCTGGGGGTTGTTCTTTCTCTGCTCCCCTCTTCCTTTCTCCTCACCCACTTTTGTGTGGTCTCCTCCCCCCCATATGTTTGTTGTTTAATTCACCTAACAAGTCTTCCTTGGCTTCTAGCATGACATAAAGACAAAGACTGCTAAGGGCAGGGAAGCAGTGCCTATCTTCATTATTATTGTTGTTTTAAGGTTTATTTATTTATTTGAAAGTCAGAGAGATCTTTTCATTTGCTGATTCACTCTCCAGAAGGCTCCAACAGCTGGGGCAGGGGCAGGCTGAAGCCAGGAGCCAAGAACCCCATTCAGGTCTTCATATGGAATGGGGCCCGAATGCTTAAGCCATTTTCTGCTGCTTTCCCAGGACGTTAGCGGGGAACTAGATTGGAAGTAGAGCAACCAGGACATGAACCTGTGCCGAAATGAGATGTTGATGTTGTAGGGAGTGGCTGTACCTGCTGTGGCACAGTGCTGGTCCCCAATAACGCCTGTCTTCAGCAGAGGCCAGCCCGGTCATGTGTGACAGTGAAGCGTGGGGGATCAGTTGGCAGAAAGTCGTTGAGCAAGGATATTAAGTTGTGAAGGCACACATGGCTCACAAGTCCCCCTGTGCCAACATGAGGCCCTCCCTGGCTGCCAGGCCTCATCAGAATCTCGGTAGGTGCTGGCGGGTGGTCCTAGAGCTGCCACAGAGTCTTGACCGAGGGTCCACCCTTCCCCCAGACGAGCCTCGGGCCCAGGTGGTGCTTCCCAGCCTGCCATACCTAAGCATTTCCCATACAATCAAGCCTCTGTTGGTTCTTCCTGTGTAGCAACACGAAACAGTCAAGACTGGAGTCAGATCCCATGAGGCTCTCTGAACGCCTCCAGGTGCACAGCAAACTGAAAGCCGCCCCCCGCCCCGCCTCTTTGCTTTCAGTTTCATCTACTGGCTGCAGTAAGTTCTGGAAGTTTCCAAGCTGTGCACCATGGGCCTGTGCCAAGGGTGGGACAGACAACACCAGATTTCTGCCGTGGGAGTGGAAATCCTGTCAGGGAGTACCTGGCACCCTCCAACTTCTGTGCATCACTGTTTGATCTTCCGTGGGTTGTGGATGGCTGGCTGTGCTTGATGCTCGCTTTGGCAGCACATATACTAAAACAAGAAAGATCCAGAGAAGATTAGAATGCCCCACGCACAAGGATGGCTGTTTTCTGGGCAGACGTAAATGGTGTCAGCTGCCATTGGCTGCAGCAGAGCCAGTAGAGGGAGCTCTGAACACTTCTCATTCAGTGTTTCTAACACTTGGCACATTCAAGCATCCAAAGACCCGAATCTTACCAATGGGAAGCCAAATTATTGTACATAACTCCTGCACCTATGACCAAAACAAGCTCATTTCAATATTGGGCACATCTGGCAAGGTGACCATCTGGGAGCTTTTGGCCCAATAGCTGATGCTGGCTGATACTGGCTTGCACCTGTCTCTTATCGCCTCTCAAACTGAGCCAGGTGCCTGTAGCCTCTTACCCCTCTACAGTTGATGCTTATGTTGGACAAGCTCTTGTAGGACCTGAGGCCAACTGCAAAGTGCATGGGAAAGGCAGAGCCAAGGGCAGCCCACTTTGTGTGCATTGCTGAAGGAATTTCAAGGACTTCCTGCCTGCTGGTCCCTGGCACTTTACCATCACACGTGGCCGAAGAGCTACTAACACATGTAGGAAGACTTTCTGGAGTCTGAGATCTTTCCAAATGCCAGGTGTGTCCATCTGTCTTGTATGACATTAATGAAATACCTGAGGTTAATTGTGGCTCATGGTCATGGGGTGTAAGATCAGGAAGCCAGAGCTGCACTCCCAGGGTGCCTGTGTGTCTTCTGGCCTCTTCCTCTTAGCAAGCCACTGGGAATCATGATAGCTCCACTCGGTGACTGTACCCATTCCAAGGGTCCCATCTCTGAACAGTGTGGTCAGGCCTCACAGTGGGTTTTGTCAATCCAGGAGCTCTCAGGAAAACACACTCAAGCTGCATCCTAACCATGGCAACTGGGAAAGGGCTTTTCTGTAGTGGGAATGGCAGAGGGCTCGGTTCTTTAGCAAGTAATAGGGTGGCATTATTCCAGCCAAAAGTGGTAGTGCAGGCTTCTGTCGGTGGGCTGCCTGGTGCTGAACGTGCAGCTGCCTCCACCTGCCTCTGACTACACCAGAGCAGGCGAGTCCTTGTCGGAGAGCTTGGCTTAAATGACCCCTCAAAAGCAGCATGCTTTACTCTCCCCCTCATTAAACCTAAGCCCATTTTGGCAAACTTAAAAATCCCAGGCACTTACTCCTGGAGTTTGTTTTCAAAATGTTTTACTGTTGTGGGCTGGCAAGCAACACCAAGCTGCTTATACACAACCCGCTGAGCTCCCATGAGTGGGGCGTGGGGCCCTGCGGCTTCCCCCTGCGCCTGCATGCCACTGAAGTCTGGGCTTCAACCCTGACTTTGTGGGGTGGATGATGCGCAAAGTGGAGTGGGTGCTGCTCGGAGAGGCAGCCCGGACCCTGCGCCTGGCTGAGCTCCCTGAGCAGCTGATGGAGGGCTACGAGGGCAATGCAACGAGGAGTTCCTGTGTGAGTCACACTGCGTGCTGCTGCAGGTTGCGGTGCTGAAGGGCACCCTGCAGTGCCTGGAGTTGGGGTGGCTGTTCCCCATCAGCTGTGGGATCCCCCAACATGCTGCGCAACCACGAGGGGACCCAGACAACATGACCCCAACCTCCCACCCCGCCCCAGTGACACACTCAACGCGGAGTTCTTACATAGCTTACCCATATATATATATATTTTTTTTTTCTCATGAAAGGTTCAAGACAAAAAATGTTTTAAATATTGTTTCAAATTTCTTCTATCATGATATTCAATTTCTATGTGCTAAATGAAAGAATTAGTAAATCAGTGAGCCAGAATGATTTATTGATTGCTTGTGAAATGTGTAAACCTCTCAATAGGCATGCCCATGTTTTACAGATAAGGAAATAATCTGAACTTAGTTCCGACTTTGGATCCCCACCCTCTCTTGCAATGACCATCAGGGTTGCTCCGGAGGCCCCCCCCCAAAAAAAAACAAACAAAAAAAATTAGAATAGATAGAGAACAACAAGGAAAGCTTAGAAGCAGACTGGAAATGGTCAGCATAGATTCACATATACTTTAGCATATGTGGGACACAGAGATTAGTTGCTCCTCACTGGGAAATGGAAGATTTCTCTGCACACCTCTCCTAAAACAGTTCTACACCTCAACTGTTGACATATGCCTTGTTAGAGTTATAAGCCAGTTTAGACTATTCTAAAATCTACCAAGTTTAGCAAAATTATGCTTCAATACTGTAAACTGCTAAATACTAAAATGAAAATAGACATGAGACAGCTAAATAGTGCCCTATTGCCATTTTAAGGTGTATAGCAGCTGGTTCTGTGTATAAACTAAAATTGAAATGTCAATGAAGTAGTCACAGGATGTGGTTGAGAACTTGCATTTTTTAAAACATATTGGTTACTCAATGCCATGTCAATTAATTCCATAATGTTGTAAATTGTTGTTGATGTTGTGCTGGGGCTTTTAACTGATCGAGATGATATTCTGCCAGCTCTACCTTCAGACCAGAGATGGTCTCCCCAAGAAACCGCTCAATTTATCTGGACAATAAGATGCTGGACTCTATGCTTGGTATATGTTTGCAAAGAAACAATCTTGACTGAATTTGAACTGTAATACTGCAACAAGGTGGAGGAATCTACCATGGGGCAGGGCATGGGGAGAGGTTGGGGGAATCACAGAGCCTATGAAACTGTGTCACATAATGCAACATAATTGATAAAAAAAATCTGAGCATAAAGTAAAACTTAACAAAGGATCTGGCACGATGGCTCAATGGCAAAATCTTCACCTTGAAAGCCCCAGGATCCCATATGGGCACTGGTTCATGTCCTGGCTCCCCCAGCCAGTGCTCCTTCAGCACTGAAGGAAGACGGTATCATAGTCTCTATTATCAAAAGTAAGCGAGCAGGGCAGGTGTGTAGGTGGTTAGGATTAAGTGGCTAAGATACTAATGAAGACACCCTCTTCCCACATTGGAGTGCTGTGGTTCAGATCCTGGCTCTGCTTCCTGCAAAAGTGCTCCCTGGAGGCAGCAGGTGAGGGCTGCAACGGTTGCGTCCCAGCCAAATACATGGGAGGTGCGGATTGAGTCGCCAGCTGCTGGCTCCAACCTGGCGCATTTCTGGCTTTGGTTGCATTTGGGAAGTGAACCAGCAAATGGTTTCTCTGCCTTTCAGATGAATGCATTTAAAAGGTTTTTAGAACATAGGGCCCTGTGCGATGGCCTAGCAGCTAAAGTCCTCACCTTGAACGCGCCGGGATCCCATATGGGCGCCAGTTCTAATCCCGGCAGCTCCACTTCCTATCCAGCTCCCTGCTTGTGGCCTGGGAAAGCAGTCGAGGACAGCCCAAAGCTTTGGGACCCTGCACCCGCATGGGAGACCCGGAAGAGGTTCCTGGTTCCCGGCTTCGGATCGGCACAGAACCGGCCATTGTGCTCACTTAGGGAGTGAATCATCGGATGGAAGATCTTCCTCTCTTTCTCTCCTCCTCTCCGTATATCTGACTTTGTAATAAAAATAAATACATCTTTTTGAAAAATGTTTTTAGAACATAAGCAAAATAATGTCTTAAAAAGATTCATTTATTTGAAATAGTTACAGCAAGACAGGAAGAGTGCTCTTTTGTCTATTGGTTCACTCCTCTGATGGCTTGCAACATCCAGCACTGGGTCAAGTTGAAGCCAGAAGTCAGAAGTTCCATCCAGGTCTCCCATGTGGTTGGCGGGGACCCAAGCACTTGGGCCATTTTTAATTGCTTTCCCCAGACTATTAGCAAAGAACTGGAACAGAAGTGAAGCAGCTGGGACATAAACCGCCATTGTCGCAGATGGTGGCTTTATTGGCTGAGCCACAACACTAGCCCCTGAAAGTGACTTCTAAGTGCCTGAAAAGGAAGACTTACAGGCAGAGATATCAGCATTAAACTTGACCAGTGAACCATGCACCTATGTTCAGGGAGGAACGAACCAAGGGGTGAGAGCCAAGGGCAAGTTCACCTAGGTGGTGTGCTCAGGCAGGACAGAGATGAGTGTTGAAGACCCGATGTGCTAGAGCTGTGCTCTGATCTGCATGGGGCATCCCCAGGTGACAGGACAGTGTGATCTGCCATGGGCCTTGTGTGTGGCAACAGGAAATCAAAGGCCTGGAGAACCAGGGTGATGCTTTAAGCACAGATAGGTTCAGTGGGGTCCAAAGAACATCTGTTTTGGGATCCCAGAGCCTGTGTTAGAATTTCTGCTTCAGCATTTATTTGCTAGATGGGCACATGGGCAAGTGTGTTGATTCCTCTGGGTCTCAGTGTTCCCATCCTGAAAGTGGGGAGGATAGCTGTGTCATTGAGCAGATCTGAGTCATAAATAAGAAATGCAAAGGGCTGCGGTGGGGCCTCATCAGATGCTGGTCCCCTTCCTTCTCGCTGCCCTTCTCCACCGCTCTGACGCCAGGCAGGGTTGCTCCCTCGTCTTCTGAAGGGCAGGGTATATGTTTAGTAGCAGGTTCAGAGACATCACTGCAGACATCTAAGCACTGCAGAACAGGGCTCAGCCTTATCTCTGTCCATGGGCAAGGTGAGGGGTAATTACACGGGACACACTGCACATTTAATCCCTCCCTCGAGCCTGCCATGTGCATCTAGTACAGACAGGGAGTTTGGGGAAGAGGCTACCTCGAAACTGTGCTGGAGTGAACCATGCACCTGTGTTCAGGGTCTGAACCTCACAGGAAACATGCAGAAACATTGAATTACACAGACAGCCTTAGGGGCAGTGGTGCTAAGAGCAGGACCAGAGCAAGACACAAGGGCAGAGTGCACACACAAGGTGGCTGGGCTTGTGCCTGGGACAAGAGAGACCCCTACAGTAGGAGCTACTGGTCCACTCTAGTTGGTGGGCACATTTAGTGCCTTTGACCTGGCTTTGCAGAAGCTTGGTTATTAGCCCCAAAGGGAAGGAGTTTAGTAACATCTGGCATTAGGAGGACACATGTGACTTCATTTCAACAGATACAAAGATGACCAAGGAACACTTGTGTCCCTGGGTACATGGTGACGTGCGTATGTGGGAAGAGTCCTTCAGCAACACCCAGGGACCCAGTGGGAGCAGGTCGCTCTCAGCAAGGGGAGGTGACCCAAGCTCTGTGAAAGCAAAAGGCCTACGTGCCTCCTGTGAGGTGGCATCGGCGGGGAGGTTCATCAGCACAGAGAGGAATCCACAGAGCTAATTCGGCCAGGTTTCCAAGGTGAGTCTCCTAAAAGGCCAGCCTATTTTATGTCTTGGAACTTGAAGTGTTTTTCCCCTACCAAATATTTCAGGATTCCAGCACATCCACAAAAATTTTTTTTTAATTTATTTATTTTATTACAAAGTCAGACATACAGAGAGGAGGAGAGACAGAGAGGAAGATCTTCCGTCCGATGATTCACTCCCCAAGTAAGCCGCAAAGGCTGGTTCTGTGCTGATCCTAAGCCGGGAACCAGGAACCTCCTCCAGGTCTCCCATGCGGGTGCAGGGTCCCAAAGCATTGGGCTGTCCTCAACTGCTTTCCCAGGCCACAAGCAGGGAGCTGGATAGGAAGTGGAGCTGCCGGGATTAGAACCGGCGCCCATATGGGATCCCGGGGCGTTCAAGGCAAGACTTTAGCCACTAGGACACGCGGCCGGGCCCCACAAAAGTTTTGAAAATCACAAATCAGGTGCTGGCACTGTAGTGGAGCAGGTAAAGCTGCCACCAGTGACCCTCATATTCCATTATTGACTCTGGTTCGCGTTGAGTCTGCTCCATTTCCAATTTACCTTCCTGCTGACAACAGAAAGAACAGGGGAAGACGGCCCAAGTATTTGGGTCCCTGCTACCTATGTGGGAGATCTAGACGAAGCTCCTGGCTCCTGACTTCAGCCTGGCTCAGCCCTGGCCATGGTGGACATCTGGGAACCCTGCCATTCTTGTGGGAAATCTGGATGGTCCTGTCCATTGAGGCCATTTGGACAATGAACCAGCAGATGGAAGACCTCCCCTTTCTCTCTCTCTCTCTTTCTCTCCCTCAGTAACTCTTACAAAATAAATAAATCTTTTTAAAAATTAGTGTTAAAAATAAATACATTTGAACAATAATTTTTGAACAAAGGACCTTTGCATTTGAAGACTAACCCAATGGACGAGGCTTTCCAGTTGGAATAGAATGGCTAAAAAGGCTGCAGTTGTAAGTATGTGGTACAGAAGGATTCAAAGGATATTTAGGGAAAATACAACAAAGGCGTCAAAGTGTGTTGACACATCTGCTGCTGAAGACACCTGTTCATCCACTTACAAGTGCTTACAGGCACTGACTCCATGAACTTAAACGGAAGTTACACAAAGAGTTTTATTGTCTGCTATAGCTCCTAACGTGAACCCTTGCGTTGAATCCATTCCCTTGCAGAATGGGTACACCTACTATTCCTGCCTTCCAGAGGAGGACATACAGACTGAGAGAACTTGCTGGAGAAGGGCTGGGCCTTGGTGTCAGCACTGGAGTCTCAGCTGCTGCAGTCCTGGCTCAGGGCCATGGTCCCTGCATTGTGCAGCGAAGGGTGGAATAGATGGCTTCCGTGGCAGGAGAGTGGGCATCACAGTTTCTTCCTTCTTGTGGGTCATCACTCCAGCCAGGCTGGTCTTCTCACTAGCTTTTTCTGATAGGCTATTTTCCCCCACAATCTCTCCATCTTAGTAGTCAGTCAACAAATGAGTTAATAAATTCAGCAAACACTCATCTGCTATGAGCTAAGCCCTATGGAAAAAGAGACACAGACCTGCTTTTGCAGAATTATAATCTCGGGGCAGGCAGACAGCCTATCTGGCTAAGATGCTCATGTCTCTTAATCAGAGCACCTGACTCCAGCTCCCGCTTCCTGTGAATGGAGGCCCTGGGAGGCAGAAGTAATGACACAAGTAGTTGAGTAGCTGCCCCTCCCATGGGAGACCCAGGCTGGACTCTGACCTGGTCCAGGCCTAGCCTCTGGAGGCATGTCGGGAGTGAACCAATGGATGGAAGCTCATTCCCTTTCCTTTCCTCTCCCTCTACTTCCCAAAAAAGAAAGAGAGGGGCCTGACATGGCCTAGCTGCTAAAAGTCCTCACCTTGCACTCGCTGGGATCCCATATGGGTGCCGGTTCTAATCCCAGTTGTCCCATTTCCCATCTAGCTCCCTGCCTGCGGTCTGGGAAAGCACAAGGTTTGGGAATGGCACAAAACCTTGGGATCCTGCACCTGCATGGGAGACCCAGAGGAGGCTGCAGGCTCCTGACTTCAGATAGACTCAGCTCCAGCCATTGCAGTCACTTGAAGAGTGAATCACTGGATGGAAGATCTTCCTCTCTGTATATCTGACTTTCCAATAAAAATAAAATAAATCTTAAAAAAAGGAAAGAGAAAGAATAATAATCCAGTTTACAATCTTGTACATTCTGGTTCTGAATTCTTTCCCCTTGCAGCCTGGCAGGAAGGAATGTAAACCAAGGACCCTTTATGTGCTTCAGCCTGTTGCTAGCACAAGTGTCTACTCTAGAAACTAAGGTGGAAAATGTGCCATGGCCACAAAGATTTTGGTTGGCAGGACAGATAACCATACCCAACCTGAGGGACCCTTCTGAGCCTCAGGATCCTTTTCGGGGGTAAACCTCCTTAATTCTGAATTTTTACATTTTTTAAAGATTTAGTTATTTTCATTGGAAAGGCAGATCAGATTTATGGAGAGAAGGAGAGACAAAGATCTTCATCTGCTGGTTTACTCCCCAGTTGGCTTCAATAGCCAGAGCTGAGCTGATTTGAAGCCAGGAGCTAGGAGCTCTTTCTAGGTCTCCCATGAGGACGCAGGGTCTCAAGGCTTT